>NC_045757.1:21843086-22483086 GCF_009193385.2 Nasonia vitripennis | reverse complement strand
AAAGAGTAGGGGTGAGCGAGGAAGGAAGAGAGAGAGAGAGAGAGAGAGAGAGAGAGAGAGAGAGAGAGAGAGAGAGAGAGAGAGACGAGAGGGAGGGGCGGAAGGGAGAAAAGAAAACGCGAAATAACTCTTCGCGGGAGCCCCCCAGGAGAATTAAATACTTAGCGCAAAAAAGGAAAGTCTCCCGTCGTACCGTATAGTCACACTGCGGCGCACTGTCTGCGAAAGGTCATATTTCGTTGCGTCGCGCGTCTTCCTCTCCCCTCCGTGCTGTTTTAAAAGCAGAGGCGGCAAGACTCGGCCGCAGGGAAGTACAGAGAAGAACCGAGAAGACAGAATTGCTGGCTGGCGGCTGGAAAACTGAGGGGTGGAAGCGCGGGTAATTTCGTCGGGCACGGGCCTCCGCGGATGCTTCGTTGTCCCTCTCTCTCTCTCTTACACCCCCACGCTCTTCTGTTGGCGAAAGAGCAGTAAAGAGAGGGAGGCAGACAGGCCTCGGCGGGGCTGCTTATTGATTTTCGAATTGGTTCAAAATTTCCATAATGGCGCCGCCACTGCCGCCTCCGCCGTCGTAGTCGCGCACTTTCTCTCTCTCTCTCTCTCTCTCTCTCTCTCTCTCTCTCTCTCTCTCTCCACACAGCGTTCGCGGCGGCGCTGGCGCTCGCGCCGAACCCCCTCGAAGACCTGCCTATACAAACGTATACATGTATACCGCGCTGCTGTACACGGGCATCGGGAAGAGCACGGAGTGTGATGGGAGTGTTGGGAAGCTGGCAAAGTTCAGCGAGATGCGGAGACAAGCACCTCCGCGCCACCGGCCGATCCCCAGGCATTCTCCCCCTCCGCGCGGCTATCGCTCTTCCTTTCTCGCCCTCTTCTCTCTGTGTACAAGTATATGCCCTCGCGAAACTCCTACCCACCACGCGCACCACATTCGCGCTCAAACCTACACAACGTGGACTTGATGGCCCTATAAATGCCACATTAAGGACGCAGCGGGAATCATTGTATTATATTTTCGGCTGATGCTCTCCCCTCGCCTGTGTCTTCCGGAAAATTGTGGTGCCTCGCATTGAGATTTGATCGGGTCGCCTGTACATGTGCGAACACTACCTCTTGCTTAATGTTTAATCCTGTACTTCCCTACAAGATCTTCGCAGCACTTCGCATTTTCGTTTCTTGCTCTTTTTCACGCGTGTTTTATTCCTCCATCGGAAAAGTTAATTTTTTATTCTCTTTCGAGCACTATCCCTGCAACATTTTCTCAGACTTTTCGCTGCGTCTTTCTTCCACTTCAGATTTCACAGAGAAATTTTAAATAAAATTCACCTAGTTCTCTTATAACATGATCCGCATGAAATTTCCATGCCAGACTTCAGTCAGCACATAAGGCTTTTTAAAATTCGCGCGGGCAAATTAAGATTTCTTTCGGAGAAAATGCTGAGTTTAAAAGGCAATGTTAATCCTACGTACAAGAAATACTCACTCTGGAAGATGACACCGAACTGAAGCGGTCCTGAAACATAAAAAGTCACCGTTATTGATTAATCGAACGATACGCTAGAATATGAAATTGATTTCCTATGCGGTATCGCACTGTCGTTCTACGAAATTTAATTTTCGTGAATACAATAATGCAATTTCCTCTGGTCGAAATAAACATTTTTATCGCTTGTACCGCGAGTACGTGTAGGAGAGATAAAATTTTACTATTCAGATCTATATGTACTATATGTACGAACGAAAATAGCCTTTAGCTTTTTCCGTTTTACAATCCAGTTCATTCAAGTCACTGCAGTTTATTTAATGAAAACTATTAGTAGAACAATAAGCGTTCCCGGAAATGAAGTTTCAAAGCTAAAAACGGCTGATTAGCGCTACTCTGCGCTTCAAATCCTGGAAAACTTGCATTCGAACGCGCTCTCTATTCAAACCTTCAAGCAAAAGCAACAACTAAAAGCGCACTATAGCTGTTATCAAAAATATAACGCTTTGGACTTTTTGCCTTCTCGAGCGAGCGAATCGCCGACAGAATCTATGGAACTTTATTTGTACGGCTTGACTCTTCGTTTGCGAATGCCTATACGACGCTCGTGCTTCATCGCACTCGTCTCGGCCGACTGTGCTTGGTTCTTTGCTTCTCTGTCGAGGCAATGGGTAGAAATGCGTAGTTATGAATTATACTATATCTAGCTATTGTAATGTTAATATAGTTAAAGGTAGTGCATAAATCTGTGGCTTGCAGGTCAAGCGAATACAGCACGCTGCTCCCTATCAAAACTTATAGCGAATATCGCTAGTTTTTGAGATTTGCAAAGTTTCACGCGATATCGACGCAGTTCTTTTCGAAAATTAAAAATGTTTTTTTCCTCCCGCGTATACGAACGCGAGCGAGCATTAACCCGCGCTCGAAATTGAATTTTTCAATATTCCGCAAATTCTTCAGAATGAACGAGATAAACGCAGCCGCAATTATTTCGAAATGTTTTTAATTTTTAATCCTCCTAGCTGAAACGCTCGCTCGAAAAATTAATTTCCACGGCTATTTCGCACACACAAAGGGGAGTTTCGTATTTAAATAAATCCGTTTAGCCGGAACTCGCGAATAACTCGATAACGCGCGTTCGCGAAATGCTCATGACACGCGAAGATTAATAAAAACGAATGAAATTTCCTTTGACGAAGCGGCGAGAGGCATTAAAACGCGTATCAAGGAAAAATAAGGACTGCTGCATAACTCGCTGAATTCGTAATCGCGTCTAGTAGTGTAGGATTTCGAAATAACCGAGCGCTCTGCAAAAGCACAGCTCGGCTATACAAGCGAATTACCGCGGCTAAGTGGCTTTACGAAGTTTTTCCTTTTCTGCGAAACGCAACTTGCCCGCATCGCAGTTTTTCGCGCGCGCGCGCATGCACCGCGAGTAATCGAGAGCAGACATTTTGGAAAATGGGCGTTTCGTACGTGTTCATCGAATTTACCGAACTCAGCCGGCCGTCAGCGTCGCTTCGAACTCTTCGAGGAAACGGCCAAGGTTATTGAATTAGGGCTTCTATTTTTTCCAGCCCGCGTGGCCGCGCGATTCACGCGAGCGGATTTCTCTGAATATTTAATCGACAGCTGGACGCGTTTTCAGTCTCGACTTTCTTTAGTCCATTATTCAGTGCCGGCCGATAAAATCGTAAAACGTTCCCGTCCATCTCGCAGCGCGTCGATTGCACGTTTCCTGCTTTGCGGGAATGAAATAAAAATCGAGTGCGCTGCTGCGGGCGCTATATACGTAGTTCGAGAATATCAGTGGACTTATTGGCCAGTGGCGATTCCGCAAAATTCTGCCAACGCTTTCAACGACCGTATCGATCGGTATACCTACTACAGCCCCGATGTAATCAGGAGCGAGCAAACTGGCGTTCAGTAGATAAGGGCGAGTTTGGTCGGGCGACGCCCGACGAAGTAGTCGTTTGCTCGTTCAATTATCGAACTCCTCGGCGTTGAAAATTTTCGAGCCGTATTTTTCACACCTGTCCGCGGCGTCGCGCTTTCACATTTCGAGCCACTTGCAGCGGCGGCGGCAGCTCTCGATCCATTAAATTAGCGGATGCATTACATTCAAACGAACTGCAGCCGCGCGAAAAAATCGACTATAAAAGCGGAGGTGCAGCGGGAATAAAAAAGGGGTCCGAGAGAGTGGCTTATGTTTGATATTTCGCACGTGGGCGCCTTTTTCATTCCGCGGTTAACTCGGGGCGGTAATCAACTTGACAATCGCCGTAGGCTTCGTTACTTTGCAAATTACGAAATTTTCAGCGATGGCTCGCCGGGACAAATCCTCACCTCGGAAAAATCGCGCGCGCAAGTAATTACGCGAAAAACATCAGCAGGAGCTCGCGAGAGGCTTTTGTGCTTTGTTTTGTTTGGCGTTGTTGGCGCTCTCCCGCCGTTTTTTGCCCGCCTTTACTCCGGCGCGTTTTTTCGGTTACGCGTTTCGAAACTGCGAAACGCTGCGCGAAAGCTCGTTTTATTTTCGGCCGACGCTCTGTAAATTAGTTGTTTAACAAAGAGATCAGCGCGGCAAAGTTTTTCCCGCGCGCCTCTATACATTATTATACTGCTTTTATTAAGGGCCCTCGCGAAAAATTGAGTCTCCACCGAGCGCGCGCGCGCGCGGCTCGCTTAACTCGAATAAATTTTAAAGCGCGTTGAATTAAATGTACTGTAGGTGTGTTCGCAAGAACTGTCTGCGCAACACTCGCCTTTAAATTAAAACCTCATCAATCCGCGCCTCCGCTGAAAAATTGCGCCGAGAGAGCTCATTGTTTACAGGTCTGAGATTAGTATCCCAGATCAGATATTGCGAAAGCGCGTGTATTATGCACCGAAAGACAATAAGAACGAAGGCAGTAAGAAAATGCATGTTTGCTTTAATGAAATAAACGAGTTTATGCGCCGTAACTCGCCGAACTCGTTCACGCGCCTTATAGGAAATTTATCGAGTCCGGACTTTGTTTAATGCGGAATATAAAGTAAAAAAGTTTCTTTAAGGCCGAAAAAGATAAAAAGAGCTTTATATTTCGCATAAAAAAGTCCAAATCTTATCAAGCCTTTACGAGGCATTTCTCACGCATAGGCGAATCCAGGTCTATAAAATTCTAACAAAACAGCTTTATTGCTTCGAAGAATATGCGCCCCGAGCTTTTATACGCAAAGAATATATCGAGCGCGCAATAGCAGTACGATAAGTAATCATTTTCATGCTTCGTACTTTATACGACGCAGCCGGCCGGTGTTGTTGCATAGAAAAAAAATCGCGAGTGCGAAAATAAAAGCTCGCGGAGAGGCGCGGATCGAGTCGTCGCGTTGAATGAGTTGAGAGCTTGCGAAACGCACACACGTGCAGCCTACACGTATACTGCACAGTAGAGAGGGAAAGCGTGGCGGCGGCGGCGGCGGCGCAAAGTGGACGTCGACTCGCTCGAGTGCCGCGCAGAACAGCTGAGCGCGTGTCGGATTCTGCAGCGCCGCCACCCCCCCGCTAGACTACATACATAGCTATACGGCCGGGAGGAATCCCTTCGGTGCTGCTGGGCGCACTTTCTCTCTCGCGCTCGCCCTTCGCCTGATTTTTTCGCCTTCTGCTCCTTCCCTGCTCTCCAAGTGCGCTCGGCTCGATGCTGCCGCCGCGGAGATCGTGGCAGAGAGAGAGAGAGAGAGAGAGAGAGAGAGAGAAAGAGAGAGAGAGAGAGAGCGCACGCCGCCGACAAGTGAAAGCAGACGATCAATGTCAAGGGCTCGCGCGATGACTCATAACGGGGCTCCGCTCTGCTCTGCTCGTACTAATTTTCTCGTTGGAGCGCGCGTCAAGCTTAACTTTCGCGAAGTAGAAAAATGTAGCTTGGCGAAAGGCGCGTTGAAAATTTCAATCTTCAACACCGCGAAAACGTTCAAAACGTTCTTTAATTACATTTTTACTACATTTTTCATCGGTCGCTCCTTTCTCGAGCGCGGTGCGTTTTATTAGCCCATAGGGAAAGAGCGCGGGACAATTTCGACTAAAAATAAATTCCGGAACGGCACTCGATAGCGAGGCAAAAAATGCAAGTATCATTACATAAAACAAAGCCGTTACGCGTCATTGCTCGTAAAGGGAGTTTTTATTACGGCTCTCTGGAACATTTAGATTAGTCCTTAGAAAGGCCGAGAGTGCTGTGTGCCAATCTTTAATAATGCAGAAAATCCATAAAATATCGCGAAACATTTTCGGATGCGCGCCGGCTACCGGGGCCGTTCTGCCTTTTAACGTTCAATAATGGGGAACGGACGATTCCGTCCTATTAGTTGCTATAAAATGTAGTCGTAAGGCTCTGCTAATACAGGGGGTATACGGCGTCACGATCCACAATGACGTACCGGCGTTCCTCGCATTCCTCCCTTTTTGCGAATTCCTTATACACTCGCAGGAGGGAAGAGAATCGAGATACAGAGAGACACATAATACGGACGGAGAAAAAAGGACGACGCGACGATGGCGGCGGCACACAGAGTCAAATGCAAGAGACAGCGTGGGGAAAGAATTAGACGTAAAGTACGTCGAACCGAAGGAGCGACATACAGCGGCCCAAAGAGAAAAACGCGCGCGCGCGCGCGCATACACACGTGTACATAAAATAAGAGACGAGAGCTTGTGGAAGCGAGCGGGAGTTAGATGTAAAATAAGAGAACAGAGAGAAAAATTTCCGAGGGTAGGAGACCGCGGATCGTCGCTTTGTCCGCGATGCGCGAGTGCAGGGGAAAAGAGACAGAGATAGAGAGAAAGAGAGAGAGAGAGAGAGAGAGAGAGAGAGAGAGAGAGAGCTCCAGATGGAATTCGAGCGGCTGGTATCGAGTTGCCGTTTAACCAATTTAAAAGGCAGACGACAACCACTAGTAAATCCGACGAGACCGAGCTTAACGAATCTACAGTCGATTTCGCGATTCAGCCTCCCCCACCACCCTCCGCAGCCGCAGATCCGTCGAGCTCGCCCCTCCTTTTTTCGCGTTTCTTCCTCCTCCGAATTTTCTGTTTTCCTTTTTCGGCGCCGCCGCCGCCGCCGCGGCTGTAGCGACGACGCCCGTCCGCGGCGGACAAAAAGCTCAATTGATTTTGTCGGAGTTTCGCGCGGCGCGCGAGGTTCGGCCTCTCTTTTTTCCGACTCCGCGCGAGCGCGCGCGCCCGGAAATATGAAATTTCGATTTTGTCGATGAAATTCTCGTCAATTTCTTTCCTTTCGTCTGCAGCGGCAGTAGTCTCCCTCACCCCCGCAAGCTCTCCCGCGCGCAATTTTTTTATATCGCAAATATTGAAATTTAGTGCGCGTTGCCACGAGCTTACCGCAAAAAATACACGCGTATGGGGCAGAGTTTTATGCCTTTTTGCGCGATATAATGCCGAGGGCTCGCGAGCTTTGATGTCGAGGAATTATGGAAAATTTTTTCGCGTGCTCAGTGTAAATCAAAAATTGCTTCGTCCGCCTATAGCTGTGCGATGCGCGACTTCATGGTTTCACCCCCGTTTTCCATCCAGGGCCTGTTCTGATAAACACAGACCGCTGTATTCGGGTCATTTGCAGCGTACCGTACGTTGACAAAGACGCGGCGGCCGCTGCAACGAATTCGTTCGAAATTCGGCACAAGGTTCGGCAAGCGAATCTGAAAACCGAAACCGCAGAGCTTAGCAAACGGGGCAAAAAGACTCTTACGTATAGCCGGCGCACGAAACCGCGAAGCCAGAATAAAGAAAACCACTCCGAAAAAGTAGAGACTGTCTCAAACAAAGGCCCGAACAAAGGAGCTTCCCCTCTCCTCCGCTACATTTTCAATTTCATATCTAAATCAAATCCCGGCCGAATCAGTCGCGGGCGAAAAATCGCAAAACCGCGGCCGCGCCGAGAGCCGGCAGGCATTAGTATAGCCATTCATCGCGGAAGAAAAAGAGCAAGAGAGAGAAGGAAGAGCGCAGAAAAATGGGCACAGCGGAGGCGAGGGGGGTCGCGAGTGGGATCGGGAGAGAGAGAGAGAGAGAGAGAGAGAGAAAGAAAGGGGGGGGGGGGAGAACAAAGGAGAGAAAATGGCGAATCCGTCAGGCGCAAGACCGCAAAATGCATCAGGGCGACTCTCGTAATTGAATTATCTCGAGGCCGCGCGGGCTTATACCGCATAGTCGAACGGAGCTTCCCCTCCTTCGTTCGACTCTTCCTCTCTCGCTTGTGTATCTCGCGCTGCGCTGCGCACATGCACGCGAGCGAGAGCCCTCCCCGACGCCGCATCGGGGCTAAATTATAATTATAATTATCATTTGAATTTATGATTTAAATAAAATATTCCGAGCGCCTCTCTCCCCTTCGGCGAGACGTGTTCTTCGCGGTTTTCACGTGAGCGCGATCATTCGATATCCCGCTATATACGTGCGCATTTCGTTTATTTATGCATTTTAATAATTCCCCCGTGTACCTTTTGCCCGCCCGATGCGCTTGTCTGGAAAGTTTATCCCGGCGCGCTGGAAAAGATTTTGCTGTGCACACACGTTCGATCGAGGAAGCGTCGAGCTGTGCATAAGCGGGGCTCGAAAGGGATCTGGGTTGTTTCGAGAATAAAATAATAATTTTTGCGCCAGTATATGCCTCGTTATTTTCAAACTCAAAAAACGCCGCAGTAATGCCAGGCATAATTTACGTGCAGTAACAAGCGACTCTTCTATAGTAGCTGTGCATCGAAAGGGATTACGCTTCGCAGTAGTGGCCGTTCTGCCAAAGTAATTGAAAACTTGTCTTCGTACTCCGGCGGCACAAGAAACTACTTTATCAAAATTATCTACTCATTACGCGAGCGTAATGGCTTTACAAGCAAATTCATTTCGAGCCGACAAAAACTCCCGTACATTGTGTACTTGCAAAATTTTTACCTAGATAATTATACTCTCGCATAAAATTCCAAAAGTTATACTGTTATACACGTTCAAGCGTTTTATGACATCCCGTGTTTACTTTGCCATAAATTAAATGCACATTCATAGTTTTTGCTCTTTGTATGTACGTTTAATATTTTTAATTATGTTCGCATTTCAGAACGACTTCTCTCAATTATAATTTTTTTCCCTTTTCAGCGCGTATCTCCAAGCTCGCAGCCGCCGATGCCCGCTTTTTAGAAAGACTCCCCCACTGCATTAACAATTATTAATTTAATTAAATAAACTTTTCAATGTAAATAAACGCGCGAGCGCGCGAGATGTGTGTCTGAAAGGCTTTTACACTTAATTGGCTGGATAATTCATTGGTCTCTATTATGCAATTACTTTATCTAATTATCATAATTCGGGTGATCGCAAAAAGCGTCGCCGGCCGCTCGCGCGACGCCGAATAACAAGCTCTGCAATTTATGAGGAGACTTTCGAACTAAAACTCTCGAAATTTTTTTCGAGACAGTCAGCCGGGCTCTTGAGGGGGACAAATTTTTTTTCCCAATCAGTCCTCCGCCTTTGTTTCTCTCTCGACCGGACTCACCCTCGTCTTTCACACTCTCTCGATCCCCCCTGCCACATTGTTTTTGGGCCTTTCGGCCTCGACGCGAGCGCCAGACGAGAAATCCAAAAGCGACTCTCGCGGGCCCAATTTACTGCTGAAATCGATCTCTCTTTCTCTCAGCAAGGACGGGAGATTCCTCTCGACTATATAGCACGAGATCGAATCGGCGGCTCTCCTTCGAATCGGAATACGCAAACGGTTGTCGAACAAAAACAGAGCTATAGCTCGTGGAAGGGAGAGGGGTGGGGGGGGGGGGAGCAGGAGCACAGGTCGAAACGTTCCTCTTGCGGTTCTTCTCCCCTCTCGATCTTAATGCGTGTTACTGTCTTCCTGTTATCTATGTGTCTGGCCGTCTTGTCTTCTTCTTTTTCCCTGCAGGTTTTCGAGCTCTGTCAGGGTATTCAAGAAATCGTAAAATCACGCTTGTTTACGCTGAATTTTCTATTCGCGAAATCGCTGTCGAAGCGGGGGAAGTTTTAAATAAAATTTCGAATTCTCCGGATGAGCGCGACATAACTTTGCGAACCCCCTTTCAAAAGCAAAATCCGTTGCTCTTATTCGTTCAGCCTTTTCTCCGTTTCTCCGAGCTCTCCGCGCGGCGAGAGCGCGGACGGAAAGGAATAAGAAGGAATAAGAGACAAAGGAAAAGTAAAAATCTCGTCCAGCGCTCGATTAAGGAGGAACTTGCCCGGGGCACATAAAGGAAAGTAAAATTATCGAAAATTCGATCCGCATCCGTCTCTCTCTCTCTCTCTCTCTCTCTCTCTCCCTCTCTCTATTCTTCTCTGGCTTCGGCCAGATAATCTATATACATATATTTTTTATCGTAATTATTTTAGATTGGATGGGGACTTGTTCGCTTTTTTTCGCGTCGTCTTCTAAGCTCCCTCTCTTGCCTGTCGTTCTTTTTTCCGGCGGCAGACACTACGCGCGGCGACGACCCTCCTCTCGAAGTGGAGAAAATTGCTTTCGGATTTTAAGCTCGTAAAAATATGGTTTTAATATGAAGCGAGAGTTCCCTTGACTTTTGCCTCGGCGGAAATATCCATGTAAAAAAATGTAGCGACCCGGATTCTTTTCCTTTTGCTGCTCTTTCGCATAGCAGCAGCGGCGGCGGCGGCAGCGCACGGCTCGCGGAAAAAAGCCGTCGGGAGCATTAATAAAATTGATTACGCGAAATGACGTTACGGGCCGGCGTTTTTATCTGCTTCAAATCGAATTTTCATTAATTATGCGTCGCGATAAAAATGTGATGGGATTTAACGGAACTTTTATATTAATAACCTTGACGCCCGCCGTCGGCCTCGGCTCTGCACCGCGCGTCCTTCCTCTCCGCTCTGCCCCTGTGTTCTCGGCGCTTTCCCGTAGCTTCTCTCTTCGCGAGGAGGAGCATTTCCTTTTGTTAAATAAACAAACGCAAAGGAAAAAGTTGGGATTCTAAAATGTTTCGTAACGAAAGGCGAACTTCAAGGGAGCGGGGGAAAACGTACATAAAGTCTAAACGAGAAAACTTTTTATCAACTTCTATTTAAAGTTTGAGAAAAATTCCAGTCATAAAGAAATAAAAGTAAAAAATTCGCGCGAGAAATTTCTGGCAAAAAAGTGTCTTGTACATTTTGTATCAAGTTTGAGAATTTGAAAAAGCTGCGGGTGTATATAGGATCAGCCACTTTTTCCGGCCTAGCTCGCTGCGAACTTTTTTATGCGCGCGGGCATTTTTAAGCGGGGAATGCAGACAGCAGGAGCGCGCGAATCTGGATGAATGTTCTGCATTTTCGACGTTGAAAAAAATCCCACGCTATTTTTACTTTCCGCGAAACAATTCGAGAAATTATAAGTGCGAGAAATCGCAAAAGTCGCCGGCGCGATCGCCCGCGAGTTTCACAGATCCCGTCGAAGAATTTCCATTTCCCGCGGTGCGCGCCTTTTGGCTTAAAATAACTATCGCGATTCCGTACCGTATTTTCGCGATGCGTAAAACATTATTCGAATTCCCGGGGAATTTTTGATAAAACTCCTCGGACGTGTATAACGAAACAGACAATGCGTAAGATCATCCGATGGTGCTCGAAAATCGATAGGGAAGCTAATACGCCAAATCGACGGCAGGCGCCAATCCTTTAGTTCTGATTTCATGCTCGGAAGATGGTAAGGAATGGGCTCCGTTTCATTTAGCAGAGAGAAAAGAGTCTGAGCTCGCTGCAAATGTACAAATGTTCTTCATTTTTCAGAAGCAGCCGCGCAAGTTCTCCTCGAAGAGCAAAGCCAATGCGAGAGGGAGAAAAAAATGCGCGAGACTCGACGGGCGAAAAACTTGACGCGCGCGGCGAGGGGGTGAAATGAGAAGTGCGAGAGAGAGAGAGAGAGAGAGGAAGAGAGATTACTGTTGTGGGTGGCGGGGGAGCGGAGAGAAGAGCGGAGAGAGATGAAAAAAATGAAAAATGAAGCAGGACGGAGGACGAGGTGAGAGGGAGAGAGAGAGAGAGAGAGAGAGAGAGAGAGAGAGAGAGAGGAGAGGGTGCGGAGCTGGCTAAAGAGAAAAGAGAGAGACACAACGAAGGGTTAACGGGATGTGAAAGACAATTTTTATACCCCGTATAGACTGCCCCTCCCCTCGCTCTCTCTCTCTCTCTCCTTCGCTCGCGTGTAATATCGCATAGCTAAAAATTGCTTTTCATTTGCAAATGCAATTTTCGGAAGCCATTCCGGCTTTTTTCGTCCCGCACAGTTCGGAAAATGGACAATTTTTGTTTACACATGTTGTTGTTTTATCATTTGCCCCGGCGAGCGCAACAAAAATATCATTTCGTTACGATGAAAATATCGCGTAGCGTAATGAATATCCTTTAACGTGTAATTGGCAATTTGTTCGGCTTAAAATAGATAAAATTTTCCCTCTCTATCTCCCGTCTGAAAATCTGTGTTCTTTGATACACTCTATAAAGGCCCTAATTGCTGTGTGCATTAAAGATCCTTTCAAACTAATTTGAAAAATGCAGCAAATTTCGCTCTTTCCTAAAGTAATTAAGGCTCTCATCGCAAATGCCGAGCGAAGACTTACTGTCGTTTGAGAATTCGCGGCCCCGTCCAATTGTCGAACTAAGTAAACCCTGTCAAAAAGGATTACACAGCCGCAGGAAAGTTACTTCATAGAATCTACCGTCATGCGCGCGCGCGAGCAGTATAAATAAAAGGAACCGCGGGAGCGTAATCCTAATTAATCGCGTTGCTCCTCGCGCACCGCTGCCACCGACGCCGCCGACACCCCGCCCGGCCGAACTTTTTCATCCCTCGAAATTGCAAAAAAGGAGTAAAGATAAAGCGCGAACACGCGCGAGTGCAGGAGGGAATATAAACGAGCAACACGGACTCGTGTGTGAGATCGCACTTTTGCCGGTGCGCCAATGGAGCGCCTCGAAATTCATAAATAACATCGCGAATACGCTCGCCCCCGCGCCACCGACTTGCACCTTAACAATACGGGCGCAAGCTCGACGTATACAGATCGGCGCGGCAAAAAGCAAGAGTTGCCCGAGCCAGTGCCAACGCACAGACGTACACAGCGCGCCTAGCAGGGGCGCGAGGCCATCCAACTTTGCCACCCCTGATCTCGAGTTTCCTCCCTTGCGCCTCGCTGCACCCCCTCCTCGCGAAAGAGAGAGAGAGAGAGAGAGAGAGAGAGAGAGAGAGAGAGAGAGTGAGAGAGCGAGAGAGAGAGAGAGAGAGAGGAAGTTCGTCTCTCTTTGGCTCGTGCGCAGACCGTATACCGGGGCCCCGGGTGCATTTTTGAGAAATACAAAAGTTATGAAATATCGTTCGCCGTAAAACTTTTAATGCGTCGGGTCGTTTCTGCCCGATGCGAGCGCTCGCTTGGCCTACACGCGCGCACTGCACACAACGGGCTGCGGGTGTGTAGTTGCGATAACCGGTGTACGTGTGCGTACACGTGTAAATGAATATAAAAAAGGAGCCGTGGGAGGAGCAGGAGGAGCGGAGTTAAAGGCATGTACTCGTGCTCTCTAGGTAATGTACACCTTGCGCACAGAAACAGACAGAGAGAGAGAGAGAGAGAGAGAGAGAGAGAGAGAGAGAGAGGGAGAGAGTCTCGGGTGGTGGGTTTCGCCTCCTCCCTTCGTCTAGGCATCCGCGAGAGAGCGAAACTTTTTTAATAAAAAGTTTTTTTTCCACGAAATAAAAATCGGCCGCTTGGCCGTATACGCCGTGGAATAAAGTGAAATGAGTAAGAGCGAGAGGGTCGGGAGGGGGCGGAGAGAGAGAGAGAGGCAAAAACAAGCGGGGGTCTCGCTCTCGTGTATATGAAATAAAACACCCGAGAGGATGAGACGCAGCCGAGGCGAAGAAAAGGAGGGAACAATACGTTCGTTACCTGAACCGGCGTTTTTTCTATATACACCGCGCGCGCACCAACTCTTTTGCGTTTTAACTGGATTTTTATACGTGCGCGCCCTCCCGCTCCTCGCACTGCGCTAAGCTCGTTCTTTTTTGGTTTTTCAAACATTTTTCCTCGCGAAACTTTCCGACCGTCTGTCCGTGTGCGTGTATACATAGAGCCACGCGGGGCTGATTTTTGCAACGATTTATTTATTCGCTTTTTTCCTTCTCCTCCTCTTTTCACCGCGCGATGCGGCGTCGACTTTTTCGAGATGCGGGCAAAGAGCTGCGCGAGAGTTTACAAAGCCACTGTTGCGTATTAAAATTTTTATGATGCCAGACTGGAATAATTTTTTGATTTATGAGAGCCGAGCGGCAGCGCGTTTGAATAGCGACGAAACGCGAAGATACCCCCTCGTATTATTTTTCCCTCTCCCTCTCTCCCTCTCTCCCTCTGTCCCTCTCTCCCTCTCTCCTTCTCGCCCTCTCTCCCTATCTATCTCTTCCTTTTCGTTCAACCGGCCAATCGGAAAAATGTACACAGCCTTGCAGTCGTCTGCCGAAGAAGAAAAAAGCGGTTAATATTTCGCTGTCAAGTGTATCCGAAAGAGGAAAAAACGCTCCGGACGAGTCGCACAACTACAGCAGCAACGCCCAAGCGATCCTTTCCCAGCCGGCTTAATTCGTCTGTCCGTTTCCGGGCTCTCTTTCTCTACTCGGCTCTCGCCGGCCGCTGTCTGCCGCGCGCGCGAGCGCTGCAAAAAGGAAAGGAAATTCACATTTATCGATTCCTTAAGCAACCATAGGCGCGTACAGGCTTTTTCGCAGACGCGTGTACAGACGGCGAGCTCGGGGCGCGGGTCACGTGGCCCGGGGACGAGCGGTGTTGGGGATGCGCGTGCCGGTAACGTCGCGCGACTGAAATATCAAGACGCCGGAAGCGCGGCCCAAGCTCGCCGAGTTTCGGAAAAGACAGCGATGCGAATCGATATAGCCCGCGCGGCAAAAATCCATCCGCGGTAAGCATCCCCTTTCGGTCCTCGCGGGTGTCCGTTAACGCAGACACTCTGGTTATAGGAGGCGAGGGGCGCCAGAGCGCGGCGAAAGAAAAAGGAGGAGAGCCGGAACGAGAAAAAAGTGCGGCGAACGTAGATGCGTATACAGGTATAGAGAGCGCGGGCGGGATCTTTATCAAAGTCAACGCACGCCGCCGACGGTCACCATGGCAACGAAATTGGATTTTTTTCCAAGTTTTTTTCGGCCCTTGTAGCCTCTCTTTCGCCGGTCTGTGCGAGAGGGAACGATGCAGAGTGTGCGCGCGTGTGAGAGAAGCCGAAAGAGGGGAGCCCAGGGTGCGGAGTGAGAATGCGAGCGAGCGCGGCATCGTCGTCGTCGCCGCCGCCTGCACCCACACCCGCGACGGCGGCGGCGCTGGAGACAGAGCAAGAGGAAGAGAGAGGCGTCCGAGGTCGGGGGCTGCTGCCGCTGTCGCTGCTACGCCGGGTCACGGCTCTGCGGAGGTAGGGAGGCTGCCGCCGCTAGAGCTGGAGGAGGAAGAGGTAGCGGAGGAGGAGGGCGAGCGAGGGGGGGAATCTGACGAACGGCGACCGGGGAAGCCAATAATTCGAATTGAGAACAGCCAATGGCCGTGCATCTGATTTTTTGTCGCATCATCTCCTCTCTTCTGCCTCTCTAGGTCTCGCGCCGCCGCCGACGAGCCCCCTTTTTCATCCACCCCCGGCAGCGCCCGCCCACGTTTTCTTGCTTTTTTGTAAATTTCTGGCTCCCCCTCGCTCCGCCGGCTTCTTCTTCGCCCGCGTCTTCGCCCGCGTCTTCGCCGTCGTGGCGACGCCGCGGCTCCCCCCTTTGGCCTAGCGCGCCCCCCGGCGGCTTATGCCCCCTTTTATAACCTGCGACTCCCTCCTCGCCGCCGCTTTTCGGCCCTCCTTTTCTCGCTCGCGCCTCCGTTATATGCTTTGTAATTTTTTATACTCCGCCGCTGTGCGCGAACCCTACGAAGAGGCGATGGCCCCGACGATGTTTGCCGGCACGCTGACGACAACAGCCTCGACTCGATGAAACGTGGGGCGGCGGTGTGGACATAATAAGCATGCAAACATTTATGGAGGAAAAGAGACGCGTATAGCACGAGCGACTCGCGAGGAATCAATTATTTAGCCGTGTATAGCAGAAGTGGCGACTAGAAAAAAAAAGAGATCGATTAAATTTAAACTCGCGCGTAAAGTGTATATAATTGCCCTCGCGCGATGCAGAAGTTGAAAGAGAAAACTCGCCGCGACAATTATTTATTTGGAACTCGAGTTTTCGAAGAGCGAAGAGAGAAACCCGCGCGCGAGCATGGGTATTGGGTAGCCGGTGGAAAGTGGCGGCATACATTGTAGCTATGTGGGCGCACTCGTGGTAATTAATAACGGGATACACATAATTAAATTCGACGCGTATACATACTTATTAAACTCGAGACAGGCACAAAGTAACAAGCTCTATTTGGTATCTTGGCTTGATTAACGAGCAGGTTTATTTATCAGGGAGGAGGAGGAAGCGCTGGCAAGAATATTTATTCAAAGACGCGGACTTGCAAGGGACGGGGCCGGTGGAGAGGCAGAGAAGGAGCTCGGCCCGAAATACCCAGCGGTCGCTTTTGTTTGCAAAAGGAAAAATCGTAATTAATCCTCGGCTGCATAATTAATTCGAGCTTTCATTAGCGAGCCGCGCCGCGGATTCGAGTGCGTTTCCCTCCCGCGGATGAGTTACTTCGCTATCTCTCTTTCTCCATCTCGCTCCGCGATTTCGAGTTGCGAATGCCCGACTGCGTTATTTTTCATCGCGAATGAATGTAAGAGTATCATCTTCTTTTCACCAAGACCTGCCGAGACCGTACATAAATAAATTTATCAATTAGCGATGTACACTCGCGGCGATTATAGCCGCACCGACTGCAGGGAGGAGAGAGGGAAAAACTGATGCGGGAAAGGGTATAAGGTCGTTAGCGATTTGTTTTATCGAGCGCATCGCCCTCGTCAGCTCGCGAAACACAACGTACACCGGCAAATTGAGTGTTTTTGTAAACAATTGGATTACCGGGAGGAACGGCTGCTATGGAAGCGCGCGCGCCTCTCACTTTTCCCCCTTCGACTGCCGGCGTCGCGCGCCGTTTTAAAAGGGAATCGGAAAGCAGTCGAGCGGAAGAAGCACGAAGTTTGACTTGGCTAAGTGAAGCCAAAGCTCGTGCGCCGAAGAGCGGGAGAGAGCGAGACGGAAGAGCGAATCAATGCAGATCATATACAGCTATACATAGCGCCGAAGACAGACCATATTGTCGATTCTACTTTTGTAGGCGCGCGTGCACTAGTCGAGAGTGCATAATGGAATAGCGATTATTTCTCTTTGCAGGTATGCGTATATTAAATTCTCAGGCGCATCAGGGGCCGCCGAGTGTGCGAACGCAAGACTTTTCCTGGAATTGCGTGCTGCGCCGTTTTTTCCCCTGAAAAAGCCTCAATTCAGAGAGGAGAGTCCTAAAACGGTCTCTAGCGTTCGCCGCGGCTCGTAAACAAGCCGTCGGGCAGAGGTACAGTAGTATCGCTATCTCGAGGAAAACAGCGCACGCTGCAACAAGGGCGCGACAGGTGGCGGCCCGCGCATGTGCGTCACTGCACGTCGGAGCTGCCCCCTATGCACGCGGAGTGCGCACGGAGAAAAAGTGCACACGCATGGCACTCGCCGGAGAGGAGCGGAGCGAAAAAGTCAAAAAGGAAGGAAGGAAGGAGAGAGAAGAGGAGAGAGGAAAACAAAGGGGCGCACGGAAAAAAGGGAGAGCGAGAAGTAGCTGCGTCACTGTATAGCCCGTACGTATGAGTGTACGAGAATAACAGCGCCACTGCCGCCGCCGGCAGAGGAGGAGAGGCAAGACGAGCAACTCGCGCTTCTCAAGGAACTTCGGTCCTTGACCAGAGCGATGCGAGGAATTCCCTCCCTGGCCGCTGCTGCTGGCCTCTCTTCCTCTCCCGCTTTTTCTCCCTCATTGTATTTTGCGCTCTCTCTCTCTCTCTCTCTCTCTCTCTCTCTCTCTCCCTCTCGTCCGGCGACTTTTTGCTCTGTCTCTGCGCGCTGCGATATAAGCGGCGGCGGCGCGATAAATACCGCTCGAGAAATGAACCATTATCGCGTTTATTCGAATTGAATCGTAAAAGATAACTGCCGCGGCGTAAACGTAATAACGCTCATTGCTTTTCGAAAATGATAATTTTCTCGTTTGCCCGGGCTCGAACCCGCGACAACGGCGGCGGCGGCGACGACGGCGACGTCGACGACGACTGCGTCCTATGGGACGACGATGAAACGAGGGGAAGGAAAAACTTTATCATCGAGCAGCAGCGCCAGCGCCGCCGGAGGTACATTTTTGCAACACAGCCGAGCGATGCAGCGCGGTTTTTCACCAGGCCGAGACGCGCCACGGCTTTTTGCGTCCATAAACTTTGATAATTTCATTAGAATGCTGATGATCTTCGCGAGAATCGAAGGAATCAGCCTTCGCTCGACTTACTCACGCCGTTCGTTATGGCTCTCTCAAGCTCTCCCTTTCTCTCTCTCTCTCTCTCTCTCTCTCTCTCTCTCTCCCGCGCGCGCGCGGACGGGCTTCCGCAAGGTTATTGCATTTTTACCATTTCGCTCTCACCGCGATTTTCCCCTCCGCTCGTTGCCAAACGGATATTAAAATTAATTTTCTCTGTTTTTCTACTCACCTGAAACAGAGAGAGGGAGAGAGAGAGATTTTCCCGTTAGTAGGCTGGTTTTCCAGAATCGCATTACTTAAGCAAACCGAAATCCTCGGAAAATTGAGGCTCGTCAATTTTAACCCGGCGCAGCCCGATCGACTCTCCGTCCGCGAGTTCGAATCAGTGCGCGCGCAGTTCATTGTCAAAGTCTCCAATCATAAAAACGATTATCGTTTAATTCAAAGGGTCCAATTAAAATGCAAATGCCCGCGACATTTCGCAAAAACGCGATCGATTTATTCATAAGCTCATCGCGCGCTTTTGACGAATCCATCGAGCTGAAATTCCAGCTCTGCCTCGCTAACGAGCAGCCCTCTTTTCCCCACACAGGCGGAAAAAGCAAGACACGTGCGCGAGGGGTGGTAAGCGATATAGAAGCACGAGCGGCTAGAAAAACGTGAGAGCGAGAGAAATCGTTGACTCTTGTCCATTTCGCCGGATTTAATCCGATGCAGCGCTCGTTCCTTGTATACGCGGCGTCGGGGACAAAAGTCATATAATGGCTCGGAAAATTTTTAAGCGTATGCTTTGGGCGAAATTACGAATCGCAAAGTGTCGAGAGTTTCGACGCGCCGGAAAAAAATGTAATAGTGCCCCTTCATTCGCGCAACTCACGCGAGGCCATATTTTTCCGGAAAAACTTCGGGCGATTTTATTGTTGTGCTTTAATTCCTCCGGCGGCTTTATTACAATCTTTACTTAAACTTCTTGCTTGAGATTGCGAAATAAAAAAAGCGATTTCTCACTCTAACTAAGCTGGAGTAATATTTCAGCATTACAAACTTTACGAGAGTCCGCAGGTAATATCTTGCCTTTATTATAATGAGAAATGACTTCATCCGAGCTGAATTTCACAGCGGTTGATTTTAAAAAATCATGGCCAATAATTTGTCAGATTGCACTCTCCCGTAAAGACGTACACAGCCATGGCGCATTATGCACTGTTATTGTAATCGAGAAGCGGCGACGGCTCCTCGGCGTTATTAAAATATTTTAGTTCCTCGTATACGGTTAATCGAATGCAGCTCCCTCGGCGTGCGTATATCGCGAGAATGGATCGATGCGCGAGGATGATGATTATACGCGCTGCGAGACGGAATACAATATAACCATAGGCTCGTCTAGAAAAATACCACTAACTCTATCCGTATTTTCTTCGCGGCCGTGTGTACGCACAGGAAGAGCATTAATTAGCGCTAATTTTAGCGATCTGAGCTCGCGATAGGAGGAAAAATTATCGAAGTTAATTTCGACAACGCTCGAAATTCTGCGCTGACGGAACAAGCGAACATTCACGTCGCGAAAATACCCGGCGGAGAGAGATAGAGCGCGCACGATGTGTACAAGGAAATCAAGTGGATTCCCGAGCTTCAATGAAAATACTTATTCAAATACCATCTGCAGACGCGTATGGAGATTAAATTCCTGGAACGGAAAGTTTTTCGGAATCCGACTTCAAAAGTATCTTCGGCGGCGATGTTTTCGAAATGAGCGCAGCGCGGAATTCCGCTCGATCTCGCTAGATAAGCGTTTGTTGCGCGCTGCAAGGGGAATCCGCGGATGCAGACTGATGCGCGCGGGTCATCGTCATTCGACTTCCTGTTCGGCCCAGAGGA
Organism: Nasonia vitripennis; assembly: GCF_009193385.2. Lineage (NCBI taxonomy): Eukaryota > Metazoa > Arthropoda > Insecta > Hymenoptera > Pteromalidae > Nasonia > Nasonia vitripennis. The sequence goes on along the minus strand of NC_045757.1, from coordinate 22,463,225 downwards.
GGATGGCTGAAACGCAGAAGAAGTCGCTCGTCCTGCAGCGGCGGCTGACCCGGATACCTCGAGAAGTTCGCAACAATATAAAGTAGACATCCGCTCCGGATTCTCGAGCGGCGCGGGATATTTAGATAGACGGATAAAGTACCGGGGGAGGCGCGGAATGAGAGAAAGATAGAGAGAGAGAGAGAGGCGGAGGATGGGATAGCTCTCTCTCTCTCTCTCTCTCTCTCCCTCTTGCGCGCGCGCGCACCGGAAGTTCTTGCAGTGCTCGCGCGAGCGTCGAACTCTCGCTCCTCCTCGTCTCTCTCTTTCGCACTCTCGACTCGACTCGCCAACTCGCTCGCACGGACGCGCACATGAGCGTGCGATTGAAGGAGCCGAAGGGGAGCCCTAACCTAACCCAACTGCGCACGTCGCATGCGTGAGTGTGTGCGAGCGCGCGCGCGAGAGAGAGAGAGAGGCTTATAGGAAAATTTGCACTTACTTATGCCAGAGCAGCGAGAGGGAGAGAGAGAGAGAGAGAGAGAGAGAGAGAGAGAGAGAGAGAGAGAGAGAGAGAGAGAGATTGGGGGCTTCTGTCGTACGACGTTGCTGAGCCCTTTAAGACGCGGTTCGAGTTAATGATCGAACGGAGGCGCCTGAGACCAGCATTGCTATACTCTTGCGGACTTGTTTCTCCTTTCGTTCGCTTCGCCTTCGCTGCAGCTCCAGCATCAAAACAAACTGCCCGCGTGCTTTGCATGCCGACGCAGCTGCTCGCGCATCCCAGGCTCGCGGCGCGTCGCCTCGATCGCCGCTTCGGACGTACGAAGGCTTTTGACTGTCTGCACTGGATCGAACTCGTTGATTCCTATAAACTCCTCGGATGAATATAAGAAAATGTCGCCTCGAAAATTATGAAAATAATAACATTTGTACTTGTGACAAGTAGACAATATTAGCTGGTGATTGACAATGTATGGATATAACAGGTCGTGGAGTATTGAGATTTATTTTGTCTGCTGACAAGGAAAGAATCTTACCACGTGTACAAATGCATATTTTCTTCCTTGTCGCACAGGCGGACAAAATAAAAATACCCCATAACTTCAAATTTCTACTTTTCAACTCTCGAGTGAAATTTTCCGTCTTTTAAAAGTGAAAATTTTGCATTTTTTTATTTCATAAAAGTAAAAGCTTCGCACTTCTCGGAGTGGAAATAGAATTATCTCTATTTTTTTTGACTTTGGGAGACGTTTTCTACTTTTCTGGAGTAGAAAATTCGTGCGTTAAAGTTTCAAAAGTAGAAATCAGCTAGTTCCTACAATTTGGAGGCAATTTTGACGCTTTGAATGGAGTATTTTTCTTTTTGCTTCCTCTTGGACATTTTTCGAGGCGTTAGCAAACTATGAATGCCAGTGAATTGGCAGGCAGCTTTTTTTTCAAAGACCTTATAACACTTAACGTTTTGGTAAATTCAGTACAATTTCGAGTGAGATCGTTATTGGCCGTTAAACCTGTCTTTTTACTCCTTCGAGTGAGAGAGAGAGAGAGAGAGAGAGAGAGAGAGAGAGAGAGAGAGAGAGGATGGATGCACGAGGCAAAATGCAGGTCTGGTTTAATGGGATCGCCGTGACGTCAATCGCTTCGAGTGCTTTTTTCTTTTGTTTTCCTCCTGCAACGCAACCAGTTCTCCAAAACTTTTTCTCAATCTCTTCGCGTACCTATACCGACTTAAAACTTTAATAACTTCGAAAAGCTATTAAAAAATAAAATTTTGAGTACACCGGCAACAGCGTACGTCCGATAATTACTCTTGAAAAACGAGCAAAAAACTAACAAAAGTAATTTTCAATCTTACGATGCATCAAAGTTGCCGAGAAAAATCTGCTTTCGAAAAAGGATTTTCGCAAGCATTAAAATAATTTTATGGCCCCCTGATGAGGATAATTTAGCGTTTCAATAAATTTTAAAACAGTTGCAGCGTGGGCGATGGTGAATTTTTTCCAAAGGAAATCACCTTCCCGCAGGCAGTTAAAAATTTCCACGCCATGCATGAGAAGAAGAGGCTTCACGGTCCTAAAAGGGAAGCGCTTTTATGCCAGCATGTAATATACCCTTTTGCGCTCAAATCTGAATTAGCAGCGCGTTGTACGTGGAAACGCGCGTGCGCTTTTTTGGCCATAAAGCGCAACGAAGAGGATGATCCGAGCGAGGAAAAGAGCACGCGTGCTGCTCTCCGAAACGCGCTGAAAATCAACAGGTTCTCGCTGGAACGAGAGGCGACGGGCCGATGCAGTCTGCAGACAAACGTAGAGAGGGAGAGAGAGAGAGAGAGCGAGCGCAGGACATTCTTTCACGGTTCACGGAAGCCAGGCTTTCGTTCCCTTTTCTGCATCGCGAACCGTACAGCTGTGACTGCGCGGCGCAGGCTCGCCTTCGCTCATCGAACGGATTCCCGGACTGAAATACACGCGTTCCTCGAAATCACTGGCCGGTTGATTGAGCGCTTTCGAGAGAGCGCGCTCTTAAATTCAAAATGCGGCAGAAGAAACTCGAAAAAGACGAGAGCTGGCTGCGGCTGCGAGAAAACGATGCGGGTCATCAAATGAGCCGAGGGGATTTCTCGCGAAAGCGAGGCGCATCAGCGGAGCTGAGAACCGCGGGAGAGAAATTTTTTAAAAGCCCGAGAGATTTTTCAATGCCAGCTCTTCCGACTACGCGCGCAGCCGCGGCGGCCTCTTTTCGCGCGCGCGCGCGAGCGTCAAAGTTTTTGAAGCGCGTTTTAAGTATTAAAATATTCACCATGAATAATGCAGCCGACAAACGGGAAAATGACTTTGTTTAAAAGGCCAAGTTTTAGTTCCTCCTGTGCTGTTTTTCTTAGCGTGTACGCACATTTTTCGATCCACGCGCGAGCGGGAAGAATTTTGGAGGCGCTGAACTCCTTATATCCCCTGCTTCCTCTCCTTACTCACTCTTGCGCGCGCTGATTATGTAAATATGCCCACTCCCGGCGCGTTGTTGTTCGTCGAAAAACTTTTCCTGTTGGTTTGTCGACGCATCCCCGAATAACGAGGAAGTTTGTCTATTCGAATGCGCGCGTCTGGCCAAAGCTCGCCTTTATCTACTCAATCGGCGAGCAGGACTCCACAGGTGCCAGGGCTGATGGGCCACTCGAGTCCAGTAGAAAATAATCCTCCGGCTCTCGTCAAAGCGCGTCGCCTCTATCCCCGACTACCGAGCTCGTAGCAGGCAAATCCAGGCAGCGCTGCGATGCAGAAGCGCGGCGTGTGTTTATTATAGGAAAACGCTCTCCTCGACGCATTACATCCGCTTTCGCGTGCTCTAACGCGGTCGCAACCTCGACCGTGTGCAGCACTTCCCTCTCCCCCTCGTGCGCGCGCGCAGCTCTCCCTACATGGCCATGCGCAATTTGAGCGCAGCCGTGAAAAGCCCCCGCCGCCGCTAATTGCAAAAGGTCTCACACGCTCTCCGTGCGAGCGCGTCAGCGTGAGAGTCGGCGGACGAGCTTGCGACCGGCCTCGCTTTTGCCTATGCGGAGCAGATCCCTGGCTTAGAGATTTCCATTGCGTGTGACGCGACGCCGCCGGAGCAGGAAGATTGACTCCAGTGCGGTTAATTTGGGCATTTCGCGACAGCGACGGCGAACGCTTTTATGCACATATATTGTGCTCTTTCACGCAGAGCAGAAAGAAAATTGATACGGAGGGAGATTTCGCCGCACTTCCTCGCGCTCCTATTGTACTGCAGCGGAAACTCATGCATTATTAGAAATTTTTCCCATATTATATGTGGAATATGCGCTTTCTCAAATGGCATATTAGAACATTTTCTGGAACGGAACAATAAATTGAAACCCGCGCGGCGTATTGCACGTGCATCCGAAGACTGTCGCGATCGACGCGGTGCTTTTTACGATTAATCAAATTAGATCCTATACATCAGTTTATAACTTGAACGATAATATAATGACTGCCTGGCGAGTTGCGGATAAAGTGCTTCTACAAGCGAGGCAGCGCAGTGCGGCGACGGAGACAATCGGTCGGAAATAAGTGTAAATAGTGCTGGATGCTCAACGGATTGTAACGCGATAGAGCAACTCGCCGAGGTTGCGCGTTCGCTCCGACTCCGAAGGCGACGGCCCGAAATTGAATTTCCCGCGTGCGCGCGCGCTCTGCTCTTCCCGCGGGCCATGAGCTTTTATTCGCTTCTGCCTAGCTCTCTCTCTCTCTCTCTCTCTCTCTCTCTCTCTCTCTCTCTCTCTCTCTCTCTCTCTCTCTCGCTCGCTCGCGTCCCTTCTGCCTCTTTACTTTTTCGCTTTCAACCCTTTTTCCCTCAGGGCCTCAGCTGCCGCGGCTTCTCCCCTCTCTTGTCCATCGTTTATTCTATTCCGCGAGAGGAACTTCACCGTTTGTTGCATGCTCAATTTTTTACATCGTGTGCGCGATTATATTACTTACTGCCAGGCAGAAGCAGCTATCGCTCGTACTCTGCCAACTGTTTTTTTTTTTTTTTTTTTTTTTGGTAATCTGGTATAATATAATCGCGATTTACGGTGATCATCGGATACTGTTAACTTTCGCATGGTTATTAAAATAGAAGAGGAAGAAGTCCTTACTACTGAGCAGTTTTTTTCTAAAATGTTATGTTCCATTATTTTTCGGAATCTCAATTGTTATGTTCCATTATTTTTCGGAGATCAAACTCAACTTAAAATAAACATCATATCGTAAACAGATTTGCTTATTCATAACGACGATCTATCCGAGCTCCGAAACGTAAGATCGACGAATAGTCGCACAATAACAATCCTGTTTAACTTTCGCTCCAGAACCATATTTAGATGAACTTAATAGTCTATTAAAAAAGGAGCATCGTCGCTCAGAAGTAGTCCACCGGGCGCGAATATTCCGCACAGCCGGCCCAGCCGAGCAAAAAAAGTCATCGAACGCGCCCACAACGGGCCGAGCGAATTAAGCGTAAACAAGCGCGCAAGATGCGCCGGGCAGCTGCACTTCACGCAAGCGATTCGAACGTGCGTTCAGCCGGTTCTGCAGCGAAACGATCGCGCGCATGCAGCACCGAGAAACTCGATCGCTCCTTTGTGGAGCGCGCACTAATGCGATGCTCGGCTTTCGGGGCTAAATAATAGGCTCCATTACGGCGTTGATTGCTACGGTTGCACGCAGAGTAGAGAGGCATTGCCGAGCGAGCCTGCCTAATAGAGAGCCGGCGAGCGTGTGCGAGTGTGTCGCGACCACACAAGCGCGCGGACACGCGAGTAGGCACAGCGAAGCGTACAGCCTCGGGCTGCAGCGAAGACGCGCTCGCAACTCGTTCCACTCTGCAGGCTCTTCGTTCCACAGACGCCGAGTGCAGGTATCTTCGCCGAGGGAGAGCCGACTCATTCTCACGCGTCTCTCCCTCTCGCTCGCTCATTCACCGGCGTCTCTCTCTCTCTCTCTCTCTCTCTCTCTCTCTCTCTCTCTCTCTCTCTTTCTCTCTCGCGCACATTTTATCTATATATTATCGCAGCGCGGCTTTATCTGCTCTTGCGTACCTGCACTTCCACATAATTCGCTCCATCGCCTTGTGAAAACACCTCGCGTTCGAATGAGACTGAAAGATCGCCCGCAGAGAGTACGTTCACGGGGGATAGCTCTGATAGGGTTAATTGCTTCATTCCGCGATTATTCGAGACGGCCTGCCTCGATTACACTCGACGGCATCAGCGCCCAGATGCAACAAACAGACGCTGGCCCCGTCGCGATTGCGTCTCTCTCTCTCTCTCTCTCTCTCTCTCTCTCTCTCTCTCTCTATATATATATATATATATATATATATATATATATATATATATATATATGTCATTCATTCATCCCGCGTATCAGCCCCTTTCCCTTGCTCGCGTTGCATTCTTTCCCAGCCCGCGCATACGAATCTACGTCTCCTTTACTCATTGAGCGAGAGCTGCAGCTCCGCGTCTCTCTTTACTATACGCGACGCGCGACCCCCACCTCGCAACTCCGCTCTCCATTCAGGCTTCGACCGCGCGCTACAACGCCACGCACCACGTATATACCTATATACAGCCGCACCGGCAGACATGCGACGCTCAATGTGTGTACATACATTACGCACGCACGCTGCAGTTTACTAACCTGACCTACCGCGCGAGAGAAGCACGCCGCCGGCGAGCCAGTATAGCTGGCTACATACTGTTACCCCATTGGCCGCAGCATCTCTGCTTCTCGCTGCGATGTGCAGCCGGAGAGTTCGCGGGCTGGACGAGATCGATCGTCGATCCGCCGGGAAGAGAGTGTTTCGCAGGAATGAATGAACGAGCGGCTACTAATACGCCGCCGGGTATTTTTATCGGAATCTGCCCGACGTGACGCCTATATTTTTCGGCGGAGATCTGCGAGGTCGGCGGGACTGTAGCATAACATTCGCTTCCGTTAGTTTGTTAGTTTCCCACCGGCGATCCGCCATGGACGTGAGGAGGCTCGCTCCGCAAACGGGTTCTGCCTTTAATTTTAATGAGATTCAGGACGCGCGCGTCTTTTGGAATTTTTATTCTCTCTCTCTCTCTCTCTCTCTCTCTCTCTCTCTCTCTCTCTCTCTCTCTCTCTCCCTCTCTCTCTCTCTATCACTCCGGCTGACAAGAGCGTGCACTGTTTTTCCTTCCAACGGGCTATCTCGAGACAGAACTTCGGCGTCTGTGGAAAGACGTCTGAAAATGTTTAAAAGTTTCCTTATCGCGCGAGTTCGAACGCGTTGCGCAATTGCGTTCGACGGGAATAATCGACGAGAACCCGAGGCGATCGCTTCTTGTTTTGTCTTTCAAAATCGACGTTATAGCTCCGCAGAGATAGTCTGGCACGTCATACTCGAAAAATTCGATCTGCTCGACTGATATGCGAAAGAAAAATACTCGCTTCCGAGTACGAAACTCGAACCGCGCACGAAGACAAACTAAAATGATGTTTCAAACTGCAGAGACGACACAGAGCCAAGCTCTTTCGCTCGCGCAATTTTAAAATTAAATTCTTGTTATGAGACAACTCGCTGCTACACCAATGGCCTCTCTGCAGTCCTGAAAAATGATGTCACGCGCGCGGCCAGAGCTAAATCGAATTTTTCCTCGAGCGTTACGAATATAGATTACATGAAGTAATTCACAGGAATATATGTTCGTAATAAAAAAATTCTATCGATAAGATTGCAGTACATCAGTTTTTAAATAAACCAACGCGCGACTGGCGTGAATTAGTATATTTTTATCTTCGAAAAGAAAAAAAACCTACACACGTCGCACGATAAAAATCTGCCGCACATAGGAGAGCCACGAGCTTTATCTGTTTGTGTAATGCGGTGCGTACGGCTGATATTTTAGAAAATTTTCCTACACCACTCAGCGTCGAAAAAAATACTAACGAGACGGCGCGGCCCGTAAATTGAAAGTGCCACGTCGCCCTCATGAGCACTCGCGCGCGCGTTATAAATGAATCGTAAAATTTCGAGAAAGTGGTCTAGGCACTTACAGCCATGAATTATTTACCGAAGCGCGAGACGGCGAGAAAAAGCAGCGGATCAAGCTTTCGTGCAATTTGCGATGATTTTTCCTCCAAGCGTTTAATGAGACCGGAGCTGTGACGTGAAAACATTCGGGACTGCGTTGAACGAGCAAACTCCGACTCGGGAGTTGTTGACACTCGCGCCTTCACCTTGGCCTCTTTTTTTTCTTTTTTGAAAAATCAAAAATTCCGCTTCTCCGCTCTCAGACAGATTTCGCAAGCGATTCCGAGAGGAGGAGGAGGAGGTACCAAAATCGAGAGCCCGACGCAAAAGTTCACCGTGGACGCGTCATAACAAGCTTCTCGGAAATGTTTTCGGTCTCTCGAAACATACGAATTTTGAACCGCCGAGATAAGCTATTCAGTTTCATTTCGTTGACCGGCCGTTATCGGAGCCGTCACGGTGTTCTCTTTTTCCCTTCCCGAACGATGAGTCGCTTTCGGCGCGCGCCGCGCTGACGAGAAGGAAAATTTTTAATATTCGTTTGACCGATAAAAATTTATCAAATTCCAGCCGAATGTTTTCGAAATGCAAGGGGCCAGCGCGTGTGCGCGCGAGCGTCAATTTCGATCCACAAATATTGATTCTCATTGCCGATGGCAAATAGACCATTCGAAAAAGATAAAAACGCTTAGCCGAGATAAAAATATAAACGTCCAAACAAAATAATGTTTCGAAAGGCGCGTTTCGGGTTCCCGCATTAAACTTTTGCCTGAGATTTTTGTGCGTCACGCGCGAGGCACGACGCGGCGAAGTAAGTCCATAGATCCTCTAAAAAATGTTTATACTATTTCGGGAATATGTAAAAGCACAAAATGAGTCATAGCGCGGCGCGTCAACTCCCGATAGCGCGCGTAAAAATGGATAACGCCGCCGCGCGTATACGTTTCCAAACGCCAACGAGCTCGTCATTAAATTCTAGCCGGGACTATTTATAAGTTCCAGCCGGCCGGATTTTTTGTGTCTCGCGGTATTTATCGAATCGAAATCACAAACGCCGCGGACGTTCCGCTTACGAAACGACCGGTGGCGCAAGCGCCGCCTCGGCCGAAATGATGAAATTCCTCGCTTTGAGAATCCCTAGCCGGACGAAAAGAAAAAAATCTGGCGTCGCTTCTGTTCAGATAGCAGCGTATCGTCGCCCGCGCTTGCTTCGCTAGAAAAATGGGGGCTTGTTTGGAATTTCGGTGGATCGATGGCGATGACCGAGGGCGATTCCGCAATCAAAAGGAAAAATCTTGAGAAAGCTCCCGCAGTCGTGAGAGAAAGAGAGAGAGAGAGAGAGAGAGAGAGAGAGCTTGAAAAATTCCGCGAAGGCGAAGATAATTGTATTTTGACTGCCGGCCGCGAGTGAAAAATCACTTCCTTTCTTCCCGCGAACAATTTCTAATTAAAATTTTTCCGGCGCCCGATGCTACCCCCTCCCGCGGCTCAAAACAACAGTTAATGAGTTTTCCAATTATCAGCTCCCTCTCTCGTCGCTGGAGAAAAGGAGGAGGCGGCGGCGACGGGTTAGCGTACACGTACACACGCACACACACACAGGTGTGGCAGGTCCGCAAACCTGCCCTCTCCCTTTCTCTCTCTTGCGCGCGCGTCTGCTGTGCGGCTACGGGGGCTTATTAAATAAAAACTAATGACCCGCGGATTAATTAGGTCGCGAATCGTTAGCGCCAGCGGCGCAGCTTTGCCTTTTTCCCCTCCCCCGGCCCACCCGCTCTGTATCCATCTATGGCGAGGGGCTGCAGCGCCATTTTAATGAAAAATACTTGTTAAAAGTTTCGTATAAAAGCACCGACGAGGCCGCGTGCTTTCCGAGTGGATAAAGCTGGGGGAGGGGGGGGGGGGGCACGGCTATGGGCGTGGGTGTATAGGGGCGCAAAAAACTTTGGCGAAATCGAGTCGCGCGAAGAAATTTGCAAGATCTTTGCGCAATCTTTATACACCCCCTCGTGCGCGGCCTCCGGTTTACTCTCTTTTTACTCTGTGCTGCGGGATAAGCCCTCGCTTTATTAAGGCGCTCTCGGATTTATTTCGCGCATACACTGCAACGATCGACTGTACCACATTTTCGTTGTTTACACACTGTGGTACTAAGAGGTTGAACTTTGACAGTCGAGACGTCGAGCGGGGAACTATGCAGCCGCAATGCAACAGCGTAGACATTATTCAATTCTCAACTCGGCTTCGTTCCTCACAAGGCTGCTTTTCGTGAAGCCTCTCTCTCTCTCCATCCCCTCCTTCGAATAGCTGCGGAGGAATTCCAAAGAGTCGCTCGGTTTTCTCCGCGCGATCGATCCACGGAAAAGAAAGGAAACGAGAAAGGCGGAGAGGAAAAACATCGCGAGAGAGGCCGCCTACTCGCGCGTCGTCGCGCAGAGGAGGAAAAAATTGCGTCCAAGTTTCTTTTCCGATTCGACGCACCGGCGGCGGCGAATATTTGCCCTGCCGTATATAAACTTGATGCCGGGGAAAATAATATCTAATAAAATTGTCTGGCTTCGCTCTCGGCGCTCGATGCGTTTCTTCACATCCGCTCTCGCGGAAAAACGTATTAATCAATACATCGCGAGAGCTTGTGTGTACTGCGCGCCAGCGTTGATTCGTCGCGGTTGTACATGTCGCGTCTTTACCGCGCTCTCGACTCGATATTAATCTCGTTATAATATGGCGCCTGCAGCTCTTTCTATGTAGCGTCGCGCGGAGAAACGCAAACAAAAGTGAAAGCCGACGACACGATAGCTGCGCCATGAATCACGCGCCGCAATCACATTTTTTTTCTTTCGCTGCACATGCAAAAATAAGGCGGGCAAAAAAGTGCTGCTATCGAAAAACGGGATGAGTCACAATTATGTGTAACGCTGCGAGACCAGGAAAAATTGCATGCAGTGGTACAGTCATCTCGAATGAATCGCCGACGATCGGACGCAAGTGCAACGAGCAGAAGGGCAGGCGGGCTCCTCGTACACGAACGAAAAGATACCGAGACCGCAATATGGGACAGAAATAAAAAGTAAAATCGCGGAAATTTCGGCGAAAACGCGTGTAATTTCCGGCGCACGGGTGGTATCGGTTGTGCCGCGGCGGCAGCCCCGCAGCGAGGTATGCCAATGACACGTGCCACACGGCAGCCGCGGTGTGCGTATGGACTCTTTTTCTCTTCTTCTCTCCGGCTCTCTTTGGCCCGCGTGCACACGTACAGGCGAATGACACGCACACTCGCGAAAACTAAATCACCGAGCTGTCAGGGGCAGACTCCCGGCCGAAAACGCGCGCCGAGATGTTGCATATCGTGACTCATTTTTGCCCAGCAGCAGCACGTGCTCGTTCGCTCGCGCGCGCGCGCGTGTGTGTGTGTAAACTTTAAAAAAGTATCCCTTACTTGACTAGCGCACCAGCGGCACCACTATGCGCTCGTTATTGTTTTGTGTGTCCGGCGAATCGGGTACGTACTTTCGAGAGAGACGTAGAGAGCGGCTTTTCCTTTTTCGCGCTTTTGTCGATTGCAGGCCCCCGGCGGAGGCGCGCGCGAAACCCGGCCGAGCCGACGTAGATGTGCGCTTGTCACTTTAATTGTTTTTCGAGGGTATAGTTTCGATGAAAATATACAAGAGTCAAACGTCAAAAGTCCATCGTTTGTCGAGAGTTTGATCCGCACGCGTCCCGGAGAGCGAGGGCGCCGCGTTTTTCCTTGATTCCGAATTACCGACGATGCGCGGCTCTCGAGCGTCGATAAAGGCGTTGCGAAAAGAAGTCTGAAAGTGATCACTCGCGTTATACGTATACGGGAGGCACAAAAGAAAACGTGAAATGTGGAACAAAGCGGCAAGAAAAGAACAATCGAAGATAAGAAGTCTAGATTTCCGCATACCTTTTCTGTTCTACAAAACGACTTTTTATTGAATTCGACGAAATAGCGGCGGTATGGCGCTCGCTATAGAGGCTCGGACTTTCTAAAATATATATACTTTAGATCGGAGCACTAATGCTATATACTTTTGCCAGTCGCAACATAATTTCATGCTGGCTGAGCACGGAGCTCAATTGTTTTCGAAACCGTTTGAGCAAATATGATTCTAAAACCCGATAGCGCCGCTTTGCCTCTTACGCTGCTCAGTTGTGCTCCGATGTAATTCGTCAGAAATGAAAAAGAACGTAGTTGCGATTCTGAGAACGGTCGCGAGTTCGATTCGAAATCACGACTTGTAAATTGATTGAAACCTGCGTTTCCCATGCACATAAATAAGAAAGCGCGGCATTGTTATTGATACACAATGGTATTTAAGCCGAACCTAACGCCCGCCGACATATTTAGCTACTATCGAGCATCGAATATCTCTCGCTGTACGTTTTATCGATTGCACAATGCCGGCGTAGTTCTTTTTTTTTTTTTTTTTTTAAGCAGTCTTGTAATTTAATACACGGGGACTTTTGTGCTTGGTTATACACACGAATCTCGCCGGGTGCCGCCGCATTGTCGTGGCACAAAGAGTTCTATCAGCACGCTATTTCGAAATTGAAAGGCTCACCACCGAAATTCGATAATAGATACGTTTCTAAGCGAAACTCCAAGTTCTGCTTTATTGACAATTCGACTTTTACAATACACGCATCTCGCTCCGATCCGCGCCACTGGCGCTGGGCGAAATAAGCCCGCTTACCAATATCCGGAATTTTCGCAGGGAGTCGCGCATTACGCAAGAATTTGTCCCTGCTCTTTTGCTGGGCATTACACAGAGCGCGCGTAGATATTGATCTTACCGATGGGTCATTCCAGTGGATTTTCCGAGCGAGGGCCGCGCTGCAGCTCAATCCTCAACGCCGCTCCTCACAGCGTCAACCCTGGAAGCAGAGAAATGCCCGTGCGAATCCATTGAACGAATGTAAATTTCCAGCGTGAGTTATAGGTGCATTATAATGATTGGTTCCGAGGCTTTTTTGCCAGCGAAGCTCCGAAGAATATTGAAAAGGGCTATTGAGAGGCGAGAACGAGCTCTTCAAAATTCCGCAGCCGAAAAGAAGAGCACCGCAAGTGCAGCCGTTGGGGCGTCGAGAAGTTGTTTATAGGAAACACGCGCGCGGCTCGGGTCACAGGCGCACGAAAGCTATAGGTGGCAAACATTGGGCCCGAGACCGGAGCCGGTGCACGCCGATCAATCACGCAAGAGCGGAGCGAACGAGTCTCGCACATCCTTGATCTTGGCAGACTCGCGCGCAGAGCAACTGCTGTGCAGAGCCCTGCGGTGTAGGCGTATAAGTGGTCGTTGCGCGCTGGGACGATCGCGATAAGGACGAGGAAGCGAGGATAGTAGCGCGCGTACGCGCATTGACTATACGCGCGCTGGATCCACGCGATGATAATGAAACGGGAGCCTGAGACGTACCTGATGCCGATGCCACAGCGGCTCCCCGCCGCGTCGAGCTTTCGGCCAGATAGCCGGAGGATACTGCGGACGGGACACAAGGGTGGGTCGTTAATTTTTGTTCAAAAGAGATGATCTCTGCGCGATGGGAAATTTTCTTCCGGTGAAGTTATATCGAAAATTGAAAAAGACTGTAGGCTCAGTTCCCATGGGGTTTCGAAGAGACACTGCGCGCACCATTTCCAGGCTGAGCCGCGTTGCCAACAACAGAGACAGCTGATGGAATATTTACAGCAAAAGTAACGTATGCGGCGGTGTAAAATTTTCGATTTTACAAAAATAAAAAGTTGTATAAAAATTGCGCGCCGGCATGGAAATTGTACGCAGAAGCCGAGTCACGCGATATTCAATAACTCGCCTAGCACATTACGTATATAGTTACAGTCATGAAAGTTGAAAATGTTTCTTTTTTAAAATTCAAAGCTGCACTTTGGAAAGTAACGAAACACGCGCCGTTTTTTCCGAATCGATTTTCCATATTTGCTCTTCACGGTCGCGCTGGCGTAAAATAAATAATTTGCACGCTCCACATGGTTTGTTATAACATATGAGTAACTCGAAATGCAAAATATGTGTTTCGCTTCTTTCATCTAGATTGCAAGGCATACAACGGCACGGAAATACCGTTCAGATTTTGAGAAAACTGAAATATATTAGTGCAAATCCACAGAAAACCGGACACTTCGGGGGTCTGAGTGAACAAAATTGAAATTAGAGGCACACCTACCAGACCAACTTTTTTGGAATTCTTATGCCACCCAGAACGAAAATTAAAATTCTATTATAGGAAATTAACATGGGGCAGATTAACGAAAACGAATTCTAAAAATGTGTATTAATACGATCAAAGTACCCGAAGAAAGCTTTAATTTGAGGGCTGATGGGTTAAAAATGGTTGTCAGGGTAAAAAGTTGTCTAGGCTTGAAAATAGCGAAAAATCATGAAAACTGCGATTTTTCCCATTTTTAAAAATCTCGAACTTTATCGAGAATCCCGAAAAATCCCGAGATCCTCGAAAAATTTCGAGATTCTTGAAAATTTTCACAAATCTGAAATATTTATACAAGAAAGCAATACAAAATCTATCAAGAGGTTATAGTGCCTTATATGGCATAAATCTAATAAATGTGAAAAATATATCTTTCGTATTGTCTGATTTTCCACAGCGTATAAACATCAATGGGAATTCCAATCTTGATGATTGTCATAGCATACATATTCCAAGTTTTGAGTTTGATACGCTAAAATATTTTACGAAGATGCATTTGGAAGATAATCACCTTGATAGTGTGAACGTTTTAAGATAGGAATATCCTAAATTATGGATTTTGGTGCATCCTGGTTTTCAGTACGAATTAGAATTAGAAATAATTCAACAACTGAGTAAAGTAAGAGACACTAATGCTTCTGTTTCTGAATGGGAACTTGGTTGTGATACTCCTACTCATAAAAAATTATTGATAATATTTCCAAGTCAACTAAGAAGCTAGAATATTCCTTTTGAAATTGTTGTTCAGATGTCTGGGGATATTATTTATGTAGATGATGGAGTTCCTCATCAAGTAATTAACCTTGGTTTAAATATTTGTGAGTCAGTAAACGTGGAAAGCTCAGCATAGAATAGAGGAGCCCATACTTTTTGCACGTGTTCATGTTCGGGTGATGGATTGATACAGGTTAATGCAAATACAAAATCAACAATCATCAGCCACTCTTGTAAAAAAATTGATAAGCTGTACCGTTAAACATCGTACAGCTGAATTTTTAAATAATCGTTCCTGCCGATTTCATATTGATGTTCATAACAAAATATCAAAAACTTTGAAAATGAATTTATTGGTCTCAACGAACAATAAGTAAAAAAAGAAAGAAAAGGTTACAATTTAAATGTTGGAAAAAAGAATCGAATTGAAATAAAAGTGCGTTTCGCCTTGAATCTCTTGCTGGGCTCATCAGTAAGATTACGAGAGATTCTATCTTGGACGCAACATGGTAGAACTATTTATATATAAATTTTTAAAATAATTGATGACACATCAAAAATCGCTGCCAATTTTTTGACACGTAGCTTCTTCTAACTAAATTTGTAGTTCCATAAATAGATAAGATACAAGTAATAGATAAGATATTATTAAAATACACAGTATATTAATGCTTTTTTGAATATTTTCAATCTTTATTATTTCACTGGAGCCATTTTCTTAACAAAAGGCTATGTTATTCGGAATGATTTGATCAAAATCTTCAAAATAGGGAAAGCGTGACACTTCGAGGGGTGGTGCGCCCTGCACTCGCGCCAACTAACTGTTAGACGAGCGCTGTTATCATATAATTTTCATAAACAAATTTAAACCTCAATATTTTAAATACTATAGTCCTCATAATCTCATAAAATCATAAATTTTCTCAAAACATTCTGAACTTCAGTTAGCGAGTTATAAAGATTAACAAAAGTAGTAATTTTTAGTTCAGCGACTACTGAGAATAGGTAAAAGTAGGTATAGACAATATTCGCATACCTAAAATGTTTCAGACTATAATTATAAAGTCTACGTCAACAAACACAATTATTTAAAATTTTATTATTCTATTCTTAAAAATTCCATGCGAATGCATAGGTACATAATGTCGGTTTCGGATAGGGCTGCTAAATAATTTTGTGAATTAGTTATTTTGAAAACGCGTAATCGGCGTTCTGTCAGGCTAATTCTTTTGTAGTCTCGATGTTGCAATAGTTCTAAGGTGGGAGTTGTAGTGTCACATACGATCGTAACACTGTTTTTACTGCTGTCCGGATGAAGTTGTTTGGAATTATTGAAAGTCAGAGCAGGTTTTGTGGATGAAGGTATTGAGTGCTGTGGTTTTTTTACCTTTTTCTTGCGGGTCTTTGAAGATTCTGGTAACTGTACGTTGTTAAATAAGCAGTCGCTGAGAACAAGTTTTTGTCCAGCCATATTGGAGCAGTTATCAGATGCAATTGCTGATGTTGCTACATTGTAGACTAAAACCGAATTGAGTATACCACTGCTTTACGGGACCTTTTATATTATAGATTCATGAGTGGGGTGTCACTAAAATTGGTAAAGTGTCATGCGACTAATCAGAGATTAGTAGGTGTAATGTGATGATTTATCTGCCCTTGATCATTATTTATCGAGATTAATATTAATCAATCAAATTATTATACGAGACACTGCTATAAGACAAATCTTTAGTTAAATTTTCCCTCGTAGACAATTAAGCATATTATGGCAGTGATTTTATCGTCAACGCATGTTAAGATGACGTATATCTAGAAATGCTGGAAATACTTTTTGTACACATTTTTGTACAAATATCGCCATAATATGCTGAATTTTCTACCAGGGTATTGTAGAAAAAAATATAAATGTTTAGGATCTATAACTCACTTTTCATTTCAAGATTGAAAAAATTGATCTTAACTAATTCCTGGTCATAACAATGTTATGTATATGCCATTGGAAAAAGTTCGTGTATTATAATGTATAATTCATTATGAAATTCTTCCATTTTAAGTTTCCGTATGAAGGAAGCAAATGTGTCGAAGAGCCAAATTGGGCAAGAGAGTGAAAAAGCGAGGTCAAGTTTTTTCCGAAAAATTCCATCGACTTACTCGATATTTGCGACGCAAACTGAAAAGAAAAAAGGTCGACAGTCGCGAGACGAAATAAGGAATCGAGGAAACGAGGTTACATCGCTACCTTGAACCTCGCGAGTGCGCAGTGTCGGCGGCGAAATTCACGTGTGACCCAGCTCAGGTGCGAGGAAGACAGCAACACAAACAAGGACGTCTCTCTTCCTTTCCGCCGCCGGCATGTGTGTCTGCGTCGGCTTCGTACGTATACACACAGCTGCGGCTTTTATCCACTCCTCTCGCGCTCGCTCAGGCGCGTATTACGAGGAGGCAGAGAGAGAGAGAGAGAGAGAGAGAGAGAGAGAGAGAGAGAGAGAGAGGGCGCTCGTCGAGTGCTCGTTTGCCGCAGCTCGACTGCGGATCGAGTGAGCCAATTTGACGAGACAGAGACAACTGGCTATGGATCAGTCGGTTCGGCAGCTCATTTGCATGCCGCATTTCGAGAAATTTGCCGAAAGCCAATGGACTGACAATACGTTGAGAATATCCTGGAAAACGATAAACAAAGTGCGCGAGGACCGATTTGACATTTGCATAAGCATCGATTTGTCGGACTCTTGCGCGAGTATACGTATTGCAGAATAATCGTGGAAGGGGCCCCTCGCAAATCCAGTCGATAGCACTATCTCTCTTATTCTGCTTCTCCTACTGCCGCCCCGCTTCTCCATTCCCGCCCCGCTTCTCCTCGAGAATTCGCTCTGTTATAGATTAAATTTTTTTACGGCCAAGATATTGATTGTTGCTTTTTATTAATGTTGCATTAAAGTGGCGCGGCGCCACTCGCGCGCGCGCGCTCTCCGACGAATGGGGTTGCAAGCGCCGGCCGCGGCGGTGGATAAGCCGGCTGCGAAGAGAGGGATGAAGATAGGTATAGAGACCGAAAGCGCAGATAGACAGGGGAGAGAGGAGGGTATGTATCGAGACTCGGCGGGAGCCGAGGAAGGGGCAGACAGACGATCGGCGAAAAAGAGGCGAAGAAAAATTAGATGCCCGCAGTGGGAGAGCGAGAGAGGAATCGCGAAAAACGACGGAGATGCGAAGCGACGGGGGGGGGGGGGCGGCGAGAGGGAGCCGAGACAAACGGGGGGTAATGACGGAGAGAAAGAGAAACGCGGGGGGAGGCGAGTTTGCGCTCCCGCTATCGGCTATAAATATGGGAAAAGAGAAACAAAGAAAATTAGGGGCTATGCGCGAGGGAGAAGGATTGACGAAGAACCCGGCGCGGCGACAGAGAATAAATATAACACGATGCGTTTCGCGAGCAAGCCGCCTCGGCTCGAGGAGAAAAGTTGTGCACGACGCTCGTCAAAGTTTGATGCGCGAATATAACCGGGCGACGACGCTGAATTTCATCTGCTGGTCAACCGCTCGGCGGACGCGGCTGCGGGTCGATAAGCCTATTTATAGATTCGCCTCTACATATATACTTTTGTGTGTGTGTGTGTGTGTGTGTGTGTGTGTGTGTGTGTCTATATATATATATATATATATATATATATATATATATATATATATATATATATATATATATATATATATATATATATATATATATATATATATATATATATATATATATATATATATATATATATATATATATTATATATATATATATATATATATATATATATATATATATATATATATATATATATATATATATATGGGTGTGTGTGTGTGTAATTAACCCGAGAATACAAACAGAGAGTTGAGCCCCTGCACGGACTGCCGCCGATGCGTGAGTCTGGAGCTAACGAACTCGTGCTCGCGGTCTAAAAATACAAGCGCCATAATCAATCCGCGCAGAAGTGCGATAGCCCGGTTCGCTCGTCTGCAGGGGAAGAAAATATCGCCGCTCGTGTATTTAGCACTGCACTCGGGGGAGGAATCGGGCGCTGCAGTCCGACGGAGGGGCGGAAGACTCGATACAGCCGAACGATGCCGAAATCGCGCACGCGACGAGAAAAAAGGGAGGAAAAAGAGCGCGGGGCAAAAAAAGACAGCGAGTGTATAGCTACGCTCGAAAGAAACGTCCGCGGAGGGGATGACGGGGTATAGGCGCCGGCGCGAAGCCCGACTCGCTCTTTCTCTCTCTCTCTCTCTCTCTCTCTCTCTCTCTCTCTCTCTCTCTCTCTCTCTTCCCCGCGACTCGGCGTGCGGAAGGAGGAAGAGAACTTCGCCGGGGCCCGAAGTTCGGCAAAAAGAGGAGCGGGCGAACGAAGATTGATGGCCCGAGGCCGCCGCCGCCGCCGCGGGAGGAAGGTGGAAGAGTGCGAGGGGACAAAATCGAAGCGGATTCGCGGACGTGCAGTGCACGCGGGCACGCGGAAGATTGATGCGGGCATTTTTCGTATATCCCGCCTAGTCCATAGTCTTGCGCGGAGAGATAGGGGAGAGCACTTGCTGGGCCCTTTGTTTGGCCGCGGGTGCGCGCCTACCCTTTCGGCCCCCGCCATCCGCCGGGGCACTTTGTCATACGCGCCGTAGTCGCGAGCTGGACGCGCCTGCAGCCCTTGTGGCCGCGCGCCGGCGGCACAAATGGAGCCCCTCTCCGCAGTCTCGTGTCCCAGACACATTTTCATTTTCTATCGACCGAAGAAAAACTGACCCTCCGTCTTCGCCCCGCACGGTCCATCGCTTTTACCTTCCCGTCTTCTACGCGGCTTTTGGCTTCGCCTTTAATGAAAAAACTCGGCTGGGAATTTGGCACTTTTTGGCCAGAAAATGGACCTTTTTTCATTTTTAGTCACATTACCGGATTGAGATCTGTTTTGGTGATTGGGCCATTCACATTGGTGACAAAGCACATCATCAATTTAGAATGGGCCTATTTTTCTAAAAACAAGTTTTACCGGTTGGTAAGTGATTTAGTACCTGGAAGAACGTGACGTTATTGCATTAAATGAATCTTGGATCCGACTGAAATTCCTGGAAAATTATCGCTTCCACCAAACCCACGGGTATACATTGGAGGTTGAAATTCGTCGAAATGAAATTTGTGGATTTGAAAAATCTGGCATTTTACGTACGTTTGACGATAAGCGCGTAAATTTTTAAAACTGTTTTTTGTACAGCGTGAAAAACTTCTAAAAAACAACGGATGTGAAGATCTTCATCAAATAAATCGGAAATTATAGTTTCTTGGAAATGCACACGTTCAAACCAATGTTTTGCTTGATATAGTTCGCCGAAAATACACGAAAAGCCAGCTTCAAAATCTTCGGCGTATCCACCTGTATATCTGATGTATTTTCAACGAATCTTCAAATAGTATTCTTATTAACTTTTTTAGCGAGTCATGTTCAGCAAGTTTTTCGTCCAATCAAAGGTCTATTTCTCTGTCGAAAAACGACGTAAACTTTCGTAGAATTTTCCATACAATTTGTACAGAGGTTTTGAATCCTATAAACAGAGCCCATAGAACTTGTTTTAAAAAAGACGTATTGCGATGATGTAATAAAATTC
Source organism: Nasonia vitripennis (assembly GCF_009193385.2). Taxonomy (NCBI): domain Eukaryota; kingdom Metazoa; phylum Arthropoda; class Insecta; order Hymenoptera; family Pteromalidae; genus Nasonia; species Nasonia vitripennis. The sequence continues at coordinate 22,443,101 of NC_045757.1, read as the reverse complement.
GTTTTAAAGAATTGGGCAAAATCTGTAGTTAAATTTCTTAAGCTGAAGATATTTTTGAGTTTTGCGCATAACTAAAGGAAACATCGAGAGCCCCGATGTTTCCAGCCTCTTTGACATTTTGAGTTTCATTGAATACAATTATTATTGAAACAATAATAAAAAAGCGCCGGCAAAACCAGACGACGTAGAAAAAGCGAGGGAGAGCCAAACTTTTTTCAGTCTCAAGTTTTTTGCTTCGCCGCCTGCTCCTTCTCTCCGTCTTCTCCGCTCGCTATTTTCTCCTACGAGGTGGTGGGGGGGGGATAGAGAGCCGAGGAGAGTAAAAAAATGCGCGCAGAGCGAGCCAGAGCGAGGTGAGCAGTGCGGCGGGTAAAAAAGGTGCAGATCGATGCCGCGTCTGTCTCGGGCGAATTTCATTTTCGCGAGATTTCCTATAGGCTCCTGCTTCTTGCTCTCTTCCGTGTTCCAGCGCTGCGTCTTTTTCTCTTTCAGCCGTAAGCGATACATCGAGTGCTCGCGAAAGCGAAGGACTGAGTGAGAGCTCGGGCCCGACGATGCGTCATCGGATTTTGAGAATTTTCTGGCGGGGGCGCAGTCAAGAACAGTTCTGCGGGCCTGGCGTTTTTCGCAAGGAACGAGTCTCTCCCCTCGAAAACCCGCGCCTACACGTATATGTATTTGACAGAATGTTCGTTGATAACGCGGCAATTTCGTACGCACATCAGAGAGTGGCGAAATTTCGGCAACAAAAAAATTGTTGCGGAGAAACAGCTTTTACGTTTTCCATCACTTTTTGCACGCCCAATTAAAACATGTACGGGCAACGCGTTTTTTTTTTATTTATTTTACCCCTTCGCAATAACACTTGAATGTATTACATCATAGTGCGATGTTGATTTGTTCGGATGTTTTTGCAGGGAATCCAATTTGAATTCGATAGTTTTGCCAGTGCACTTACATTACCTTTGATTACAATTAATCGCTATTTCTACTATTCGGGGAAGCCGTTCTCATTCGGCGGCGTGTATCGTAATCACGTTGCAATGAAACCAGACCGATTCACTGACAGAACTATATATGAAAATTTACTACATATGTAGGAAAAAATACTATATTAGATAGTAACGCCAGGTCATACTCGCTCCATGACGATTTTTACTATATTCATAGTAAAAATTGTTAGACTTATATTAAAATTTGTTACGTGTTTACTAGAAATTACTAGATTATATATTAAAAATTATTTTAAGAATTTCTCCGTGTGCCAGAATTTGAGGTTATAAAGTTGATTTATGCAGTTATCAGAGACCAAAATCTATAATTTTTTGTCTATCTGGTATTATTAAGTGATAAAATATCATTCGCTGCTATTATTTATTAATTTTGGTCAATTTATTATTAATATTAACTCATGAGTAAATGTGATTAATATATCAGATTTGAAATTTAGTACATAACAGTACTGTTTGGGTAAGTGGTCAGCGCGCTCGACTCCCATTCCAGAGGTCCAGGTTCGATTCCCGTTGCCGCAAAAAAATTTCTTTCTTTCACTTAACAACATTAAATATGAATAATAATAATAATAATAATAATAATATTCGAATAAGCGCGTAAAATTGGCCAGCAAAAAAAAATAAATTTTTTCAAATTTCATTTCAGTATAGAAATTACTATCTGAGATAGTAAAATTGAATACAAAGCAAGTATAACCGTCCGTTACTATATAATATAGTAATTTTTCCTGCATATGTAGTAAATTTTAATATCTAGTTTCATCTCAGTGTTGAAGACGGAGCAAATCAGCTCGAACGCGCACTTTATAAGCGGCAATAGAAGGTTTTTATTTTTGAATTCGGCATCGAAATAAATGTTTTATCTCGTACACCTTGCGCGCAATAAAAAATTACAAAGAGCATGCTGTCCGCAGTGCGACGCGGTGCAAACAAGCGCATAAATCGCCCGAAAACGCTTTGAAGTGCTTTGGAATACGCAAAGCGCCAAACAATAGTCCCCATCAGACGGGGGTATCCGATTTGCATTGCGCGTATACTCTTTTTCGGGATCATTTTTTTGGAAAAAAAAACCTTCAGCCCGTTGTCGAAATCCAATACCGACTGCATCAGACAATCGCAAACAGTGTACACGATGAGCGATAATAAAATGCACGTACACGACGACGCGCATCAAAAGCAAAAAACGCTTACAATAATGGAGATAGCGCAGATGCGAAGACCCAATGCCCACACAAGTGCGCATCTTGAATTACAACCCCTCGCTATATACGTCTTCGCAAAAAAGAATCATCGCGATCGATCCGCGATTCGCAGTAGTCAAACAATTCGTAATGGCCCACTAGGCTCTCTCGCCGGCTGCAGCAAGAGCGAAAGGGAAAATCTCCGATGGCAACGCGCAGTACAGAGCAAGGGCGCGCGCCACCGAGTGAGCACATATTTGTCGCGCAAACACGCGAAGCCCGCTGCTGAATTCGCGTTGTTTGCCGTCTACTCGGTCGCGCGCGAGCGCCGGGCCAGGTGAGAACGAAAAAGAGCAAAGTCACACAGGCTGCACGTGCGTGCGAGCCGGGCCGCGCACGCGTATGCCAGGTACCTCGATGGCAAGTAAAAACGCCGGGAAAACGAAAGGAAAAAGCGGCACGCGCCTCTCTCGCATCGATATCGCGCGCGCAAAAAGTGGCCGCCGCCGCCTGCAACGGGACAACACAAAGAGAAAGGAATTGACAAAGCGAGAATGCAAAACTCGAAAGCGAGCAGCCAGCCGTTGACAAAGAGAGCCCGAAAAAAACTGCGCGCGCTTTTTCCGACAGGCGACGCAGCGCGCGGTGATTCGCGAAAACCGCGCGCTCGGCTCCACATATATACCTATATCTCATTAGACGCGCGAGCGCTATAACTCATTGCGTGATGCCGGGCCAAGGGACAAGGACGGCCTTGCCGCCGCTGCGGATTACGGCCCAAGTCGCGCAGCTGCGCCGTGGAGAGAAAAAACTTTTCTCTGACCAAGCTCGGCCTTTGGAAGAGGGAGGGCTGCGACTTCCCTTTGTTTCCCCTTGCCGTTTTAAAGTTCTCGCTTCTTTTTTGCGCGCGCATTTTTAAAAGGGGGCGAGAGATGACGGGGCGCAAAAAGAGGGAGCAGCGGCGGCAGCAGCCCGCGTCGCAGATCGATGAACATCGGCGGGCGAATTTCCGAACGCGCGCACAGTCTCGGCTATATAAGCACGTCGCCGTCTGTCGCGTGCATGGGCGTATCGAAACAAGAGGATGGCGCTGCCCTAATTACTTCTGGGAGAGATGTGCGCCCCCCGGCTTTTCTGCGTATATTTTAAGCAGATATCCTCGTAATTTTATCATTGCTCGTGCAACTGTAAAATCACCTTCTGATGCTGGCGCAGCTCGGCTGTAATCGCTGGGCCGATTCAATCTCCAATTAGTGAACGCATTATTTCTGTATCATTATGATTACCGCGTTGATCATCGGTAATGCGATTCACTTAAGCGAGAGATTTTTCTTAGCAAGGCGGCTGCATTCCCAAAAAGCAATTCGCGGAAGAATTCCGCTGACTGGCGCGCCGGCCTGCGAGAAGAAGGTTCTATTTAAAACCTAAAAACTTGCCACGCGCAATGGTCTATACAGCGTTTATGTGTGAGGCGGCTTTTGTACAAGGGAAACCCCCTTACTGGCTGCTACTTCCAGGCCTTCCCGCAGCCGCAACTTCGTCAAATTTCCACGAATAGCCGCTGCCGACTCATATCTATCTCTCTTGTTTGAGTCAAATCACAGTGCGAAACTGGAAATTCTCATCGTTTCCAGTTCGATTGAAACGATAAATTCTCGGTTATGTGGATTGTAGGACATTTTTTCAAGCATCAGTATCGACATTTGCGACTTGCATATACTCATACTATATTTTTCTTTTGCATTATGAGCAATTGACGCATTCGTGCTCTACGAGCATGACTTCGCTGGTTCAAAACTTTCTCGATTTGTTTTTTAAACAATATAGTGCAATAAAAATTCGCTCATTCAAGAACGAGTAGTTTTTCCCGTGTCAGTGCCTTACCTGATGTATTTTACCCTTTATTCCTCCTCCCCCTTTTGCTGCGTGTCGGGTCTTCCCAGTTCACTGGGAACAATAACTAGAGCGAGTGGAGACGCCGAAGAAACAACAACGGTAGCTTTAATTCAACTCGACATAGCCGACCTAAACCGAAGAACCGAAACGGGACGAAACGGAAATATGTAAGTGCAGCGCGAGGCTCGTGGGGGCATTATAACGACGATTCTCCGTCTCTGTCTTTCCTTCTTTCTTTCTTTGCGGCGCACACTCTCGCTGTGTATCCGCATGGCGGGCCTTAATAGCGTTTCGAAAAATGCACTTGTTCCAATCGCAAAGAAACTCCTTGTGTGTTTGTGTGTACGCGTGTGTACGAGTCGTGCGATTCCGCGGGAGATGACTTCGATAAAAGTGAGCGGGATCAAGAGAGAGAGAGAGAGAGAGAGAGAGAGAGAGAGAGAGAGAGAGAGAGAGAGAGAGAGAGAGAGAGAGAGAGAGAGAGAGAGAGAGAGGAAGAAAGACGGAGCGTTGCTAATTGCCCCTGCATTGTCTTGTTAGGAGAATTCCCTTCTCTGATCTTATCGCAATGATATTTATTATTAGGATAATTGTTTTTTCTGTTGTTGTTTTAATTTCTTTTTTACCGTAGTTTCCGTCGCTGCTATTTTTACGTTTTTAATTAGAACGACGGCTGCAAACCTCAAAAGTTTTCGTATTTTTTCGTTTTGCCACGTATCATTAGATAAAAAAGGGACAATGACGGAAGCACGTGTGAATATTAGAACCGGCGAAGAAAGGGAAAGAGTACACAGCTATAACATATTGAACCTGGCACCAATCAACGCCCCCCCCCTCCTCATTTTTGGCTTCAATTTTCGAGATATCGATTGTATAGGACTGGAGGGGGCTTATTTAAAATGGATGCATTTTAAAGAGGTCTTTAAAATGCAGAATAGCTTTTTTCCATTTTCAATGCGGGGTTGTATTTAAAATGCTCTAAAAGCACTTTTGATTTACATTTAAATAACCTTGGTATAAAATGAATTTTATAAATATTAAGCGCTGAACGCGAATACTTAACGAAACGACGGTAGCTTTATTTTCATTGTCAACTTTGATTTCATCAGTAACATGATGAAGCGTTATTAGTTTCGCGTTTCAGGGGGCTATTCGAAGTAACAATAACGTAGTTGATATGTTTCTTTTGCTGCTCTACCGTGCGTTGATTTTATTAACACGAGTATAATGATGTACATCAGCACAGGCACTTTTTCGCAGTTAAAAATACTGAAGCTAGCTCCTCCGGAATAAAACCGTATCTGATATCAGTCGAGGATCCGCGAGCAAAAAGAAAACAAAAGTCGCCCCGCATCCTTGCGAGTAATAACGGATTAATTATATTCACGCATCCTCGAAGCAGAAAAAACGACTATAGAAAAAAACGCACGATAGGGGGATTAGCTCCGAGTTCTTGGCTCGAGCCGTGGGTGCAGCCAACTGTCAGGCTCTCTCTCTCTCTCTCTCTCTCTTTCTCTCTCTCTTTCTCTCTCTCTCTCTCTCTCTCTCTCTCTCTCTCTCTCTCTCTCTCTCTCTCGCCCTCTGCAAGCAGCGTTTCCTCCATCCGTGTCATCCTAGCAGGCGCCGCCCGATGATTAAATTCGCCGACGAACGACGCGAGGCTCTTATCCGCATACGTATTAATAACGATATACGCGCGGCGGGGGAGGCCGGACTCGACTGGGGAAGGTAGTCTGCGGGCGTAGATTTTCGCGCACGGTGCGTGCATGGAGAAAACGCTGAAAAAGAATGATATTCGAGAGGGTGTGCAAAAAATTGAGGATGACAGGGGGGCGGTGAACTGTGCCGCCAGATGGAAGGAGGAGAAGACGAAGAGGGAGGAGACGCGAAGGGGGGCGTCGGCGTCGGCGTCGGCATCGGCGTCGGCGGCCAATTAATTAATTTCGATTATCAAGCGCTCTCGCGCCTTCCGCGCCAGAAATTTCGCGCGCTGTATAAATTTCCCTCGATATATATCGGCAGCCCACTGCTCAGGGGGATCTTCGGCCGGGCTGTGTATCTCGTTACGCGCAACGGCGCACACATCGTCGCTGCAAAAAGAGAAGAAATATGGAAAAGAGGCTCATCGATCTCCAGCCAACCGGCGCCACCCCCTGCACTCACCGGCTCGCGCTTTTTTTGCCTTCACTCGACTCACGACTCGAGAGGTTGTTCTGCTTCCATGCATATAGCTACGGGGGAGAAGTCGAGGCAGCTAATTCGCGCGGGGCAACGAATCGGCGCAGCGGCACTTCCCGATTCGAGAAATATAAGGGGCTGATTAAAAGTCGATAATTCCATTCCTCGATTTGCCCTCTTATATGCGCGACAGATAACTTATTCGAAGCGCATGACGCACACAATAACCAGATCAGTTCTAATACGAGTGTACGGTCCGAGCACCGCCTCGGGCTATTCGCCTTTTTTCCGCACTAGCCTTTCTCGCGAAATCTGCTTCTGACGCAGCTTTTGCTCGTTGCACATTCATCTTAATTAATATTTCCCATGAATAACGTGCTCTCCGCGCACAACGCGAGATTCGATTTAATCAGGCTTTCTTGTTTTTATGCCGGGATCGGCCGGCTTTCCTTTGAATTATGCGAGCCAAGGCTACTTTTGCGATCGGAATTACCGAGGAGCGACGTGACACCGTCGACAAAAGTCTTCGAGTTCGGACGCGGCGCGTTTTATTATCATCCGTTCGCTGGATGATAAAAGTCTATTTCCCTCATACGCGAGATTGCGGCAAAGCCGATTTTAATTAAATGTATGACGCTTTTGTAATTGGCTGCAGCTTTTTACGAGCGCCAATGTGGAACTTTGCGCGAGATTGACGTTAATTATGATTCTTTGAGTGCGCGCGCGCGCGGAAGAAACGTCGTCGAGTCTTTGAGTTCGATTCAGCACTGCCAGAAATGCATTAATAAATGGGTACAAGAGTAGGTTACGCTCGACTGTTGTGCTAATTAACTTGTGATATAATTTGAATTGTCACTGAAATTAGTTTTTAATTTCCGATTGAATTGACATGTCTTATGTTAAGAGGAAGGTTATTTTACCATGGTATAACTTTTGATCTATTTGTAGAAATTACATTAAAAACTTGTTTTGAAAAAGTGTCCTTTATTTAGCACATTCAGGAGCTATGTGCATATGGGTTCCCACGTATCTAAAAAGTAAACCTTAACGACAAAAATCGAGGTAATGTGCCATGATGACAAACCATCCATCATATTTTCGCATGATCTTTTAAATTATGATTGTCTGAATAAAAATTTAAATTAATAGTTCTTTCATTACATATTATTCATCTCTATGAAGTCACTATCTCATGTTATAAATTATGTTGGTTACAGAAAATAATCTTTGGTTAGCCTAATTTGCATCACATAACGATTCAATCCTTTTTGGAAAAGCTGCAGTGAATGAATTATTTTAAAAGGTTTACAACGATTTTTTATCGCGTAAGCTAGTTTATGACAACGTGAGAAATAAGAGGGATATCAAATAAAAGAAAAAGAAAAACTCCGCCGCAGTTTGTTGCAATGTAATATAAAAGCGGTGGTTTAGTGCCTAACTTCAATGCGATCCTTGACCCATGGCATCAGAGCAATGAGCTTATATATTTTACTTTTCTACAGTATTGTGCGCCACGATCAGTTACATATTATATGAAACCATACCGTGTGTAAGTCTTTTGCGTTTAGTGTACATAGGCAAAATCGATCAAGAACCTTGTTTCTATCTTGAGAAAATTTGTTCTATTTCCGATACTTTAGTAGTGTCGAAGTCATATGAAAGTTGATCAAATTGATCGTGAAAAATGCGTGTTACATTTTTTATTCATTAAGTGTAGAAGTAGATGATTCATACCAATTACTCTGCTTTACTTTGCTTTGATGTTCGAAATATTTAGGTAAATCGTTCGACGCATTAGTTGATATAGATTATTAATCCAAAGTTAAAAAAAAATGTCTGCCAAGTGCGAACACATTTTGAGCTTGCTTTTTTCTAGTTTCGGTTTACGTACAAACGTTGAGTTATGTGATGCACGAAAATAAACATTGAATTCGTAATTTGATTTTCCGATGGATAGATACCTACTACAGGTAATATTACCAATTGCAATGGGAAACAAGTTGTTTTTCTTGAATCTGTACAAATGTTTAACAAAATTGTAAATTTTTTTTTAATATTGTCGAGTAACACGTATCATGGACTGTTACAATGCCGCTACCCTAAGCGGGTCTTGGGCGTTGTCGTCCAGATCGGACGGGTGGGTGCCTATCACCACTACACAGCGCGTCCTTAGGTTGCGGATAGAGGAACAGCCCCTGAGAAAGAGGTTAGCTGCGAATAAATTGAATAAGCAGCCGCGGACAGCCGATAGGAACAGGCGTGGGTGTGATGAGCCCACACTGTCGAACGCATTCATCTAGAAACATTACGCAAGCACCACAACAACAAAAACACTTCACATTATCTCTTATCTCTTAATCTATCTCTTTCATCACACATTACAAAAATGGGCAAAAATCCTGCTGCCGAGGAGGATGTGGGAGCGATGACAACTGCCCCGAAAGGGGATGTGTAGAATGATTCGTCACCTGGTCTTACGCGGTAACGATGCCAGCGAAGGCGCGCTGCCTTGCAGGGGGGCGTTAGGATGCGAGAATGAAACCGTAGTGTGTCTGACGACGAATTGACACTGTCCTCGTCAAAGTCGGAAAGCTCTCATACTTAGTTCTAGAGAGGTATGGGGGTTATCACCTCTAGAACGGTGGACTCACCTGCGATCGGAACAGGATCCGAAGCGCGCGGGTTTAACATAACATCATGGCTCAAAAAAATCAAATCCGAACCAAAAGGGACTTAAGGGTCGGAACTTGGAATGTTCGCAGTCTATACAGAGCAGGTGCGTTTAAAGAACTCGTAAAGGAAGCTGATAGGTACAATCTAGATTTGGTAGCAATACAGGAATCGCGGTGGCCAGATGGCGGAGTACTAGCATCGGGTAACTTCACGTACCTATATGGGGCCGGGAGTGGGGGATCTCTAGGCACCGGATTTCTCGTAAGCAAAAGCATCATACATTCGGTTAAAAGTTTCATATCCGTCAATGATAGGCTCTCGTACATCATTATCGAAGGTGAATGGTATAGATATGTATTTATTAATGTACACTGCCCTACGGAGGACAAAGAAGAAGAAGCTAAGGATCTCTATTACGAAACTTTAGAGCAGGTAATCTACCAGTTCGCGTCTTACGACACAAGAATAGTAGGCGATTTCAATGCTAAAATAGGTAGGGAGGAAATGTTTAGGCCTACTATAGGTAAGGAAAGCCTGCACGAAGCCAGCAATGATAACGGTATTAGGGTCATAAATTTCGCGGCGGCAAAAGATCTTATAATCAAAACTACGTGTTTTAAGCACAAGAACATACACAAGGCAACGTGGACATCGCCGGACGGGGCCACACAGAACCAAATTGATCATCTCCTCATTGAAAAAAGACGTCATACTAATGTTCTTGACGTAAGGGCTTACAGAGGGGCAGATAGCGACTCGGACCACTTCCTAGTAGTAGCCAAATTAAGAGCTAGACTAGTAGCGAATCAAAATAGTAAGCGAGCAAACAAGGTAGAAAGCTTCGATATTGAGAAACTACGAGATAGAACAGAGCGAATTAGGTACCAGATAGAAATTAATAACAGGTTTCAGGCACTTGAAGAAGCAAACACATCGCCGGAGGGGAATGACGAACCGAATAGCTTATGGGGGGACATCGAAAAAACGGTAAAAGAGGCCGCGAACAAAGTACTGGGTAAAAAGAAAAAGCCAAAGAGCAAACCATGGTTTGACGAAGAGTGCGAACTCTGGTTTGAAAGGCGCAAAAAGGCTAAATTAGATAGCTTACAAAATAGAAGCGATAGGACCGTAGAAGAGTATTCTAACGTAAGGAAACAGACGAGCGCGATCTACAGAAATAAGAAGCGGGAGTATCAAAAGAATCTTATTAGGAGAATAGAAACTAACAGTAAGGAAAATAACCCCCGCGAAATGTACAGAGGGATTAACGCCATCAGAAAGGGTTTTAGGAGTAGAGCGCAATTGATGAAGGACGAAAACGGGGACCTCGTAACAAATGACAACGAATTACTGTCGCTGTGGAAAAATTATTTCGATAAATTATTAAACGTGCACGAAAATAGCGAAGAATTAGGGGACGAAATTCACACTGCTGAACCCCACGTGGAGGAACCGAGCTACCAAGAAGTAGAGGCCGCGATTAAAAAACTAAAAAACAACAAAGCCGCGGGAAATGACTCTATACCAGCTGAGTTACTCAAATATGGGGGCGTCGAGCTCACTTTCAAAATCTATAAACTAGTATGTGCCATCTGGAAAAATGAAACAATACCCGAAAATTGGAAGGAATCTATCATTATACCGATTTTTAAAAAAGGGGATAAGACAGACTGCAATAACTATAGGGGTATTTCACTTTTAGCAACGTGCTACAAAGTTCTGTCAAACGTAATACAAGCTAGACTCACTCCATTCGCGGAAGATATAGTAGGAGATTATCAGTGCGGATTTCGGCGCAACAGATCGACGAGCGATCAAATGTTTACCATAAGACAGTTGTTAGAGAAAAAGTGGGAATTTTGCGAAACCATACACCAACTATTTATAGATTTTAAAAAAGCGTACGACTCTATTAAGCGAAGCAAAATATATCAAATTCTAGTACTTCTCGGTGTACCGAAAAAACTCGTGAGATTAATTCAAATATGTCTGAACGGAAGCACGAGAAAGGTCCGAGTAGGCGGTAATGTATCAGAACCCTTCTGGATGGGCTCTCTACGGTGCTGTTCAACTTAACGTTAGAGTATGCCGTTAGAAAAATGCAGGTTAGCCAGCTGGGCGCAACGCTTAATGGAACAACGCAGATACTAGGCTACGCAGATGATTTGGATATACTGGGGGATTGTAGGGAAACGGTAGCAAGAAACGCGGAAATCCTCATAAAAGCGGTGGAGTATACAGGGTTAGAAGTGAGTGAATCAAAAACAAAGTACATGATTGTGGATAAGCTAGGCATCTGCAGAGGGGAGGAAGATCTCAGAGTTGGGAATTTTACTTTTGAAAAGGTTAGCGAATTCAGGTATCTGGGTACGACCATAAATGATAGAAACGAGATTAATGTCGAAATAAATAAGAGACTCCATTCGGGTAATGCTTGCTTCTACGCCGTGAGTAATTTACTTAAGTCGAGGCTGTTGTCTAAAAACGTTAAAATAAGAATATACAGGACAATAATACTGCCGGTGGTTCTGTACGGGTGCGAAACGTGGGCTCTCGCTAAGCAGGCGGACAACCGTTTTAGGGTATTTGAAAATAAAGTCTTGCGAAAAATATACGGGCCGAAGAAAGATGAGGAAACCGGGGAATGGAGGAGACTACGCAATGATGAGTTACACAATCTGTACGCGTCACCAAATATTAACAGAATAATAAAATCGCGCAGATTGGGATGGGCAGGGCACGTAGCGAGAATGGGAGACGACCGTACGGCAGCGCGTGTCATGAAGGGCAGGCCGATGGTAACGCGACCTCTAGGTAGACCTAGGCGTAGATGGGAGGACAACGTAAAAGCGGATCTAGTAGAAATAGGACGGGTGGGTGTCGATCGGAGAGGTGCATCTTGGGTGGGGTTGACACAAGATAGGGCAGCGTGGAAGACTTGCGTAGATGAGGCGATGAACTTTCGAGTTCCAAATGCCATGTAAAAAAAAAAAACACGTATCATGGAAATACTAGATGTATTATTTATCCCGAAAAACAAACTGTAGTTTCGCGAAATCGTCTTCATCAATTTATCCACGTTTTCATCAAGATAACTACAATTCTATTCTATACTATACTATTTTCCAAAAATTCGACGAAGAAAATAAAGCAAAAATATACCAAGTAACCTGAATCAAAAATAAATTTTCTTTCGTATTTAAATGATAAATGTAAATTTTATTGCGTTATGTTTATATGGCTTGAAATAAAATAAACTTTCTCGCGATGATACAGCTTTAGAAAAAATCTATTTTTACACGTCTATTTTGACGTCAATAGCTAGGATAATAATGTGAAAAATCGAATTATGATATAGCACATACATCTATTCTCAGAAAAAGAATTATTGATTATCTATACTGAATATACTCTCCATTTGACTGCTTTAAAATTAATCAGAATTTCGTGATGTTAGATTCAAGTCGTGAATTTTTCAGATTATCTTACAGCTGTGCATTATAATTATAAATGTTGCATGCAATTTGTCGAGTTATAATCAATCAAACACTCGAATAAATATTGCAGACTAAAATTGAGTCTCATGTCTACATTTATCAATTATTGCACGTTGATTTTCTAATACTCCGTCGACATTAATTTTGATTTATCAAAACTATATGAGAAAATATACTTTCGACATATCTATCTTAAAATTGATTTTTCCTGTACAGCGCGCAATACTGTTTTGCAAATACCAACAATTCGATTGGCGATTATCGAATCTGACACCAGCGGCACTTTATGGTGATAGATAAAAATAAGAAAAATAAAATACTGAGAACTTCTACGAGCAAAGAAAGCCTTGGGTTATACACGCGAAAAAACCTGTCAGCCGTTTTCCTTCGTCGGCTGCTGTTTGCGCGAACTACGCGTATAAAAAGAAATCGTGAGCGCGTTTCGCACCTTGGCTCTTGCGTCCACTAAACGATCAGATCTGTATCAACGCGTGCACGTATATGAATGCAACATTTTAATAGAATCACGCAATGCGCTCTAGCTTCTTTATAGCTATTTCGCGCTTGCTGCGTTTGGCACTATGAAAATCATTGACTGTAATAACTTACTGCTAAGACGGATCTCTTCTTCTAATTTAACGTATAAAATACTGTGTACAATAAATTCTGACAAAACGGATCAAAGCTTAATGAAATTAAAAGAAATAACTAATCGATTTTCAATTATTTGCTGCAACATTGGTCTTGCTGCGCGTTTGGTCTTCAAAAACTGCATTATATTATACAAGGCTGATGCATATACAGCAAGTTTCGCCAAGTCGTTGAAATTGTGCGAGAGCGCGAATAGGACATGAACCGTCCTTCCTCGCTCACACGCCTCGTTTCCTCTTTCACGCGTACTTTGAAACGCGCCAAAGCCGCTGAACTCGCTTGGATTCCGATCGAGCTCATCAGGACGAATAGATTACGAACATCGATGTCCGGTCCGGTTTTATGCATGTTTCTTATTATTTTTTCGATATCTATAAATGCTAGATTGCGCGATTCTTTGCGTCATCGAGTTTTTGCGGGTACACCGATTTCATGACAGCTTTTTACATAAAGATGTGCGCCGTTTTTTACACGCGCAACATTTTGAATTTGATTTAAGGCTACTTACTATTGACTCAACGTTTTCAATAAAATTTATTCTAACAAATGGAGTAATAATGAGCTAATTTAGCAAACTGATGCTTAAATTGAATTCAAGGACGTATATTTAATAACGTTGGGCGTAAATTAGATGAATGATCAATCAATGAATGATCGATTTTGATCTTGATTAGAAATGAAATTCACATTATTTTTCGGTTTCACAATAAAGAGCTTAGTATAAATTAAGCGTCAAACAATACATACTAATAATTTTTTTGAAAACGAAAAATAGCAACTGTAAAAAATAGAGAGCCGCCATTACGTTTGAATTTCGACAAATTTTGCAACAACAGTTGGTTGCTTTGTTACTTTTTTGCGATCACGAACATTATACTTCAGAAAAAATATAATGAACGGAAATTCGCAGAGTCATCCGAGCGCGATAAGACTTTTTTTAGTCAAAAAAAAAATTCTAAATTACACGTGGAAATTGAAAAGTGGCATGACGATAAAGATTTCGACGTGTTAACGTGAGTAGGCATATTTATCTTGTTTGTAAACCTTGAACGTATAACGGTAAACTTAACTAATGCTATTTGTTGAAACGGAATTTTAATTCAAAAGTACACTTTTGAATTAATATTTGAACTTGCGGGGAGCTCGCGAGTACATAGTTCATGGAGAACTATGTCGCAGTTGAGGGTTTCTACATGGGATTATTAATATAGCCTACTGGTATGATTAATTTAACAGTAAAGGTTAAGTATACATGCATGAGATCGTTTGCATAACAAGCTGTTTATTTAGAATATTCGTATATATAGAGTGTTATAAAACTAACTAGACTACTGAAGCAGTGATTTATTAAAATTGTAATATATTTATTGTGGATGTTGTGAAATTATCTCGTTGATATATTAAAAAGTAAATTATAAAGCTTATTAGATTATTTGAAGATAATGTAGTAATACAGACACGTGTGCGTAAATCAAAATGATATAAATTTGTACAGTAAATATGAAACTGGTTCTTACTGTATCTGCACAATATCCCTATTGACGTACATCTGGTGAAAGAAAAGCCTCATTTCCTCCTAAGTCCATCAAAAGGCCTGTAAAGAGAAAGTTGATCAATGAAATTTAAGCCATTTAAAATTTACTGTAAATAGTCGACAATAAAAAATAACTAATATATTCTGTAACTTGAAAGCTTGACTTTGAAACTTTGATGGTAAATACACAAAGAATGTTTTAAAATGATAGTTTACTGCTTTTTGCACAAAATATAAGAGCAAGTTTCCCGAAGTATTGTAACTAAAAAACACCGCATATACTCGATGATAATAATATCGTCGCTCCCTACAAGAACTAGCAGAACTGAGATGTTCAACAAAGACTAGCACAAATCAAATGTTTTGCTTTTTACGTTTAGCAAAATCCATTCTCGTAAGAAAATCGGCGAAAAATTGAGTTGTACTAGTCTTCATATAGGGAACGAGGATATATAGTTGGGTCATAAAAAAACTAACAATAAGCTACGATGAAATTTAAATTCAAAGCAGAACGTCTATCGCAAATGTGGATCGTCGAACAAGACCTCGTAATTATTATACGGTACAATTTGAATTTTGTAATATCTCATAACTAAAGCGATTGTCATTTTTTCCTTGCGGTTATCCAACGCAGCATCTATATAATCACATTTAACAAGAATATGATTCCACGAGCGCGCGCGCGAAGAAAGCTCTCTATCTTCTCTCTCTTTCTTTTTCGAGTAAAAACAATCCGAACGAAGATTATTCAGCCCGAGTAGTGAGAGTAGCGACGACTACGACAACGGAAGGGGTTATACGAGGATAGAACGTAGAAGCGGAGAATATAAGAGGAGCTTAAGGCAAGCGGCTGCGACGGAGGGCAGAGAGTCGCGGGAACATCGCTGCTACTTTTTTCAGAGATAAAAGCCTCTCTGCTCGAGGAAAAAGATGGAAAGCAAGTGAGTGAGAGAAACCTGGAGCTCCCACGAGCCTCGAGAGAATAGTATACGATCACTGTGCATGAATCTGCACAAATCTAAGCTTTCTCGATTTTGTTGCAGCTTTCGAATTTTCATGCTGAGCCGAGCTAATGAAATTAGCTCAGCTTTACAAGTTATTCTTTAGATTATAGCAGTTATATATAAGATTTATTTCATTTTCTCTGCTGCTAGGTCTGTAAAAAATTCTAAAATATTTTTACTCTTGCGTTGATCTTGCCTTGAATTTCGATATTCTATTTTATCTAAACTGCTATATATTATGTGCAAAACTCGTGTATGTGCATATTTAGTTTCTTCTTCATATCGCCTTGGATATTCAAAATTGATATAAGACTAAAAGTGTTGAGAGATCCAAATCTTTATTAATTACTCAAAATAATTTTTATTTTAAAATACACAACTCAGATTATTCGACATTAATAACTTTAGAGTTTCTCTGAGGTTCCTAAAGGAGAAGCAGTCGAGGACGCATAAGGTCCAGAGCGAGGAAGTCGTCTGCTTAAGCTTAAAACAATGATCCTTTTTTAATATACTAGGAAATTTAAGTGCGCTTCGCGCACTCCTTATCATCTCATAATTAACATTTAATTTTTGCTGCCTGCTTAGAGCCAACAGTTTGAAGCGTTCGTAAGGTTATATAATAAAATCCGTATTTCTGATTCGCGTTCCTTAATTCTTGTACCAGGCTACCGATTCACAATTAAATGCTTCACAACAAAGCCCATCACTTTTTTAAGAGAGGATACATGTAGACTCGATCAGATGGCTAAGCTCTCCATGAAATCGGAGATGAGCGATGTGTCACAGCGCGCAGCGTCACGAACTCGAGCTATAGAACTAAAATCATAAAACTAAAAAGGGCCTTTCTTCCCTAGTCTCCGTTTACTACATCTGTTCAAGATTTGTCTTTGCAATACAAGCTATAGCATTTCCAACAACAAGTAATACGCCGAGACTATAAATTTAATAACTATGGGTAAAAGCTATTACGTTAAAACTTTAAAGATTTTTTGCGCAATCTCGTAGTACCTTTTTGAATGTAAAAATATGATGAATGTGAATTTCTATGAATCATTAATTGATTCCGTGAAATATCAACGAGTTTGGAACATATTTTCGCTCCTCCATTAGCTTTATTGGCTAGAATTAAAATGGTTGCTCAATTTAGTTCGCCGCAAATATCTCAAAAGTCGATTTTACAAATTCTTCATGAAAACTCTGCGTTTAATGCATTTTCGATTAATTTAACGACGTTTTCAATATGCTCATAAAGTTTTAGAGGAATAGCAATTTTCAACGAATCCTTATTCGTATTAAAAAGCTTACCAAACCAACTTCGTTAAAAAATATATTCTACTGATTTCAAACTAAATATTTTTGGATTAATCCGAGTACTTAATCTTTTATAACTTGTTTCCAAGTTTTCAGAATTTTCAAAATCAATAGAAGATTGTTCAAGATTTCATCTTATAACCTGATCTATAATATCTCAATAACATCTCAACATTCCTAAAAAGTTGAATTCGCACATTTGTTGAAATGAATCTTCGTATTTGCGTTCATAAACAAACAACTCAAAAACAATATGTTTGAGAAGTAGAACCAATATTCCGCAAGTTTCAAGCAAAAACGCAATGGGATAAGACCTGAGAGTGTTCGGCGAAACGCACTGGCGCGGGCGTATCATTCGAAGCCAATATTTCGAAAATTCCCAAGCAAACTTTTCGTCAACATCACGCGACGAATTGCCATTGTATAGGTATACCACTAAAAGTTTTCCCCTATTCTGCCGCGTCGCAATACGAGGCGAAGCGCAGGTACACGCACAGACGCATACATCGCTAATGCGGCCCATTAATAATGCGCGTGCGTATAAACATATATCGAGCGAAAAAGTTTGCACGCAGGTAGGCGCCGCGTGCACATAACGCGAATCCAATATGTATAGACTCTCGCTGTGCGAACGTGTACATGCAGAGGCAGCCACGTCGCTTCGAGGTACACATGCAGTCTACAGACGACGACGACGCGAAATGGCTAAAGACGCCTCTCGTGTAATGCGGACATCACATTACCGCAAATGCGTATCATTTGTCGCGCGCCGCCAAGAGAGGCGAGAGAGTCGCGCAAGGCTACGGCAGAGAAGCACGCTCTCTTCGCACTGGACTCGCTTTCTCGGGTCGTTCACTTGTTTACAATGTTCGTTCATCGGCATCAAAACCCTGCTGTACAAAGTAAGGGCAAAATCAGAAGCACTGCTCGGGACGACCACTGCAGGAGTGTGCCCGCAGTAAAGAGGCATCGCCCTTTTATTAATAAACAAGCCCAGCAAGGCAAACACGCCGGACATTGAGCGCGCAAGTGACTCGACGACGAGGAGGCACGCACAAGTGGAGAGCGCGCGCGCGAGAGAGAGAGAGAGAGAGGGGGGGGGGAGACGAGACAAGAATCACCGGCACTTCCGGCTCTCGTCATTGTTCCTCCCGAGCCGGCGCGTACGGCGCACACACGCGTGCGCTCCTCGGAGGAAAAAGGGCCGGAAGCGAGAGCCGCAGCCGCACTCGTTAGAATTTACGCTTTTTGCGCGTACGTATGTACGCGCTCCCCCGCAAGTACGCATATGCACCAGCCCGCGGAGAGCCGGCGATGAGAAAAACGCTCCGGCGCGGATTAATGGATGGCACAGCACGCGGCGGCGGGGAAACTCGTAATTGCCGCCGGTAAATTATATCATTAGACTCTCTCTGCAGCTACTGCACACTCGCGCTATCTCCATACGCCTGGATTGATTTTGCCTCCCGAACACACGCGTGTGAGAACTGTTTGCGCTACACGCGATCATAATAACTACACTATATCAGCTGCTCGTCCTCGCTGCCTGATCCTCTGTCGCTCGTTTGTTTTTTCTTTTCACGGCGCTTTTTCCAGTTTGCCGCCAACGCCAAGCGCACACTACGCGCATCCCGTAAACAAGCACCGTTGCGGGAATTTTTTAATCAACGCCGCCGACGCACGAGCTTTGCGTAGCTTGTTACGCGCGAATACATTATAAGTTTTTGCGGTTCGGCTTTTGATTCCGCGGAGGGAGAGCTGCGCGTTTGTGCGCCTCGATTAATCGTGTGGGAACGAATGAGTACACGGCGCGATTTTTCCATCGACGCCTTTTTAACGGGACGTAGAACCGAGGCAGCAATGCGTCTTTTTCGCTCGCGATGCACTTTCTGTGTTGCGCGTGACCGTGGAGTTAATGCGCTTTTAAAAATGACTGCGCTCTAAAAGGGACGAGTCCGTACAAAAAGTTTTATCGTTTTTAATTTCTCATTTTATATGTCAAATCGAATAAGAAATCCACTTTAGCCGCGGCGATTCTCGTCCTGCCAGTCCGATAATAATAATCCGCTAAAATTTATCGGTACATTACCGTTCTTCATCGAATTATGCCTTATAAATGCCCGATACCAGAGCTGAAATCGCATTCAAAAATTGATCTAGCATTCTGCGAATGCCAGGATTTGTTAAGAGAATTTCATATCTGTCCCGATGTAGAGTAATTATATTTTCCGCTTATCGAGTGGAAAGCCCCAATGCAAAAAGCTTCCTTCCAATTTTTACTCCAAGCGCCACGGGTAAAGTTATCGAGAGACGAGAACGTTTATTTAATTTTCGATATACACACTCTGCGGATAAAAAATCCGAGCATCGGCGTTTCGATCGGGTTAACCGAAAAAATTCCATACCCGAGATTGTACCCCCAGACTTCTCTCTAGAAAATAGTCTCGCCTGCCCGCGCGCTGGCAAAACTTTCTTTTATCTGAAATTACTTCGATACACCATTATTGAAATTGATACTCGTAAAACAATATTATAAATCAGACCGCTGCTTGATTAAAGTGCGTATAGAGTTTTTATGTCCTTCGCTACGCACGAGACTTTCCTATCGCGGATTTGAATATTTTCATGATAAACATTTGATGACGAAATATTTTCGAACGTTGCAAAAAGTTATGACATCTATAACGCGATGGCTCAACTCTTTGAACGTGTGAGCTTGCTCAAGCACTCGACGGTTTTGCAATCCAATGTACACGGCTCTCGATGTATTAGAGAAAGAGCTGATGAGAATTCCCCGAGAGGATCCTTTAAATCGAATATATATATATATATATATATATATATATATATATATATATATATAGCTCTCGTCCGAAGAATAAATAATCTGTAGTTTGCATCGGTCAGCGCTCGCTCGCCTGTTCCGGATTTCCTTCAGCCGAAATCGTCACGTTTCGCTCGGCGAAATTTCATATTTCATGCGCTCGAATCCCCCAGCCTGAAAAATTTCTGCGATGCGGAGAAAAACGGCACAAGCGAGGCTTCGATGAGGCCGAAAAAGTAAACGATAGCATAATACTGACGAAATCAACGAAGGCGTGAAAAATCCGCACTGATCGTTCGAGGTTTGCGTAAAGCGCGCAAAACTGTGCCGTTGCACGAATAGAATATTATTACACGCGTCGAAGGGGCTGCGCGTTTTTTCGAATACTTCGAATCAGTCGTTATTGCCGGGCCGACTGTTTGCGCAAACTATCCAGCCGAACGGAACTATTTAACGATTTTTATGCTTATTATTCGTTTCGGCTAATTTTTCGAACGACGATTGAATGCGAAACCGCAGAAGTAGGTCAAACGGTTAACACGCCACCGCAATCCAAGTTAAGAACCAAATTGATAGCACCGAAAGTTTGACATAGCTTTTAGCGATGATTCGGTTTATTATTTTTACTTCATGCACCGATTAAACCGATCAGCGAGTCTATAGCAACCAGCTTATTTTCGACCGGCAATCGAGTAATGATACTAGAGCAGATTTGCAAGTTTTTAAATAAGTTATTTTATTTTCATATCGACTCAGCTTCGTAAGAAATAACGACTCGCGATGAAAATACCGATGACCACGCGAGTTGATTAAAAACCACATTTAGATCACAAATTTTATATTGCAAAATAGTGTATATTCTCACTAAAAATGTACATCGAATTTAACCAGAAGTGCTCTGTTAATAAGGATAATTGGATCGCACGTCGAATCAATCGAATGATTTACGTCACTTCCGAATCAACCTACTCGAAGCTTCATTTCTGTTCGGAGCTAGTCGAGCAGAAATGAAAAAGGACGTCGTGCGTTCGAAGATAAATTTACTCTTTACTCAATATAAGTGGCATTGCTTTATCTTTCATTATTGAAACGAAAGTCGTGTATGAGGAGTCTATATTCAAGTCGATAAATGTCTTTTATTGCTCGACAAAAATACAGCAGTTTCCTATAGGATCAAAAGAGAAACCAGCTAGAAAGGGAAAAAAAGTTGTGCACTTATACGTGGCTGCGTTGCTATTGATTTCTTATTGGCAATGAACACACGTTCCATATAGAAATAGCTGAGACTGGTATGAAGGAGGTTTAATTTTCGAAATCGATACATCTAAAATTGGAGTCGAGTCTTCCGTAACGATGCATTGTTTCGCGGAAAAGGGCTGGCGACGTGTCAAATAAATATTTGAACGCGGACAGTAGCATGCAATACATGTACATGAATATTTGTCGAGGTGAATTGTTCGGAAGTTTCGATGCTTTGAACAACTTAATCAACCTGACGGGGGTAGCGAAGGGTAAGCAATCGCGTCCCCGCGAGCAGAGACACAAATTCGATTCGCTACGAAGTACAAGAGTTAACACAGCGATAGCGATGATTAATTTTTCCATCGATGTTTTTTCAACGCTCGAACGGGAGCGCTAAATCGCTGCAGTCGCTCCGCAGACAAAGAAGAAAAAGGCGGCTGCTCTTTTTTCCGGGAAATCGCTCGAACAAGAGCATAGTCGGCGCCGTTGGATAAATAATTGACTGACTTCGGCAGGAAAGAAGGTATTTCGCAAGATAACGATAACCCCCGGATATCTGGCGCAGAAAACTGACAGATAATTGAGCTCTGTTTTCCAAAGAGAGATTTCTAGAAAATATGCACGCCGCCGCCGTGGCCGAGATAAGCTCGTAATGCGCTGAAAACGCCTGCGTCTGTGTGAGTTAGAGAGAGAGAGAGAGAGAGAGAGAGAGAGAGAGAGAGAGAGAGAGAGAGAGAGAGAGAGAGAGAGAGAGAGAGAGAGGGAGATTGATTTTGCAGCGCTTGATTCGTTTTCGCCGAGCGATCCTCTCAGGTCCGCAGTCGTGCGCGGCCAAGTTGACAGTCGCTGGAGCCGGCGCGCGACAAATGACCATTGATCGCGCTTTTATCTCGCGCCGAAGTGTCGAAGAAAAGCCGGCCGTAATATCGCCAGCGATATCCGTCGTCGTCGTCGTCGTGGGAACACGCGCGCGCTTTCGAGCGCATCGAATAAATCTGCCGCTGAATAATTATGCGCAGCTTTAACTGCGTGCCGCGCAGCACGGACAGCCCGTCACGTTCCGACGACTATGCCGGTCATTTGTCACGATTAATTAATGAACTCGGCGCGCGTTACAACAATCGCGCCCGACTCGTTAAAATATTGACGGCTTTCAGCAAATTGATCGTCAGCAGCTTTCAGCTCGCTGCAACAAGTTATTTATTTTAATCATCGTCATTAAGCCCCGCCGGCCGGGCTTCCAATTCGCTGCTGTTCTACCGAATCTAATTGACTTTTCAGAGCTTGAATATCTGTACACTCACACATACATACACACACACACACACACACACATACACATACGAGTCTCTCGCCTTTCGTCGCCGATTATGCCCAGACGACGCGCAGCCTCCCGGTGCAGCGAGCGTCTCTAAAGAAGTAGATGCAGTTTTTAATTGGAGAGCAGTCGAGTGTCCGGTGTACGACGGGCTCAATTCAAAAAAATGATGTGCGCGTCGCATTTACACGTGCGAGGAAGAGACGCACGCATAGTAATTATTTTTCGGCATTTTAGCATTATTCGCCCGCGGCCGGCAGTGCATTCACGCCGGTAATTAGAGCCGAATTTTCATTAATTCCCGCGGTCCGCGTGAGCGAAGAGCAGGAAGAGCGGGTTACGTTTGGCCGCCTCTCCGCGTCTAGCAGGGGGGGGGGGATAAATTCAGCCCCGCGAATTTTCAAGTTTTCCCGCCTTTTTACGCCACGGAGCAGCGCGCGCGACTCACGAGATTATCCTCGGCCGCGCCGCCGCTGTTTGTGTCTCTAATTTCTGTAAACAGCGCTGTTCAGGCGCGCTGGCGGAGGATTTTCAGCTGAAATTCATTACAATTATAAGCCGCTTATGGAGCTGAATTATGAATGTTCTTGACGTCGTTTGGCTAGCTGGATTACTTTCGGTTAAACGTAACGCGAAAGTTTACTTGACTGGCAGAGTTGCGCGTTTGAGCCGGCCACGACTTGCGCGTGTCTGACGATTATGAGCTGTAGCACTACTCGAGAGGTGCCCATACATACGTATGCTCGCATGCTATTTTAACGAAATGGAAAGAATAACAAAAGCAATTAAAATTAGCGTCCCCCACGTGCGCGGCAATTTCACGCGCGAGGAATATTCTATATTCGTTATCAATGTTTAAAATAACGGCGAGTTATTGAGTCATTTGTACGCTCAAATTGAAAACAAATAGTTGCTCGTTAAAGTCAATGGTTTCATTCCAAACATCAGGCAGTGATGAAATTTGAAGTGAAAATCAATACGCGCGGAGTCCGTCCATAATAGAATTTCGAAACGATTCGGAGCGCAATAATTTGATGCGGAAACCTCGTTATAACTCTTTCGATTGAAAATACGCGCCGATTTTCCGAAGAAGCCGGCCGCTGCAGTACTTATATGCGTCGAAAGCAAATACACACACTTCCATCCGACGTTCTTTTCACCGGACTTGGAGAAAGAATTGCCGAATATTGCGTGTATAGATAAAGAGTCGCCGGAACAAGCGTGTGCGGAAAGCCAGGAAACGCGCTTTTCGAACGCACCGCGCCATACGTATACTCTCTTAAATTAATGTAGTGAAATCCACTACATTGTAGTGACTATTCACTATTCCCTTAAAGTGATAACTACGCAACTACAAAATAGTGAATATTCACTACACGAAATAAAGAAACTAAATTCACTGTACGAAGTAGTGAGTATTCACTGTTCCAAGTAGTGAATATTCAAGGTTTTAAACAGTGAATATTAGCTGTTTTTCAATAGTGTAGCTTCAATCAATTGATGAATTTTCACTACAAGAAACAGTGAATACTCACTACTTGTAACAGTTAAAAATTATCGTATTTCAAAATTCGATTTTGTAGGTTACTCATGCTGAAATAATTACAAAAGAATTTTAAATGAACGTTAAGCTAGTTTATTATAAAGATTCATCGTCAGAAGCATCAGTTAGTGATTCGCAGTCAATCAACTGTTCATCTTTGATTGACGATAAATTTACATGGAGTGTAGTTACTGAACTGACTGCAGGCGTGTCAGATGTAATTTTATACACAAAACGCTGAATGAAATAAAAACAATTTCGCTTAGACGCGTCCACCTTAATCTGGCACAATAAATGCACAACCCGAGCACAAACAGCACAGGAGTAATTAGGTAATAGGTATAAGAGCTATATGGTAGAGGGATTCCTCAAACCAATTTAGAGTACGGCAACGGCGCTTTGAACTCTCGCGCGCCACTTGCTCTTCTTCCCCCCTCCCTCGCTGCCTCATTTTCTCATGCTCCCTTATGCACGCGGCTCTCGTGCGTACACAGTATAGCGTCCTTCCTCGCTTGTGTATTTCTCTATCTTCCCGGCGGATAATACGCTCTCTCCGGTGTTCCAGATCATTTCCCCCGTCTCGCTCTTTGCTCTTATTTCGAGTTTTTCGAAAGCTACTTCGCGGAAGGGAAATTCGCGGCGCGCACTCAAATAATTGATTTAATAAAGTGAAATTTCGCCTTTGAATTCGCGACGCAGGAGCAGCAGCAGCGGCGGCCGCGCTGTTTTCTATTTGGCTCTCGCGATTACGCATGCAATTATCCGTCTCGCGAAGTGAAACGCAAATTAAATCCGACGTTGATTATTTCGAGCACACCCTATATTATTCTGATCGCTCCTCGCACGAGCGTTCACCCATATTATATGCTACACCTATACAGCACACATCAGTCGTACAAATCCAACCGCCGACGGAGAAATCGAGAGTAGCGTGTGCCTATGCGCGCCTCGAATTACCCGCGAACTCTCGCGCGTCCCTTACGCGCATTATACAGGTATAGATAATTCACCGCTCTGCTCGCTCAGGGCCCCCGGCGTAATGACGAGCTTCCAGTGCGTGCGGTGCGCGAGCATCAATAAATTCACGCGCGTACGCGCGCGAAGACGCGCAAGCCCTCGGCTCATTCATTTTCCATATAACTCGCCGGGTGATGCACTCGTTTTTCTCGCGACACGGCCGGCGACGACAGCCCGCAGAGTGCATGCACTTATACGCGCAGGCGAGTGTATTCTATTCTTTGTTTTTCTCGGACGCGGGGCCGCTGAATTTTTCAGAGACATTGTATGCGCGCGCGGGGGGAAAGTTTCGCGCGGTCATGAAATGTTAATCCGACGAAGGCTTTAGCCTAGTAGTCTCCTCCCGCGAACGAGGCGATAGGAAAATTATAGACGGGCGCCGCGTGTATGTATCTATAACCATCGGGTAGAGCCAGTCCGCGCGGCGCGTCGCGTTATGCGTTACGTGGTCGGGGCGTGATTAATTTATTAGACGCTCCGATACAGAACGCATGTCGCAATTGTGCGCCGAGTTTGAAACAATTTTCATAGCGATGCATCGTCCGCCGGCGACTGACTTTTTGTGAGTATCGCGGCCGTGTGATCCGTGGACATGTGGCGGTAGGCGGGCAGAGGGAGAGCTAATGTTTCAAAGTCTCGGGGGTTGTTAACGAACTATTTTTTAGCGGTGGCTTGCTTTGCTGTCGGCTTCATGAAATTACCCCTCCTATGTGAACATTTTTTTATTGATCCCCGAGACAACCGTATTACGCTGCACTCGCCGCAGCTACACGCCACTGATCCATTCGCGTGAAAAATATTTTCCCGCGGACGGGCGTCTGAGATCGCGATCAGGAAAATACATTTCTATTATTATAAACAAGCCGCCCGAGCACCAATCGCCGCGGCGATTACGCACACGCCCGATGCAGTCGACTAACGCTTCTACCGCAGACTCGCGCGCGCCGGAAGGGATCAGCGCATGCAGAGAATATTTCGGACTTCCTCGCCGCGTCGCCTACGCTCTTACGGACTTGTCGGCAATACCGACACGATATTCCGCTGCTGTTATTCTTTCGCATTTTATTTGGCAAAATTCGATACGCGAAAACGCGTCGCTTTTTTAGAGCGGAATCGAAGCCGACGCGGTATGTGAAAGCTTCGTATTTTTATTTCGCCCCGAGTCGCAAAGGGTGTTGGCAGCAAATTGTTTCGCGTTTCGGTGTTTGCTCGGTATTATTCTAGAGCAGCGCAATCCATCGAGCGATATGTTGCCGTCGGTGTTGAAAAACCGGCCAATCACCGCACGTGGCCGCATAAGAATTGCGCACGCGGTGCTTCCCCGCGAGTAGGATGAAACGCAAAGGAGAGGAAAAAAGCCGCGGAGTCGCATGAGCTTCGAGTGGGGGTAAATGCGCGACGCAAAAAAGCCGAACGCCGTCGCGCAAGTCTCCCCCCGCGCGCGCGTGCGTCGCGACAATCGCAAAATCAATTTTCATTATTCGCTCAAAAGTCCGCTCTCGGCTCGGCATACACACGTGTGTCGGTGAGCGGCTGCAGTGACGTCAAGGCAAAAGGGGAGGCGAGAGCGTGTCGCGGCCCTGTACACATCCATCTTCTCTCTCTCTCTCTCTCTCTCTCTCTCTCTCTCTCTCTCTCTCTCTCTCTCTCTCTCTCTTTCTCTCTCCGAGAAAGTTGGCTCGCACGAACGCAGGACGTTCTCCGCTCGGTTGCGCCCAGGACGCGGCGCTTTTTACGATTTTTTCGTCCGCGGACGGGCGCCATAGGCGGCCTCGTAAAAATTTCGAGCGGACGTGTTCGCCGACTTTGTCGTGTCGAACTGAGCCGCGTGGCTCAAAACGGTCCCGTTTTGAGAAACGAGAGGGAAAAAACACTCGAAAGGCAGTGGAAAACAAATTGCTTTTCGAATCTGAGAAAGCACTCGCAGCGACTTTCACCTTTGCCGTATACAGAGCACGGCGTCTTTTAATTTAGAAATTGATTTATCTATTTAATGCTCCGATCCGCGAGCGAGCGCGCGCCTATAAGGTAATAGTTTTCGAAATCTAGGCTGCTGAAATAATGAAAAAGCAGCTCTAGTCGATTCTCGCCGGTATGTACGGCTGTGCCTCCCTGCGCGCTGGCGTTTCTTTACTTATCGCAATTTTCCGGGAAAAAGAGTAACCGTGCGCGCGGGTGGGGCCGCGGAGCGAAGCCTCGTGCACTCGCGCTGCGCGTCGCCGCGTCTAAAATAAGAAAGATGAGAGAGGGAGTAAGAGAGAGAGAGAGAGAGAGAGAGAGAGAGAGAGAGAGAGAGAGAGAGAGAGAGAGAGAGAGAGAGAGAGCGGAAGCGAAACAACGCGCGCGCATTGACTCTGCCCGTGCTTTTTATCGATTTTTAAGGAAACCTTTTACCGGCCGCCGGCCGCACTGGCGCCCGCGCACCTGTGCATAATACGTACTCGCGTAAACTTTCGCGACTCTCTCTCTCTCTCTCTCTCGAGCTTGCAACCGCGTGACGCAGTGCGAGAGGGACATTATGATGGATGCCTCAAAGGTGTGAAAACTGCACTCTTGCAGTTACTCGGCTTTGAGGGAATCTGCCTCGAAAATTGTCTTATGCGTCGTATCTGTACGACGGGCGCAGTGTGTACGTCCGACAATTTATGCTTTACTCTTTTCAAGATTTTAATTTAGATCAACTTTTCATGACCATGACATGCGAGTCGGAAAAAACCGATTACCAATCCTGTATTCCCGACGAGAGTTCGACTCTCAATTCTTTAATGGAAAAAGTTATAGGGACATCAAAATAAAAAAAAATGTTGAAACTAATAACTGTGTATATTGAAGTATGGGAAACCGATGCAGTTTGGCTTATTTTAATTTAAAAGTACATAATACCGCAAAAAATTGATCAAATCAGGAATGATGAAATTTCTCGTTAAATTGTATTGCGAATGATTATCCGAGCTTCTTTGCGGCTTTTGAAAAAAGCGCAAGCGAATCCGCTTTGCAGCATTGGGCATTTCCCTCCCTCGGCGTTGTCGCGCGATGATCAAGGAAAACTAAGTAGAGGTGAACCTAAAAAGGCGAGAGTGTAGGAGCGCGGAGCGGAGCCGATAGAACAAAATTTATAGCAAAACGAAAATGCGCCCGAGAGATATCGCGGAAAATTATTCTCATAATCGAATGCAAATTTCGATTGAAACGCAAACGATGCAGTCGCGGTGACAAGTTTAATAACTTTAGTGGAGTTCATTAAACTTTTTGACGTAGATCCCGCCTTTCCGCTCTTATTTTCCCCGGCCCTCGACTGCCCGGCGAGAAGAATCCCCGCCATTAAACACGTTAAAATACCAATTTCAAGTAAAATGCAAAACTTAACGAATTTTCGTATTCCACGCGCAGCTCTCCGCCTGCAGAGGCGCGGGTCGATGAGCTACAGAGCGATTAAAAAAAAGGAGCGAGCGAGCAGCGAGGAAAATGGAAACGTTAGGCGATCGGCGTTATAACCGATGAGATTAGCTTTTTCGGGCACACAGAGAACGCATTGCGCCGCGACAAAGGTTCGATTGCGCGCTCGCTCCTTTTTTGTCGCGGCGGCGGCATTTCGTCGCGTTCACCTTTTTGCGGAATGAGAGTAGAGAAGGAGAGCTCTCTCTCTCTCTCTCTCTCTCTCTCTCTCTCTCTCTCTCTCCCTCTCTCTCTTTCTCTCGCAATTAACGGGCCGAATATGAACGGCTGCAGAAATCCGCCGGCGGAGGATAAAAAACGCAGCGGAGCGCGGGCGAGCGAGCGCGTTGTCTAGATCAATACGATAATCGCGTATTTCCCGTCGTTACCGGCGCGCTATGGCCGCGCGGAGATATACCCGCGGGGCCGCGGAGAACGGAGGATGGAGGGTAAGAAAGAGAGGGACAGGAGGGGATGGAAATTGCGCGCCGGGGAATGAAAGTAACCGACTTTTTCTCTCTCGAGCGCGCGCGCGCGCTCGCGCTTCCCGCCGGTGCATTATTGGAAAAATCCTTGTTTGAGATTGATGCAATTTTTCGTGGGAAGGCTTTTTCTAGCGGAGCTTTGCATGAACGTTGATACAATAAATCTCCCCAGCGGATGCGTATATCTCGAGGTATGGCGCGCGCGGCGCGTATCGAAAAAATTATACCTGTCGATCCTCCGCTCTGCATCTTTCGTTACTGGCTCTTCGTTAATATAATAATTCAGCGGGATAGTCGATCAGAGTTTCGAAAATTCGATCGTCGATCTCGGAAGACCAAACGCGCGGATGCAAAAACTTCAATCAATCTCGAACAAAACCGTGTGCCCGAAGGCAGCGAAGATTTCAAAGTCTTAATTTCCCAGAAGATAATAAAGCGAGTTATCCCGAATTTCCAATTTGAGCGGCGGAATGAAGTTTCGAGCGGGAGAGACGAAAAAAGGAGACGGGGACATATTTCCATTCATCCGCGAATTTATGCATATAAAGCGCACAAAGCCCGAGCGGGGACGTATCTGTCGAGTTGGGGAAAACTATTTAACGAAACAGGGAACAAATTCCAATCATATCCGGGCTCAAACGTTCTCTCGAAGGCTCGCGTCCGCTCTTCCCCTTTCAATCGACGTTCAAACACAATCATTTCCTGAAAAGCGTCGTCGTCGCCAGTCCACCTCATCCCCGTCCAGTGTCCGTCTATTTTTCTTTTCAGCTTGCCGCCTGCTCCCTCCCCCGCACCAGTCCCCGTCTCCCTCTCTCCTTCCCGCGATACACGTACGCGCGTATTCGAAAAACGCGATCTTGTGATCGAGGCGCATGCGCGCGCGCGAAAAGGCAGGAAGATGAAGCGCTCCGGGCGCTAATTCCTTTTGCTCCTTCGTGCGCGCGAGCAGCTGCACACGGCTTCATATACTGGGAATGGGAAAATGCGCGCGCTGATTTATCTGCGTAATGCGCGCATCTTCTTACGCTACGAGAGTTTAATTGTTCTGATGATACGTTGAGGCGCGCGCTGTTCGTTAAGGTGCAAGCGCCGAGAGAGTAAACGAGCGCTCGCGGAATTTATTTTGCAAATGACTCCGCTCTCGAACATTACACAGCTCCGAATGGATTAATTGCAAGGGCGAAATGGGCCTCACGATTTAATCGCACAGATTCGCTGCCTCGAACAGCGAATTTCATTTTTCCGCATATCGAGATTTCTTCGCCGATGCGTTGGACTTATAAAGTTGTGAATCCCGCGTATGTTGCTCCGAAGGAATTTCAATTCACGGCCAAATTTTCACGGGACCAATACATGGGAAGCAAGTCGCCGGTCAAACGCGCGGAGGATTTACATGAAAATTGACCCTAAAGATTGTCGCGTATCCCTGATTGCATTTGCATTTCGGCCGGCGTTTTGAATTCGGAAAATTTTTCTATCTCAAATTTCGAAATCGACGCACGCAGGCATCATCGGAAAGCAATTTATATGTAAATCCAATTAACTTCCGCATTTCTGACTCGCTACATTTCAATACTTCGCTCTATTTTCAATTTTGAAAAACGGACAGTACTGAGCGAGGCTTTATTTTTTTCAGCCCCCGGTGCGCAACCGGTCGATTTTTACATAATCCATTTGTCGCGCAAAGTTGCGGAAAAAGAGAAACGTTCAATGTTCAAAAGTTTCCAAGATATCATTGTTGCATCGTATGTACAAAGATTTTACTTAGTATTGGGAGCAAGACAGCATAGTATAGTTTTTAATGTGTATAATGCAAAAGGGTGCATAATTACAGGTCGACAGTCGTGCGGATATTATCTTATGTCCACATAATTAGAAAAATGTATTTCTGTGTTACAAGTAAAAAAAATATACCGTATAAGATAAATGTCACACACAACTCGTCGCTTGTTATCAATATTGACCCGGCCAGCTCGCTCAATACTTAAGGCTTCGTTTTTAAAATTTGATTCGCGGAACGTTTATTAGCTTAGCTGTAATCTTGGCATAGTTTTTTCTAAATAATTTAGACGCTTACTATTACGCCATGCAGCTATCTTGGATAAAATTTTCGAAATCTATGAATTTTGACTTTCGCGGATCTGACGCGTTTGAAAATAAAATCTAGAGTTAATGGCAAACGAATCAAACACACCTGTGTTTAGGA
This sequence comes from Nasonia vitripennis, assembly GCF_009193385.2. Lineage (NCBI taxonomy): Eukaryota > Metazoa > Arthropoda > Insecta > Hymenoptera > Pteromalidae > Nasonia > Nasonia vitripennis. The sequence continues at coordinate 22,412,093 of NC_045757.1, read as the reverse complement.
TTATGGATTCTCAAGCAGCGTGAATCCTACTCTCTTAAAAAAATGATGGCTTTGGTTGTGAAGCATTTAATACGTGATTCTGATTGGTTGCTGGTTGGTTGCCTAGGCAACGAGATCAGGACCGCGCTTTAAATTCATAACCCTCAAAACAGTCATATCTCATAACCCTGGTAAAAATGTTTGAGGTGTTTAAAATGAAATGTGGAAACCTTGATAACAGATAAAATATATGTAATATAACTAGCAAGAAATTTTAAAAATTAATCATTACCAAGAGTGTGTAGTATTACAACATGTGTATTGAAAAGTGGCACCCTAACCCCATTTGAAGTAGTAATAAAATTTGTGAATATTATTTTGTTTTTTGAAATGTCAGTGAGAAGTTCAATTAAAAGAATAAAGAGTTTGAAGATATACTGTGTCTCAGTGCCCAAAGTCGCCCTCGGTGTGGTTTGAGAGGTGAATTTAAAGAAAAGTTCAGTATCCGAGTCAGTAAGTTTAAGTCTATCATTATACAATGCTCTTTGAATTGTAAAAAGGCTACTAGACATGTTACCTAGAAATATGTAACCTAGATGATTCTGATTTAACTGTTTTCGTTCATATTTTCATATCCAGACTCAAGCGAATTTTTTAATTGTGCAGGTCAAATTTTACTTATAGCCAGTTACGCAGAAACTATACTATCTCTAGCACATTGTATTTCTGGTTTCTAGCATATTTTTACATGGAGAAAGTGATAAATGTTTTGGCTTTTTTGTCAAGGTATTAGGTAATTAGAATTTTGACTTTTAATAGTTGTGAGAGATTTGCAGAAAAAATGCAAAAATGGAGAAACAGGTATCGGTATCAAAATCTCTCACAAATGTTAAAAGTCAAAATTCTAATTAATGTCTTGACAAAAAAGCTAAAATACTTATCACTTTCTTCATGTTAAAATACACTGGAAACCAGAAATACAATGTGCTAGAGATGGTAGTTTCTGTGCAACTGTCTACAAGCAAAATTTGATACGCTAAATTAAAAAATTCATATGGACCTTGCTGTGAAAACATGAATGAAAACAGTTAAATCATAATCATGTAGGTTACATGTTTTCTAGGTAGCATAGTAAGTATCTGTGTAAAATTTCAGTTGTATAGCTTTTTTATAATGCAAATAAATGGCATTTTAATGATAGACAAACCCACTGACTCTTATACTGAACTTTTCTTCAAATTCACTATTCAAACCAATGATGACGACATTGAGCATTATTAATATATTTATTAAAAAATAGTTTTGAGGGATTTAGTAATATGTTACATGCTTATAAAATATTAGCAGACGTTAGTGTGCCGCCCAACACTTATGGTAGATTTTCTACCAGTGTTATTAGACAGAGATAGAATCAAGAGCGCGCGAAGCGCGCCTTCATTCCTAGTCCTAATTCAAATCCAGTTACTTGCGCAGCTTTCGATGTTTAATGCATGCTCCGAAAAAGTATTGACCGCAGGTGTTTTCTTTAACGGTATAAAATAGCACGCATAAATTACCGCTCATACCAATAAACTGCAGCCACGCGGGTCAATTTGCTGATGTTCTGCGTTGCAATGCCGGAGCTCTGTTGTATAATTACACTTTCATAATATTTTTAATCCGGATCGCGGAATTTATGTATTGCAAACAAAATGATAACGCGTGTAGAAGAAAGTGTCATAGTATCAATCAATCAATGTTGAGGATCCAAAACGGACTCTACACACCCCTTATCGAAGTTAATTATCACGAGTACGCACGATCATTACGCCAAGATAAAAATGTACGCTTCGCAATTTTCCAGTCTAAACGCACCGCAAGAGCACCAATTTTTATTGCTAATTAGCCACGATAGTGAATCGCCGAAAACGAGAGATAATCGCGCGCGCAATTTTCTGGGAACGAAGTGACTTGATCTTGATTTAGCCTTAATCGATCCATACATCGATAAACTTCTCTTCGTAATTATCGCTTGTTTTATACTGAAGCAGCTTATTATGATGAATTTCTCGCGGTTACGTCTAGCTAGAGCAAATTGTCGACTTATTGATGCGCGCAAACTCGCACACTCTCGAGAGTCGACGTGAGTATAAGGGACTCTAGAGGGTAGATAAAAGCAGGGAAGCGAAGTAGTAGCCTCTGATTATTCCGCACCGCGACGAGCCTTTCTACTTGCTACTGCTGAGAGGAGACCCAATTTGGACTAGTTTACGTGTGACTGATAAGTTTTCTCTTTCACTTTACTAGACGGCGCATTTAGCAGCTTCTATTTTTTTAACCAAAGAAACGCTACATTGATGAACCAACGATTTTGGTAAGATTCGGTACATAGTTGATAAGAATAAAGTAGTAGTGAACCAAATTTTATAAATGAAATGCTGGGTTTGAACAAAAATTGTAGGAGTAATCGTCAAAAGCGAATCGCTTTTTTCTTGATAAGTATGAGAACATGCAGCCTACAATTGAACTAAAATTTTCAGCGCGTTTAATGTCTCGGCATCAGACAAACGTCGACTAATCGATATCTCGAAGGTCTGTCACCTCCTTTGGAACTTTATGATTGCAAATAATGCTTTCACCAATACAGAATACAGAGATAAATAGAATCAGTTATGAATTTACGTTTTCAGTTTCCCAACTTCGACCTTCAGAACACATCCGTAGCGCACAAGCTACGAGCTAAAAACAGATCGTGCAAAACCTTGATACTCGCGGCAAAATGTATAAGAAATCAAATCTTTGGCGAAATGGCAATAAGCCTGGCGCGGAAATCGAAGTACCGGTGCAAAATTGATTCGCCGAGCGGCAGGTGGAGGGGGGAAACCGTCAAACCTGCAGAATTACCACTCGCAGCATTTTTTCTTCTTCAGCGCGGCGAGCTCCGCTTTCTTACTTTTTCGGTTCACGTTCCGCGCCTCCCGCTATGCTCTTCGGGGAAAACACGCGCGCAATGCCTCGCAGCCGCTTGAAAGGAGCCTCTCTTTTTCTCTCCGTCCGCCTTTTTCGCCTCGCGCGCGAATGGGAAATCATTTTCTCGTCTGCGGATAATCTAATCATGTGAATTGCTGACTGCCGCGAACCCGTATACCGCTAAGCAGGATGTTCCTCTTTTCGCGAGTGCGCGCAGCCTTGTCGATTCGAGATTCTAGATCTGATTCGGGGGAAAGAATCTATTCGACGCTTTATTCGACGCTTGATTTTTGAAAATTTCCGCCGCTTTTTTTATTCGAAAACTGAATTGCACCCGGCATTCGGCGATATCGAATTCGACGTTACGTAGATGTAATTAAGCTGCTCTGCGCAGAGCGCGGCGTTATACAGTCGGGACGGAAGCGAAGTCAAATAAGAGGGGTCGCAGAGCGTCAAACTTCTTATTGTAATTATTTATTCAATTACATTCAGCCGGCAAATTCCGATTGCATAGCAACAAAACAGAGGAGAGCGCGAGAGCGAAAAAAACTTCTTTAATAAACGTATTTCCCGAATCAAATATACCCTCCCCTTTTCCGATGTAAATTAATTCCCCTCTTTGATTCGCTCCTATCTCCAGCTCGGTCTCTCTATCGGTTTCTTCTCTTCGGCATCGCCGGTTCTCGCTCCTCCGTGTATGAAAGTATATATGAGGAATTCTACGCAAAAAGTACAGATCTTTGATCCTGAAAGCGGCGAAAAAAAAATAATTAAGGAACGCACTCGGGTCACTGTTTTTTTAATTCTAACTAAACGTTTAAAACAGTATCAAACCACTTTCCAACGCGCAAAAAGTACCTATTGACACGGTTTTCGTTCAACGGCATGTATACTGAATATGCACGAGGTATAAGGAGGCTATAAGGACGCAAAAAGCTTCGATTTAAACAAATATCGTTAAGATGCTTAATACGGTAAAAATGGTGCAAAAGTTACGCGCAAATTTAAAATACCGAGAAAAGAGAAATATTTCAGTATTTTTTAGACTAGTTGTTGAACATGGCTAGTTTTCGTCGAGTGAGCAATAAAACGGCGTCACACAATGTACTTTTCGCGCATTGGAAAGTGGTTTTGCATCGTTTTAAACATATGAAATTAGAAAAAAGTGATCCAGGCGCGTGATTGAACATCTTTTTCTCCGATGTCAGGGACCTTTTTCGTAGAATTACTCATATACCGTTCGATTTGGCAGCTGCGGAAAAATCTCGAGTAAGCGCAAGCGCGGCCGAGGATTCCTCGATGAACGAGAGGCAAGAAAGATAACGAAATTACGAACTTGTATATTTCTCGCGAGCGAACTTTATCTACCTTTTATCTACCTTCCTGCGCTTGCTTCTTCCTTTTTCTCAGCGGTTGGAGCTGCTTTTTGCGCGATTCAGCCGCCACCGTGATTGTGGTGGATTGCTGCTGTCGCTTCTGAAGCTTGTATGCAGAATAAGAAGAACTCTGCAATCAACATTCGATAAGAGCGTTGAAAAACTAGGAAGCGAGTTTTTATTTTGTATGGATTATGCATTATTTGAAGAAATACTTTTCGCCAAATTTCTTCAACATTTTCCCTGGTAGAAATCGCAACCAATTTTAACCCAAAAATAAGCTTATAAGTGTCGAATTAGCTTATCTAAGCCAAGAATATTGGGTTATAATTGGCTAACAGCGACATCGTTTTAACGCAAGAATAAGGTTATTTTTGCCCATATTGTTTTTAAAGAAGAGATACGTAATCTCAAATGTAAATAATAATGCAGCAAAGCAAAAAAACGCGGTAAATATTGATGAGAGAAAGTACAGTTTTGTTACTAGGAGGTTTTTGGGGTCGCTGAACACGAATATCGCGACGGCAATACTCTCAGAAGTACCTGGTGCCCAGGGTAGACAGTATTAATGTCGTCTCCTGGAGTTTTGTTAGAATTTGAAACATAATTAGTCGAAACTCATTATTCGGGGGTTTCGAGGTTGATGAACACGAATATAGCGACGGCAACGCTCCCCGAGGTACCTGGTGCCCAGGGTGGGCAGTATCAACGTCGTCTCCTAGAGTTTCACGGAAAATTAACGACATTTTTTGTCGAGACTCGTTGATTGGGGGTTTTTGAGGTCACTGAATACGAGTAAAGTGACGATAATGGCTTTCTAGGTACCTGGTATCCAGGGTAGCCAGTATCAACATCGTCTCCTGGGATTATCTTAAGTATAGTACCATATCCATGCTCAGTGGCCCCAGAAATCCGTGAGTAATGTATTTCACTTAATTACTATTAAATTCCCACAAAACTCCAGAAGATGACGTTGATACTATTCACTCTGGGCACTAGGTACCTCAAGGAGCGTTGATGTCACGATATTCGTGTTCTGCGATCGCAAAAACTCCCGAGTAACAAGTTTTGGCTGATTATGTTTCAATATCTCTCAAAACTCCAGGAGACGACGTGATACTGTCCACCCTGGGCACCAGGTACCTAGGAGAGCGTTGCCGTCACGATATTCGTATTCTTCGACCGCAAAAAACCCCGAATAGCAAAACTGGACTTATTTCCATAATTATTCATGGAGTTCTTATTTATTGTCTCTTTCGCTGCACTTTATATAGGTTATGCTCGCATTCGACGCGCATATTAACTCATTATAAGCTTAAAATTGGTTAAAAATTGGGTTATTTTTAACGAAAAAAATAAGGTTATTCTTACTAAGCAAGCCAACGCCTAAGCTAATTCTACCAGGGTTATGCCAAAAAATGTAATGTTTAATTTAACATTTAGGTGGGGAGATTTTAATTTTTTTATTTAATTGGGTACAGGAAATAGAAACACCAATTCTCAATTTGAAATCTGCGACGTTTCATTAATATCGGATGGCTTGGTAAAATGTGGTTTGTATTTGAAAATAGCAATAAACAGTGTCATACAAATATTGAATAATGTGCATTAAGATTTATCAAATACTATTAAGGGGATGTCGTCGCTAAAAACACTGTTTTTCTGTTGCGTATAACTTTTTAAATAAAGCTTGTAATGAAAAACTTTATGTTTTTCTAAAAGTTTGGAAATACAAAATGCCCCGTGGCGGATTTGCGAAGCTTTAGCAACGACATCCCCTTAATATCATTGTCATTTGTTTTTGAACGCTTGAATTGACTTAAATAGTTTTTTAAATATTTCCTCGTAAAATGTCTTTCAGAAATATGAGAAACAGCACCTATTATTATTGATGCTTGGCTACTGCGACATTTTTCGCGAGACACTACCTCGTTCTGATGCAGAAAAAGCGTCAAATGCGCTGCGACGAATTTTGAAAGATTATCAATAAGTTTTCGAAGCATCATGCTATGGATGATTTGTTCCCAGGACTCTCTCCAAACCACGCTTGAATGGGATCCCGTTTCTCAATATTTTCTTCTGCATGACGATGAATTGCATTTTCTCCTATCGTCCTTTCTTTTCGAAAGTGGCACTGCACGTCTACGCGCTTTTGTTTTGCCGGCGGAAAATCTAAAATTGATTCGTGAAATTCGCAAATCATGAGAATGTTTCGATTCAAGCGATCAAAAAACGTTTAGGGAAATCAGCCCAATCCAAGCGATTATCTTGTAAAGGAGCTAAAGTTAGCTGAGTGATGCACGTCATCGCCGAGAAAACTTTAATTAAATAATATCACAACACCGAAAAAAACTGGAACCAGCAGACGTTGGCGATGAATCATTTGATTTCAAAAAAAGGAATAGCAGTGAAATTCGAAGTTGTTTTTTCCGCGGTGCGGAGAAAGTAGCACACAGCGTCTGGAGAGCCTGGATTATGATATTCGAGCTACCTTGTGCATTGCATCATCATCATTATCGTCGAAACAACATCCGTTTCCATTCTATTTTTGTCATCTTTCTTATTTACTTTATATGCACTCGTTAAAACAATATTTTTTCAATAGAACTGATGAAAAACGTTAGAAATTTTGTTTTAAAAAACTGAAAGTACAAAGACAAATTCGTCATAGTCGACAGAAACTTTTTCGATAACTGAGCTTTCCGGAAAACCGAACAAATCGTATGCTTCTACTGCATTACATACACAAGCTCGGAGATTGAGTTTTAGAGTGTAAAACCCTATGTAAAAAACAAAACGGCAAACCGTTTGAGCCGTATAAAATCGATGCAGAACTGTAACTTTTTCAACGACCTTCCGGCATGTAAAGCTGGATTTCAAAAGATTAAGCGAACAGTTTTAAAAAATACAAAATTTTGAAGTTAGTCAATGTCCCACGATTGTGGCCCTTGTGTTCTTTTCGAGAATCCCTGTGAAAACTTTTATTTTCGCTTTTGTTTTGAACGGCTTTTGATTTTTCATCGGTATTATACAAATTACAATACATCCACACTAAAACGCATAAATATGACGAGAAATATGCGGGTTAAATATACCTATAACCTAAATAAATATTGTTGTGAAGAAGAAAAACTACAAGAAAATAAATTTATTGCTTCTTACTCGATCAGACAAAAATGAAATTTTTATTTTCCAGGAACCTTGTAGTCGCTAGAGTTTCGCTCCTTCTGCTTCAGAAATTTCATGTTTTTCTTTCACTGTTTGTTCGCGCGACATTTCCAAATGCCGAACGTACTCCGAGCTACGGATTTTGCGAGGCTTCGGGTGTCCTTTTTTCTTTTTCTTTTACTATCGTTTTATTAGACGCCGCGACGACAGCTTTTCCACGGCAGAAAACGAAGGGGAACGAAGAGAAACGTCTCCGAGGAAAGCAAAATATTTTTTCAAGAATGCCCCTCTATGTCCTCACTGATGTGTATTTTTTTAAGGCTTTGGGGTGAATTTTTTAAGCAAAGAATGTAGTTGTTCGAAATTCTAACTAAACTAACGTACGTGTATTGCATTTCGATTAAATAAAATCAATGTTTTTAATAAAGTTTTATACCAACGATTTTCATTTAGTTGTGCAAAGAAAAATAATCCAATCCGGATAGGATTCTCGATATTTTTTCAAATTAATTTTCATCATAACTGCTACAGACTCATAACTAGAAGCCATAGAACTCATAGTTAGGAACAATAGTGATAAAAAAAAATCTTAAACAAAACAAATACACTATATGCGCATAGGTATAGCCTTTTTCAGAATATATTAATTGTGCAATGCTTAATTGACCAATAACAGGCATTGTATCATGCGACCACCCAGAGGAAATTTGGCACAATAAAATTTTTGACTTCGCAATGCAATATTTATGCCTGCATCAGAATTTTTTAATCTTGAAGCTAAAAATAAGTTATTTTGTCTTTTTTGCCAGCAATAAAGTGTTCTCAATTTTGTGAAATATCCAAATTGGAAGCAAAAGTGTTAAAGCTAATTTTTTTGGATATCAAAAAAGCGTCTCTCAGTATGGAACGCTATTGATATTAACAATAATTACCATACGTATATATTGTAAATTTCTGAAAACTATTAAAATTGTTTGCTGGTATGTGCAGAAATTTCTTTTGAGCTGGTTTACCCTTTTTTTGCCGTCGATTTTAACAATATTTTCAAAATGTATCGATCGCAGTTTCTCTTCGACCTTTCCTTAAGGCATTCGCGTTTGAAAGTCTTACATTAAAAAATCAAACATTCACCGTGGCAATCCTATGCTACAACGCGTACCACACTTGAAATTTTTTGAAAGTTCAATCTTCAAACTCAACCTCCATGGAAGTAAAAGTCATCGAAGTTGCCTAATATGTGCTGTGCCAAGAAGCGGAAATTATCTTTTGACAGTTTGAAAAATGCGGCAAACAATACTTTCCAATCAACTTTTTTCTCCCTAGCTCGAGCAACATGGTTTCGAAGTATGACTTTCAAAACGTTTAAAACTACCAGTCTGCCGGGCGCAAGGGCCGTAATTTTATGACCGTTTATTGAATCATGCAAAACAATTTTTTGAGTTAACAAAAAGTGAAAAATCATAGAAATCTCACGACTATTCTAGGCCTATTCTTTTTTCGTGGTTTTTTAGCCCTCTTTGAGCACAAACAACATACTGTTTACCTATAAGCAACCATTTTTAGGTCTGCACCAGCGCTTAAATTAAAGGTATAAATTTAGATTTTGTAAACTTTGATTCGACTGTTTCAATTGAATACAGGTCAGTATTTTCCTTGCGAAAGGATCCATAGGCATTTTTTAAGTCAGTTTTATAACTTCACTTGATGTTTGTATACAGTAGGGCGATTATTAATTGAAAGACGATAAAGATATCTACTCCGAAAAAAAGTTACGAATCAGCATCGACGATCCGTCATCAACTCGTAATTGTCTTCGTAAACTGGAAGACAGAACACATAAAAAATCAATATCAACGATGCACGGTTACGCGGTTCTGTACGATTAATGGTAATCGTTCTAAAGAGATTCGAACTCGTCATTTGATCTCAATCAGACAATTAATAAGCAGCGTATTGCTCTACCTCCTACGTGGTCAGAGTAGAAAAGGTCGGTTGCGATCCGACCAATCTATTCCAACGTTTACTCTTCTTTCTGATCCTAATGCTATAAGTAGCAACTCTTTGCGAAGCCAGCAGCAAGAAGCTGACGGTCTTTCGCGTGCAGAACGCAAAGTGCCTCAAATCAATCCAAGTACTCAGCGGCAGCGATCCAAGACAGGGGTCCGCGTAGACGAAAAGAGGAGAAAAAAGGCGGAACGCGCCGGGAGGAGGGGCGGGCACGTGTTTAGCGCCGTACCGGGCAAATAAGCCGCTCGCCGGTAATTACATGTGCGCGCGCGCGCGCGGCCGGTGCGCCGGCAGCTCGATGACGCCCGAGATAGCGTTAATTATCGCGCCCACGCGCGCGAGCGACGAGCGACCTTTCTTCCTCTTTTGCCTCTCTTTCGCTTTCGCGCAGCCGTCGATACGCATCGCAAGGCTGTAAACACGCGTGTAAGTAACTGCCACCAGCCGATAATCCGCCTGAAAGTTCGCCTGAAGCTGACGATGAGGCGCGAGTTCAAAAGGAGTAGCTCAATCTAGAGCAGTTGCATCCGTACACACGGGTATAATAGATCATAGTATAGACAACGACTTAATTACGGAGGGATTGTATCCGAGGCTTCGGACAAATAAAAACTTTGGTTATGGGTGCCGAACGCGCTGAAGATCTAGGAGTGAGTAAGTAGTATGTCGACCCATCGAATTCTTGATCAAAACACCTATTACATTTGATGCAGTCAAACGAATTGAAGAGAATTCTGCTTTATTATGCACTCTGACAAAAATTTGCGGAAGGCAAGTATTACAGCTATATTACCTGCTCTATAGATCATTTTAATATTAAAAATTGACACCGCTCATCTTGTCCTGTAAAATTATCATTGTAAGAAGTTTTTGCACGGATTCAAGTCGTTTAGCCGGACTCAAGTTGCGATGGCATCTGCTATACTTTGGGCTATGGAAGCTTGTTTATAAAAAATGTACGGTATCAAAAATTAAAATTAATTCTAGGTAATATTGAGATATCGGCATTGGGATGAACGGTCGAAGCATATATACAAAATTTGAGGGAAAAGGTGTCTTTGATTCGAGGAACTTGCCGCTTCAGCGGCCTGAGAAACAATGCAACGCGCCGCAAACGAAATTCTCGTTAGATCCTGAAAGTTATACATTAGCTCGTTAACTTTTGCGGCCGTGGTTGTTTGCGATGTCGCGACCCAGGTCCACAAAGGGTAAAAGCGCTGAAATGCCGCAGCGATGAGCAGCCTCGAGAAGTTGACTGTCTCGCGGCGCAGCGGCAATGCAAATGCCTCTCGCGCTCCATACAGAGCTGAAAGGAAATTGGAAACTGCTGCTGCTGCCGCTGCGGCATCGACGCACCCGCAGAGAGAAGAGCCCGGCCACAATGAAAATTATAAGCGCGCGCTCGGGATTTCGCGCATTTCTCGCGTGTGCACATTTTTCATCGGCTGCGGATAAGCGCGTTTTGTGATGTGACGCCTGCTCGCCAGTCTGTGTTTTGCGGTTTGAAAAAGATTCATAAGCCGCGGCGCGTTATTTTGTTATTCCATCATATTTCATCGAGCTCGCCGGAAACGGCGAGCGCTCGCGCGCCGCGGATGGGGAAAAAAATTTGTTTCAAGCGAGAAACAAAAATACGCTAATAGATAGAAAATATAAAGAGTGGACGAAACAATGCAAACGAGCGCGCGCTCGCCCGTTCGTTTTTATATGTTATTTTAATTTTAATGAAAACGCCACGGTTGTGCGGTTAAATATTGACGTGATCTCGCACCGACTGTGCACTTTAGACGAGCCCACCCGCTCATGTTATTCGAGCAATAAAAATCGTGATCCGATAAGGGGGTTGAACGGAGATTCGCGATGGTTTTCGCCAATAATGGTCCTCAGCTTTTTGGCTTGGGATGTGCGGCCGAAGCACGTGAACCATGAGCTTGGACATCGATTTTTCCTTCTATAACACTCGCGCCGATGGAAACTTTTTAAATTTAAATTCGCGGAAAAGAAGTCCCTATAATTAAACTTCAAATGCAATTTTGAGTGACGCTTTAAAATTCAAATTTAAAAACTTCAAGTCGCAGCTCCGCGCGCCTATAAATAATAAATAACAAGAGCTACTTTAGTATTCCGAAATGACGCCGCCAAACATAATCATCGGAGGGGTCAACTCTCGCAAAGTCTCATTAGGCGCGTTGTATACATTTTATTTTTCTCCTCGCGGCTGCGGCGAATCCCCCTTCTTGCCGTTTTTTTCCGCTGAAAACTTGATGCATTCATCGAGACTGTGTATATAGGGTACACGCGCTACTGTATACAACATCTGCGCGCATTTTAAAACTTTGCTACGCTGTAAAGTTTAAAATGATTCCCTTTGATGTCCCCCACCGTGTCATTATATCATTCTCGTCTGCGCTTCTTTTATTCCCCGTTTTATATTTTTTTCACGCAGTACGTGCGTTCGCGCATCCGAGCGACGCCTCTCGCTCAGCCCCTGCTTGTCTTTTTTCACCCCAGCTCCACTTCAATTCGAAGCAAAAAATATTCAGCGTTGAAGAACTGGAGTAAGTAAAAATTAAGCGCACGTGCTGTCATAATACTCGAAGAGCATAAAAACTGAAGGACTCTATCTCTTTCTCTCTAAACTAAATTATAATGTTTTTTCTACAGAATCGCCCATGTACTATACTCGCCGAAAGAAGGCAGCAGTTGCTGGCGCACGGCAGTCTGTGCAGCGCGACATAGAGCTGCTCCCCGGCGTCCGAGGGAAGTAAATACGTCGTGAATGGTAAATTGCACTTTGTAAAATTGCCCGCGAGAAGTATAAAATATGGAATTGCAACTACAGTTCGCGCCAACTTTTGACCGAGCCGCTTGCAATTATCGATCGCCGCTTGGCCTCAGCCACCGCCAACCCCCTTCTTCCTCTTCTTCTTTGCACTTTCTTGAAACGCTCTCCTCCCCCCCCCCACCCCCCCACCCCCGCCGCGCCAACATATTTTTACCGCTTGTCCCGTTGAAAATTCTGCCTTCGCAAAGCCTGCACTTGAGGAATCCGCAGTTTAATTGTGGAACGCTAGCACAGCGTAGCTGTATCGTACTTTGTGTATAAGAGCTTGTACTCGCCAACTTTTCTAAGTGGAGCTGGAAATATGGAATCCGATCTTCTATTTAATGGGTTAATGTTTTCGTCAAATCGTGCACATTTCGTTTCATCTCGAGCACATCAGACACGTAACTATATTTTCAATGCACTTGCTATGCGAGTAGGCAATTTTCAAAGATCGTCAGTGCTTGCTTTAGAAAATTGCGGGCTTTTCGCGGCAAACTTGTTGGGCGAGCAAATGCGTCCTCGTCGACAAGACAATTTCACAGAGCTAGCCGTGGAAACAAGTACCGTGTAATGAAGTGATTGAGGGTTTTAGCCAATTGCTTTGCCTCTGCTCTATTCAAACGCGAGTCGCGTATATAATAAATAGATTCTTACGTTATTAGACTCTCCGAAGAAAAATTTTCATTAGTTTGTGCAAAACTAACAGTGCTTTCCTGATTGTCTTTTCAGAAATTTTGCAAATACTCGTTTTTACATTAAATCCGAACAAAACTTGATGGGAAAGCTTTAAGTCTCGGAAGAAAAAAAAAGATAATGGAAGATCCATCGGAATAAAGTTGTAAACAGGAGTTCCACGGCATGAAACGCAGCGCTGAACGACGATTTAAAAAAATTATTTCTTAAGTTTCATATGGTGCGATACACGCGTGGTTGCCCCGACTACAAATGCTAGGGGGTGGTGTTTTTAATGATTGCTTGGAAACTCGACATGCCGCAGGGTCATCAGTAAAACTGTAACTGTAAACGTCGACAGAGCGTATTTAAAATTTACATTTTCGTTCCAGTTAGCAATTCAGTTCGCTACACAAAGTAACAGTTGTTGAAAAACTTCATGCTAATAGCTGCTATTGGAGAGATAGCTACTGGCGCGCGCACTCGAATGAGATTGAAATTATACGCAGTGCCCATAATTCAAAATGGAAAATCTAACAAGAGGTATGACTATGGAGCGCCGTCGACATTGGTTCGCGAAAATTTTCCGACTCCCTGATTTTGAATGCAAGCTTTTTTAAATCCGACGAATTGCTTTCAAATAACGACGGCTTAAATATATAGAACTAGTCTACGGGATATTTGGATGAGAATGGATTCTCGAAGGTTTTTGGGTCATTGATTTTGAATTGAAAGTAGACGCTTGCAATCAGCTCGAAATGGAAAAAGACGAGCTTTCGTTTCTTCGAGCGAAATTTCTTGAGACAAAGACAATGCCAAAATTACGCCTGGTTGCGTAACGGCTATTCAGAACTTTTCAAACAGTCGAAATCGGTAGCGTAAGTCATTTGGATACGACTCCAATGTCAATTGGAAGCACTTTCCTAAGTATCATAATATATTTCGAGCGCATGCATAAGAGGGCGGAGAGTAGCAGTCGTTCGTGTACCGATCAATTACGAGACCGAAATAAACAATTTCATAAACCCTCTCTTATCGAGTGCGGCCGCGCCGAGAGAAAAGCGACCCTGATCGTCGAATCTCTCGAGTAGGCGTGTGCGAATTCCGAGCTAGCCGCGGCATTCCTTCGAAAAGCCCCATCGAGATTGTTCGTTCGCGCAACGCTTAGTATACGGTACACGCGTAACGTTGACGAGAGCGACTCGCGTGCGCGTATCATAGCCCACAGACCGGTCCCATAAGAAATGCAAGAGCGCTATAGCGTCCGGAGTTGAAATTGACAAACGAAGCGTTTACACGCACAGCGCAACAGATCCGTCGTGTCATCGCTGCCGCGTTTGCCTGGAAAAGCGGACGTTTCCGCGGGACGAGCTGCACGCGCGCGCAGGCCCCCTCGCGGCATGTTGTAAGTTGTTGTTCCCGCGTGCGTGCGGACATGCGTATTTATATGTAGCCGGCCCCTCCTCCCTCGTCTCTCCCGGCACAGGCACGACAGACAGGTGGCAGACGGCGCGGTCAGGTGGAGGTGGCGAGCGCCGCGTTTACGGCGGCTGCAAGACGTGATTTTTCGAGATGAAAAGACGCTCCGATGTCCACGCAGGTATTCGAGCGGTGTCTGGGGAACTTTCTCAATCGGCCGCGCGCCCGCCATCAGACTTCCCATTCATTTTCGTAATTCAACGCGGACGACTCCATGGACTCGACCTTACGCGAAGTGCTCGCGACTGTGTTACGCCGCGTCTGACACGGAATTTGCATAAATATTTTCTGTTGCGACAGCGCCCATGTTTTTTCGATCATCCGCGATGGTTATTCAGCGAGGAGAAGGACGAGTGTCTCGCATCGGACAAAAAGCGCGTTATACGCGCGGCGTTAATGGAGCGGCTTGCCGGCAATTTTCTCAAAAAATTTTTACCCCGGCAGTGGACAGTGAAATTTACCCTCCGGTTTTACGATCACTTGCGCGCAGGACGCATTAATGGCCGCGTATAATCTCTCGCGACGTGTGCTTTGACAGATAATGAAAAATCCTCGTTATGCGACTCTAAAACGCCTGATTTACGAGAGGCGCTTTAATATCGTCGAAGCGGCCGGACCGAAATTTTCCAAACGGCCAGAGGAAAATTCTCGGAGTGCGCGAAAGCAGACCGAACAGCGGAACACGCGACGAATTGCATCTGCGACGACGGCTGCGGCGAAGGTTACTTTTTTCGAGAACAGCGACGCGGCAAGGAGAAAAAAGCGCCGAGACGCCAAATTCCAGATGATTAAATTAAAATTCCTCGAACGCTGAGCCGAAAGGGGAGCCGAATCTGCACAATCAGCAGGTTATTGCGAGTAGCGCGGAGAGGCTCCGCTACGCTACGACACACTTCCGAGCGTAGGTTCTCCCTGGAAACGGCATTTCTGCGCGATCTTATTTCGCGAAACGCCCATTAAGTGCGCGCACAGTGTCCTCTATCCTCCTCACTCTCTCGCTCTTATACCTCCGCGGACTGGACTCTAGCCTGCACGCTTCCTCCACTTCCCCTGCCGCTTTTTCATTTTGCAGTCGCGCACGGCGAAAAGAAAGTTTATTGCGCGCATTCCGAGCGCGGAGATTAGCTTCGAGCGACAATCATAATAATAATTGTAATGATAAACGTTTTGATAACAAGATTGTAAATTGGAAGCACTTCCTGCGTCGGAGAGCTCTGGCACTCTCTTTTCCGATGGATTTAATCGTCAAAAAAGCCTGCCGCCGGCCTTCTTTTTTGTTTCTCTCTTCTCATTTTCCCTGTAAATATATTTATACGGGAATTTCTTATTCTCGCCGGTGCATTTCCTGCTGTCGCTTATTAGACCGTTATCCCATAATGCTCAAGAAATCCGTTCGGGTGGTTATCTCTTATTTATGCGTTTTCGAGTACATCCTGCGCTATTGTGTTTTCAAGAAATGACAAAAACGTTATTTTAATGCCGACATCGTGACGGTTGTCATTAATGTGTTGCTGGGCAAAAGAAAGACATCCTGTGTAAGATTACCGATGCGATGTATAGATGGATATAATAATATGAGAAATATGCGCACGATTTTTATTATTTTAAAATGTCATACCTTCGAGTACGTCATCGCGAGGCGCGTTCAAATTGATTATGAATCGAAGTCGTGTACGTAATGAAATACATGTATCAGAGCGGAATCGATAATATCGTATACCAATTGAGTTCGTTCGCTGAAGGAAAGACCACGCATGCGTGAGTTTCATTATTCTTCCATTATTTTTAGAAGAAAAACAAATATCAAGTTCTCTTTGTAGTTTGTTCCTAATAGTCTTCGCAGGGAGCGTCGATTTGATCCCGAAGATTTTTCGACTTGGTAAACAAGAAAGTGAAGAGCGCAGTTCCTATGCTTTCATTTGCCGTCTGGAGAAAAAAATACACTGTTAACCGCCGCCGGATCAGACGGCTGTGCAAAAAATTTTCCGAGTGAAAGGAAAAGACGCCGAATAACTCGAAGAGGAAGAACTTTTGGCGACGAACAAAAAATTCACACCAGTCCGCGCGCGTAAAAAAAGAAAGCTCGCGCGAGCGGATCCTGTTACGGAAATTTCGGACTCGCGCGTCGGGTATTATGTTTACATACGCGTATAGCCGCGCCACAATTATCTTTTCTCCCTCGGCCTGGATCTTCGCGTGCTATATTATTCTCCAAGGCGCGCTGCGAGCGTGTATCAAATTAATAAATTTTCATTTTTACAGCGAGAGCGCCCGTCGAAAATAAACAGCGGGAAACGCGGGAGAAACTGCGTGCCGCCGCGTGTAAGGGATATATTATGCCCCTTCTAATGGGACGCTGGGAAAAATTTGTAACTTTATGTGCGCGGATTTCGCGCGTGCGATAATGCGACGATTTACGAGAAAAGTCGCACTCTATTTACTATTTTTTTTTCTCCCATCAACCATAACGCTATACTGTTATTTAAAACTGAATCCCCTGATTTACAATTGACCAATAAGGCGGCACGCGCGATGTTTGGCTACAAGGACATCGGTTTGACAGTGTATAATCAGGGGAAGCTAACACGTCTCTCGGACGTACAGCAACGTAAGATTACAATTACTTTTAGACTCCATAGTCGCGTCAAGACAAAAAACTGCAAAGCTAACGACAGCAACAACATGAACGATAAGCTACCCCACGACGTATTTCGATAACGCAACGAACGAATAACATACAGATCCGTGAAAGCATTTTACCGGCGCGCGTTCTCATTCTCTCTCCCTATCTCTCTTGCGCTCTCGCTTCCTCTCGGCTCACCGTCTCTCTCCCACGCGTCCTCGAGACTGCGGCTCGCGATGTAAACAACCGCTTTCACCTCTCTCTCTCTCTCTCTCTCTCGCTCTCTCGCTCTCTCTCTCTCTCTCTCTCTCTCTCTCTCTCTCTCTCTCTCTCTCTCTCTCTCTCTCTCTCTCTCTCTTCCTCACTCGCTTTACTGTCGTCTGCAGCATCGGCCCGTCTCCCACTCCTCCGCCTATGGATACGTATACTATAGCCATCATGGAAAAGCTCGTCGACTCGCGCACACATGCCGTCGCCGCCGCAGATATTTTCCTTTAATCACGCAACTCGGCACCTCGGCTACTGCACGTTGCACTTTGAGGAAAAGTCTACGCCTATTTTTCCCGCATATTGTGTCGCACGCGCGGAGTACTACTGGTGCGCGATCTCGCCTCTTTCCCTACTTTTCAGCTCCTTTCTTTTGCCCCGCGCGTTGCGAGCGAGCTTTCATCGGTTTTTTTTCTAAATTTTTTTTCGCCTCCGCATCGTTTAATGTTGCCTACTCGCGCGATGCCTTATCTATCGATTAATAAACGCGCGTAGAAACTCGCGCTCGTACACATGACGTTGAACGCGGCCTGGTTCGCGCGTTTTATTGGCGGGAGCGTCGAGAAATTTTTCATTATTAAAAATGCGAGGAAAAAATTAATGAATTCTGACAGAGACTTCTTGCCGCTTGACGCAGGCGACGACCTGCGTGCGCCTCCGCGTGCTCGCGCGCAGTGTGTGCGTCGAGGCTTATGTGTACGTGTGTACAGTACATGTGTATAGGCAAACGCGCACGACGACAAATTCAACACGGTTTTATATTGATTAAAAATTTGATGCTGAGTTAATGTTTACGCCGAGCGAGTCTCGCGGCGCCGCGTGGCGCGAGCTCAAAATTTTGATAAAGGCTTTTCCGGCGTAGAACATTTTATCACAATCTCGCCGCTGTTTCTCAAGAGCCACTGCCGTTATAAATTGATCCAGACGTTGAGCAAATGTTTGGGCAAAAAATGTTCCCTATGGCTGGATTACAAAACTTTGCTTGCGTCACGAGCGTCTGCAACAATAATTCTATTCCGACTTTTTGCACTTCTCTCTTTTTCGCAAACATGGAAAACAAAAGAGAAACTCGGCTCGTTTTATGGCGCCATTACAAAAAAGTCATTTGTACTGACTTTGAGAAAGAGAGAGAGAAAGAGAGAGAGAGAGAGAGAGAGAGAGAGAGAGAGAGAGAGAGAGAGAGAGAGACAAAGAAATTTACCTTGAAGACACTAATTTCCTTTCAAATTGAATGGTGAAATAAACGATCATTGGCTCTTTAAAATGTTATCTGTATACATTAAACAATGACGATCGAATGTTGCTTATCACGAACAATTGCGACCTAGGAAATGAGTTTACCAAGAATCGAATGTAAAATAGTCGAAAATTTTCCCTTATGACCTCAGCTAGTAATCTATGGTATATGTAACTGTTATCGCACTGTACTTTTAGAGCTTCAAGAACCACGATATTAAAAAACAATACATTCAATTTGAATTTTAACGCCGGTAAACGGAAACCGAGCATATGCTATGTTATTGGCAGCAAAATATTGTTTCGGCCGATAAAGCAGAAGCCTACAAGCCTCTCTGGGATTCGTTTAATCATCCGGTGGAAACAGCGCGATGGACTCTTTAGCTTAAATAAAAAAAAATGTCCATCCTACCTACACAGTATTGCGAATCGTGTACATGAACGCTTTCATCCTCCAATAGCTGCGGTTTGAATGTGTACGCTGAAAGAACGCAAGATGGAAAAGAAGGAGGAGCAAAATTTTTTCCTGCTCTTTTTTTCATTCGGTGACGCACATGGCAAGTGGAGGGTTCTTATTTCGAAGAAGCCGTTCGACGAAGGCATCGGCTTTGCGACTAAAGAGCAAATGAGAAATAAGGCAAATACGGAAAACTACGAAGGAAATGAAACTATAGATGATGTTGTTAGTTTAAAATTCGTACGAAATACCTTTGTTGATTTAATTCACGACCAGGTATTTTATTTGAAGCAGTAAGTTCCACAGGTGACGCATACGAAATAAGAGAATCCAAATAGCGTCGTATTATACCTGCTACATCTGGTTATAAACGAAACCAAAAATTCTAATGAATGGCGTGATTTGATTTACAGCACTTTTTCATAGTTCACGAAACCTACCAATTGGAATTATGCGTGTATTTCGATACGAGAATCTGAAATGATAACATATACAAAGAATAAATCATTTTTTCTTTATGAATGAAAATGTTCCAAAATATAAATATATCCTTATAAAGGTATTACTAATACTCAGAAGCCATGCTTCAATGAAGTACCCGCTTCTAATCAAGTATCTGTATTAGTAATCTCAGCCATGTTGTTCTCTCGAAAAACATGACTCTTCAAATTCTTTTTTTTTGCGGAATTTTTTTCCAGTAGGATACTGTGTTTTGGTTTTTTTGTTATGTTTTTTTTTGTGTCATGGTTGATGCAAAGTTGATTGCCTTCGAAGGTTATAAATGTCTGTACGCACGTAAAATAACTTTATTTTATTGGAGAATTTGTTGAAGTAGTCAAAAAGTAAATAAAATACAGCTAAAAGGGTAGAATGAAGCATAGCGATAACGCACTCACTTTGGAAAGCACTGTAATCCTAGTAAATATTTCTTCATTTGGTCGTTGTTTTTATCGTCGTATCAATAACGGATCAATTTAGTTCGTCACGAATAGTCAATCCAAGAATGTGGAATCGGCTTTTTATCATTATATTAAAGTTTTTGTATAGTTTTAAGGTTATGCACGTTGACGCTGTTCTATGCTTCAATATACTTTCTACGAAATTCAATGCATTCATGCATTTAGATTTAGCCACTTTGTACAGACGTAATATGATTACAAATTCTAAAGTCTCGCTAAAATGTTACTATTGTGCCGCAACAATGAATGGTATCGTATTAATGAAAAAATTTTGGTGATGTTATGAAAATCAAATGATGCATCGGCTAAAAAAGTCCCTTTCTTACTCACACAACCCTTCAAAGTTGCCTAAGACAAACAAAAATTGAAAGTCGCAAAAGCAAAGTACACTCAAGTGACTTTAAATAGAGCGAAACAAAGATCGAACTATAACCTATTCGTGCAACGAAAGGAAAATTAATTTTTACAATTTTTATTGTACGTCTTTTTTATCACGCGTGAAAATCATCAGGATTATTTATATCCATCAAGATGTACTTGATTATTCGAAATTATAAAAACAGAAGATGCGCCTACAAAACTTTCGCAAAGTATGATATTTTGTCATATAACGCTATAATTTATTCGTCAACGGTGCATATAGTAAGAGATAACAGCATAAAAATACCTGGTAAATACGTGTCTAAATGCGATCAATGGGGCATTCACCCAAACCCTTTACATAACATGTAAATCCCTATAAATAGAATACCTGCTTATTACTGTATTGTGTAGCAAATACAACGTATTTTTTTTAATCGAAATTGGTCGTGCAACGCAAAACTGTAATTTATAAGAATCGTAATAAATGATAATTTAATTTGGTTATCTTAGAATATGCTTTATAACTTGCAGAAACATATGCTTATTAAAATTACACGTCTGAGGTGAAAGTATTTAGTTATCTCAATCTCGTGCATCGCGGTGTTTGTTTAGAACATTCTGGTTTATAGAATAACGAGGACGCGTGGCAAGTTCCACGAGTTCGCAAATACATTTAAGATTCTCGGAAAGGAAACATTTCTGCATGAATTTAGACTCACCCTAGTGTTCGCGAAGCTACGTAAACAGCTCAGATTCGAAGCCAAATGTAAATGTGGCGGCAGTTGACCTAACCTTCAAATAAGAAAAGCAAAATTCTGTCACCGTTTTCCGCAACAGATAAAAGCTTGACAATTATACGAATGTCAAAATAACGACATCAGGAGTGTAAAGCTGCAGCGTTGGTCAAACTTTCAAAAAGGTCAATTATCGAGAACTAAATATGTCGTTGCTTCATTTCATGTGGCAGCGCCAGATAGATAGCCGTTAAATCAATAAAAACGTTCGAATTCATCGATGCAAACTTACGGACAGTGATAACAGTGCTATCATAAGCCGTGAAACATTGAGCACCATAATAGCAGGAGATTCCACTTGAATTTCGAGTTTACGCGCTCCTTCAACAACAAACGCATTTGTCCCACTAAATGCTTTACTCACGGCTCTGTCTGCTCGTGCGACGATGCCTTATTCAAAACACTACAGCCATTTAGTCCGAATCGACGATACTCCTCTCTGACATGCGCGAATATCTGCGAAAAGCGAGCACGCACACGAGAGCGTTTGTTTTAATCCAGCAGTTTCTCCCTTCTTCCAGTCCAGACGGGAAATTCCTCCCTCGCAGAGGCGCGGAATTGTTTGCCACGATTTTCGGCTAGCGTATCGCGAAAGCGATGCGGGAAAGCCGGAAAAACTGAATGTAAACACATGCGCACACGAGGCTCACCGTCGAAGTGGAGATCAAGCCAGCGCCAGCTTTGCGGACTACAAGTCGCGGATAGGGCGCGCGCGCGCACTCGGGGCCACTATACACTCGCCGACCGCCACAACACAAACAGCCCGCTTTCTCTCTCTCTCTCTCACTCTCACTCTTTCTCGCGAACGTCTTCCGTCTTTGCCCCCTCCGTGTCACGTGGGCGAGGAGAGCGATGCACACGCAGTTGAATAGCCACCTATAGGTATATAATATGCATGCCGCGTGTATAAGGAGCGAGACAGAACAAGACTGCAACGATGCGCGCAGTGCTGTGTACGCGAAGAGTAGCTTCGAGCGCGGGCACACTGCCGCGAGTTCGCCTCGCGCTCGCTCTCTCCAGCCAGTCTCTGCCGCCTCTTCTCTTCTCTGTTTCTCCGTCGAACTTGGCTGGCCGCCGTCTATCTCTTTCTACTGCAAGAGCGTTATGGACCCTATAGCCAGCCGTGTTGTTGAACGTGAACGAATGGTCGCACGCGCGCGCTCGCTCTTCGAGAACGTAAAAACGCGCGTGTTTCCTCTTTCGCACACATGTGCAAGTAAATTGATACACACACACACACACAAGCGAGAGCGCGGATACGGGCGCAGACGTAGGAGCACGTGAACCTCGCGCTCCGAGTCTTCCCCTGCGCGCGCGAGCCAGCGTTCGCGACTTTTTCCCCTCCCTTTCTCCTCGTGTGTTTGTGTTCGCTGCACACCACGCTTTTTGCTGCGTTGGGTATACGTGTGGATAACCCGCGCTCTCTTTCTCTCTCTCTCTCTCTCTCTCTCTCTCTCTCTCTCTCTCTCTCTCTCTCTCTCTCTCTCTCTCTCTCTCTCTTACTCTCTCGCAACTATACCGAGGCGCGTCACTCCGAAAAGCATAGAGAGCCGCGGAAGCGCGCGCGCACACATGAAAATCAAAATGGCGAACATTGCGCACGAGCAACTTGCTCGGCCGTTGTTATCGGCTTTGGCTATAACTTATGTGTATAGTTGCTCGTTCGCCCCGTTATTGTTTTCGAAGCGTATATATAGACTATATAGACGGAACTGATCAGACGGCGCAGGCGCACACTACTGAAGCTTCGCATGGATTGTGAGAACGTTCACATTTTTTCCACATAAATATGCTAGCGTTGCGAGCATGCATTCTATCCCCGGAGGGATTCGCACAGAAGGCGCATGTGTGCGTGAGGAAGAAATGCACGGAGGCGTCTCGAGGAAGCTGTATTAGAGAGAGATAGAGAGAGAGAGAGAGAGAGAGAGAGAGAGAGAGAGAGAGAGAGTGACGAGGGGAAGGGGGGAGAGAAGGAAGTAGCTTCGAGAAAAAACAACGCAAATAAGACTATGGAACGCTGGCTGAGTGAATGAGTGTGAGGAGACGAGGAGGAAGCGAGACGGAGATAGAGGCTCAGAAAAACAACGTGGGCACAGTGGTGGGGAGAGGAGAGAGCGAGGGGTGGCTCGCCGCTTGAGAACGTTAACAAGAGAAAGACGGCTGGGGAGCAGTGCGCGAGTGAAACAGCTTAAATAACAGAGACGACGCGCTTTCTGTTCCCCGCTCTCTCCCTCTCCCATCAGTGAGAAAGAGAAAAGAAACGTAACAAGTATAAAACAGAGTAAATAAGAAGAGAGGGAGCGCGACCGAATTGAGGAGAGGAAGAGGAAGCTCGGCATACCAGAGTGGGGAAAGGGGCGCGATATACCCAGAGAGAGTAAGAGAAATATATAGAGGAAGAGGGAGAAGAGTCGAAGAAGGGGCGCAGGGGAAACACTGGAGAGTAGTAGTGGGGCGAAGGAGATCAACGCTAGCGGTGGGGAGTAGGGGAAGAGGAAAGGTGGGAGCGCGCAATCCGTCTCCCGCTCGTGAATATAGGCGCGTTTTTTATCTCTACGTGCTTCCCCTTATCCCTACTCCACGGCAGTTTGGTCAGCAGCGACGGTGGCGCTGCTGCCGCTCTTCTTTCATGTTAGCGATCGAGTGTGTATTCAGCTGCACGAGTCGGAGCCGTGGCGGCGTATTCACTGTACTACGACTCAAGCTCGGGAATCTTCGGTCAATCTCGGCAGCGACTGCGACAGCGGCGTCTCTCCTGATATATAACATTCACGTCACGATGTATCGAAGTATTAGTAAATTCATGCTTGCGGTGTGTGGGCGATAGGGTTAGACTATCTGAGGAGATACCGACAACCGAGCTATGAAAGCTAACGTATACGATACTTGTACGCGTCAAATGCTCAGTGTCTGTCAGCAGACTATGTGATTAGCGTTGTTTAGATGTCTCCAGTTTTTCATGCATTTAAAGCGTTTTCACGTTGTTTTATATTTTCTTGGGAGTAATTTGAATTTATAACGTTGAAATGCAACGAAAAAATTATTTTATACTTTAAAATCACAAAATAAGACCAAAGATTTTTTGCCCCTTAAAATAAAACAACAAACAAGCTGTAATGTTTATCACTTTGGTAAATAATATATTATGCATTATTTGATATTCTCTTATTGTACTTACCGTAGAAGAATACATTATGCGTAAAATGTATGGATTTAATTTCAGATAATACACCCTTAATGGGTAAGTGAATAAAGAAAACAATGTATACACATATTTAATTCGATTACATAAAATAATACAAAAGTTCGTTACCTATGAATTCGAACTCTATCCAGCCGTCGATAAAACGACTTCCTCCGTACGCGGAAAGCGGTAACAAGACAATCGGAAAACCCGTTTTCGTGACGGTACGAGCAACGTCGAGCCTTACCACGCATCTGCCTACAAGCCATTGCACATTGATGCTGAAAATTGCACGGACAGGGGGAGACATAAACATAAAATTTATCTGATTATGCGCTTTAGACGCCGTTTTCTTGAACTAAATCAGAACAGACATATGTAGAGTTTTCGATCAATCACAGTACAGATATTTGGCGCGGTTTATAATACATTCGTAATTATATTCGGGATTGAGCGAAATCTTGTAGAACGCGGGTGGAAGGTGAGGGGAAGAACAGTCGAATAGAAGCTGAACAACGTAGAAACGAGGTTGGGATGGGTTACGTATAGCAGTGTTACTCAGTTCGATACTTATCTCTACAGGGCTCAAGTTCGTTCGTTCACTTTTTCTTCTTCTCTTCCTTCCTTTCGAGCTTCTTTGTATTCTCGCTCATTTTCAGGGCTGCCGAAACTGAGCTGCCTTCAATGAGCCTGCCGAACTCGCGAGCCAATTCAAGAAAAATGCACGCCGGCACATCCTTAATCGTACAATGCGCTCGCCTCCTTTCCTTCTCATTTGCGGCTACTTGCGGCAGACACAAAGATAGAGAGAAAAGGTAGCGAGCTAACTTTACCGAGATCGCCTTGCTTTGATTATATCGACTGGAATTATAATGTAGAGCCGTAATATAAAAAAGAAAAAGAAGAATATTACAAGGTATGTGAAAATATAATATATGTGAAAATCCACAAAGAGGGGGGGGGGCGCTATAACAGTATTTCTTGTTCTGGTGTATCTCTAATGGTATCCTACAAACGATTTTCCACCACATAAAAAGTGCTTTTTGACACACTTTTCAACGACCAGTAAAATTTTTTGTTTCAATTAAAACGACAAATATATGTTGAAACAGTCATCGCAGGAAAAGTGCAAAGATTTAAATACCATTTTTTTTAAATCTACTGAAACAAAAATTACTCGAGAGAGTCAAAACTAAGCCATTCGAGTTAAGTAAAAATTTAACTTGAATATAAGAGTTAAGTATCACTCTAATAAAGTCAGAAAAGAGTTACTCAATTTTTTAAAGAGAAAAACTTCTCTTTTAGATTGAGAGTGAATTTTTGAGAGGTTCAACAAAAAACGCAGAAAAGGAACTAGATTTAAAAAACAATAAAATAGATTTTTTACGTTTTCCAGAGATTTTCCCGTATTTTTAAATCGTTATAACTTTTTAGCCTAGCGGCTATTTGTAACTAACCATCTGGGCTTACAAACTAACACTCTTTGCTGTTACTTTGATTTACACATTTGTAATAATCAATATCCAATATCTTGATTATCCATAAGAAAAATGTCACAATAATAACTTATGCATGATTCCTTATAGTATATTAATTTTTATATTAAATTATCAATATGAAATTTTAAATGTACAAATTCTTTACGAAAACACCTGCTGTTCTACCAAAAGCCACAGATGCCCTGGTATGGTACAAAGAGAGTAGATTCGGAAGACTTTACCTTTCAACTTATACAAATAAAATAAGTCACAAAAAAAGTATTTTCAACTGTACATTCGAATATTGATATAATATGATATAATATTCACTACAACTTTTTCAATTTCCAAAATGCTAATTATTTGGAGTATATTGATTTATATAAGTTTTATTATTACATCCATCTGGTTAATAAATAAGAAATAAAAACTGGCTTGTTTTGACTAAGTAAGTAACAGTAGTACCTTATAATGAGAGTCCTCGTACTGCCCAACCATCGCGTACTTATTATTTTAGAGAGAAATACATTTGACCAGTGGTAGCAAAAGAGTCAGTTGTATACTCA
Source organism: Nasonia vitripennis (assembly GCF_009193385.2). Classification (NCBI taxonomy): domain Eukaryota; kingdom Metazoa; phylum Arthropoda; class Insecta; order Hymenoptera; family Pteromalidae; genus Nasonia; species Nasonia vitripennis. The sequence goes on along the minus strand of NC_045757.1, from coordinate 22,385,709 downwards.
TATGTATAGTCTTGTTTTTTTATGGTTCTTTTGTCAAAAAAAAACCTTTAATCAAGAACTTGTTCTTTTCATTTCTCCTAAAAAAATGTCGGCATTTAAACAGTAAAAAATTGAGTTTTATCAAAAGCTTTTGATAAGTATCCTTTATTCCAAGCAGCGGCTCAAATCGGATAATTAGCAAGATATAGCAGGATGCTTGTTCCTGTGTCACTTTTTGCTGGTGATGTTTTTGTTAGATAATTAATTACGTATTTCAATTTATAGTCACAACACTCTCAAAAAAAGGTAGAGTATTTTGTTAATTAATTTTAGAAATTTTTTTGATATAATACTGTACTTAAAGTACTTAAAAACTTAACTTGTACTTAAAAAAGTAATATATCTAACATAAAAAACATACAATTATAATATTTACGTATTTATCATTTAACTTTGTGTTATGACATATAAGACATATTTTATGGCATTAAATTTCTTTTTAAATGATGTGGAAAAATTTATCATTTAAAATTTGGATCTAACATGATTGATATTATTATAAACTTAAAATTACTGTACGTAAAATATTTTTTACAGCATAAAAAAAGGTTTCGATTATTTATAGTAAAATACACTAAATATAAGTACTGAAATCCGCGATGAACATATATCTATTATTTACATCAATTCAGCAATTTTATAGAATCGCATTATTTGGCAAAAAATTTCCAGAAAGATTACTATAGCCACATTTTTATAGACTTCAGAACGTGTTTCAATTTCAGACTGTATCAATTTAATTGACTACACGATTGAAGATTTTCTTGTACAAAAACAATCGATAAAAGCTGCATTTTTGTGCTAATAAAGTAAGCAGAGTTTTAAATAAAAGCGAATGACGCGCAATGGCAGATACCGGACCTGAATAGTATATATTATCACGATACTGCCACTCTATACACATTGCGTTGTTCTGATCTCTTTTAACATTTAATAAGCGGGTTAAAGCAAAATTTATAGCATTGGCTTAGATATCCGGGTTAATAAGCAAAATAGATAAATGCAATACACACTTCAATTGTTCTTTTGGTCTTTCAGGATGACAAAAAAATGTAGTTGATATTGAAATATTTGCTAAATAGAGTAACGAATTTCAAGATTCTTCTTGAATGTATTCTTTTTGCGAAGTGGTTTAATTAGCTTTTACGGCACAGCGCGAATTAGCGACAGAGCGTATTGAAGTATAACTAATCATGACACGATAATCGTACATCGTATACAATTAATTATTTTCTTTGCATTTAACTTTCCTTAGTCTTAATTCGTAGATGTTTACTTAAATTCTTCAGAAAATCGTTATTACAAAAAAAACAATATTATGTTGTATTTTATGCTTAATAATTCTGAGTAGATGTTAAAAAATGGTCTAAGGGTCTATTACCTATCACAAAAATCGTTAATTAACTATAAGAGATACATCATTGCAGAGCATACTAGATATTATATTATAGATAGAATCGCGCAACGATTCTTTTTCTAAGCTCTTGTAGACCATACCATCGATATTCCATCTATACAGGAGTCCGCAGCGGCGGTAGTAGCACATCGAGAGTAAGTATGTGCTAGGTTGGTATTAGAGCACCGCGAATTACTGCGGGGTGGGTGTAATGCTTGGAAGGAGGAGGCGATGCTGCGTGCTTAGCCAGACAAGGACGAAAGAGAAGAGCAGAAGGGGAGGGGAGGGGAGAGAAAAAAGTGTATGGGAGTACGGGGAAGAGAGGACATTATTACCTGCTGGCCCTGGAAGAGGAGCGGCTTGGCGATTGCAGCGCCTGACTCGTCCACCGCGGCCTCGAAACATCTTCCGAGACGCAGCAGTGGTTTGCACTGGAGTTGCATTATCATTTGCTTGATGGACCGCGAACGCTATTGGTCGTAGGCGATCACGTCAAGGACACTATGGCGCTTGTCCCTCCAGTTATAGGATTGCACATTGTGAAGACCACAAAGGGCTACCGAGAAGGCATTGTCTCAGAGCGGGCATTGGACCTTGCGCTTCTTGGCCTTAACAGCCAGCCACCGGTCTAGCACTGTTCCTGTCATTCTCGAATAAATTTGCAGCGCCACCGATGACGCGTGGAGCGCGAATGCTACACAGGTTTAATCGACAAGCACTGAGACAATCTTCGAGGGTGAATTGAGCTGGCTATCTAGTTTTCCAAACTCATTGTCTTTCTTTGATTATTTTTTTTAATTGGAAAAAATTTCTCGAGCTTGTGAGGAATAAGTACAAAGAAATAGTGGAGGAGCGTCACTTTTACCGCAAAAAAAGGATTGCATTATCAGCTTGCTAGAAATAAAAAAAATGGCTTGTTAGGTGTTTTTCCAAAGTATATATGTAAATCCACGACCAAGTGAAAACAACTCGGGTGCTGGAAGTGAAAAATTTATTTTTAAAGGTACACCTACCAGACCAATTTTTTTCTGGTTTCTTGTACCATCCGATTCGTGAAAATACCCGCGTGCACACCTGATTGCTTACCAAACTGTTTTACTGGACTGTTTAAATTGTCTCGTGGGAAATTTCCCATAAGGTAATTTAAATACGCCAAATATAAAAGGAAACTAGCCAAGCTACTGTACTTATAACGTCTAGAGGCGCAATCGGTAAACGCAAATTACTGGAACCAACGTATTGGAAAGCTTGAATTTGAGCGTTTGTAGTGATCTCCACTTGAAGATAACAAAAAATCACGAATGTTTTGATTTTTAATGGGCTTATGGCATTTAGTTTTGCAGTCGTGGACTTAAATAGATTCTTCGTATCTAATCAGTTTTTGTTTTACTTCAATAAATAGACATTTCCTCCACTTACAGCTGTAAAAGCTCAAGGGAGGTTCTTCCCACTTTTGAAATAGAATCTGCTTTTTATTCTTACGTAAATTAATTTATTGACTTTGTTTCCTCTTCAACATAATAAAAGGCATATAATTAAGAATGGATGTGCATTGCAATGTATGCTAAAGAAGAAGATAAATATCAGATATTGTTTATGAAATTAAAAATGAATTTTTGAGGAGTTGAACATTATTCTAGTTAAAATTTAAATAATGATTGCCTCAAGTAAGCATTATTAAAATAAAGAAGCATAGTTTACTTTTTATAGAACAATATAAACAACTTCCTTATAAATATTAAAGCCTTAATTGTATTGAGTATAATAGTAGCATGCATTTTAAAATTTAATATGTTTTGCTACTTTTGAATAATTCCTCATTATGGCCGACAACCAAAGTAGCAGTTTGCTCATATAATTATATCTGCATCCAATATTTTAACTTAAGAAAAAAATCATATACTAAAGCGGTATATGGATAAAAATGAATCAAATTTTGTTAATATTGTAAATAGTTATCTTATGCTATACATAAATATTTTTTTATCATTATATGAAAAATGAGTTGGCACAAATATTACAAACGATGTTATGCGTAATTTCTGCAATTTTCAAACTGAGAACCCTGGTAGAAAATTGAGGCTATATTGACTAAGATTCTGGCGAATGTTCACTGGCATCGGTGATTAAGGCTAAAATCTCAAATCAGCCAATTGAAATGATTACATAACGATTTTCATTTTGTAATTATTCAGCAGATTTTGGCATTTCCGAAAAGAGCAAATATTAATAGGTTTTGATTCATAGTTCAGGAGCTATTCAAAAAATTGAAAAGAATTTTAAGCATTTTGTTGTGGTTTTCAATTTTAAAAGATAAGAATTTTCTAATAGCTTCTGAACTATAAATCAAAACCTATTGATGTACTTTTTTGAAAATGCCAAAAGCTAGTTGCTAAATAGTTTAAACTCGAATTCATTACGTAATCATTTAAATTGGCTGATTTGAGATTTTGGTCTAAATCACTGGTGCCAAGCAAAGTCTGAAATTTTTAGCTACAATAAATGTTCCAATAGGTATATTCTGAGTTTAGTTTTGTTAGACAAGACATTTTGCACTATTGTCATACTAATATAAACAATATCTATTAATTTGTCTACTCAGATAGCACGTCTTGATGAAATAAAATTTGACGAGAATTCAGATAGGGTGTAATAAAGTGTACTGTACACGTATCATATTATCTTTGCAGAGATTATGTAAAGTAGGGCTGTATTAAATAAAATAAAATAAATGTAATCATCACAAATCAATATGTGTGTGATTGTCCTAACCTCAAATTAGCCTCTCTTTACCTTTGCCAGAAGTATGACAGAATTCTGCTCCCTATCTATCGCCAAAAGTTTCTGGGCATTAATACTGCCAGAAAATCTGGTGAATTTTCTACCAGGGAATTGGTTTATAATGACACAATTCGGAAAGCTTGGAATGGATGAATATTTACTATTTTTGTTAAATTTAAAGTACATTAAAGTAATAAAGGATATTCAAAGTCTACGGATCCCACCTAAAATTTTTTAGGAGGTTTTTAAAATTTCTATCCCACAGAACTTTAAGTTAAGTCATGGAACATGCAAGTTAAATAAACAAAAATAATATTACATAATTTTATTGTTTATAACAATTTGGATATGCCGCTTGAGAACTATTTACGTACTTCAATTATATGAGATAATTATACCATAGAATATATTCAACAAATAGTACTTTTCACTGTAGACACACATTCGGGCATCAAACAAACGATAGAATCAAAATTCCGCAGACCTTGGTTCTCCCTTGTAATTCGATTTCTAACAAATTTTACAAAAATGTATACGCATGATGATATCAAATGGGTGGCACTATGCACTTATTTGGACATAAAAAAAGAACAATCTTGGTGGAAATAATAGTATATTATGCCAAGAAAATAAAGAATGCCCTAGATCGCATGTGTTTTGGAGAACATGCGCTCTGAGCATTTTTTATTCGCGGCCGTGGTGCATGCGCAATTTTACGTGCCTGACTTTCCATCCGCGCAGCTGATGGGAAATGACACTTCCCGGCCACTGGTCCTCAAATTCTATTGCTTCTATTTTGCTTCTGTTTAAGTGAAAATGGCACAAAAATAAGCACGCTTAATCAAAGAAAGGTCTTTTTTAAAAATCTAAATTTGATTGAAATTCAACAGCAGTTATAGCTACAGTTGCAAATTACAATATAATTATGATTATTTTCAATGAATAAAATATTATAGATTTAGAAAGGCATATACAACTTAACAAGTCTTTACGAAACACGCCTTGAATTCAGCTAGTATTAATAAAAAAAAAACGTTATGGCCTTATCAATAGTCAATGGTATGCCTTGTTTAAAATAACAATCGAATTCGCATTTAATGTACAACAAATTAAAAAATAGGTGTAACATACATGTTTTATTTTATTCTATTATTTTTCTATAATTAGTTTTAAGAACATTCGTGTTATTGTTTCTTACCTATTCACTTAATTATTACTTTAATATTTCTATTTGAGAAAGAGTGTATCATAACAAGAGTTCCCATTATATTTTTCATTTCGTACTTTTAAGCCATATTTTATACTCAATTGCTATCAAGAATTGTAAGAGGCATGGTAAAATAAATAAGAGTAGTGCATGATTTTAAAAAATTAGTCAGGGTTTTTGACATCTGTTACGAATAAAAGTACGCTAAAATATTCTAAAAAATTTTAATTATAAAAAACCAATGTTGTTGGAAATTAAAATAAACGTTTGCATATTTTTGTATTTTCTAAAATTCTATTTTATAGTTAATAATCAACACGAGGCATTTATCATACCGGATTTCACGAGTTTTTACTTTGTCAATAATTTTGGCAGGGATAAAACAAAATTGATCTTCAAGACTCAATCATTTATGTTGTTGTGCTTTCACAATTTTTAATATACGTATTACTTGAAAAAAAAAAAAAAAAAAATAGCCACCTAAAATGCGCGATTAAAGTTATCCGTTATACATATTATGAATAATTATAAAGAAGAAAGGCAGTAAAATATTCATTAAAGCCAATGATATAAATTTTATTTAATAAATATTGAAAATGTTACATTTGTTTTAGCGTTGACTAGTTACATTATTTCATATTTTTGAGTTATGAATATTTAAAAGTATAATCAAATCGAGTAATTCATCAACTGAAGATACCGAAATATAAAAAGTAATAAAACGTGAATGCACACGTTAATATACATTTAAGCATTAAAGCTTGTAAGTGAAAAAAGTCTAACAACTTTAGTAGAATACAATAGAAATAAAAATAAAAGCGCGTTAAACGATTGAAGAAAGCGTATATAGGAAAGAGGTAGAGGCGCAAGCAACATTCTCTCTAAATATGAAAGAGTGAAAAAATGACTCATTTCGAGTCAAAATTGAGTCACTCTTTGCAATGAGCGACTCAATTTTTCCTCTAATTCGAGTGATTTTTCACTCTTTCACATGTAGAGAGTTGAAATTATGACTACTGAAAGATAAACCAAAAGTAGGAAGAAGCTCCAATAGATCATCGAATGATAGTTCAAATTCCAATTAGTTTTTTTTTTCAATAATCTTCAGTGCTGGCGAGGGCTTTTAATTGGATGAACGCCCAAATGATCTTGATGATGAAGATAGCAAAAGTAACGACGGATTAACATTTTTATGTAATCTTCAGGGATGTCATAATCAAGAGGTTTTCCTAAACATTTTTGTCACCATTTTGATATCAACCGATAGTGTACCATAAGAAATAATAATCTATATTTTGAAATGCTACAAATATTACTCCAAATCAGCGTACGTAGTTATTATGATTATTCCGCCCAAATATTGTCTGCGTAAACAATTTAACATGCGATTCATCAGTTAGAGTCCTCGCACATGCCGAAGCTAAAAATGTATAAGAGCAGCTAGGTATTGTGCCGTTGAAAATAAATTACTTGATTTCGAGTCCAAATACATTGGCCTGAATACGCTTTATTTAAAGTCCTTTATTAGCGTCATTTCGCGAGTGAAAAGGCTTTAAATGAAATGCCGCGCAACTTAATCGTCTTATAGTTAAATTTTCGGCGATTCTTCGAATGCGATGTTCACAGCTCGCAGACACACCCGATGCGTCGCGAGGTGAGCTACTAAAACCGCGAGTGCGCATTCGTATTAGATGGGAAAAAAGAGCGCAACGAGACCGAGCGGCGCTGGAAAAAACGCGGAGCGCGCGAAATTCAAATTGCGTAGGCTACGCATGTATAGCAGCAGCAGCAGCAGCAGCAGCAAAAGCAGCGGAGATGAGAACAGGCGAAAGAAGCGAAATCGAATTCGAAGAGTGGCGCGCAAGAAAAAGCCTCATATTATACGCGGCGGTATCGGCGAGTTATCAGGAGCGCGAAACCCGATGCGCGGGCGCATCCTCAGAGGCGTGGCCTTCGCAGCATCGGCAGCAGTGCAGGTGGCCACTAATATAAGACGCAAAAGTAGATATGGGGATTTAAATGCACACGTGTGTTGGCGCTGTATGTACAGCAAATAAGAAAAGAGGGCACAGCGGCGGCAGAGAGAGAGAGAGAGAGAGAGAGAGAGAGAGAGAGAGAGAGAGCGAAATAAAAAAAATAAGGACGGTGCGTCAAAACGCAAAAGGCAAGAGTGCTCTCGCGTCCGTGCGTCTTTCGGAGAGGGAATTTTCAAGACGGGATAAAAAAAGCAAATTCGCGCACAAAAGCGTACAATGCTCTGGCGCGGGGAGGCGATACCTTCACACTCTTCAGTGGCTGTCTGCGCGCGGGCGCGCGAGAGCGGAAAAAGTTTCCATACGTACACGCGCGTGCGAGCAAGTGCTGCACACGGCATGCATGCATGTATACGCGTGTACGTACGGCTGGCGGGACGGAGGAGATCGAAGAAACTCTCGCGTATTCGAGCCACAAGAGAATTCATACAAAAACGAAGAAAACAAAAAAAAACAACAGCAACAACTACATCACGTACGTACATTGAGGCACTTCCTCGAGCCCGTCCTTGGACCACCGCACCATTACCATCCCTTTCTCTGGCCGTGTGTTAAGCATGCAGCCTCGCTCCGGGTATACGGCATAAGGCAGTCCGGGCGGCGGCGGCGGAGGCGGCACGCAGACAGGTGCAGTATAAACAAAAGGAAGGACGTACGCGAGCGCGTGTCCTTCGGCTGAGCACGGGTCCGCCGCCGAACGCGGGAGAATAGCAAAGCGCGAAAATGACACTCGCGAACCTTGAGAATTCACACAACCGCGACTGCGGTGCGGAGATAGTATGCAATGACGGGGAGAGCTTCAGTGGCTGCGATGCGACGACGATCCTCCGCTGTCCCCGCTCGCTTCATTGCTGACGCGCACAGCGTTAAAAAAATCCGCCGCGACTAGTGTCGCGCCTTCGTCGACGGGGATCCTAACCTAAGCTGTAGCAGCGGCGAGCGCGAGAGCCTAACTACTTTGTGCCCTTGCGCGCGGCGCGCGCGGAGAGCAAGAGAGCGAGAGGAGAGGAGTGTGCACGCGGCAATGCCGCAGCCGAGGGTCGATAAAGTGTGCAGTGTTTGCACATGGAGGCGAGTCCATGCGCCAGGCTAAGCTAGGCTAGTTGCCGAGCGCAAAGGCGGGAGTAGCAGAGAGCGGCGGCGGAGATAGCAGCAGCAGCCTCACTCGCGACTTGCAGTCGCTGCTGCTCTCCTTCCCTCTTCCCGTTTCCTACGTCGCCGCGTGTCTCTGTGCGGTGCTCACTCTGCCCGTGTAGGTATGTGCAGTGTGTGCGTGTGTGTGGCTCTGCGCGCGAGGGCGAGAAAACGCCCCGGGCCACTTATTCTTGCCAGGGCTTTTTCGCACATCTCGTGCAGTTGCTCTATACTGTAGCGGCACGCGAGCTCTCGGAATGTTCCAGCGTATTTTTTCCCACTGTTTTCGTACTCTGATCGTCAATTCTTTTTTTCTTCGAGATTCGGACCCGACTCAGGCCCGGCAGGTACCAACGGAGGATGAATTCGCACGAGAGGTGCGGCTAATGTTTTTCTCGCTACTCACGACATCCCGCGAGACCTGTTAACTTTGGAGCGGCCGAGTATATCGATCTTCTGCGGCGTCGATGCTATATCAAGAGTAATCGAGTCAGCTAAAGCCTCCCGCCCTCCCACTGGCTTCTCATAAATTAATTCCCGGCTCTGCATTAAAAACTTTAAATTGAGGCGTATATTTTCTGAATTAAAGTTTTGGCGCGCGCGACGTTAATGCTTTGCTGATGCTTTCAGCGCATTTTTCCGGCGTCGATTCTACGAATTTGTGTGAAAAGCTCCCCGCGCAGTCGAAAGTCTTGTATAACGCGCGCCCCGGTGATTAAAATAAAGCTATTTATTCGACTCATTCACGAAAGACTTGCTCTCTCCATCCGATTCGCTCATTCAGCGGCGCGCGCGTTTGGAATTCTTGTTTTCGATTACATTATTATAGGTATCGTTATTATTTCAAGTGGATCGATTTCCTCGATACTGTCACGTATGAGCCATATTGCGCGCAAGTTAGCAGGGCAAATTACTAAGTTAGTAATAATACAGTTATCTTCGCACAAGCAAACCCCAGTTTGGCGTTTCAAGCTTCACATTGTAGTATTTATAATACGCAACGCTTGTATTTGACGTATATACACCAGTCAACTAATTTTGTACTAAGCGGATGAGCTATATTCTGTTAAATTGAGACCCGAAACTTTGGACGAATTATAAAATAAATGTTCACGGGTATAATTATGAGGAAAAAAATGGAGCTGCGAGGAGTGATTGAAGCTCATTAAAACTTTTCACGCGATTCAGAACTCGAGTTGGTGGGGTGAGAACGTGAATGAAACTGGTAGATTAAGTATTCGGATCGGCTCTCGAAAGGTTCCGCAGCATATCTTCGTATAATTAGGATGACGCCAATTAAGAGCGACGATATCGAGCAGTTGAAAATTATTAAAACCACTCTTTTCTCCTGCAGAATATCGAAGTTCAGTGGACTGCAGCTGCCCCAACGATGGCCAGTTGCCGGGAAAAGTTAATTCCCCAACAACATCTTCCAAGAACTCGAAACATTAATTGCAGAGAGCATTGAAGAGAGAGAGAGAGAGAGAGAGAGAGAGAGAGAGAAAAGTTTTCCGCGCGCGACTGTAGCGCTTTGAAATTGCGCTCGAGATTCGCCTGCTTTAACATTCTTATAATATGCTACTGCGCTATCGCCGAGAGATAAAAAAAAACAAAGAAGTCGACTGTGTAAAAAACTTCTTGCTCGCAAAGGGAAAATGCCAAGTGCGAGCTTGATCGACGACAAGGCCATATGAAGCCGGAGAGAACAGGACATGGCAGTAGGCTCGTCTGGATGGCGAGAGAGAGAGAAAAAGAGCGAGCGAAACCTGTCGCGGCGGCGGATCTGTCAAGCGCGAGAACTCGCGGAACCACGCAGCGCGGAAAAAGTGCAACACAACAAACCCGACCCGCTCGCACGCTGATTACACGCGGTCTCTGCATAGGTAGGTACACACAAGGGGAGAGAAAGAGACGGCGCACTCCTACTCTTTTTCCCCGCTTTGCCGTCCCGCTCGCTGTCTCTCTCGCTCGCTCGCGCAGCGATTCTTCCGCCGACACTGCAGGGAGAGTGAGAGAGACGCCGAGAGCGACGTCGTGGCAGCGCTAGGATTTCGAGCACCGCTGCTGCTGCTCTGCTCGACAGTGTTAAAAAGTCGATAAATCGTCGAACGGAAGGGCTGCGTCCGCCGAGCGAGGCGGGTATAGTTTCCGAGTCGGAGGTGTCGTGCAGGACGGAAGCCGCCTCGAAAATGGTAAGAGATGCACGTACAACCTAACCTCGAAACGGGACTGGCAGTGGCGCGCGCGAGATCTTCCGTGAAGTGTTGATACGGCTATGCAGCGACGCAGAGAGGCTCGCTCTCTGCGGGTCTTCCGGGAAGCCTGTTCTGCTCGTCTCGGGAGTAACCTCAAAGTTTCGCTGACGCGATAGACACAAAGAAACTTACGGTGCTGCGAGAAGCAGGCGCTGGTAGCAGAGCGAGAGACGAGGGCCGGCGGAGGGATCTTGTTATTCTTGACCCGCTGCTGCTCTTCTTGTCTCTTCCTATGTGGTTGACTGGTTGGCTGCGGTGCGGCCGACGCACTGTCCGTATCAGCATCAACTCATCAACAAGAACAATAACAAGCGTCGACACTGTTCTCGTTACCGATGTTGTGTTCGCAGGACATCAGCCAGGCACTGGGCGAGGACGAGTTCGACCCGGTCGACCTGATCAACAAGATCTGCAGGACCGAGGAGGCGCGCGAGAACGTCGAGGTGAGGGACAACTCGACACTTCGGCACGGGCTTGCTCCTGTCGAAGTCACACTGGCCAGGGCGCGAGTATAAACTGTTATGCGAGGGAAACGGCGCCGAGAGAATCTCTCGCGAGTCGCTAGCGCTACTCGCTGTGCTAAAGTAGTGCTTTTGCTTTCGTGACTGCGCGCGTGCTTTTTCGGCGACCGTCGCGCTGCTCGCTCGCTCTCCCCTCTCCTGCTCCTCCCCGCGCTGCGCGGCGCGCTCCCTCGCTTTGCTTGTGTTTCACTCCGTCCTTCTCTCGCCTCCTCCCCCTCCTCCTCCTCCTCCTCCTCCTCCTCCTCCTTCTCTCTCGCTCTCGGCTCTCCTCTGCTGCAGCGGCACTCGGCAGTCTACGGTCCGCACACACGCTGCAGCGGCAGCCACGGGCGTAAATCGCGCTTTTGTGTGTTGTGTCCCTCTCCCTCTCGCTTCGCCTTGGCTTCTTCCAGCTCTCGTATTCTTTCTTGTTCCTGCACTGCAGCGGGGGTATAATAGCTTCGCGTCCTCGAGCGCGTGTTTGCACGCGAGAGCGAGCCGCGGCAGCTCTCATTGAACTTGGGAATGCATGCGCGCACCTATCTCGCCGCCGCCGGTCACTGACTCCACCGTCCCTCCCCGCGCGCTCGAGCTTTTTTCTCCCGATGCAAACTCGCTTTCTTCCCTCGCTCTATCTCTCCATGTCTCTGCGGCAGTCGGACGCCGCCAGCCGCCAGCCGTCAGAGGCCTGCCCTGCTCTCTCGACATGCACGAGTCCGCTCGCCTTCCCCCTTTCGCGCTCGCGCGCTTCGTTCGCTCGTTCGTCGCGCTTTTTCTGATACGGCTTCGCCGCCGCGATTTATATACCCGTACATGTGGGACGCTTTCGCCTTTTTCTGCTTCGTCGTTCTTTTACTACGGTGGCTCTCCTTTCCCCGAATGGCTCGGCAAACCGCCGCCGAACCCACATGCCCGCGCAAAAATCGAACATTTTAAATATTTCCCCCGCGAATCGAATCGGCCGCTGCGCGTTGCATATGCTCGCGACCGCAGGTATATTAGATTTCACAAAGCGCTATACGGGTTCCTCGCTCGAGCTGCTCCTTGGCTTGCTCGCGCGGGGGAATATATTATATGGGAATGCAGCGGCCCGACGCGTTCTCCGCGCTCTCGATGCACACATGCGCCTCTCCTTTTGAGCCTTGTTTACGAGCCACGAGTAATATAGAGCGGCTATCGTAATTCGAATCGTAAACTTGGAAATTTACAATCCTTTGGCGGAGCCAAATATCCAAATATTATATGCGGCGTACGCGCATACAGCGCCGACTTTGGGATTCAAGGGAAAATCTCCAGCGTTTCCGCGAAACATATCGCATATACGCTTTCATCTTCAACTAGTTGATCTGATTATCTCGTTTTTACACGACGACGAGATGATTCGTGCATGTGCGCCAGCTTATTTTTGAAACTTTTATTAAAACACGCTTGCTTCTACGCTGCGCGCTATCGAGGGGCGCGATAGCGTTCTATTCTGTTTTCATACAATTGCTCTATCACTAAAAAGAATCTCACGTTGCGATTGTTACGAACCATGCGGTCTTGCAATCAAATAACAGTAGCTTCCTAAGATAGTCTTTTGCGGAACTTTAATCTACATCTACTTGCTAATGTTTTCGTCTAGACATACCTCTCATCGATCTTGATGAAGTTACAATTGTACGTTCAACAAGTGAACGCTTCCCTCGAGGAGACCAGTCAAAATGTCCTATCCAACATGCCGAAAGTTCTCAGGGACACTCAACTTCTGCAGCAAGAGGCGCTGGCGCTCAAAGAGAAGATGCAAACCGTCAAAAAGGAGTTGGAAAATGTAATGTATAATGTTCCTAAAGTTGTATGCAAAGCAATGCACACGATTGAAACACGGCTTGTCGCACCGATTAGGTAGAAAAGGGCACAACTTCGTCCATACAAATGCTCGAGAAGCTGGACAAGATAAAGACGGAGTACATAAACAAAACCGAAGGTCAGAGGGAGTCGGATAACTGGGCAGCGGCCACCAACGAGATCGAAGACATCTTCGAGTCCGGCGACGTGGAAAAAATCGCTGACACGCTGTGCGGTATGCAGAAATCCTTGTCCGTCTTGATCAACACTCCCGACTACGAGGACAAGAAGCTGCAACTGGAAGGCTTGAAGAATCGACTGGAAGCCTTGACTAGCCCCAAGCTTGTGCAAGCTTTTACCGCTGGAAGTTTGGGTGAGAAGCCTTCTTATTTGTTAAAACGAGAAAATTTCATCACGTAGAAATTAACGACGCGAATTTCACTTCAAGCGTTTATCATAAGTCTACCGGTAAAAGCTCTCTAAAAATGTCTATGCAGCTAATTATGCTCTCTTCGTAATTGATGGCTAAATTTCGGAAATGTATATACTTAAATTTCATATTCGCGATATTATCATTAATTATACAATTAGTCAATTATTTTATTAAACTTACTTTTTACCTGCAGATCAATCAAAAATATACGTGGACGTCTTTACGAAAATGGATCGTTTACCCCAGCTAATCAAATATTACTACAACTGTCAAAAAGTGTCTTTAGCGCAAGAATGGCGTAAGACTATCGAATTTGCACAAGATGAAAATGTTATTTATTGGCTACGAGTCTATTACGACAAACTGCTATCCGTCTGGCACGATCAGGTATTTTAAATTTTTTAAGCTTTATTGATTTACATGCATAAAATAACGTAAATCGCATTGCTTTCATGCATACGCCCTTAATTTTTCACTCGATTTTTTTCTCCTTTGAAAACCATTTTTGTCATGGAACATTTTTTATTTCTCAGGTAAAATGGTGCAATCAAGTCTTTCCGAACCTCTCGCTAACAACTTTGGTGGAACTTCACACGGATCTCCTGCAGAGCTTAGATCCAAGTATTGGCGATTGCATCGAGGCGGCCTTGAAGCAACAATCCAACTCGGTCAAGCTTTCGATTTTAATGGAGCTCAAACAGATGACCCGTCAGTTCGCAGTGAGTCTCAGCAGTGTGCTTGACACGGCACCGCAGCAGGAGCGCATCGCTGACGACAAAGCTCAGGGTCTGGCGCGCGCTGTCTACGCGCCCTTTATCCCCTACATTAACAAGTACGGCATCTACGAGAGCTCGCACCTTGGCCAGCAGCTCAATGCCCTCGAATTTGCTCAAGAGGATCTAAGTGATACGATAAGCGCCCTATCGCTCAGCGTCTCCAAGGTCATGGATTATGCTAACGAGGCTAACAAGCGCTGCAAACTATTCACCGAGGGCTGTGCCTATCCCAGCCTCGTTAAAGCTTTCAACGTAAATCTTTTGTGTTCTCTGCTCTTTTCAAATTACGGCTTATCAGCAATCCTCTTATATGCACCTTTCTTAATTCTTAAAACGATTGTTTTTTTTTTCAATATCAGCTCTGCATTAAAATATTTGAAACTGTGAAGAAAACTTGTATAATGCAGTAGACTCAGTCCACCTTCACGCAATCATATTGAAACTAAATTTTAATTGTGATAATTGTTATTTCGTTTTTTTTTTTTTTTTTTTTTTTTTTTTTTTTTTTTTTTTTTATAAATTTAACTGTATTACATTTTCCACAGACCTTCTTTAACAACTATCAAGAGAAGTTCAAGATCGGAATGAAACAATTAAACAAACGCAAAGTCAAACACGAAGATTGGAATTTATTCCAAATGTGTCTGACGTTGATGCAAACTACTGGTAAAAATAGGAAACTTCATTATGTATCTTAATTATGTTTCTTATTAAGAAAAAAATTGATACAATGATTCAAACCCTACAGGGGAATTTCTGGGATTACTCGAGCAATTCGAAAAGAGTTTGCTGACTGATATAATAAACGTTTACATCAAATTGCAAACTCCCGAGAAAAACGTTTTCCTTCAATACAAGACTCTACTTTTGACGCCAGCGGCCCAAAGCGAACTACAAGAATTTATTACAACTATTCAAAAAGGTAATAAAATTATTTTTGATTGACAAGCTAGCTGTTTAATAAACTATTTTTGTATTTTGCAGAAGAAAAATCTATTCTGGATTCTACTATGAAGTCAGTTCAGAAACTCTGCTCGGATTTGCATAGATCAACATATGAAGTCATTTTTGCGCCTATTTTCACTCAATTACTATTAGTTCGAAAGGCGCCTGCATGGTCAGCAAATGCAAATAAAACATCTACTATAAGTTCAGACTTGCCAGACTTTAGTTTTGCTCCCCAAGAGTACATCACTCAAGTGGGACAGTATTTAATGACCTTACCTCAACATTTAGAACCGTTTTTATTAAGAGACAATCCAAGTTTGACGAAAACTTTAAAAGCAGCTGATTCTCAGTACAGTCAAGAATCTTGTGAATCTGGATTTACGAATATTCTATTAGGAATAGTAGCTAAAGAAACCTGTCAAATGTTTCAAGATCAAACGTGGGGAATATACGAATTAAATGCCGCGGCATGCAAACAACTTGCCACTGATATTGGTATGCCGTAGTTAAATTTTAAATCCCCACACATTGCGTGATCTGTCGTGACCTAACATCAGTCTTTTTTTTTCATTTTTAGATTATCTTGGAAACATATTGGAAGAACTTGGATTATCGTTGTCAGAAAATTTACAACAAATGTCCCAATTACTCCGGATAGCACCAGAAGACTATCAGAACGGCAGCGTAGGCTGTAATCCTCGTGTTGTGGCTGCGGTTCGACAAATGAGAAACATTACTTCTTCAGGATAATCGAATTAATTTGAAGCTACCTTCTTAAAGATAACCAATTAAAATATGTTTAGCATTCGGATGTAAATATGCAAATAATGTTGAGAATTATAAATTGTACATTATTTTATTTAAATATACATTAGAGCTTTATTCATTTCGCTTTGTAAAGATGTCATGTATAACAAAATACATTAATTGTGTCGTCTTGAAAGGTCGGCCTCGCTAGTTACATGATCTTCAAAGTACAGTAACGAGTATTTTGTAATACCTTTGTACATATGCATACAGTAACGAATATTGTATTCCAAATATAATATTAGAAACATTTTAAAACTATATCTTTTATATTGTTTTATATCCTGCTGTTGCGTTACTTTAAAGATTTAATGCAAATGTTTTACATCATAAGTACAAATGAATAAATGGAATTTAATTCAAAATTATTTAAGGCTCATATCTGTGGCTTCCTGGTAAAATGACTCAAGTCACATTTTCGTGCGTTCGCGAAGTTGTGATTTAATGCTTTAATTAGTATGATGGATCGTAGCATACGAATTGCGGCGGGATATTGTGCTTATAATTAATG
Source organism: Nasonia vitripennis (assembly GCF_009193385.2). Taxonomy (NCBI): domain Eukaryota; kingdom Metazoa; phylum Arthropoda; class Insecta; order Hymenoptera; family Pteromalidae; genus Nasonia; species Nasonia vitripennis. The sequence continues at coordinate 22,369,062 of NC_045757.1, read as the reverse complement.
CATTATGAATTACCTTCCAAATCATTACACTAGGCAGAAGAAATAGATACTTATACTTGTTCTTTTGTGATGTAAAAACTACATTAAGTAAAGCTGTTATACCAGGAACTCATAGCCGCGCTCTAGTTACATATCTTCGTGTTGAAACATTTTATTATCAAATTTGATGACCATTAGATTATTTTGATAAAAAATTAATTGTTCAAATAGATGTATGTTGTTTCTAAGATATTTTTACGTTAAAAGCACACGTAACAAAAATTTTTCTCTATAATCTATTGTCAATAATGTGTGTAGCTTTGAACCGTAGGAGTATGCTTAAGTATAAATTTATTTAAAACCAAAGTCTCGACTCGTTTTGCCTGTAAGCCATAAATAAATTTGAATTGATTGAATTTGTTTGAACTATTGTGTAACAATCAGTTTTCTTTATATCAATAATACATAAATTGTGATTACTGACGTGTAATAGATTATGCTTATCTAGATTTGTCTACGCAATCTTGTTTTTTGGCAACATCTGTTACATTCTTCTAAAATGTTACGCCTTTTATCTTATTTCAAGTTGTATATCCGCAAGTTGTACCTCTTAAAACGTGTTCAACAAGTTGTTCGATTGATATATGCGTTATAGCTATTTACTTGCGTAGTTTATGTTATCTGTCTCATTTACTGGTAATGCACTTCGAGCGTCGGAAAAAGCTCTGTAATTTTGGTTTTAACTTGTCGTAAATAATTTGAATTTTGCCAAAGAAAAGACAAGTATCAGCGGCTAGGGCTGTTGAACTCTACGAAGTAAGAACGAACAAGTTGCATATACGAGCATCCGCAGCCCAGTACCTACACTTACAAGTTATAAGTAGACAGACATCGGTAGGTAGATCGAAAAAACCCGCCACCCGGCAGCCTTTAAAAGTGGCCTCTCGTGGGCGCTCCACCCATCATCAGCTGCTCTCTCTCTCTCTCGCTCTCTCGCTCTCTCTCTCTCTCTCTCTCTCTCGCTCGGTCGAAAAATTCAGACTCGCGCGCAGTGAATCAGTGATCCGGTCGCAGCCGTGCGACACGCAGATAATCATAGTGAGCATCATCAGCCGCAGAATCGCGCACAGAGTATACGTATACACTGTCGATATCGCGCGTGTGCCGGGATAAAGACGGAGACTGTCGTGCGCGCTGCGTGTGGTGTGAACACTCTGTGAACGGTGCGCGAGAGAAAACCGTGCTCCTGCAGCCGCGCGAGTGTGAACTAGAGCCATCGGCTCAGCTCAGGTACATTAAGTTTGAGTGCTCAGCACGCGAAGTGCAGTTTGCGAAGAGAGAGTGAGAGAGAGATAAGCAATCAGTGCGTGCTGAGCCGCCGCAGATCCACGCAGACAGCCAGAATAGAAGGGGGCGGCACACTTTGAGCGCGCGCGACGACCTTCTTCCCGCAGCACATCATCAGCAGAGAGCGACATTCCATCGGCGCTCGCGGCGACTCATCCTCTCCACGTCGATCTCCGCGATATAGCACGTGAGTGTCCAAGTTTATAACCGAGCCTGCAGGGTGCCTCCTGGAACGGATCTGGGAGACAGCACGTCGTCCTCGAGCGGCTTCCCCATCATACTCGCCGCATATACTCATCGTTTTGCTTTTGGCTCCGCGGCGGCTCTCTGGCTCGATTACGTGAGCCGCCGCGCACGTTTTATTTATACACGAAGATTCCGAGCTAAATATGTAGACGACCGGCCGCGCGTATATAAGTCTCGCTCTTCTCTCTTTGTCTCTCGGCGCCGTAAAAATATATACGTATTATGCGACACGCAGCCGACCGCGTGCCGACCTTTTTCTCAATCGCTCCCCTCTCGCTCCCCCTGCCTTCGGAGAACTCTTCGGGAGGCTTTGCGAGTTCAGCAGCTCCTCTCCCGCGTCAACTCTTCGCCGGGGCCGCTTGTAAGTCTGGGCAGCCGTGATTTATCGAATGACAACTGTCGCGGGAACTTTCCTCGCGAGTATGATTTTGCGCGCTTCGAAGGAGATTGTTGCCCCACATTAGGACTTTCCAAAGTCCCAGCTGCCGTAAATCCCTTGGAATTTGAATGTCGCGTATTAAGAAGGAACGGACAGCGTCGCGTGCACGTCATCATCGAGCTGGTTCAGCTTTACTCGAATTTACTCGAATTCCTTCGCTGTCGGCGAAGCAAGCTGAGGAGACGTGGAAGTTTCTGTGGACGAGTTTGAGGTTAGGGTTGCCTTCTTCGTGGATGAGCGTGGATTTTACCTGCAGTATACGCAGAAAGTACGCGTGGACAGCGTTGAATTTCTTTGCTGACGAGTTCGCGAGTAGTTTGGGCATCGTCTTACCCCGTTCAGCTGTAAGGACATTAATGCATACAGCGAAATCGTTGCTCCAAAAGCGACGACCAGTCCATCTCGCAGTTTGACCGTTTCGTAATCTCAACGAAAGCATATACGCGTATTCGTGTCGAGCATGCAAAGCAGATCCGGCCTCGTTAGCTTGCACGCGGATTTCCTGCCCCGGAGCATCGAATTTTCTAATAACGTGCCGATGTTCGAACCCGTTTTCGGTGGACAGGTATATATACACACACACACCCTCGTCAGCCGCAGCGCGATTCGGCTCCTCCTTCTCTCGCAGCTCCTATATACGTGTGTAGATTGTAAATATCTTGTAAGTATACGTGGTGCAGCCGAAGAGATGAGATGCGCGGAGAGCAAAAGAAAGGCGAGAGAGAAAGGAAAAAGGGGGAGCAAGGGAGACAGGGCGGGCGCGCAGGCCACGGAACGAGTCCATAATATAATACTCGTTCCCGGCCACCTGCTGTTCTGCGGATTTTCGCGCGGGATTTTCCTCTGCTTGCATTTGCCTCTCTTTTGCTTTTTCGTCCGATTATTAATGCGCGAATCGACGGTTCGAGGTGTGGCATCGCTCCACTTTCCCGCCGACGTCTTCGAATTTCTCGCGCGGGTTGCGCATAAACACGCAAACACTGAGAGCGCGCTTGGTATTTTTTCTTTCGCCGCGCCGCTGGAAAAAAACGTTTATCTGGCTGTTTTTCTTCGCCCGAGCAGTCGGTCGGAATAAAATCTGCGCGGTATAATACCTATCTCTCTCTCTCTCTCTCTCTCTCTCTCTCTCTCTCTCTCTCTCTCTCACACTCTCTCTCTCTATACCGGCGCGCAGGGTTACGTGAGTCGAAAGTCGCTGCTCAGTCTGCAGCCCAGATGCGAGGGGAGTTTAAAGTTTTTTTCGTAGAATTGTGCAAGTAATCGGTTCTGCTGAAATCTTTTGTTGTTTCTTCATTAAAAGAGATTCAAGTTTAAAAGATTGGCAATGCTTTGCGTACTCTCTTCTGCAGTGCACGTATGAGATTCAGCAATGAATTTTATTCGAGTTTTCCTCAAAAACGTCGCAATAAGTCATAGATTATAATCGGAGTTCACAGCATTTTATCTATATGAAAACCGACAGTCACGCGTATGATGAGTCACACATTGTTTTGATTGTAATCGATCGTTACTCTTTCGAGTATTATTTATCGTGTAAAAAGTGACTTACTCGCCGTCGCCATCGTATCGCGACGTAGATTCGGCTCAAATTCTTTCGGTCTACTTTCATTGTTATTACGAGCGTTCCGTGCACTGTATGCTCAAATGTGCATGTGTTCGACGCTGCAGACGTGTGAGCGACCCGTGCGCGATCGCGACGTTAGGGTAAACTTTTCTCTTGCGCAGCTGCACAACTATTCAGCCCGCGAGATATAACCGCAGTATAAGTCATCGATACGAATTCTCGCTAGAGCTGATGGAATCGCTTCGGAGCGGTGGCTTATTCATTGCAGCGTATCTTCATTTTCGAAATGTAAATATAGCCAAATTGGTTTGATTCTTAAACACTCGCTGAAAATTATTATGGTTCTGTGAAGTATCACAACTTTGCTTTGAAGAGATTCTTTTCTATTGCGAAAAACAAATGAAATATCAAATATCAAATTAAGTGGGCATACACAAAAATTACCAAGAAACATTAACGTCTTATTGATAAAGCTTCCATGTCGACTGTACTTTGTATACTCCCACACAGATGAGCGTAAAAATAACGTTTGAGATTACCAGAGTACGATATAGGCGTACATATTTCATTAAATAAACGTACGGGCTATTGACACATTTCGATTGCTGTTCGCTATTCTTACGTTATTTTAATTGAACACTGACGACGCAGAGTACAGTGATTATAGGTCATAGATGTTGGACTATTGCGCTTTGTACGATTGGTGACTTGTAAATAAAACATTATTTTCATTCGGATTATTCGGCTTTCATGAAAAAATATTGCATAACAAGCTTTTTCCTAATTATTCGCATTTTGATTATAGAAAACGTATTCGAATTAATTTCCACGTACGTCATTGCGATGGTGAATATAAGAAGTTTATAAATATAGGATCTTGAAATACACGTTAAGCTGCTTGACCATGAACCACGAAGAATATAATTATAATCTGTTACTTCCTAGAGCAGCAGTCGATGATCCCACAGTGGATTTAAAGTGGGGGTATATAAAAGTAAAAATTTCATTCCATTGCTATCGACTTTACGTTGCAGACCATCCGTATATTGTTGATAGCAAAATTATTGCAAAAATATATTATTGTATGATTAGAAAATAGGATGTGTGAAGGTGTGGTTAGATAGATCATGATAATATCTATAATAAACGCGATACTCGCCGGCTTATCAAAAACATTGATCTATACATTCAGCAGGTACGAGCAATTGGTCTGTGTAACCAATCAATAAATTCTTTTTAGAATAAAATTTAATCAAGTTTTCAAAATCTGTTCTTCAACGTCGTTAGCGGGATATAAGAAAATCCTTCGAACAATATACGCCCATTAATATTAATGACAGTGAAACAAATTCTCAGCCATTGTACCCAAAAAATGATTTTTACCGCGTGGCTGACGGATCTAAAAATTGATCGGCCATTGGCGCATTGTCTAAAACTGGGACATTCACCTTACGCTTACGGGCGGAATATTCGCGCGTTCTCCCTCCTCTGCGGTTCGCTACGTGTGCCAACAACCTTCGCCGGTCGCGCGCGCTCGCGACTTTGCGTGGACGTGAATTGTGTAGGTGTCGGCAGCGTTCTTTCAAAGTCCCGAACTGTGGTTTCCCGACGCGTGGAAAGTGATATAAATCCGAATTATTTTTTGCATTCCAAAATATGTCGGTTTGACTCGGTCTTGAAAATGCCGACTGAGTTGCAGCGAATATTATAAATTCATGTCTTTTAGGTAGGCAGTAGGTAAGAATAGCTGCGGTCATATTGATTCCGATCAGCTTTCGCCTAAATATTAACAAAAGATGACAGTGCGTTTTCGGGGACGATGCAGGTCGAGGCGGAGAAAAAACAGCGCGCATATTCGAAAATAGATCTGAAAAATGATGAACGCAGGCCAATTTGCGTATGAATAAAGAGAACGATTCGGAGCACGCGGAAGAAAGAGGCTGAGAGAATAAGAGGAGAGGCGTCGCGTCAGAGGAAAGAAAGGAAACGAGAAAGAGTAATTTAATACAGTATATAGTTGCAGGTAACTCGATACACGCCATACCATTGAGATTGCAGTAAAGGTGTCTCTACGACAAACTGAAAAATATCTTTGAATTTTCATGCTCGATCGACGCTTTCTTCGACGTCGAGCTCACTTCAACGCGAGGCTATCCATCGGAGATCGGAGTTATCTAGATATGCCGCACCGAATTGCTCGAATTTAATCTAGGCGGGGGTAAAAATTAAATATTTTGAGAATAACCTGTAGCGAGTCTCAGGCATTGACATTGAGCGCGCACGAAATGAAAGGCAAGGTGAGGCGTACCTTTCAAATAAGTAGGCCTAATAAATTCTAAGCACGGGGCCGGATTGATAGGGAACGCGAATATGTTTGAGTTAGGCTCGATGCCAGTAAAAAATGAAAAAAGAAAAGCAGTCAGTCGGATGTGTAACGGAGCCAGAATACCGCACCTAAGAGGGAAATTCGGTATTATAGGCTCCCTGATAAAAAGAGCACGCGCTCAGTCTCCCGGAGCACCTCTATACACACACACGCACACCAAACGTATACACCTATATACGGCACACGAACACGGCCAGGAGGAGCCGTGTGTGGGAGAGAGAGAGAGAGAGAGAGAGAGAGAGAGAGAGTGAGAGAGAAGTGGGAGCGGGAACGGGGAACGACGAAAAACGGCCAGGCCAAGGGTCTGCCAGTCTGCCTCCTCGCAGTCGCCGCGTGTTACAGCAGCACGGTTCGAAGTGTGATTCGCAAGAATAAGGCATCGGAGCATCGTGCGCGCGCGTGCCCCATTCTGCCCTGCGTACATATACATTCTCAGTGTCCGTTCAGTGTCCGTATAGTGTATACGCACATACCTACCTACGTTTGCCGAAACTCCAAGAGTCGAATTTCTCGCGCGCGTCCTTACGTAAGTGTCGGAGCAGCTGTACTTTTCTTCGAACAGCATACAGCGCAAGGTGCGACAAGTAAAAATATTCTCGGAAACCGCGCGCGCGTGCAGTGTATGCCCATTGTGCATGTGTACATGACCTCGACGCCGCCGCTGTTGCTCCTGTACCCGCCCGCTGCTAGCCGGTGAGGTTATCCTTGTCCTCTGTACGTACCGCTGTGGTTCCTCGTCGGTGTCGTCCTCATCCCCCGGAGCAAAGCTTTCTCAGGTATGCATATCTACAGCGTGGAACGCGCGCGACTTGTCCCGACTGCGATCAGGCCACACGCGTGTACTGCGGGCTGCGCGGCGGCGACGACATAACCTCCAAGCCGACCACATGGTGGAGGCATATGCGTATCGCGTGTTTGCGACCGAGATTGTTGCTGCTTTTACGCGAGCGCAATTGCTCGAATTTCTCGCGTTAATTCCTCGGAGGCGTCCTCTTCAGGGGCTGAACATTCGCTCGGTAATTCGCGGCGATAAGGGTTTTTTTTCTTCTCAGACCGCGCGTGACTCGTGCTCGTGTCTCTCGACCTTCGTTTGCCCGAAGTTTATCATTGTTTATCAGCATGGTAGATCGTTCCTCCAGATATGTTATAGCTACCGCTTTTTAGACGCATGGCTCGATTGCAAAAGCCGCTCGAACGCGGAACTGAAGACTGCTGTGTTTATGTTGGTTAGATTGCCAATGCTCCGCCTATGGTTTCTTCTCTGCGCTCACTTGTACCAACGAATATAGACTTGGTATAGACGGACGGTCTGTATTGACGCCGCCATATGAGAGACCTATAACGCACTATACCTGTCCCCCAAGTTTTCGTACCTTCAATTTAACCCGTGATCTTTATTCTATACCAAGTCTATATTCGTTGCTTGTACACTTTTGGGCTCATTTTTTTTTCAGTTTTTGTGACAATAACAATGTCAGAGTTGTCGAATTCAAACGACGGGTGCAGCATAACACGAAAATGTATACATATTCTTTGGCATTGTTCTGCATATCTATGTATGTTCAATACATACGTACACATCAGAAACACGTGGACTGGACGTGGTCCGTTTGTTGATTATCTATGATGCCGCCAATAATGAGCGCAAATCACTTGAAATTTTGTAATACTGAACTAACTAGTATTATTGTTTTATTGTTTTGTTTTGTTTTTATTTATTATTGAATTAAAAACTTTCAATTCTATTTTCATCAAATATGTGTGTTTGTATTTTACTTTAAAACACTTAGTATTCTGACTTTCTTAAATCAAGGCTAACTGAAAGCTTTTTTCTTTCGTTGTTTCTTTTCATATATATACTCCTATCAAAGAAGAGAATCTAAGTTGACCTATGGCAGTCATTTACCTCAGGTGACACGATCATTGATATGTTCTTGTCACATCCTTCTATGATATACACAAGAAATTCAATAAGAGACGAAAAGCTAATTAAAATTTAATCGAGTCTAAGAATAAACATTCAATAATAATTTATTCATTATTTAACTAATTTAAGAAATTCGATTTCAGAAAACTGGATCCAAAATTGAGTTTATTTTGATAGTGCATTTGTGACATGGAAGCTGGATTTCTCAATTTCCACGATGAGGAACACTTTTCAGATTTCTCATTATCCTTGGACCATCAGGTAAATACTGTATTTGTGCAAGATTTATTGGTTTGCTTCAAATGAATTTTCATTATATGATATAATGACGTTTTTAACGATTCTGTAGCACAATCTACTGGGTGAATCGCAAAGTTCATTAGCACAAATAGTTGATAGTGATTTTGATTATGTAGAAAGCTTAGGATTTGATTCAAATGATGCATTATGGGAAACCGAACAAGAGTAAGCCAAAGATCAATTTGTATACTTATCCTTAAATATAAAAAATAACTGTGAACATTTTATTTTTTTTTGTGCAGGCTCAATGGAGACCTTGCAGTATTGCCGGTCTCAGGTGTTTCTGGGGTTATTCCAAAGATGGAAAATATCAAAGAAGACTTTGCAAAAGTACTCACCGATTGGCAAGAACACATTGGGTACTTACAGGTTAGCAAGCAAAATTTTATTTTAAGTTTTTTTTAGTATATTTGTTGTAACGATTACCGTTTTTGCTCAGGCTTCAGAAATCGAAGAGGATATCAATTTAGATATGGGATTGCACATAAATGAAGACTTGGCTAAGGACATTTTTGAAGATATAGAAAAATCTGCAAATAATATTTTGAAGAGTCCTGTAAAGTTGGAACAGCCACAAAAACAAAGTCACAAATTAAGTCCTGTCAAATTTCATGTTGATCAGTATGAATCTCCACGTGTATCTGAGTCTGATCAAAGTGAAAAAGAAATAGGTAAATTATAATTTTAACAATACTGTAAATAAATGTTAATCCTCTATTGATCAGCTTGCTCAGTAGCTTTTCACAAGAGTGCCATTCAGTTTCTGTGACTAACGCTTGACAGATGTTAAAGTTTTGGAACGTTTTTTCATAACCACTTACTCCTGCTATTAACTCTTTATCCTTTGCATAGATGTTGTAGGACTAGATTCAGTCGAGGATGTAAACCCCATTGTAGACTTCATGCATGTCAGAAGACGACATGCGACTACTACGTCCAAAGAAAATAATTCCAAAAGTTTAGGTTTGTTTGAATGCAAAGTTTTTTTTTTATCAACGTTTTTAATTTATTTATTTATTTGTGTGTGGAGCATTATTACATCGTGAACCCAATTTTTGTTTAAGTAATTTTATTTGTTTGTGATCAAATTTTTATTTTTATAATTTTGTATGGTGCATTAATACTTTCCTTCCTATTGCATACCTGCATATCACCTTTGCAGCGTCGTTGTTTAGCGCTTAAATCAATTTTATTCATACTAGGAAATAAATTATACAATGCAGTTAATACAATTTGTAAAGACAATACTAAAGGCTTGCATTTGGTTTTAATTGTGATTGTGTGCCAAGTTATAAGCGAAAGTAAAATTACATGTATAAATTTACAAATTGTCCATTAATAATTTATGAATTGAAATAATTAAATTGGTGAAAGTATGTTATTCTTATGTTATTTAGTATTTATTTCTCTAAAACGTTATTTTCATTATACTTTAGGTAAAAAAGTTATTAAAACTAAGCAAGAACCAATTGAAGTCAAAGAAGAATTATTGTCTGACTTCGAGAATGAACCAATTCCAGAAATTCCATCACCAACAGAAGAACTGGACTGTGCAAAGAGTAGTAAAAAAAAACATAGTAAAAAACATAAGGAAGAAGTTCCAAGTAAGAGAAGTCGCAAATCTGGTAAAGAAGCGCCTGATTTTGTTGGAAAGATTCCCAAAAAATTGAAAAAAGACTTAAAATCTGATGAGATTATAAAAGAAAGTAATTCAACTACTGTTCCCTCAATATCTAAAAAAGCACCTGGTAAATACCGTTCTGTTACTTAAAACAAGTTGTTCTGTTATGCGTGATATTTAATTATGTTACTGCATTTTTATAGCATTGGAAGCTGGTGATGTCAAGAGCCTTTTAGAACAATTTGAAGCTACGGAAGCTGCCGCAATCTCCTCAGAAATTCCTGACAAAACACAACTTTCACAGGCGTCTTCCAAGAAATCTTCGTCAAAGTTCATTGTAAATAAGTCCCAAGTAACTTTATTGAAGAAGTCGACCGATTCACAAGATTCAAAGTTCCATCAAGACATTCGTGACTCTCTACCAAAAGAAGTAATAGATAGGATAAAGGTGATTTACATAATGTTTTTAGTTGTCTCCTATTTTTTCTGTAAAACAGTTTATACTTAACAAAATGCGTAACTGTATAGGCATCTTCTGGTCGTAAAAAGATGATATCAGTTATACCTGCGATTCCCAACACCAAAATCGGAACACGAAACAATGGAACCAGGATGCAAGAGGCCGCAGCTACTCTCTCAAGGAATAAGTTACTAAAACTAGTAAGACTATTTATCATACATTGAAAAAATTCTATACGATAGCAAGCCAAAAAATCTGAACGTAAAAACTTGCAATTCTATTAATAAGTACAGATCGATAATAGTGCTCAAAACCAGCAATTCTTTAACGAGTGATTACTCATGTAGATGTCCGTTGTGTGCAAGTACAAATCATATTGCGCATACATTTTGCACATCAAAAACTCATAGAGGAAATTGAATTACTAATTTATAGCTTTTAACCCAATTGTTGAACGCCATGAGTATCATCTGCAACAATTTAAATACAAATATTTCTATTTATTGCCAATGATTTTCTTCACTATATTTAATTAAAATAATGATATATTAATATTAACCACTTAATAACTTTTAATAACTATTAAATACCTAAATTATTATGCGCCAGTATTTTTTTTTTTAAATTAAAGATTTGCTATGTAGTGTTAAAAATGTTTGACATACGTGCCTTTCTAAAGTAGAAAAGAGTTTCTTACACTTAAATTCTATAAATAAATGCTGAGAAATTAAAATTGAAAAAAAAAACTTGTTGATGCATGTTTGTTACTGAATTCTGTATTAATTTTTATGCTTATTTTAGGTTACGAACAACAGTAATTCCGGCGTAAGGGTTGACGGATCGGTACAATTGGACCACGACTACTGCAGCAACTCCAACTCGATGATGAGCAGTAGCAGCAACAGCTGCGATAGTAACAGTGAGTACGATAGGCAATCTAGCGACAGCGAACAACTCACTCCCGTTAAGCAAGAGTCTAGTAAAGAAAAAAATGGTTGTTATGGTAAAGGTGGTGCAGAGCACCTCAAGTCCACTAACCACAAGACCAGCGCAGCAACCAGGAAGAACAACTGGACGGATAGCAGTTCAAAGAAGGACAGTGGTCTTGAGTCGGGCGATGTCAGTGATGCAAGCGAGGAGCAGACTCCAGCGTCTAAGGTAAAGAAATCCTTGCTGCAGGACACTCCACCGTCAAAGGAGTCGAAGGAACTTAAGAAGAACCCTGCCCACGGCAGTATCTTGGATAGCATCAATAAAGTGTCGTTGATAAATAAACCTCCAACAACCAACTCTGTAAAACCCGTTTATGAGATGAAGATACAATCTGCGTTGGCCACAAGCATACTTCAACTTCGCAAGGGTGTGCTCACTAAAACCAAGTCTCTTGACAATCATAAGCCTAAGCAAATGGTGTCAGTGCTGAAGAAACCACCGGTGGCCACTACTCCTCAGAAAATTTTCGGCAGCAATCTCAAGGAATCGATTGTTACTACAACAAACAGCTCGAATGATCAGGTACAGAATATAATCGTGCAGGACACGGCTGAAATTGAGCTACCTGAAGAGACAAAGAAGAAGCCGCCGCGCAGGAAACTGAATCTTGCCGAGTACCGGAGTCGTCGCGAGCAGAACCGAAGTGATGGAAGTCGTACAAATTCGCCGATACAGCCAATGACTTTACTTTATATTCACCATGCCTCCACTAACACAGAACCTATCAACGATGACCTTGAGAATCCTGTTTGGTCCGAGAGAGAGATCGTGTCAGTACTGAAGCCGAAAGCCGAAGTCGAAGAAGAAAAGCTCAAGCCGAAGCGTCCGACTAGAGATAGGGGTATGCAAACTACGGAGACTGTTTTCGGAATAGTTTACGAAGATGAAGAAGACGAGGAGCAGGAAGAACAGAAAACACCGGGTCAGGTACCTGAAGCGGTAGCTGAACAAGTGCCCGAACAAAAGCAAAAGGAACAAATAATGCAAGAGCAACAGATTGCTAAAAAAGCGGTTGTTAACAGCAATGTTAATCTTAACGTTCAGATAGCAACGAAGGATGCAGTCGAAAACATGGTAACGGACGATCAACTTGAGGTTGGTGAAATTGTAGATGACCAGGCTGTGAGCAATGACAATGCAAGTAATAAAATTCCAGTAAGCAATGCTAATGCCGAAAGACAAAATGAAGAAGAAAATGCTTCCATGAGGTATGTCGAAGCATTTAATGGTCTCATGTTAAATGTATTTCTAGAAATATTTTATCATTGTTAATGATAATTGATGATTAATGATTAATCAAGTTTAATGTTCAATATATAAAACCAATAATGTTTTTCAGTATAAACCGTCTACGAGACCGGAAGCACCGCAATTATAGACGTAATCGCGCTTCCCCGGGCTCATCCCGCTCACGTTCCAGAAGTCGTAGCCGTAGCAGTCGTGGTGGTGCACGAAGTTTACGTCGTGCAGCAAGTCGCAGTAGAAGTAGGAGCCGCAGTCGCAGCAGCAGGGCGAAAACCCGAAATAACCGTAGTCGCAGTAGAAGTCGTAGCAGAAGCAGAAGTCGTAGCAGAAGTTCCAGTTCGGATAGAAGCAGATCGCGTAGCCGGAGCAGATCCCGCGCATGTCGCCAAACAAGACGCAGAAGAATTAGTCACCGGCGCAGCTCAGTAAGCTCAAGTAGCAGCTGGTCGTCTCGGTCACGCTCCAGATCCAGGTCCAGGTCTAGGTCAAGGTCAAGGTCAAGATCAAGATCACGATCTATGTATAGCTCGGCTTCATCAAGAAGATCCAGGAGTTCGAGGTCCAGGAGCTCCAGGTCTCGGTCCAGGTCATCGCGATACTCTAGCTGTTCAAGGTAGGCATCGCCATAAACTCTTCTAGTGAACATTTTGTTAAAGATAGAGCAAATTAATTTTCTGATAAAGCGACACTGAAAGATTTTTTATGACGATAGCGGTTTTTTTCGTTTAAATTTTAGCATAGTATAAAAGGATATTTTTGGTAATATATACATACTTACACGATTTATCATTTTGTGCTGTGTAAAATTTGGTCGTTTTTATGAATCCAATATTTGATTTTATTATGTAGGTACAATAATACGATTACGTAAATGTATTTTTTAAATAAGTGGACTTCATTATTTAGTTAGTCATTTATAGCGATAGGCCTTTTAATATGAAACGATATTTAGCTGTTGTCGCGTGAATTTTGGGTACGTAATAGTTTAGAACAACGATCTGATAATAGGCGTAAATAACGGTTGTAGGTCCTCGTCTCGCTCAAATTTCGGACGTTCTAAATGGTCGAGTCATCGGAGGAAGGGAAGGCGGGAGCGCAGACGGAGTTATGATAGGCACAGGCGGCACTCCTCGGGTAGTAGTCACGGCTACAATGATTGGAGGAGGTAAACAATGACGTTTGACAAAATTTCAGTGATTGACACGCAACCCTTTTTAATTATACAGATTAAGAGTTTCTTTCTCATCGAGTGTGTTCTTTGTTGTTTTCTATTCTAGTCTTACTATTAATTTTCGAAATAGAATACATTTTTTTAAAGTTTTCTTGTCCCTTTAGATCCTTTTTGCTGTGTTATGACTTATGGTTTATATAAATATACGTTAATATTTTTGCTAACATTTTTGCTGAAAATTAAATGTTGCTCGTATGGAAATAAATTTATTAAGCTGAATAAATCATTCGCTTATATAAATTGAATTCTCCGAGTTTATTCTTATTCATATTAATAGTTATTTTTCAAAATTGTTAAGTATTTTTGTCTTTTTTCAACCAGGTCCCCATCTTACAGACGCCCATATGATGAATGGTACGTAAAAGAAAAACAGCGTCAAGTGGAAGAAAGAAGAGTAATTTACGTGGGTAGATTGAAAGAGGGTATTACAAAAGCTGAGCTACGACGAAGATTCGAAGCATTTGGCCCTGTCGTTGATATTAGCATACATTTTCGCGAGCGCGGGTTAGTCTCGGCTCAAAAATTAAATTAATAACAGTACATCAAGTTCAATTTAATTTTCCTTTTATTGAATGAATTCATTTTTTTCCAGTCATAATTATGGATTTGTAACATTTGCTTATAAAAATGATGCTTATGAAGCAGTTGAACATGGAAATGACGATCCTTCTTTGCCTAGATATGATTTGTGCTTCGGTGGACGCCGAGCATTTTGTAAAGTGAAATATGCAGATTTAGGTAAGTTTACGACCTGATTTTTTGTATTAAAAAATCTGATGATTGATATATAATTTTTTTATTATTATTTTGGCAGATGGGGCAGCCAGCAATTCGTTAGGAACTAGTAGAGGAAACGTATACAAACCAGAAGAAGAAAATACTTTTGATCTTTTGCTTAAAGAAGCACAAGCAAAATTGCGTAAAAGGAAAGTTTGACACACGTATTGCTTATTAGTTTTAAATGTAATTTAACATTTGGTTTTGCCGCTGCCATAAAGTTTAATTAATTCTGGATCATTCGTAGTACGTTGAGATTTGAATGCGTATTGCATGTAACGAAGTTAAATAATAATTTAATTAGATAAGGAATCATTTGTTAACAAGAAATGCTGAATCTTTTTTGATATACGATTATAGAATAGTATAAATAATTTAAAAAACTAGAACAGCACAGAACCATCCATTTTACGCTACTATTATATACGGTGGATCAAGTGACGATGAGCTATAATACTATTAATGACTATAGACAAGTATATTCATATTTAAACCAAACTATCTACGTCCGAGTATGTATGTTATAGGGGAAATATTTCTTTGCTAAGCATGCAATCCAGTATTGCAAACATTTTAAAATATGTGGTTTTAAGTTATTGGCATACGGGAGATCATATTTTATTTTTTTCTAAAACAATCTCTTTGCCAATCATAAATCACACTGATACAACCAAGCATTTCATAGCTACAGAGTGCGTATGAAATTAGTTTGATTATTTTTGATCTGCAAATATATGTTCATAGTTATCGATGTATTTTCCTTTATTATATTAAAATAATGGATGTAGTTTCATCTCAAATGGAATCTATGATTCATCATATCTTAATTGATTTTGATTTGCAGTTCGAATTATTTGTAGTATATTATGCTATTGCAAGTATTCTTATAAATAAAATCAATTGATCTAATTAGCTGGATTTTTTATCAATAGAAGAATCATTAAAATATAAATTGAAATTCAAATTTTTTTCGCAAGGTGCTCTATTATAGTAGGATGTAAACTATGTACAGGACTTAGGACTTTCAAAATGTTATCGAACGTTTCTATTTTAACGTTTGTGTAGACTATAAGCGTCATACATTTGCTATGAAGATAAATAAATTGTATATATTACGATTCTTTCTGTTTTCTTATGAAGTAGCACGTAAAAAATTATCCATTACTACAGAAGATTATTTTTATTTCAAATTTTGCAATGGTCTTGTTTGCATGAGTTGATGTTGAAACAACAATTATATCATGTCAATACTTTTCACAATTAACAGAAAAGGGTCTATTTCTCAGTTTATTAATAGAACTTTTCATGATATATAGAAGAACATTATTTTCGGGAATATCTTGCTCCTGATTACAATTGTGAAGTCAGGCGATAGATCTTGTCATTTTTATACAATTATTAACATTAAAAATCCAAATAAAAAGCACTGATGCCATTTTTGACAACCCAAAAAAGTCTGATTACTCTGAGTAAATATTATTAAAGGATTTACTAATTTACTAAGAATTTACTAATAATCGTATTAATACATTATTCAACACATAGAAGCAAAATAATATGCCGGACATGTCGATGTATAATATATAAACAAGTATGAAATAATGGTGCACCAATTTTTTTGTATAACGATATTTTGTATAAACAATATTTAATTCTAAATCTTATTTCTTTTTTAAACAGCTAAGTCTTCCAAAATCTATTGAAAATATGTCAAAAAAATTTAATAATGGTTTGGTATGTTAAAATTATAAAAAGTAAAGAAAACCCAAAAAATTATGCGTTCAACAAATATACTTATTTTGATTTTTTTTGTTGCTAAATACAATGTGTTAATTGGGTCTTTTAATCGTAGTTTATTGTATTACAAAAAAAAGAAAAAAATTTTAACAATGCACAATAAGTATCTGCAAGTCTTGGCTATGGCGAGTAAATACGTAATTGGTTCAATAGTACTCACGCCATGACATCTAAAAGTGCGAGTGTCATAGGAATATATATTGAATCCCGTCGATTATTTCAATACAAAATCTCTAACTTACAATTACAAGATCGTTGAACTTTATTTTGTCATTATAGTTGACAAGCATTCAGGGTTGACAAAGCTTGTGTCTTACCTTTTCAAAATTCAGTAACAATTACAAATTGGTAATCTCAAGATGCTAGTAGTGTTAGAAAATATATAGTATCTAGTTATATAAATAAATATAAAATAAATAGAAGAAAAACATGAAAGACTAAAGACGGCTACGTCATCATAGAAGAAAGATATATAATGCACCGGGGGCGATAAAAAAAAGTGATGACTAAACAAGTTGTATGTATAATTATCGTATGATTAAAAACTACTTTGTACTAAGCAATGCATTATTAATGGGCAAATATTCTGTAAAATTCAAGTATAGCATTCAAAATTTATTTCATTCTCTTCGATTTCTCTATTCAATGTGACGATTTCTACAATAGCGCATATTGGGATGAATTTCATTTCTGTATAATACGTTACCGAAATGTGATATGAACATAAACAAATGATATTAATTTTAAAATTTTAGCATGAATTAGCACTACACACGATTTACACACAAGAATCAATTTGTAATTTTTTAAAGACAAATTTCAGCAGCGTATTTGTCATCGCGCATGGTACTTTTTAGATAACATATGTAAAAATAGGATTAAGTTTTCTAAGATACCTTAACTGAAACATGCGTCTGAAATTGTATTCTAATTGTGAAACAAGGCTATGTACTACCAGCTTAATACAGAATTTAATGGACAAAAAGTCGTGTTTACTTTATTTTCCGATTCATCTCAATAATACTTATGCCTCAAAGAATAAAGCCTACATATTTGAATTTTTCCTACATAATACAACTTAATTTCCAATAAAGTAGTAAGTATTGAAATATGTATCGCAGCCGTCAAGCTAATTTGGAGGTCAATACAATCACAATCGGTCAGCTGTAATGAACCGATTAGTTTTTCACTAAGGGTGTGCGAGCACCCGAAAAACTCGAGTCGGGTCGAGTCGAGTACTCGAAAAAATTGAGTACCCGAACTTATCGAGCTACTCGAATTTTTCGATCTACTCGAGTTTTCCGAATTACTCGAAAAACTCGAGTAGATCGAAATTTTTGAGTTACTCGAAATTATCCGACCTTGAATAATTGGATATTTGGATGTTATATTATTAAATATAGTAAAATTATAACTTTTTAATGTATTATGAGGCATATGATTTAATAAATGTGAATTTTGAGTACTTACAAAAATGTTCTATCACTCAGCAAGTTGGTCAAAATTTGAACTTTGTTGTTAAAAGACATAAGTGAATAAAAAAAATACTGGCTGATTCTGCATGTGAAAAGTATAAAAAAAGGTATCCATATTTTTTTTTTGTAAACCTAATAGTTTTTGAATTAGAAATATAAATAAAATTGATTTTTTCAATATTGTTATTTTTATTTAAAAACTATTAGGTTTACAAAAAAATTATAGATACCTTTTTTTATCCTTTTCACATGCAGAATCAGCCAGTATTTTTTAGGCGCAAGGTCCATTTTGAACCCAGTTAATGTATGTATATCGCACGGGCATGCTCTTGTCTGTGAGCCTGTGTTTGTTAAGTCACATAGACATGGTACATACATAATTTAAACACACATAAAATTGTTGCGTTACATTGTATATAATACATTGAACACGGCCTGCCGGTTATATTGCTGGCCCTAAAAACTGCGTATTTTAAATTGTAAACAAAAATGTCAAACAAGTCTCCCTATAGTAACCTATATACTGTAAATAGTACATTACGAAACTAGTGGCATAAGTCGTACGTTCGGCACGGCGTGTATAAGTGCCCGAGCGTAGCGAGGGCGCTAAGCGCCGTGTAAAACTGAACCATTTAAGTCAGGAGTATCGTATAAAATTTTATAGCACAGACTGCTAAAATCCGCAAGTCTCGCCTATTCGTGACTTAACAGCGGATTTTAGCCATACTGTGCTATAAAATGATTTTTTTAAATCACTAAAATGTATTAAAATTACATAAGGTTCCAACCCCACGTATAGCAATTTTACTACTCTCAGCTACGTAAAATTACAAAAATCTAGCAATTTCTTGTAATAAAATTGCTCCGCCCAGTGTAGGTCGGATTAGTTTACTACTCTTAGCGTAGTAATTTTACAGGGGTCAGATTCTCGCGTTCAGTGTGAAAATACTACCGCCGTTGTAAAATTACAGCGCGCAAAATAGTAAAATTACTATATTCCGTTGTGAATTTACTTATACTGTTGTAAATTTACTGTGCTGGGCGTAGAACGGATTGGTTTACTACTGGGTTAGTAATATTACGACAAAATTTTTTACAGTGTAACCCTGAAAATAGGCCGTCCCGCGGACGAGCATAAATGTAGCGCGTTTTTCAAACTGGGATTCACAACTGCAGTTACGAGAACAGCAAGAGCAGTTCGTTTTTTGCGACTTCTATAGGGCTTGGCCACGACCAGCTTAACTTATAAGCTTTATGAGCTCTCACTTTCATTGCTTCCTGCTTTACTGAGGCTGTCTTAAAGCCATGCGTGAATATAATTATAAAATTTCGAGTGGTTTGATAAATATATGGTTAAAAAATAATCTCGAGTAGTGCGAGAAACTCGAGTAACTCAAAAAATTCGAGTAGCTCGGAAAATACTAGTAGTTCGAAAAATTCGAGTAGTTCGAAACATTCGAGTAACTTGACTCGACCCGGAACTCGACTCGAGCTCGTCGAGTCGAGTTTTTCGATCGAGTACTCGCACACCCCTATTGTTTACCCAGAGATACCAAGAAAAACTAATGGTGCGATAGCTTTTTGATATTATTATTCGTTGACGGTCTTTGAAACTGTACTATTATGGTAAAGTCTCGGTTGGAACGCAAGGAGAAAAAGATGTTGAGCAATAAAATATTCATGTTTGCTTAAAATTTAATTTATTAATATTGTTCTTGTTTTATATTAACGTTTAATCGAATTCGACGTTATCCGTGTTTGGAAAGAAACTAGCATGAAATTTGCTTGCTTCACTTACTGAAATAGACCGTACTATATCTTTTATCCAGTCCACGTATGCTGACACCTACCAGATTAAATGTAGAATAATTTGAGATTATTTAAAGTTTATCTTAAATTATAATTATTCATTCGTGCGAAACATTTTTACAGCGTTGAGCCCGCCCGCACAAACGACTGCACTTACTCTGGTGAAAACGGTGTAGTAATTGGGGTCGCAGAAATTGGCGCCGAGTCTCCGTGGACTTAGCGAGACGATGCCGTGAACGTCCCATAGGGAGGAATTGGGTCGCCGGAGTAGAAAGCCACCGCCGCTATCGCCGTTGCAGACTCCGGTACCGTTTGCCCAGCCAGCGCAGAACGAAGTGTACGTCAAGTATTTGCGGAAGTCCCGCGTCTCCCTGGCGCGACACTCGGAGTCGCCTACCACCTGGGCCGACACCAAGCGCAGGGTTGCGCTGAACGTGTCGTTTTCGGTTACTCCCATACCTATGTATCAAAAGGAGATCAAAAGTCAAAGTCAGACGAAAAGGCGGCAGAAGTCCCTGAAATCTCACCCGATATGAAACCGATCTCCCCGGCTCTCCGATTGATATCGTACTCGTTGGACCAATCAACGCAGGCAGGCAGTACGCGAGCGTTGATCGAGGCTGGCTCCTTCAAGATCAGCAGTGCCAAATCGGAGCCGTAATTGCCTTCGTGGTCGTGGTAGGAATCTTGAAGCTCGATTCTTTCTACGTCCCGCACTTGACTCTGCTCGGATCGGTTTGCGAAGTCGCTCGACCTGCTCGCCAGTACCACCTGATGGGAGAGAGAGAGAGAGAGAGAGAGAGGGAGGCATTGCAATCGAGAAATAGCGAATGCGCCGAGGCATTATAGGCAAATAGTCACCCTGACGGTACTGGGGTCGGTCTTCCAAACGCAATGGCCAGCGGTGAGGACGACGCTTTCGGCGATCAAAGTCCCCCCGCAGAAAAAGTTCCACGATCCGTTCTCGTGGGAAAAGAGCGTCGCGTGCCACGGAAAGAGCTCTGCGTCCGATGCCTCCCATCCCCTCACGATCAACGCGGTGGCTGTTCACGGAGAATTTTCATCAGCTGGCTCCAGTATTGTTATTTATTATCAGCATCCCTTATCTCAGCCAAGCTAAAGTCGATGCCATGTAGCACCGCGAGTAGACTCACAACTCGAGGATCCGACTCCGCAGACGGGCCTGCAGCTCAGGGGAGCCTGGCTCCAGGTGCCGTCGTGCAGGCAAGTGATGTGCGACGAGCCGCGCTCGCGTTGGTAGAACTCGCGGCAGTCCATCGCGAGCCTCGTGCCGATCGGAGTCGCCTGCTCGCAGGAAGTCCAGCCGACCTCGGGGCCCCACATTACCTCGCAGCGCTTGATCGCGCCGGGCGCGACCACCACTGGACATCTGATCGAGTCGTCGGCTGCAATAAATTAGCTTGAGATTCAATTCCAGCGCGAAGAACGTAACAGAGGCAGCTGACGATACCGACCGTTGAGGCAGACCGGCAAGGCAGGCAGCCAGCGATTGGCCTGGCAGTGCACACTGCTCGGGCCCTCGAGCTGACTCGCGTTCCCGTGGCAGCCGTAGTCGAGTCTGGTGAACTCGGGCACCGCGTGCCCGGGTCGGCACCGCTCGCAGTTTCCCTTGACGGCGTAGTGCGTTCCGGGCGTCGCGGCCGGCAGGCGACAGGCCCCCGCCGGCAGGGCCGCCACGCCGCAGGTCTTCTCATCCTCGTCGCTCCAGTCGTGGCAGTTGGCTTGCCCGTTGCACCTCGAGCTCTCCGGCACGCAAGCGCCGTACTCGCAGCGGAAGTGGCCCTCGGGACAGCTGGGTTTATCGTGGAACCGAGGAGGGGGAAAAAAATACAAATACCACGACGTTGAGCAATAATTATGCAATCCGCGACTTCGATAGCTCTGCAATGTATAGGTGTAATAATAATCCCCACGCAATAGCGATAAAGCATTTTTCGTACTCGCGAGCTGAATCGTTATCGATCGAGCCGTTGTTGCGCCAAGGCTGCTCTCCGATAAGCCGACAGCGCTTTAGGCGCAGAGCTCACCTTCTACTCTTGCACGTTTCGCTCTTTTCGTCCGACGCGTCTCTGCACTGGTGCGTACCGTCGCACAGTCTGCTCAGCGGGATGCACTGGCGTACATTTTCGCAGCTGAACTCGTCATACCTGCAAAAAGTGAAATTTTCACGAGAACGCTTCGCCTTGTTCCGAGACTAAAGGGAAGCGGATCAAAGGTGCTCTATACCCGCAAGCGTATCTTTCGCAATCTTCGGCCTTGCAGTTTGCCGCGGCGCACATGCTCTCGGTTTCGTCCGTAGCGTCGATGCAGTCCTTGATCCCGTCGCAGACGACCTCCTGGTGCACGCAGCCGCCGTAAGAGCACTGGAATGCGTGCTCCGGGCAGACGTAGTCTCTGCAGATTTCCGCGTTCTCGTCGCCTCCGCCCGCGCAATCCTGGATCCCTGAATGGTCGCAGGAAAAATTTCGAACTCTATACTTTATTACTGAACCGTAGCCCTTCACAACTTAGAGAATAGAAGTATGTGGATTATTTAATTATCAATTATCAAATCACCATCGCAAACATGAGCGGACGAAATGCACTCCGACGACGTGGGACAGCGGAATTTCTGATCCCTGCAATCCGAATCATCGTCGCAATACAATTCGTCACTTCCATCCACACAATCCACGAATCCGTTGCATCGTCCACTGCGGGCTATGCACGCTCCGTATGCACATCTGAATGTTGCGACCGGACACCTGAAAACGCACATCATACGATCATTTTGTTGTAGAAAAGATTCGGTCATTACAGGTATAATCGACGAGAACGCCAACTTTACACATGCTATATAACTGATAAAAAGTATAGTTTCATACACGACATGGTGACACAGTTTAGTCGTCTCGTCCGAAGAATCCGCGCAGTGAGGCAGACCGTCGCACACGTTTGTCAGTGATATCTCGCTTCCATCGATGCAGATAAAAGGAGGAGCTTCCTCTTTGATAAATTCAGCGTAATTCGGCGTCCCTTGTAAAACTGAAACGAAGCATATTTTATAATGAACGATTTATCAGACCATATAGATTTTTCGTGATTATTATTTGCGATGATTGTCGGCAATCAGTAAATGAAAACTGATTATTCTGATGACGAGGTCATCATTACTTGAATATTTCACACTCATGTTTACTATTAGACGTATCAGAACACGCGTATTATGAATGAGAGTACAGAAAACTTAGCACACGACCGCACGAGTATTGTTTTTTAATAAATTTTTAATTCACGGACTTGCACGCACTACTTGTTGCTTCGTGACATGGCGAAACGCTCTTTTCCAAGATATTTTTAAAAGCTTGAATTGTTACTATTAAAAATCTAGCTCCAGAAGGAAGTGAAGCTTGATTCAGTTACAGAATCACCGCCCATACCTAGAGTAAGAAACACCAGCTTCAAGACACGCGTCATATTTCGAACTCTTTACATTTCTCTCGACGTCTGCCTTTTTATGCTTTTCTGCTACTCATAGAAAATGCATTGAGACGAATTGGGATGCATTATTATGGATGTTTTCGACTAATTCGCGTGTAATTGTTTATATTACGCTCGGCGTGTGACATTTATAATTTATTCTTCGTGATCTTAGTACAAAGGCTAGTTGAAAAGAACTTCCTGCCACAGTTCGACATACTGAACTTTTTCTCAGGAAGTCGATGATGAATGTTTACTCAGATTTATCTCTGCGTTACTCATGTTTGACGTGCCGTGCAACACGTAAGAGGGCCAATGCGTACTACGAAGACGTGCGATTTACGTAGGAATACAGGTAACCCTTGCATATCATTGTACGAATGAAGTTTTCGAAAGAATAAAAAATTATCGCATAACAACTATAAGAATTGTACTACTCGGGTAAACATTTATTCGCTCATCCGTTCATTCCTTCAAAAGTCCCGCACCCTACCAATGAAATATATAGTATCAGCAAATCCCTGCTCCTTCGCGGATGAGCGATGAAAAAGCGAAAGCGGCAACGCGATTGTTATCGGTTTTTCGGCAAGTCTAAAAATAGGCGAAACAAGCGAAATTACGCGTCGACGTACGTCGTCGGATTCCCGCAAAAGGAAGCGCAGAAGTGCACACTATAAACGCGCCGCGTAATCCGATCAGCGCGTTCGGCGGGCGCGGGATGTGAATCAGAGCGCGCGCGCGAGCAGCCGCAAGTTTGATGTATATAGCACGTATAGCTAGCCATACGTACACGCATGTCGCCTCACACAATCGCTTACATTCATATAGGGGGAGAGCGATTACAATCGTGTCTGTGTTATCATCGGGCCGGCCCGCTATCAGTCGACGAGGTGAGGCAGCTGGCGACAAGCCGAATGCGCGAGAGAGCCGGTCCGGTCGTCGTCGCGAGAAGTTCTATTTTTCTCACTGCGGAGAACATCGTACAAGCGTCCTGAGCGCGCTGACAAGATGGGCTGCTGGGCTTACTTCGCGCTCGGCGCGATCCTCGTGCTCGCGGTGAACGCCGAGGAGAAACGTGAGTGTTATTTTGACTTTTTCCAATTTTTCTGCATTCGAACTTGAAGCCCACACTTGTTGATAGGAGCTACCGAGCCACGCGCGGGCTTTATAATTTTTAACGGTAACGATATTATGGCAATATATTATAGCTCGGGGCCGGCAATATTGATATTCTCGAACGTTGCGATTACGTCGTAAAATTTATGTCATAGATTTTTGTATGCTATGATACTCAGTGAATAAGAACCATTTCACAAAAGCGCAAACATTCTTTTTAGCATGAAAAAAGTTTTTAGATATCAATCTTATGTGATTAAAGCTGATTAAAGTAGCGGGAGTGGTCTATGCAGGGTCGCAACTAGTCTCTAACAAAAGCTTGTATTCGCTATACAATCCAAAGAGGAGTTACACATTTTGTAAACATCTTTCAATGTAGTGGATTCTTTATTACTAATAACGATAAAAAGTACTTGATGATGTATATTTACTTTTCGAATGATTCATAAATGACGAATAGAGTGTTCCACTCGATGATATCAGTTCTTACAGAGGGCCCCATTGTCAGTATCATTTTGATTATATTGATTTTATTTTATTTGAATCATCGCCTATAAATACCTAACGGGTTGCGTGTTAAATTAATTACAGATAAATAACAAGTTTTTCACTATCATGTTCTTATCTTACATTGACGATTTTTTTAATGATTATACATGTTGGTGGTAAAAATGTATGTGCCAGTTTGTTTATGCCCACGAGTATTTACGAGAAACATGGGACTTTAGAGTTATAAAGTACGAGAAGATTCTTTTTACTTGAGCTTTGTGATTCATTCTTTGAAATTGATACTCGAGTAAAAGATTATCCTCGCGTTAGTAAATAGCGAAAAATCATAAAATTTTTAGATTTGATTTCACCTGCATAAATATTATACGCGGACGCATAGTATACGTTTATCGCCTGTGTCGCGCTATGCCGGTATGATTCAGTAAAATAATCTTAGCTAGATCAAGCGCAAAGTATTTATCTGCGATATTTTTAGAAGGTGATGGATTCATACGGAACTTTGCGCCTCTCGTTTTGTTCTCAGAACAAAAATTATGACACGTGTATGATTCGCAAGGGCGAATAACGATAAACTATCTACAAGGAGTGGTCGTGAGGTTCTACGAATTTCGAGTATTTCAGCCGAGATCTTATATTCGAAAAGGCGCTTCTTACCAGATTATGTTTTGAAAAACTTATGGACTTTATGAGAGAAAATTTCGATAAAAAGTGGTTGCAGAAATGTATATTCTCTGGTTTAAGAGGAGAATTCATATTCTTCCAATTGAAATTGTGGAAGGCCATTTTTCGATCAAAAACGAACGGTCGGGTTTCAGGGTTTTGTACTGTATGCCTTAAATATATTTATCAAAATACAAACTTATAACAGATGCACGAACAAGTATCGTGGGCCAGAGATGATACTGATCATTGTGAACTAAATAATTTTTCTAGATCACTATAGCATTGAGATAAAAGCAACTTTTCCATTTTCAGTGAGATTGTGCGCACCATCGTTCATAACTCCCGATTCGTGTAACGCCCTAGAGCGCGGAGACAGTCCGATCAGGTGCCAACGAGTGATCGACACAGCAGAATGTGCTATCCAACTCGCCGAGGGAAAGGCCGACTTTGGCGTTTTCACGGCGGACGAAGTCCTTCTCACCCACCACTTTTATCCGACCGGAGTTCAAGTCGTTGCCGAACTGAAAAACAAAGACAATATGAAAGCATATGGTAAAAAAGTTGCTCATGTATTTTACAATTGTTGCTATATTTATTTTCCACCGTTACAGAGACCCTCGAGTTCCAGACCGTAGTGGTGGTACCAAAAAGTTTCACACCGACAGAAGGTGGCTTCAGTTCCCTCATTGGATCAGGCTTGTGCCACCCTGGATTCAGTCAATCGCAGAGGTGGAACGATCGTATTCTGAAGTACTTTGAGCAAAACGTCATGAACAACGTTTGCCGAGCCGAGATGACCGTAGCTGAAAACGAAATCGCCAATTTGAAAGATTTCTTCAAGAAGGGTTGTCGCCCCGGCCCATGGGTATCCGATAAAACATTCAACGAGCAACTCAGTAAGGATCTACTTCGCGTTGTTCAGATTCGCTTTTCCTCAAACATTTAACACGACTCACTGTTCATTATTTTAGAGAAAAAGTATCCGGAACTGTGCGAGTTGTGCGATGACAAAGTTGCGTGTACGTATTCGAATCGCCATCACCACGGACACGATGGCGCCTTGGAATGCTTGACATCGGGTCGAGGACGAGTAGCTTATGCTGCTCTGCACTATGTGAAGGAATACTTTGCGGTAGGTATCAATGGTAAAGTCCTCGATAAATTTTTTATCCACACAATTTTTACGTTCGATCCGGATAATCGTCATCAGTATAGAGATTTTCAGTTGCGTACCTTATACGAGTCCAAGTAGTTCTTTTTCTTTCATTTTCTTATTTTTTCAGAACTACAGATGTATAGAGGTTAATAGCGAAATTTCTGTTATGTATGCAAATAACGAGGTAATTAGGATGCTCTTTTCTCTATAAGAATCTAAATAGGGAAATAGTTTCTTCACATTTATTTATGTCGAAATTCTTAAGATGCATGAATGTTTTTGGGTGTACCATACATGAAAGCAATTTTTATCAGTCAACACACAAACCGATACAAACAGGTCGTAAAGCAATCATAAAAAGTGACGTTGTGCTTTTTCATCATCAAATGTATGTATGTGTACATAACTCTGGTGTAAGCTGGTTATTGCGATGATTCAAAGTTAAAGATCTCTGCATCGTGTCGATTTGTCATCTCTGTGCCATACTGGTAGTTCTTGGTACAACAATAACACTTTAGTTATTCGGCCACCAATGTAATTCTAATCGAACGCAGGGCCCATTCGCAACATCAATGATTGTACCGAATTCACGATGAAAATTGACAATATACCTCATTGATCGTTTGTATTTTATTTACAGCCGAATCAGTCAAACAGAAAGATGTCGGACTATCGCTACCTCTGTCAAAACGGATCCACCGTGTCCCTCGAGACCACCCATCCCTGCACGTGGTACAAACAACCTTGGAGCGTTATTCTCGCACGAGAGTAAGTGCCACAATCGCCACATCTTAAATAGTGCTTCCTTGACACTTTTGATACTGTTCCAGACAAGACGGTACAGCGACCAAAGTTTACCAGAGACTGGAGCAGGCGTCCCATATTTCTTACGGATCTCTGACGTGGGAGCAAACTTTGAACGCGATTTTGTTCAGATCGGAAACTCCCATCACCTACAACAACTACACGTCGCCGGCGCACTATTTGTCCAGAGCCATGGAGACGGTCGAGCTGCCGACACCCAAGTGCGACAGAAAGCTTCGATTCTGCACAATCGGCGACATGGAAACGAATAAGTGTAACTGGACGTCGGCCGCTACGCGCATCCTCGGCATAGCTCCGGAGGTGAACTGCGTCAAAAGTGACAATGTCTTCCAGTGCTTCGAAAAGCTTTCGAACAAGGAAGCCGACATCATCAGCATCGACTCGAACTACGGACACTTGGCGCGAAAGTGAGTCGATCGTTTCACCTACATCGATGCATATGTTTAGGGTCCATTATTCGAAAATTCAACCATCTGAATAACGTCGTTTTTTTGTAGGGCATACGGATTGGGACCTGTTCTCTTCTCCGAGACACTGAAAGACAGCAACAGCATCGTGATAGGGGTGATCCGAGAGTCGTCACTGTCTCGGCGTATCAAGAGTCTGTCGGAGATCAAGGACAGTAACGTTTGCTTCCCCGAGTACGGCGGCATAGCTTGGTTGAGCTTCCTCAAAGTGGCGCGCACGCATCGAATTTTGCCCGATTCTTGCAAGTACCCGCAGATCGTGGCGAACCTAGTGCGAGCCGCCTGCACTCCAGGATTTAGTGAGGCCAATCATTTCCTGGGCAGAAAGAGGCCACAGGAAAAGCTGGTACGACACGATTCTATCTGGTGTTTTGCGCAGTTACGCGTTTTTTTTTCCGAACGATAAGGAAATCTTATGGAGAGGACTGTTTTCGTTTTAGGACAAATTGTGCGAATTGTGTCCCACTCAAAGTAACGGAGAACGATGCGAAGCCAATTCGGACAACGCCTATTACGGAGACAAAGGAGCCATTGATTGCTTGAAAGCCGGAGTTGGTGATATTGCTTTCATAGAAGTTGGAAATATCAAGGGTAATTGCGCACACTCTTTCGAAATTCGAACCGACATTTTTGAACGAGCCTTAAACATTTCTCACGTATTTTTCAAATAGATTTCATCCGCAACGGGTCCATCATCGAGAACGATTACCGCGTACTATGCAAGAACGGAACTCTGGCTCAAAATACAGGATTCTATGTTGATGAGGCTTGCGCATTTTCATACACCATCGACAGCGAGGTAAGATTAACTTTCGCGTTACAAAGCGCCTGAGTGGAATCTCGAACGATCGAATCGTTAAACGTCACATTGCCAACAGGTGGTCTCAAGGCGCGATCTCAAAGATAAGGATCGTCTTGACATGACGGACGCGCTGCTGAAGATCGACGACTGGTTGGGTTACCGAGCAGGTCCCGAGCACCGCATCATTCGCGTTTACGAATCTTTTAACGGCACCGAAGATCTTTTGTTCAAACAGTCGAGCGGAGGTCTCGTGCCAACAGACTCGGCTGTCAAGCCTGTAGAAGAATACAGAGAGCTTTTCAAACACGTTGACGAGTGCAGCAGTGCCGCGTCGTTTATCGCTACGATAACGCTTGTGCTGCTCAGTTTTCTGATGGCCAAATTCTTCTAGAAATTTTAAATTGTTCAGTCCACTGCGTGACACAGTTGACGAGAAGTGATGTATTTTAGAATGAGCAAAATTTTACTGTTCCTTTTATTAAAATTTGTTGAATTTTATCGATACTTGATTTGCTTCAACATGCAGTGGGTTAAATTCTTTGGTTTTTCTATAATTATAATAACTTGTTTGTCGAACAAGTGTTGGCAGTTTAATTCTTATTCGCTAAAAAATATCCTATACTAGTGTACAAACTTAATTCTTAGGTCATTTATTTTATATGCTTAATAATTAATCAATAGCATTCGATAATTTTATACATATAATGTATAACGTTATGAAATTTATGTTTTGGCATTATCAGCGATGCTTAATTTAGATATCTTATCAATGCCTGACGATAGTTGTTCATTTCGCTGATTATGATTCACTTATAATTCTTTGAAATTACCAAATCGAATGTGTAATTGTGTGTCTTTATGTCTCATATGGATGGTTTAATTATGAGTTTCCGGCATAATACTTATTACAAAATTACGTCAGTGCAAATCTAATTATAGCTTTTGTTGATTATTCATTTTCTGTACACCTTTTTATAAGCATACCTCTTTGTAAATAAAATACAATAAAAAAATGTTTTGATTTCTTCATACTTTCAACTGTATTTTCAGAATCGACTAAATTAATTTATACCTTTATAATATAATAACACTAAAAAGGTATAAAATCATCATATTTATTGCATAACTATACGTTAGAAGTTCAGCTGGTTCTAAATGTATAATACCACTTTATCTATAATTAAAATGTTACATTAACGAAATTTAAAATCATAGAAAATTGATACTTGTTTAATGCGTACAAGTTTCTCTAGTGATTCTCTCGAAGCACTATTATTTATAAAACTAACTCATGGACAAGTTTAGAGACGGACATAATATAGGGGTACTATTGGTATACTGTGAGATCTCAGTATAAAAATATGACTTAAAAATAATGATTTTTTTTTTTTAATAAAAGTAATATGCATGTGATTAATAATTTTAATTATGGCACTGTACTTCATCAACTATTAATGAAATCATGTGAAAAAATAAACTAATTATATTTTAAGAAATTAATGAAGATCAAATCAAAAGACAAATCGTTATTAATAAAATAATAATAATCGATGACGTCACAATAATATATGCGTTATGGAGTAAAATTGTATCTTCAAGGAACATAATGTGATTAAAACACTCGTATACATCTGTTGGTTCTGTATGAATGAATATGCAATGTTCGAAAAATTTATAAATTATGATTATGGAAAGTTTACGCCTGTTTAAGGATTCTTAAATGCCGAAAATTAGCACTTGAACAACTGACTAAATAATGATTTTATGTAAATGATAACAACATCGCAAAACAAAGTGATGCGGGATCGCTACTAAAGATGCTACAAATACGAGTTCACAAATGTTGGATTACGAGTTTATTGATTGGCAGTCGGTGAGTATACAAATTTTTTCAATATTTCTAGTTTTGTGTTCTATTGCATAAAGTGTTATTTGGAAATTTTATCTAGTTATTTTATTATCTAAAAGCCCATACGTAGCTTTTGGCCTTTTTTATTATTCCGAATAATTTGTAGTAATATTTTTTTTTTTTACGTGGCATTTGGAACTCGAAAGTTCATCGCCTCATCTACGCAAGCCTTCCACGCTGCCCTATCTTGTGTCAACCCCACCCAAGATGCACCTCTCCGATCGACACCCACCCGTCCTATTTCTACTAGATCCGCTTTTACGTTGTCCTCCCATCTACGTCTAGGTCTACCTAGAGGTCGCGTTACCATCGGCCTGCCCTTCATGACACGCGCTGCCGTACGGTCGTCTCCCATTCTCGCTACGTGCCCTGCCCATACCAATCTGCGCGATTTTATTATTCTGTTAATATTTGGTGACGCGTACAGATTGTGTAACTCATCATTGTGTAGTCTCCTCCATTCCCCGGTTTCCTCATCTTTCTTCGGCCCGTATATTTTCGCAAGACTTTATTTTCAAATACCCTAAAACGGTTGTTCGCCTGCTTAGTGAGAGCCCACGTTTCGCACCCGTACAGAAACACCGGCAGTATTACTGTCCTGTATATTCTTATTTTAACGTTTTTAGACAACAGCCTCGACTTAAGTAAATTACTCACGGCGTAGAAGCAAGCATTACCCGAATGGAGTCTCTTATTTATTTCGACATTAATCTCGTTTCTATCATTTATGGTCGTACCCAGATACCTGAATTCGCTAACCTTTTCAAAAGTAAAATTCCCAACTCTGAGATCTTCCTCCCCTCTGCAGATGCCTAGCTTATCCACAATCATGTACTTTGTTTTTGATTCACTCACTTCTAACCTTGTATACTCCACCGCTTTTTCTTGCTACTGTTTCCCTACAATCCCCCAGTATATCCAAATCATCTGCGTAGCCTAGTATCTGCGTTGTTCCATTAAGCGTTGCGCCCAGCTGGCTAACCTGCATTTTTCTAATGGCATACTCTAACGTTAAGTTGAACAGCACCGTAGAGAGCCCATCCGCTTGTTTTAAACCATCGCGTATCATGAAGGGTTCTGATACATTACCGCCTACTCGGACCTTTCCCGTGCTTCCGTTCAGACATATTTGAATTAATCTCACGAGTTTTTTCGGTACACCGAGAAGTACTAGAATTTGATACATTTTACTTCGCTTAATAGAGTCGTACGCTTTTTTAAAATCTATAAATAGTTGGTGTATGGTTTCGCAAAATTCCCACTTTTTCTCTAACAACTGTCTTATGGTAAACATTTGATCGCTCGTCGATCTGTTGCGCCGAAATCCGCACTGATAATCTCCTACTATATCTTCCGCGAATGGAGTGAGTCTAGCTTGTATTACGTTTGACAGAACTTTGTAGCACGTTGCTAAAAGTGAGATACCCCTATAGTTATTGCAGTCTGTCTTATCCCCCTTTTTAAAAATCGGTATAATGATAGATTCCTTCCAATTTTCGGGTATTGTTTCATTTTCCAGATAGCACATACTAGTTTATAGATTTTGAAAGTGAGCTCGACACCCCCATATTTGAGTAACTCAGCTGGTATAGAGTCATTTCCCGCGGCTTTGTTGTTTTTTAGTATTTTAATCGCGGCCTCTACTTCTTGGTAGCTCGGTCCCTCCACGTGGAGTTCAGTAGTGTGAATTTCGTCCCCTAATTCTTCGCTATTTTCGTGCACGTTTAATAATTTATCGAAATAATTTGTCCACAGCGACAGTAATTCGTTGTCATTTGTTATGAGGTCCCCGTTTTCGTCCTTCATCAATTGCGCTCTACTCCTAAAACCCTTTCTGATGGCGTTAATCCCTCTGTACATTTCGCGGGGGTTATTTTCCTTACTGTTAGTTTCTATTCTCCTAATAAGATTCTTTTGATACTCCCGCTTCTTATTTCTATAGATCGCGCTCATCTGTTTCCTTACGTTAGAATACTCTTCTACGGTCCTATCGCTTCTATTTTGTAAGCTATCTAATTTAGCCTTTTTGCGCCTTTCAAACCAGAGTTCGCACTCTTCGTCAAACCATGGTTTGCTCTTTGGCTTTTTCTTTTTACCCAGTACTTTGTTCGCGGCCTCTTTTACCGTTTTTTCGATGTCCCCCCATAAGCTATTCGGTTCGTCATTCCCCTCCGGCGATGTGTTTGCTTCTTCAAGTGCCTGAAACCTGTTATTAATTTCTATCTGGTACCTAATTCGCTCTGTTCTATCTCGTAGCTTCTCAATATCGAAGCTTTCTACCTTGTTTGCTCGCTTACTATTTTGATTCGCTACTAGTCTAGCTCTTAATTTGGCTACAACTAGGAAGTGGTCCGAGTCGCTATCTGCCCCTCTGTAAGCCCTTACATCAAGAACATTAGTATGACGTCTTTTTTCAATGAGGAAATTATCAATTTGGTTCTGTGTGGCCCCGTCCGGCGATGCCCACGTTGCCTTGTGTATGAGCTTGTGCTTAAAACACGTAGTTTTGATTATAAGATATTTTGCCGCCGCGAAATTTATGATCCTAATACCGTTATCATTGCTGGCTTCGTGCAGGCTTTCCTTCCCTATAGTAGGCCTAAACATTTCCCCCTACCTATTTTAGCATTAAAATCGCCTAATACTATTCTTGTGTCGTAAGACGCGAACTGGTCGATTACCTGCTCTAAAGTTTCGTAATAGAGATCCTTAGCTTCTTCTTCTTTGTCCTCCGTAGGACAGTGTACATTAATAAATACATATCTATACCATTCACCTTCGATAATGATGTACGAGAGCCTATCATTGACGGATTTGAAACTTTTAACCGAATGTATGATGCTTTTGCTTACGAGAAATCCGGTGCCTAGAGATCCCCCACTCCCGCCCCCATACAGGTACGTGAAGTTACCCGATGCTAGTACTCCGCCATCTGGCCACCGCGATTCCTGTATTGCTACCAAATCTAGATTGTACCTATCAGCTTCCTTTACGAGTTCTTTAAACGCACCTGCTCTGTATAGACTGCGAACATTCCAAGTTCCCACCCTTAAGTCCCTTTTGATTCGGAATTGATTTTTTTGAGCCATGATAGTATGTTAAACCCGCGCGCTTCGGATCCTGTTCCGATCGCAGGTGAGTCCACCATTCTAGAGGTGATAACCCCCTTACCTCTCTAGAACTAAGTATGAGAGCTTTCCGACTTTGACGAGGACAGTGTCAACTCGTCGTCAGACACACTACGGTTTCATTCTCGCATCCTAACGCCCCCCTGCAAGGCAGCGCGCCTTCGCTGGCATCGTTACCGCGTAAGACCAGGTGACGAATCATTCTACACATCCCCTTTCGGGGCAGTTGTCATCGCTCCCGCATCCTCCTCGGCAGCAGGATTTTTGCCCATTTTTGTAATGTGTGATGAAAGAGATAGATTGAGAGATAAGAGATAATGTGAAGTGTTTTTGTTGTTGTGGTGCTTGCGTAGTGTTTCTAGATGAATGCGTTCGACAGTGTGGGCTCATCACACCCACGCCTGTTCCTATCGGCTGTCCGCGGCTGCTTATTCAATTTATTCGCAGCTAACCTCTTTCTCAGGGGCTGTTCCTCTATCCGCAACCTAAGGACGCGCTGTGTAGTGGTGATAGGCACCCACCCGTCCGATCTGGACGAGAACGCCCAAGACCTGCTTAGGGTAGCGGCATTGTAACAGAATTTCTACTAATATAGATGGTATAATTATTTTTAGAAAAATGCTGCGGTACAGTGTGTTGGTGTTTGCCGTAGTGGCTTTTGCCGCGGCTGAAAACGCTTATAAAGTTTTCAGAATTACTCCAGAAAATGAAGAACAATTTGAATTCTTATACAACCTCGATGACAAAGTAGAAGGCGTAAGTATAAACACAATGTAAATTAAAACCATTTTCTCGCTACACAGCCTGAATAATCGCGCTGAATTTATCTACCATCAGTTTGACTTCTGGAAAAGTCCCAGCTTTGTATCTCAAGCTGCAGATCTGATGGTTGCACCCGAAAAGCTGAGTTATTTCTCTGAGCTCATGGCCTCAAAGAACATCAAATACGAATCTTTCATCGACAACGTTGAAGCGCTTCTCGAAATTGAATCCAACAATAGAACTCGCGTAAGTGAACTTAGATGTGCAACAGAATGGCATGCGTTGAATACTCTTGTTAAAGTAGATAGAAGTGTTTAATTTCGGGCGATAATTCCATCACAGACTCGTGCTGCTACATTTGGCTGGACATCGTACCACACTTTGGAAGAGATTTACAGCTGGCTAGACTCGCTCGCACAGCGTTACCCGAGCAACGTAGAGGTCATAATCGGTGGTCGTACCTACGAGGGTCGCAAGATCAAGGGTGTCAAGCTGTCCTTCGCCGAGGGGAACAAGGGAGTCTTCATCGAGGGTGGCATCCACGCGCGTGAATGGATCTCCCACGCTACCGTCACGTACCTCATTAATCAGTTCCTGATCAGCAAGGATCCAGCCATTAGGAAGGTTGCTGAATCTTACGACTGGTACATTTTCCCCGTTTTCAATCCGGACGGTTATGCTTTCACCCATATCAACGTAAGTAACGCTTCGATGAGGATGAACTTTCTCGAACGGGAATACTAAATTACATTTTCTGATCACGGTTTTCAGCCGAGAAGTATGAGCTACCGATTCTGGCGTAAAACCCGTTCACCGAACAGAGCTCCCATTCCGTTCTCCGGCTGCTATGGCACGGATATGAATCGCAATTGGGGATTCGAGTGGATGAGTGAGTATTACTTACTTCATCGTTCTGGAAAATTTGAAAACACAACGTTGCTTTTCATCAATTATCGTTTCATTTTAAAATTATTACTTTAGCCGTTGGCGCCAGCAACGACCCATGCTCCGAAGCTTACGCAGGAAAATACGCCTTTTCTGAAATGGAGACGGAAACTTTGTCCAAGTACATCACCTCCATTTCCGACAAATTGTTTGCTTACATAGCGTTCCACAGCTACTCCCAATTCTTGATGTTCCCCTATGGACATTCCAAGGCTCATTTGGATAACTACGACGAACAAGTAATGAACTTTTGATTGAAAACCTTAAAATGTTATCTGAATTACCAGGATATAATATACGGTACTATAATGTGATTATTTCCATCGTCTTTAGTACGCCATCGGTAAAAAGGCAGTTGAAGCTCTCTCAAGGCGATACGGCACTTATTATAAACTTGGAAACATTGGTGAAGTTATTGGTAAGTCTATTGAGACTAATAACATTGACCCGAAAAATCACCGCCTCGCTACATTTCCTCGCGACAGTATTACAATAAACCACGTTAACCAATAAATATGCGATTTTTAAAGGGTATGCTAGTGGTACTTCTTTGGATTGGGTGAAATCGAGTTTCAAATTGCCTCTGGTTTACATCTACGAGTTGCGTGATAGAGGAAACAGCGGTTTTGTCCTTCCTCCCAACCAAATCATTCCTAATGGACAAGAAGTTATGGACTCTCTGGTGGCTCTCTTTGGAGAAGCAAACAAATATGGCTATCCTAAGTAGAAGCCGACTTGTACCTGTTTTAGATTTATTCTAAATGATGTAATATACGAGATATCTGAATAAATTATTTATTGATATTATTGATCATTAATAAAAGTAAATGTTTTATCCTTTCATGTACTTCTTGATCTCAAAATATGTCTTGGAAAAGTTGAGGGTGACTATGCTTTTTACGATACGACCCTGATTCTGTATTTCAACTAACTCAAATTATGACTATATAAAATAAAAATAACTTGTTTTTGTAGTAGTTTTCTATGACTAAGACACAAAGCTAAATATATATTTAGATCTTTGAAAGAAATAATTTTTATTTGTAGCAATTCTCTTTCCATGGTCTTATAGATAAGCAAATATCATTTTTGCTTTACTTGCGCCTATACCTAATTAAGAATAACGACTGTTCGAATACAAACAACTTTCTTAATGAGATCTTTCTATTTCTAACTATCCTTTTAAGCGCTTTAATATACAAATCTTTTATATTCGCCTTATATATCACTTATTAAATTTAAGAATGGCACTCAGTCTCTTACGTTTTATGACTTGCAGTATGGTTTCATAAAAAATAATTACTTAAAATAGTTATAAATACTTTGTACAATTAAGAGGAACGATTTGATAAACATTCTAATTTGTATTCACAAACCATTTCCTTTGAGCGTAAAGGAAATTGCTGTTTGATCAGTATTTCTGTATCAAATAACTCATTAGTCTTATCCTTAATAAAGTGTATAAACTTTTGCATTTGCTTTATATTGTCTCTCTGCATAGATTTATCAGACTCGTTTGACTCAACACTAAAGAATAATACATTTTTAAAACAGTTCACTCAAACACCTGCGTCTAATATATTTCAGATTTTAAAATTTGCAGTTTACATTCTGTAGTGTACTGAGGTATTTTATGATAATTTTACATTTAATAAAGTGATTAATAAGACACACAAAGTTCAAATGGATTTTCAAATCGTTAAATTGTGGATTCAACAGTAATGTTGCATAAATAGAATAAAATCTCCAACTTATTAAGTGTTTTTTTTTCTCATACAATTGTTTTCACTGAACGCGTCGCATTCACTATTTTAATCTTTCATTACAAGGTCAAAGGTAATCAATCCAGTTACTACGCAAGTCAGCCAGCAATAAATTACATTGTTTTATTTTACAGTAAATATGTTGTCAACAAATGTATTGTACACAGCATTACTGCTTTTATATGTAACTACCGAAGTTTTTTCTATGAGTAACACTGCATCAGTATTTCGTATCACACCTAAGAAAGATGAAGAAATCAAAGTTTTATATTCCTTGGACAGAGATGTGGATGGTGTAAGTAAAATCAAGATGCAATTCTAAGTAAATTATATTACTAGAATATTGATCACAACATTTGATCCAACAGATTGAATTTTGGAAGGATCCGTCGGGAATAAACAAACCTGTTGATTTGATGGTTCCGGAAAATCACATAGAAACTTTCGAGTACGCGATGAAAGACCATGATTTGACGTATAGTGTTCTAATAGTCGATGTGCAGAAATTATTAAACAATACAACCAGACTTAAACGCAGTAAAAATTCCGTATGTCGATTTTGACGGTTTTTGCAACTTTTACGAGACAGGAGATCATTACTAATTTCCTAATGAACTATAATAATTTATTGATGAATCTTTTAGGAAAACTTTGGATTCACGCGGTTCCAGACGTTGGATGAAATCTACAACTGGTTGGATAACTTGGCTCTCGCTTATCCGAATAACGTGGAAATAATCGTGGGTGGAAAGAGTTTTGAAGGCCGCCCGATCAAAGGAGTAAAACTCACCTTTGCTCCGGGTAAGTCGGGCGTTTTCATCGAGGCTGGAATTCACGCACGGGAATGGCTGTCGCATAGCACAGCAACGTTCTTGATAAATGAATTACTGACTAGTAACGATCAGGACGTTCGTAAGCTTGCACAATCGTTCGAATGGTACGTCTTTCCATGTTTCAATCCTGATGGCTACGCTTTTACACATTCTGAAGTAAGTTTTTGTACCAGTTATACGACTTCAAAAAAAAAAAAAAAAAAAATTAAGGGTAATAATGCAATTTACTGTTGGTTATACAAAAGCCTCAAAACAGAAAATTTAGATTGTGGCGTAAAACGAGAACGCCTTATGCTACTTATGATTGTTGGAACGAAGAATTCTGTGAACGACGTATATGTCACGGTGCCGATCTCAATCGAAATTGGGGATTCCACTGGGGCGGTCAGTACATTTTTTTTTACGACTAATTAAAAAAAAATGAAAGTATATATTGGTTTTGCACAATACTTACTTTTGTATTCAATACCATTCTTGAACGTTCTCTGTCAGGTCCTGGAAGTGGCCAGAACGAATGCGCTGAGGTTTTTGCCGGACCAGCTGCTTTCTCAGAGATCGAGTCCAAAACTTTGTCTGAATACATAACTTCTATCTCTGATAAACTTTTTGCGTACATAAGCTTTCACACCTACATTGAAAAGCTTATGTTTCCTTACGGCCATACAAGTGCTCATTTGGATAACTATGACCAACAGGTAATCGGGTACATACAATATATTTATTAAGAATTCACAGATAAAATGTAGTATTGTCTGTTTTTAGTATACAGTAGGCCTTGAAGCCATCGACGGACTTTCGAAAAGATACGGATCTGAATTCGATGTTGGAAATATTGCTGAAATTCTCGGACGTATGTTCAAGAGTTTTATATATTTATGTACATCGTGCATTATTATAATAAAAGAATATAGTATAATGTCTGGATACAAGTGCGCGAAGTAGATGATTATTGCACAAGTAAAAGCTTGAGTGCGAAAAACACCTACAGCGCACGTGTATATCGTATTAGCATATTACGGTGTTAGCGTGGTAAAGTAGTTTCATCCTCGTGGGAATATTATCGCCCGAACGAAGCGAGAGCGATAAGTTTCCACGAGGGTGAAATCCCTTTACCCCCTAGTATTTGCTACGCTCGGGCGCTTATCCACGCCGTGACGTAAAGTACGAAATAGCCATACTAGTATCGTAATATACTATTTCGACACTCTGTGTGCAAAGTTACATTCATACAAATAAGCGTGCGCAAAACTCCCGATTTCGTGCACGTTTCGATTTAGTGCAAGAATCCGACATTTCGCGCTCTCTAAAAATCAAGGAGAAATCGAACTTCGTATATAAAGAGTGTCAAAATAGTACGGTATAATAGTGGCGACAATGAGCAATAGCCGCTCGAAAAGGACACGAGTGTTAAAGCATTGCATGCACATTTTCGCCCCCCAGTTTTACAATGTAATATTCTACAGGACCAGCTAGTGGTGGTTCAATAGACTGGGTAAAAGCAAACTTCGAAGTTCCTTTCGTTTACTGCTACGAGCTGCGCGGCCGGACAAAAGCTGGACAAATGTACGGGTTCGTGGCTCCGCCGAGTGAAATAATTCCCAGTGGACAAGAAGTCCTGGACTCACTCGTCGCTATGTTCAAAGCAGCTGCCAATTATTATCCGCAATTGAAACGTAAGTTTCGTGTTACTAAATCGAAAATCAATCTTCAGTTTTGAAAAGAAATATACGATGTTAATTTGTTAATTTAGGTACATCAGAAGCACCGCTGCATGGATCAGAGTCGTTGCAACTTCCTCTTCAATAATAAATTGTTTTTACGTTAATTTATAGGCAATTATAAACTACCCAAGTAATGATTTAAATAAAAATTCTCTTTTATTACCACAGCCCCTTCCGTACTTCATCGTTCCCAAATATACGAACACACTTTCATTGCACATCATGGACAAGGGGTTGCAAATCCCTTGTGGCTTTCTTTTGAGAAGCAAACAAATAAAGCTATCAAAAATGAGCAAATCCTGCAAATAATTCTCTTTACGTTCTTTCTAAACAACGTAATACATACTAGATGTTTGATGAATTACTTATTGACATTATTTATATTGACGCACTTCAATTATAATTCTGAGCCAAGTTGCAAAGTAATTTATTTACTCACGATTGAAACGTGTAGCCACTTTATTTCTTAAAAAGTGGGACCTAATCAGCTATCGGCATTTAAATGAAAATATACGATTGTTATTATTTTCTATTTATTCACTTATTTCACAGTATATAATAAAACAAAATAACAATTATTTTGATAATTTTACACCCTTTCATCCATTGCTAATGCAATCTAATTTGAATAAATTAATACAATTTTTTATAAATATTCAACATTTTTTTCAAATTTCCAAAATTTTGCAGGAAAAATAGTACATTATGCAACATGGGAGTAAAGTCGTTAATTAGTCCTGCAGATGAGAGTTTGGTTATGGTCGTCGTCGCTTTAGCGTCCGGAGCTGCCATCTTCGCCCAGTCAGATTAGACTTTCTTCGTAAAAAAACCTTAAGAGGCAGTTTCTCTGCAGAAAATTCTTGGGGACGATTGTAGGACATTATTATATACAAATGCGACAACGATTTCGGCGTCGGTCATTTTTTAAACGGCGAAAGGAAATACGAAAAGCAGGCTTTTCGCGTATAACTTTTGAACCGTTAATGCTATTGAAAATTTACAAGAATATCAATTTATAGGTATTAAGAATACGTACAAAGTGAGCCCAGGTGGATTGAATTTCGTTGACTTGTTCACTTGTTATAAATAAAAAATCGTCGATTGCAGGCTTTTTTTATAATTTGAATAATTCAGTTATTTTTGCATTCAGATAATAAAAGTGCAGCTATTAATGAAGGTCTTAGTGTACTTTATAAGTGGTAGCAATTTTGGCTTTAAATATTAATAACTTTTAGTATAATTCTATTTGTTATCTAAAAAGGTGTCTTACAAAATTAAAATTTCTCCAGCCTCCAGGCATCGTACAGACTTCTTTTACGTCTCATTTCACTCGTAAAGAGTTGTACTATAACGTACAATAAATGAAATCTTGATTTTTCAACTGTAAAATTTTTAAAAATGACTTCGACTTGTTTCGTATTTTTCCGAAAAAAAGTCTAATCCGACTGAACTAAACTCGCTCTTATACGATTTACGCGTTCTGCAAGTGGCGGATATGATGATGCGGATTAATTAGGGCCTTGGGAGCCGGATTCATGCATCAATTATGCTTTACGTCTTTCTTTTACCGGGCATCAGCATTCGGAGAAAATATTATATTGAAAAATCGTCCTAATTTCTAGTTTTAATTGACGGAGTAGTTGCGTGAAATCGTGGTCGATGTAGTTTTAGCGAGAGTACAACATAGCTGACAAGTGACGTAAAAAACAAATGCTTCTTTTTTGCGTATGTGACGATGATGACACGACGGGGGGGGGGGGGTCGATATTGTACACTGCTGCTCTAAATGTGTCTCGATGTAAATTACATCTTGATAGGGCAGTGATGTGCGATTCACATATTTATATTCGGGTCTAGTAATAAATAAAGCGATTTTATTTTGTATAAATTATCAAAATAATTGTTTTTTTTGTTTTATTATATACTGTGAAATAAGTGAATAAATAGAAAATAATAACAATCGTATATTTTCATTTAAATGCCGATAGCAGATTAGGTCCCACTTTTTAAGAAATAAAGTGGCTACACGTTTCAATCGTGAGTAAATAAATTACTTTGCAACTTGGCTCAGAATTATAATTGAAGTGCGTCAATATAAATAATGTCAATAAGTAATTCATCAAACATCTAGTATGTATTACGTAGTTTAGAAAGAATCTTATTTGTATGATTTGTTCATTTTCGATAGCTTTATTTATTTGCTTCTCTAAAAAATGCCACAAGGGATTCGCAACCCCTTGTCTACGATATGCAATGAAAGTGTGTTCGTGAATTTGGGAACGATGAAATACGGAAGGGGTTGTGGTAATAAAAGAGAATTTTTTGAGAATTAGTCTCGCTTTTCAGAGAATAAAGCGGCTATTATAGGTCAGTCGTGAATAATACTATATTGTGCAACTAGGGGGGAAAATTGGCTTTTTCTATCGAGGGTGATGTTTTGAGCACGAGAGCCTAAGGCGCCCTCGACTCCCACTCGCGCTCAAAACATCACCCGAGTCGGAAAAAGCCACTTCCCCCTTGTTGCACACCGTACTTTTTATGATAAGTGCACGAATAGGCCACTTAATATGCATATGAAAGGAATGAAAAATTCGAGGACATTTCAAAGTGAAACAATAGTATATTGAAAATTTCAAAAATTTTGAAAATTTAAAAAATTCGAAGATTTCAACAATTTTGAATATTTCGAAAATTTTGAAAATTTTGAATATTTCGAAAATTTCGAAAATTTTGAATATTTCGAAAATTTCGAAAATTTTGAATATTTCGAAAATTTTGAATATTTCGAAAATTTTGAATATTTCGAAAATTTTGAATATTTCGAAAATTTTGAATATTTCGAAAATTTTGAATATTTCGAAAATTTTGAATATTTTGAAAATTTTGAATATTTCGAAAATTTTGAAAATTTTGAATATTAAAAAAATTTCGAAAATTTTGAAAATACTTATATAGACACACATTTATCGGATAGGCTGCAGAGTGAGGAAAAAACTACTCCCTTGGTAGGAAAAAGTATGCCATTCCCGCTGTCAAGAAAAACTCGATTTTCCATTCATTTTACATGCATGGAAAGTGGCCTTTTTCGTGCACGTATAATGAAAAAACTGTTTTTCAATGATTATTGTTTTTTACAGAAAACCTTTTAGATAAAAAACGGCTCGTTACATCCCTTTAAGTTTAATGTATTATTTTACCGAAAGACAATGCTAATCAGACTTTAAGTTTCTCTTTAATTTTAGAATAACAAAATACAATAGGGATGAGGCGGGGGGGGGACTGATCTCTGGCCGTTTCTTATGTGTGATTAATACTGCTTTTTTAATGTAAATAAAATATATAAAGTATTTTATTTTACCAATACAAAGGCGCTCTTATTGTCATACATAATTGTTGAATGCTATACAATTTAACAAGTCAAAAAAAAAACTTTAACGGAAGACATTATACAGTGTTGAAATTATAAAAACTTGCTCGACTTTAAGTATAAGTGCTATATTTCTTTAAAATCGTGACAAACAGATATATTATAAATAGTATGTAAAAATTATGCAGCAGAGTGTTCAGTTCAGTAGGAAAAGTAAATTCAAAGGTATATATAATTAGAATTATATTCTCTATAATATGATTGATAAAAATACAAATTACTAATTTTTTAGTATAT
Organism: Nasonia vitripennis; assembly: GCF_009193385.2. Lineage (NCBI taxonomy): Eukaryota > Metazoa > Arthropoda > Insecta > Hymenoptera > Pteromalidae > Nasonia > Nasonia vitripennis. The sequence goes on along the minus strand of NC_045757.1, from coordinate 22,325,722 downwards.
TTCACATCTCAAAATTTTAATGTATTTAATAAAATATATTCGTTATTTTATACTATAACTACATGTTTTTAACTGTCGTAGAAAAATAAAATGTTTTTATAAATGTTATTTTGTAAACGAATGAAGTACAATAGGTCAAGTTTGATTAGCTTCTTAAGAAACAAGAAGTGATTGCTACCTATAACTCCCTAAACTATTTGTACTTGGTTGGCCATTCTTTCATACTTTCAGAACGTAAGAGCACAGTAGATCACCTAATAGTTTCAAAGAAATGGAAATAATAGCTCATGCATTTCAAGCAATAATTTGTAGACTGTTTCGTTGTTCAATATCAAAGTTTGACGCTGTACAATGAACGTTTCTTTTTATATTATTTAGAAGTTTTATCCTAATTGATTTGAAATCAATTTTCATAATAACCATATTATATTCTACTGATCAGTACCAGTAGAACACAGCAAAACTATAAAATTTTCCTTAATTAGCGTCTCTACCGCTTGCCATGATTTACCGTTAACAAAAAAAAGCTTACAAGATAACTCATGGAGAACTACAAAAGGCTACAAATTTTTCAGTAATCCATTGTTTGTCTAGTAGTGCTCCTTAGATACGGTGGTTTATTAGATTTGAAAATTAAATAAATTCTGCATTAGTGTACATATATTTTACTGATATCGGCTATAATAATTAATATATATTTATTTATATATTATAAAATTGTTTACAAAATCATACTTGGTAAAATGTATCTATTAAAAGACGTTTCAATTATTGATACAATAATAATGTTGCACTAATAAAATATAATGGGACTTTTTAGGTATTTTTTCTTTTTTCTTATTCCATTGTTTCCGCAGTAAACGCGCTGTAAAGATTTATCAATGAGACGCGTGGTTTTAATCTTTTATTAGAAATTCAAATCCAGTCAGTTGAGAATTCTCGTATTGGTTTTATAAGAATCATTCGTCACTGGATCTTCCGGAAGAATTACTTTAATGTCTGTTTTTCTCCTATTATAATTGGACGTTACCAACGAGAGAGGTTGGTATCAGAGAAAATGGTAAAATAGTTATACCTGTGTGTTATTCAAACCGCCAGTACTCACATTTAATTCGCGTGAAACAATGCGGAAATTTTTACGGATAAAATAGTTGTGTACATTCATCGGAGGATGACTGAGGATGAAACACTTGATCAAACTGTTAAAAACTATCTTCGGCTGATGTTGCGTGCGGCAATTCAATAGAAGAGCATTCTGATAAGAATTGTAACGATTAACTATATTAAATTACTTTAGCAAATACTTTTCTAAGTGATCATCGTTCTTTTATATAAGGTCCCGCTATCTCAAGCACCAACGTAGACGTTTCCTGGCTCTGGTAACTATTGCCTTGAACTCTGTATTTTGAATATGGCGAGTAAAGCTCATCAAGTAAGTATTGCGAGTATTCTGCCAAATTTATTTATATTTGTTAGATGATATACTATACGTAATTTATTCATTCATAACACTGCATTGCTCGTTTGGCAGTAAAAATGTTGTCAACGTATAAACTGTACACGGCATTGGTTCTTTCATTTGTCATTATCGAAGTTTACACTGAGAGTACTGCATCGGTATTTCGAATCACGCCAAAGAAAGATGAAGATATCGAAGTTTTGTATTCCTTGGACAGGGACATGGATGGTGTAAGTAAAAGAGGCGATTTCTATATGAGAGTTACATCACCAAAATATTAATGAAATTATTTTGTCTAACAGATTGGATTTTGGAAGGATCCGGCAGGCATCGATAAGCCTGTTGACTTGATGGTCCCAAAAAAACACCTAGAAACTTTCAAGGCGACAATGAAAGATCATGAATTGACATATACTGTTCAAGTACAAGATGTACAGCAATTATTGAACAATGCGACCAGACGTGGTAAACGTTCTAGAAATATAGTAAGTCGATTCGGATAACATTTTTAACTTTTACCAGACCAGGCATCGATACCAATAATTTATTGATGAATCTTTTAGGAAAACTTTGGATTCACGCGGTTCCAGACGCTCGATGAAATCTACAACTGGTTGGATAACTTGGCTCTCGCTTATCCGAATAACGTGGAAATAATCGTGGGTGGAAAGAGTTTTGAAGGCCGCCCGATCAAAGGAGTAAAACTCACCTTTGCTCCGGGTAAGTCGGGCGTTTTCATCGAGGCTGGAATTCACGCACGGGAATGGCTGTCGCATAGCACAGCAACGTTCTTGATAAACGAATTACTGACCAGTAACGATCAGGACGTTCGTCAGCTTGCACAATCGTTCGACTGGTACATCTTTCCGTGCTTCAATCCGGACGGCTACGTTTTCACCCACTCCGACGTAAGCTTCTATGCAATTTAAAGATTTCTGTGTACATACCTGAAGGTTGAAATTATAAGGGTAATCATTTGTTTGCTATTAAAGCCTACAAATGGATTAGTCAGATTATGGCGCAAAACGAGAACGCCTTATGCCGCAAATCAGTGTTGGAACCAAGAATTCTGCGAGCAACGCATATGCCACGGTGCCGATCTCAATCGAAATTGGGGATTCCACTGGGGAGGCAAATATTTTTAATCACGAATGAAATATCATTTCCCCAACATTATTATACTAGAGGTTTTCTGTCAGGTCCTGGAAGTGGTCACGACGGATGCGCTGAAGTTTTCGCCGGACCTGGTGCTTTCTCGGAAATCGAGTCCAAAACTATCTCGGAATACATAACTTCCATCTCTGATAAACTTTTTGCATACATAAGCTTTCACACCTACATTGAAAAGCTTATGTTTCCTTACGGCCATACAAGTGCTCATTTGGATAACTATGACCAACAGGTAATCGGGTACATACAATATATTTATTAAGAATTCACAGATAAAATGTCGTATTGTCTGTTTTTAGTATATAGTAGGCCTTGAAGCCATCGACGGACTTTCGAAAAGATACGGATCCCGATTCCCTATCGGAAATATTGCTGAAATTCTCGGGGGTACGTGCAATTATCATTTATGCAAATATTAAATCGACAAAGTAGCAATGCATCCAAACACTTGAGCCTAGAATAAAATATTTTCCGTAGGCCCAGCCAGTGGTGGCTCGATAGACTGGGTAAAAGCGAACTTCAAAGTTCCTTTCGTTTACTGCTACGAGCTGCGCGGCCGGACAAAAGCTGGACAAATGTACGGGTTCGTGGCTCCGCCGAGTGAAATAATTCCCAGTGGACAAGAAGTCCTGGACTCACTCGTCGCTATGTTCAAAGCAGCTGCCAATTATTATCCGCAATTGAAACGTAAGTACAGACTTCATTTTCGAAAAACTCAAACATCGCATAACTGCAATTTTTTATTTTAGGTGAAGCAGAAACATCGGCGCCTGCATCACCGTCCTTGCAATAAATATCCCTCATGGCCACAAATTTTTTAATCAAACCACCTTATAAATTATTGGAATAAAAATTCGTTGAACGAAAATTGCCTCTCACTATCACAGCTCCTTTCCGTATTCGATCGTCCACATCGCGGCTTCGCAGAGTGCGCTCACATACAATGACGCGCACTATCATATGTGTACAGCATTCCGGTAACGCTGAAACCGACACTGCGAAGTCTGTAGATGATGGAAGGACCGAACAGTTTAGCTCAGATTGCGGCGCGCGCAGGTCATTCGGAAGTACGAAGTAAATATACGCCGCGTGAAATACAAGTGTTGACATCCACCACCGTTTTTCGACGAGATTACATGCAAACTTTTGGCCGTTCGTGCCTACGCTGACAACAACAATTATACTTCCAATTCTCGTGTAGCGAGTGTGTGCGCGATCAGTGTCGTGTCTCGAGACCCGCCTTAGATGGTCCGCCCGAGCAAATTCCCGCCGATGACAATGGAATCGCCGGACATAAAAAACTCGCTCACGCCAATTTCCCTTCACACCGGCGTCGCGAACCACGGAGCGCGCGCTCTTTGGAAGTACCAGTGCGGACGCTCGACCTCGACACCGCTCAACGGCTGCTCGAGCTCGAACTTTCAGGGCCGACATCTGCGCTCGGGACTCGAGAGCAGCTTGCTCGACAACAGCTACCTGCAGCTCGACGAGTCGCCGATTTTATTCGCGCATCCCAAGGTCAAGCTCGCGGCCGTGCTGACTTTCGGTGAGTTGATTATTGCACTCGAGTTTGCGGGAATTGAGCATCGTCAGGATTTTCGATCGCGAGATTCTGTAACGTTTGAACGTCTTTCGAACTGAGTCGCGCTGTTACGTAATGGCCTTTGCTCACGATCAAAATAAATCCTCGCGCAAGTGTGAAACCCACAGAGAGCGACGTTTCCGCATTGATGCCTATAGTTTTGCGTCGAGCGTGGCTTCGTGTACTTACGCGCGATTGTTGATGTGATTTCATTCTTACTCGTCGAACAATCGTGATAATTTCGGTCACATATAGTCTCGAACAATACAAATCATCGCTTGCTTTTTCATCTTCTTCCAGGCAGAAAGTTGTCGCTTGAAAACGATCGTCTTAGCACTACTGGAGTTGCAGCGTAAGTGAAATGTGGCAGAATCATTGTTTTTGCGAGTAGCTGTTTATCGTGTATATTTCTTGCAGAACCTTCGGTAAAATGGGAATCATGGAGATGTCTGAAGAGTTTACAGCCGAAAGTAGTAGCTCTAGTTCTCACACTGATGAAATAAAAAAGCAAATAAACAAAGTCAAGAAACGGAAATCGGTATTATTAACAATTTCATAAAAGCTGAACACATGTCTACTCTATACTGGGATTTTGAAATAATATGAAAACGTTTGTCTTTTCGCAGACTTCTCCTAAGCAAAAAAGTCCCAAAATTTACAAAACAACAAAAAAAGTTACTGACGCTGATGGCGGACATTCGAAGAAAATCGGAAGCTCCGGTAAATTGAAAATGTCGGCCCAAAGTACAAAGAAACGCATGGTAAGTTCACCTTCTCAGAATATTCATCAGCTGTACTTCCATATAAGCGCATGTGTCTTCTTATGTATTAAAACGTCAATGACTTTCTTTTTATAGAAATCGCCTAAAAGTAAAAGCCCAACGGGATTTAGAATTGGACCCTTTAGAAAAGTCGTACCATCGAGCAGTTCATCGAAGAAATTAATCAGCATTAATAAGCAAACAACAAATTCTGAGTCCTCGGACAAGTGCTTGGTAAATTCGCCATCGCCTTTTTTTTAAACTGTATAAATAGAAGAGATGATATAAAATAATTAATTTTTAGATGAAGAGGTCCCCTATTCGCAATGGCAGTCAGTGTCCTACACTAAAGCTATCCAGATGTCCCCGATCTCCGAAGCTTCAAACGGCTGTAAGGGCGATGATCAAACAGCAAAAAGAGGAAATACGAAAACAAAAGGAAATAGAAATGGAAGAGTATAAAAATAAGGTATCTTCTTTACCGTGTATTGAATTTTTTAATCATTATTCTGTATAAAAACTTTTTCTAAATTGTGTATGTATAGTTGTTAGAAGAACAAAGACGCAAAGAAGAGGAAGAGATCTTGAAAATGCGCCAGGAGACAGTTTTCAAAGCAAAACCTATAAGAAAATACGTGCCACTTCCTGTAGTTAAAAAGCGAGCTTTGACTGATCCAATTTCACCTAATTTGTGCAAACGACGTCGTGTCGAAACATCTTCACACAGCACGAATTCCCATCGAACGCAATGAGGCTCTGACTATATCAAGATTGTTAATTTATGACTGATAAGCTAGCTCTTTTAATATATAATGTAATGTAAGATACACATTTTATAGAAAAAAATGACGTAAGTGCGCTACAACCTAGCGTATAAATTTAAAATATTTAACGACAATTATTCAAGTTTTTGATTATTTTTGAGGTGTTTTTAATTTTTTGAACAATTTAGACTTCGAAAAATGTTGATTTATGAGAATTGCTTCGAATGTCAGTAAAATAATTTGTGATACAGTTCGTATGGCGCATTAGAGGTCAAGGCCTCCAAATTTATTTGTAAATTTGATGACTGGATACGTGAATATTAGAAATAAGCAAATCTTTTAGTGTTTACTAAATGATAAAACCTTATTTAAAGGATGCAATTCAATTGATAATTTTTGAAATTGCCTTAAGAATGATCTATGAACACAGCAATATTTTAGTTTGTAGGATTGTGATATTTTCTCGCAGGTTTCGAGTTCATTTCATAAATAAATTATTACGAAACTTACTACGAGCTATTTCTTTTCTAAATATAATAAATGATTATCTCAAAGCAGTGAACCAAGCTTTTTTCGAGCATGTATTCAGAATGAGTCTACAAAGTTTATGATTAAACCAGACAAAATTCTTATAAATATATCGAATAAATTTTTAAGAAAATATAGGTGTTGTTGTGATTTAGTTATAAAATTGCATAAGTCTCATTCTATAATACAAATACTTTATAATCATAATCAATGGCTCATTTTCAAGTTAACAAATTTTTACTTAAAAAACTAAAGTGTAAACGTAATTTTGAAAATTCGTTTATGGGCTTATTTTATTACAGGATACATGCATCAAATGCAATTATTTATAAGTGTTACGGTTTAAATGTATGTATACATATCATTTACTTTTATACTGATTTTAATCTGGTAAATGAAATAAATAATAGTAATAATGATTTGTTCAGTTTAATAATTTATTGTGTATATGTACGGAAAAGATAACATAAAATGAATATCTAGAGTACCTTTGACCTATTTTAAAATTAAAAAAACTTGTTTCTATAATTGCGAATACTTCACAGAATTTCTTTATTTAGTATAAGTGTAAAATGCAAAAAACTATATTTACAATGTCAAATATTTACAAGTTCCATTACCGCCCTTTTTTAGTCCGACTCGGATCCAGAGCTGGCATCCGACATATACTCTCCAACGTTGATAGAGAATTTATATTCTTGATCACATCCCAAATATGCATCACTCATGAAGTAAAGCGTATAGTGATGTTGCCCAGGAGCTGGTGCCAAAAAGTCAAGTTTCACGGTAGCTTTCTGTTGTAATGTTAACCTCTTGATCGACAAGAGCTGATTGGCCTTGGGGTCACCAATAACCACCCACCATCCTTCTTCTCTTTTCTGTGGGAAAAGAGGTGCTACCACAGGCCCTGTAACCTCATCCTCGCGTTCTAATTGAACAACGACATTAACGGTATCTCCAAGTCGGATTCTATCTTTGTCCTGAACATCGAATGCCATCTCGATGTTAGGATAACGATTACAAAATTTAGCAACATCCGTCATTTGCTGCTCAGTTAGTTGCAAAAGCCGGTTGCGTACATCATCCTCCAGCTCCATGACGTCGAAAACGGTTTCTACACCTTTGTCTGTGCAACGTTTTATTATTTCGGGCGTGAAATGAGGCAATTGTTTGAGATATGAATCCTTTGACCACATCGCCTGTGTGACCATTTGAGCCAATTCCATAGCAGCTACCGCAGGTGCAAGCCAACCTGAAAATACAAAATAAAGATTTATAAATTATTATTACATTAGAAACGTTAAAAATTTATCCGCTGTTTAGTTTAGTTAACAGATACGATTATCAAACTCTTAAATACATTTAATACTTGTAACAGATGCTTAATTTGCTCAAGAGAATTGATTTTTTAAATAATTGCTTGTATATTAAACATTGTATTTTAACAAAATTACGCACCTGCAGAACTCAGGACATCGACAGAGGCCTGTATCAGCCTGATCGATTTATTCAGCACTAACTCCGTATCGTGTTGTAGCTCAGGTCCTAGCTGTATTCTGGATAAATGTGCTTGTAATAAAAGCTGAGCTTTGATGTGGGGATCAGCCATTCTTTGTGCTTGTGGAGCATGCGGCAATCTGCTTGCTAAGCTTCTCAGGAGATTTTCTTCCTTTTGGCGAACTGGTATCGCCTCATACTCAGCCGCAGCTGATATGATTTCTATTAATCCTCTAATCTTAGTTTTCGCATTAAGGGACGCGTCGAACATTTCAACGGTTGCGTAATTGATGTAATAGTATGCTGCAATCATTCCGAGATTCAATGGCGTGACGTCCATTTCATCTTCTACAGTTACGCATTTGGCTTGTTCCAAGTCACTCAGAGTGCTCTCGACAAGTTCTGAAAGATGGTCAGATAAATGCCTGTGAGTGACACCCTGCAGTCCATAGTAATTTGGATTTTGGGTGAGTCGTCTGTAGAGTAGAGTCCACGTAAGATAATCTACGGCATCCTGTTTATTTTCAATGGTCTTTGTGACCACTTCGGCATTAAAATGGTCATGTAAACGATGATCTAAATGACTTTCCACCGGCAACGGTTCCATCAAAAACTTTTTGAAAAAGTCTTTCTTTGAGCTCTGGCAAAGGAGTACGCATTTAGAATCGTCATCTTCTTGTGGTCTGTTTGCTCGTGACACCATTTGCAAGACATCCGTCACGGGATAGTCCTCGTAGGCGTGCGTTTTACCATTGTAACATTGGGTGTCCATGACTACCACAAGGTAAGCATAGATTGAGAGACTCCAACAGAGATCCCGAGTGCAAACAGCGATTTGTATTGCCCCACTATCGAATAACTGTTCTACAAGTCTTCTATCGTTTGCTGACAAACCTTCGTGCAAATAAGCGACTCCTTGAGCCAAAGTTTCTTTCAAGGTCTTATCAGACATTCTGTCTAAAAATGGTTTGATGTCCGATTCTTCGGCGTGGAAAAATTGCGTCGGCTTTCCTTCTGCTGCTGTAAAGGTCAAGATCTCAAATGCCGTCAATCTTGCCTGTTTTCGTGTTGGTACAAAGATGATGGCGGGCTTTCTCAGTGCATGCCGCAAGATCGCATTGTACACTGGTTTTGCCATGGCAGCTAAACGCGATGCGTTGTGAGTAATATTGATACCCTGAACGTGAAGTTCAAGAGGTATAGGGCGCACAGATGTTTGGAAATTGAAAGTAGCAGCTGCAGGAGCACCCAGCCACTGCGCAACATCTTTGGCATCGGCCAGTGATGCCGATAAGGCAACAATCCTGGTTGGCTTATCCAATTGAGACGAAATGTACCTGTTTGGAAAAACGTTTCATTTATCAGCAACAAACTTATCAAAATCTAACTAATCAATTACAATAAATAATAAAAAAGTCTTTACTAGTTATTTAGCAAAATTCATCGATTATTTTAAGAAATGTGCAAAAAATAAAATGTATATTTACCTAGCTCTGGAGCAAGCTACTTCTAAAACTGGTCCCTCCTCGCCGCCTATGAGTTGTAGTTCATCTATGATGAACAATTGAATGTTTTGTACATTCTTTCTCTGCTTCCATCTTCGTGAAAGGACGTCCCATTTATCGGCGGTTGTAATGATGATCTGTGCTTTGGCCAAAAGCTTCAGATCTGTACCAGTCTCGCCAGTCAAAAGCACGACTTTTTTCCCAAGACTTTTAAATTTATACGCCCAGTCGCTGTATATAATTTCAGCAAGCGCTTCTTTTGACACCATATAAACGCATCTTCCATCCGGATTTTGAGAGATCAATCGCAGAACGGCGAATTCGGCGATTGTAGTTTTTCCGGAGCCACTTGGTGCACCAACGAACACGTTATCATCGGAATTATACACGGCGTTGAAGACCTGATTAAATAAGGATGAAACTTTATAATTTAAGTAAATATTCAAACAAATATTATCAAATATTTGTGACATACCTGAGTCTGGATAGGGTTAAACTGCGGAAACTTCTCCACGTACAAATTCTCGAAAACGGAGTTTCTCAAAGCCGTGATTGGCAATGGTTGTAAATCCAATAATTCTGTTGGAGGAAGATTCTTCTCCGGGAGTATCAAATGCCGGAAACTTACCGGCAATTGTGTTTCAGCGCCGATCCATCGATCGGATACTACCCGCAAGAAGTAGTGCGGGGGTAATGGTTCGAAAATGGGAACAAAAAATTTTATCAAGTGTTCGTCTCCGGCATATTTAGACTGTAAAAAAAAATTTTAGATGTAAATAAAGAATTATAATAAATTGTGGTACAATGAGATTTCAAAATAAATTTTACCTTGAGCAAGAAGAATTCGTGATGCAAAATCACTTCAGAATCGACATCTTCCACAAGAATCCAAAAGGCTTCCGATGCACCATGAACTTTGTCGTCCCACATGAAGTCAGGTGTAATCGTTAATTCAACGCGCAATGTTGATCTCGTAATCGGCTGAATGTGTGTGGAAAGATCCAGTTTCGGAAATTGGTGAATGTATTTATGGACAGTCTTTCCAAGTTTGGGCACACGTATAAGTTCACCAATTTCATTCGGTCCAAGATCGTACAACCTCTCCCATGGAAAGTTTTTCTTTTCAATCTTCTTGACTATTTCTTCGGGCATTTTGCGAAACTGTCGCAGCGGCGACATAGATTGCCACATACGACGATCAATCATTTTACAAAGCGAGAGGCATTTGTCTGCCAATTGAGCCCAGCCCCGGAACAATACAATCTCGAAAATTGCGCGCATCAAACGGGAAGCAGATTGAGTGACATAAACCATGTCAGACATGAGGGCAAAACCTTCAAGTTTTAGCTGAAATAAAATGACGAAAACATTTTCAGTCACACATTTTCAATTATTAAGTAATAATTTTAGATAGTGATGAAATCTTACTTGAGATATGTAAGCTTGAAGCAGTACATTCACCTTCGCGCTAGGCTCCTCCATATTCTCCTTAATTGGAATCGGAACGCGTTCCATTAGTTTGTGCAATTCTAATTTCTCTTCATCTCTAACATTAATATTTTTGAACTCGCTTGACAACGAGAATACACGGAATAGTTCGATCTCACTGAGTGTCCTCTTCAATAGTTGATTGTAGGTAGATATAGTCTCATGAGTACAGTAGTAATGAGAAGCAATTCTACCAAGCTCGGTAGCTTGGAAGTTACCAGATTTGCGATCGTATTTGATAAGACCGCTGCGGTCCAGAGCCATGGCAGCAGAGTGCACTAAATCTGCACGGTGCAACTCTAGCAAAGGATCATCGCGTATTTTGTCGTGGCTGATACCGTAAAGAGTAGGACAACGAAGCATTCTGATGTAGAGGTATGTGTAACCGAGCCACGTTACTGCATCGCGAACATTCTGAATTGTACCAAGTACTATTTCTGCATTCATCATATCGGGCATCTTGCTGACTAGCTGAGATTCGATGGGGAGTTGCTGATTCAAAAGGGACAGGTAATACTGGAGTTCACTGTGGTTCGTAATGAGTATACCTGAAAAAAAGAAATTTATTAAAAATTAAATAAATAAAAGTAATAAACGTTAATTTGCAAACAATGTCGAAATCATGAAAATTTAAATACCTTCTCCTTTGGTGTCATATTGCGGACGTCCAGCACGACCCAGCATTTGCAACACATCCAGAGCTCCTAATTCCACCCAACGTCCTTTTTCTGGATTATAAACTTGGGTACCTTTAATAATGACAGTGTGCGCTGGCAAATTTACACCCCATGCAAGAGTTGCAGTAGATACCAGAACTTGGATATGCCTATCGGCAAAGAGATCCTCTACCAAGGTACGATCGACTCTTGTCATTCCGGCGTGATGGATTGCGAAACCATAAGGCAACAGATCTTTTAACTCCATGTTCTTAACTTGTTCGGCTTCAGTTCTCAAAACTTCCATGGATGCCGAGCCTTCTCTGAGAAACTGTCCAAGACTATCTTTCTCCAGGCACATATCCCTGATTGCACGAGCGGTTTTACCGGTTTCCTTCCTCGAATGCACGAATATAAGCACTTGATTTTTACCCGCATGCTCCATTGTCTTTTCATAGACGACTTCATTCATAACCTGAAAACGTTTTAGAGCCTTCTTTTCCGTAACACCGATGTATTGCTGCTCTAATGACACAGGCCTAAATGCAAGAGATATCATCATTAAATATTTAAACAAAAGAACTAAGGAGATAAGCTAAAAGTATTGAAATTACTTACCTAAAACTATTGTCGAAATAATAAAGTCCAGTCGCTGGTTTGACGCGTAAGAATGCGGCGACATCTTCGTAATTCGGAAGTGTAGCTGACAGACCTACTAGTCTGACATCTTCTTGAGTCGTCTCAATGTTTCTTAAAGTTCTTGCTACCAACGATTCAAGAACGGGACCACGTTCGTCGTGAAGCAAATGAATTTCATCAACAATGATAAGTCTTACGAGTGAGGTAAAGGTCTTTTCTCCTCCTTTTCTCGTAATGACATCCCATTTTTCCGGGGTACATACTATAATCTGAAATCAAAATCAGATTCATTAGATTTTGTGTACTATAATAAGAATGTCATGGCCATGTAATATTGTAATGTATAAATTGTCATGTTTGCTTAGCCTACCTGTGTAGAGGAGATTTGTTCTCTGGTTAATTGATGATCGCCTGTTAACTCTGACACTGTCAGGTTGTATGAGGCTAATCTTTTGCCAAAATTACCAACCATTTCCTGTACGAGAGAACGCATTGGTGCAATGTATATAATTTTAAAGTCGTCGGCGTTTATAGTGCCGTCAGCATTTATGTGCTTGCCTATCTCACGCATCATACATAACAAAGCGACATTAGTTTTACCGGCACCTGTTGGAGCACATAATAATAAATTTTCATCTTCGTCCAAAGCGCACTTGTACAAACGACTTTGAATTCTGTTAAGGGTCTTGAAACCCTCGAATGCAGGCTGGGCAAATTTCGGCAAGTCGTTTATGGAAACAAGTTTTTCATTTTCAGCAAACGGTTTTGGTTTCAATGCTGGTACATGCACTTCTTCGTATCTAAAATCAAGCATCATTTTTGAAAATTTAAAAAAAATATAAAATATTTAATTTATGATTTCATTTCACTTAATATAAATCTTACCCTTTACGTTGTTTTCTAAAACTTCCATCAGGTAAGTGACAACGTTTATTAGGCATGAAGTGACTTCCTTGCGCAAAGGCAATGTCCTCTAAGTCAATTACGTTTCGTGTTCCTGGAACTAATCCTCCAGGACCACCAGCATCTTCGATTTCTTCGCGCCTATGACGCTGCTCTCTTGCCTCAATGGTCTCCTCACCTTCATCACCTTTACCAGTTTCCAATTGGTAAAGGATTTTTGAAAGTGCTGGATCTTCAGACATTTTCTTGCGAATTTTTTGACGTTCACTGTTCGACTGAGAAGATGCCAACATTGTACAGTATGCAACTGAAAAATAATCAATAGGTATTAGTTAACTATGACAAATGTAATGTGTGATAGTAGCATACAATTAAGGTTTGTTTACTCACTCATATGTCTGTATTTTTTAAGCATCTTGATGAAGTCAAAGCAGTCGTAGCCTAGTAATAAAACTAATTGGTTTTCACAGTCGACTGAGGTCTTTAAAACCTCAAGTACATCTTTAGCTTTTCCATGGGAGACAATTGCATCATTATAGATAGCTTTCAACTGTCTCTGAAGCCAATAAGCATCGATGTCTCTTGGATGTAAGGGTTTTTCCTTTTTCGTTTCTTCTGCTTTGCCTAACTGTAAATTCAAAATAATTAAAAATATCAATATCAAAATGAAATAAGTTGTTTTATACTTGTCAATACATTTCTAATTAATCAAGTTGATTCAAAAGATTTAATAAATAGCTTTATTATTTTAATATGCTTTATTATAGAATGAAATTAATAAAATCTATGAAATCATGTATAATGTAAGATGGAAAATCTGTTTGCAAGGATTCATTGTTTTATTTTACTTTTAGTAAGCAATGGTAATAATTTGCTTTACATAAAAATAGAAGAACTTACATTTTCAGCATGAATGGCTCTATCTTCATTAGCTTCGACTCCTTCGTCCCCTTCATCTTCATTTTCTCTAACTTCTCCATACACATCTTCATCATCCTCCTCACTGCTCTCCTCGAATTGGACATTAATGCCATATGTCTCATCAATATTTTCCTCGCCTGTAGTTGTTTTCTCATCTGTACCAAAATCCGTTATTTTTTTCCCTAAATTGACCAATAGAGCAAATCGTTCATCGGCTAAACTTCCAAGTAAAAGTTCAGTTTCCTTTTTCTTCTCCTTCTCTTTTAATTTGTCATTCTTTAAAACAGCTAATACTTCATCTGCAGTACCACAAAGTATATCGCGAGGTTGATGGTCAATAGCCTCTTGTATGAAACTTAACAAGACTTCATACGTCTGCCGAGTCTCTTGTGTTTTAGGTCTGTATACGATGCCAACCATCTCATCCACACCATCGGAGAGGACGGTGGCACCCTTGTTATGAGTAAACTCATACTGTGCTTCATCACGTTTTTGTCGCCTGCAAAGTTATGAATACACAAAAATCAACCGCTGTGCATGTAAGCAACTTAAATACAAATTAGCCTCGTGTGTCTGATAATAGTGGAAAAAAACGATGATGTTTTACTTACTTGACTTTTCTCTCTTCGGCCTTTCCGGGTTTTGATCGTTGAGCACGATCGCCCATTCGCGTGCCATCGAGCTTGCCCACCAGGGACATAACTTCTCCTGTAGCTTCATCTCTGCTTCGTCTCTCGATGAGTCTCACATCAGCTTGTAATACAAGATTAGAATTCTGGAAGCATAATGATGCATTGAGAATGATTTTGCCATTATTGACAGAGATGAAGAATAACGTTGTTGCTTGTACAACTAGAACATAACCTAAGCGAGCCTCAACGTCTTAATGTTTACACGTCTCGCGATTATAGTTAGGAATCGAAGGTAAGCTATACGTGTGATCCGGTGAATGAATATCGACTATTAAAATGTTCAGTCAATAGAAATACGTGATAAGAACTTATTTACCGCTTTGTATTCGTATTGCAGCTGCCTAGCCGCTGCGTCCGCCATGATGCCAGCAGCGTGCTTGATGATGCGATGCGGCAGGCGGCTATAACTTCTCTGGCACTGGCACACACTGACACTGAACTAAGTACTGTTACCGCTTACCGAATCCTCAATCCCGTGTATAGAGTGTAGAACTCGCTGCTGCTCGCTACGCCGACTCTGCGCCACGATATACTTAAGTAATGCAAGATAGAAAGGTGGACGCTGATACTCGCGTAGTCGCGTCGCGTCTCGCCCAAGTCCAAGCAACAGTAGCACACCTACCGGCAGAGCTCGGTGCTGCTTTCAGTTATACCGCTGTTACGTTAATATATTGTTACGTTTTACGTAAATATATACCGTCCGCCATACTAGAAGCGCGAATATTCAAAATAAAAGAATAAAATCTAGTTTCTAATATAACTGACAATCTTTCCTCGATGTTTTTCCGCACGAATCCGAGAGACGCACTTTTACCCCCTCTACGATCCTTTTTGCCACCCGTCATAAAACGTGCGCAGGGATTTTCCCAAGCGCACTAGGTAATCCTTAGGACCTCAGCACCCGAGCCCTCTGCCTGCGGCACATCTGGGTCCTTACCCCGCTTTCTCTCTCTCTCTCTCTCTCTCTCTCTCTCTCTCTCTCTCTCTCTCTCTTTCCCTCAACCTCCCAAAAACTACTTGGCGTGCAGCCGAGGATGAAGCTGCTTCGATCTCAGTCTACATCTAAGCCTCCACCCGGAATGATCTACCTTGTCCAGTACTATTTCCCGTGCACACTTTTAATGCGGCCTATTGTCGGTCTCAAGCCCGAAGAAAACGCAGAGAGAAAGTGTTGTTAATAATTGTAAAATCGTCCTCATTTAACAAATCATAATCGCGCGCTTGAAATCGAACTATAAGTTCTAAAGACGAAACGAACCGACCTTATATTCCCGGACGCGGAACGCGGGAGGAAACTAGACGTTTCACCGCAAACAAATTTTTTATTAATAGAAATTAGAAATTAGAAATACTTAATAAAAAGCAAAAGCAGGCAATGAAAATTGAAAATTGAAAAGTCAAAAGTATTGCATATTTAGACAATAAAATAAAAACGAAACAAAAAGGTACTTGTGTGTAAAACTGTAGCTAGAATCTAAAAACAATGCTTAGGCATCTAAATTACTTGCAGCATAACAACGTTGAATTACAGTTTGTTGGTATTCAAAAAAATTGAGGAAAATCGGCTTGGTATGGGCGCTGTGATATGCTCCTTCAAATAAATAATATATGACATCTTGCGATATAAAGAATGAAAAACGTATTAAATATATTTGAATATTATAAACTGGTAAGAGAATAATATAATAAAGTGAGGAGGACTTTTTCAATCTACTTATTTATATTGCGTAATTAATCAGATAGGATGAAAAGAAGTAAATACAATTACAGCAATTAAAATGTTTACTTATATATTTATGATTTACATGTAAGGCTCTGATAGGAACACGCATTATAAGGATAAAATATACTATATGTTATTCCATACGTGTAGCATTTTTTCTTCATAATATATATCTATCATTATATTTATTTAACATTCACGCAGGAAGCCTTTGCAGGATTTTAGGCTCGGTCAAATTAATTGAATCTATAACTTATAAAATCACTTTTTGGCAAACCACTAAGCTTAATGATGATTATTTATATATGTATGTACATGAATATTCCAAAACAATATATGGATGGAATATAAATAAAGGGATATTATATAGGTATATATTATATTGAAGGATAACGTTTTTCTCTGATAAAAATATCACAAATATAAGATAAATTACAATTTATGCAGAACACTTTTAAAACACTCCAACTGTGATCTGTTTTTCCTTTGAGTAATATATTTATATTAAAGGTATTTTATATAATAAGTAATCAAAATAAGTTATTAATGAATATGTAAAAAAAACATATGGTAAGTATGTCATAGTGCAACTAAATTAAGGAAACCAAAACCAGAATCTGTTATGCACTATATTGTACATGTAAACTGTGCCTTTTTACTATGAATTTATTATTATTAGAGTAAATAAATATGAAAAGTAATATATATATATATATATATATATGATGGAATGAATGTTAATAACATACTCAGATGAATAGATAGATGAATCGTTTCTTTAATTGAGCTTTGATGTTAATGAGTGAATCGTAAATGTGCAATTTTGGCTTAGGAATAATGAAAATAACAGTTGGATAAAAAAACTAGATGAAAGTAATTTGTTCTTGAATTTACAGGCCTATATACATTTACAGCAGAAAAACATCAATTTTTGTATGATTATACGAGCAAACAATAATACTAATTTAATATCGACTGTTGCTTGCAGTGAATCATCAACTTGTGTAATTTTTTTTCATATTTTTATTTCACAATTATATTATACATTTTTAAAATAAAATATTGATGTTTTACTGTTTAAACAATTATTAATAATTATTATACGATTTTTTTTAAATGTGCAGTTTATCACAGAGAAGAAGAATTCATATTTCCAACTATGATACTTATAGGTTTTGAAATATATCTTCAAAAATAATAATTAAACCACTGCTTAACGAACGTATGTACATACATATACATGTATACTAAGAGTAGCGCAGTTCAAATTTTCCTCTCAAAGCCGCACAGCTCACAGAAACTAATCCCCAACACATTGCGAATTAATTACCGAGAAAATTGTTGAATTGTGGTGGTTTTTGTTGAAGAATGTGAACTGCGCTACGGAGCGACAAAGTATTCTCAATTACCTATGAAGTTGAATGTGTAAGGATGATATTAATAATATGTAATTGTGCAGCATGGGCGCAGATAAGACGTCAACCGTATATGCTGAGAAATAATCTCTTTTTTTTTGCAGTGTTATAAGTTATGGAAAATTCTTAAGCTCTCCTTCATAAGCGCGGTCAAAAAATTTGATTTCTCATAATCATGCCTGTTTTAATATAAGCGTCAATTGAAAAAAAATATACATTTGGATGATCGAGAACATAATATAGTTTTAAATAAATGATCATATTAAAACGTTTTAAGGGGCTTCGTAATAATACTTCATTTTTAATCATATATAATTATGGATTGATACTTTCTATATACAGATAATAATTAAATCATATATATAGCTCGAATGGAAAAAATGTTACTTGAACTATACTATTATTTTAAAACACGTCTTTTGTTGGAAATCATTTTACAAAACGCCATTAAAGTTGTACCATAATCATCACTTTATTATATACCTGTATATGTATATCATATTGTATATCCATTGAAGTAAAATTTTAACTTTAATTTTGCCGTAAAATTTGTTCCTATAATTCATTAAAAATGATGAATAGATATTTTGAAACACTAAAACTTTAAAATATAAAATTAAGTGGATAATAATAAGATCGAGTATGATCGTTCATAATTGATTTCTAACTGGACGATCGACCAGTGCATCGTTTCAAATGAAAATCTGGACTTATCGTTTTCAAAATATATTTTTTATGGCTTTATGAGCTTTATGAGTAATAAAATTTGGCAAAAATGGCCAGTATTTCAAATAACGTATTAATCAGTATATGTTGGTGCCGTTAATCGCTCTTAGAAAACGTCGCTTCACATTTTATACTCAATATTTATTCACGACTTGTCGGTAACAGCCACTTTATTTAATTAAAAGGTAAGACTAGATGAGCAGTTTATTATTCCCTCATACAGTATAGTTTACTCCTGCATATGTCATTGTAAAGAGCCTTATTTCTCCATATTACAAATTTTTAAAAATTAAAAAAATGTACAACTTTAAATTTTGTTTGTATTAATAACGGATGCGTGAGATCCACTTTTCAAGTCAACAAAGTGGCTACTCAATTAAATCGAGAGTAAAATTCTTCGTGCAACGCGAGACAAAAGTCGATCATTCGTTTTGCTGGGGCGGTAAACCCATACGCACAGAAATACTCCACGACTTCGGTCACTTGTTGCACAATGTATTATTTTGTGAACTGATTTGCTCACGCTAATAATAATATCATCTGTTTTTATATCGCGAGGGACACATTGTCAACAATAGTGTACCCATGGCATAATTCTTTACGCAACTCGATAAATGCATTTGATGCGTATAACGCGTAACAGACTTCCTTTTAAAGCTGCAGCTAAGAGCATACCCGCGATGCGGAGACAAGGAGCAAAAACTTTCATATGCTGAAAATGCACTCTTGTGCAAGACTCGCAAAAATCGAATTCTCGAATCTTTCGAGAGC
Organism: Nasonia vitripennis; assembly: GCF_009193385.2. NCBI lineage: Eukaryota > Metazoa > Arthropoda > Insecta > Hymenoptera > Pteromalidae > Nasonia > Nasonia vitripennis. Next base: position 22,306,522 of record NC_045757.1, on the reverse strand, counting down.
TGAAAATGCGGAGATCAATGACATTCGTATAGGTATCGCACACCGCGAGAGAAAAACCATGATAATTCTTACGATAAATAAAGTGGGATATATTATTACTAGTTTTCCGTAATAGACGAGTCTCAAAATATTAAAAATACCACGTAGCTTTGAGAAAAAATTTGAATAGTAACAGTTGCTATCCTATATAGGGTGTGAAAAATCTCTAAATTTTCACTCCAGATTTGTCCCGACTTTTCCTTTCCTTTTTTGGACTAATTACAACCAAGTATGGAAATCCTTACTCTGCTGTTGTGGTATTTTCTACAATCTGGAATGGCAATTTTTTAGATGCATTGGAAAACGAATTTTGTACAGCTCCTATATTCCGCAAAATGGGAATTTCTAAAAAAAAGAAAATTTACCATTTTTGAAACTTAATGTTTCCTATTCGCGGTTTTTCTCTCAGTGCGCTGAGCGACTGTTAAAGAATTTTCTTGACAACGACTGAAATTCTTGGAGTAATTTAATGATTATAGCATACGCATTTCATCATACATCTTATAGAGTCTGTTAAAATATAGTTTCCGTTTTGCGTAACTTGCATTTCTAGGCACCGTTAATCTTTCATTTGAGCGATGTATCGATTATAAAACCATTCCCTTGACAAAAGAACTAGCGTACATACACTGAGAAGTGTGAATATAGTAGGTATAACGTATACGCGGGTATGGCTGCAGCTTGAAAAATATAACGATTCTCTCTGCTGCGTATCCTTGTCGAGAAGGCAGTTTCGCGCGCCTCGCATCGGAGGCGATGGTCAAGAAAATTCTTCACAACAGCAGAGCAGATGGCCGTATCGTAATTATACGATATATATATATATATATATATATATATATATATATATATATATATGTCGCGCGAAAACGGATCGAACGGCGGCCTCTACTGCAGCGCCTCGTCGACGCTGTCGTCGAGGGTGTGCAGCCAGTTGAAGATCATCATGTTGCGCTCGTACTTGGAGAGCTGCTTGCCGCGCTCGCGCTCGACGTCCTTGACCGTGAGCGCGTGGTCGTGGTTCGACTTGCGTCCGGGTATGAGCCCGACAGCGGCGGCGGCGGCGGCGGCCGCGGCCGCGGCGCCACTCCCGGGCAGCGATGCTCCCGGCACCGTCAGCGTGGCGCCTGGATTCGTCTGCGCGGCCGACGCCGCTGCCTCCAGCCTGTCCAGGTTGAACTCGCTCTGGGATAGTCTCTCGAGGGCTCGGTACGTCGTCAGCAACCTGGGGAACATTTTATAGAAAAAATTGAAAATCCCCTTTTCGCTCTCCGTGTAAAATCTATTCACTCCATACACTATCCACTTGGACGATACGATTTAGTCACCGCAGCTTTACTCGAAAATGATGAGTTTAAAATTCAATCAATTCATTTTCAAGCTCAGTCTTCTTCATAAAATACTTCTTACAGGCATGCGTTCAAATACGTTTCTGTCAAAGATGCATACAAAACTTTTAGATTCATCAGATGCATGATTACGAAAAAAGCTGCGGTAGATTGTTTTATCGTTATAATAAGGTACCGAGTCATCAGGATTTCACCTAAGTATGCAGGCAAAGAGAAAGTTGTCCAAACGGAACTCGCGTATCGGTAGTGTTATTAAAGAAAAAAGACGATAAAAAGAAAATGATTGTTACCTGCGACGAATGTAGTTCTGGCGGACCTTCTTGTTGACGGACCTGACGAGGTCTGCCGCGGTGAAGGGGACGATGGGCGAGTGCGAGACCAGGTTCGCGTGCAGGGGCAGACTGGCCCCGCCGTGAGGGCTGGGCAGCTGGGAGGTGCTGGCTACGTCACCGACGGCCACCCAGGTGCTGCAGGACCTCGAGGCGTGGTCGAGCCGGGCCTGCTCGAGCAGCAGTCCGTTCCGGTGCGCCAGGTCGAGGCCGTGCGACGAGACGGCCGAGCGCAGCCGGGGAGCGCCACAGGCAGCCCCCTCGGGACTCGGGAGCTGCGACACGTCCGACGTGCTGAAGCTCTTCTGGAGGCCCAGCGCCGAGGACAGTGCGCCGCAGCTGCGGATCAGCTCGGTCTCCTCCTCGAACCAGAGGATCTCCGGGATGTCGGCTGGCCTAGAAAGTTCGCAATAGTATCGTACTCATGCCGGCCGACATTCTCCACCTCGGTCTACACAGACGCGCGGGAAAGCGAGTTTCATTCGATTTCGCGAGCGTGCCGTTGCACGCGGTATTACTTATCAGAATTAGGACGGGCAAGCCAGCGGGAGCCGCCGTCACTTCCAGTATGCCCGCTGCAGAAAGCTGCACCTACATCAGTCGCGTATTTCCCGAGCGAGCTGCTGCGCGATGCACTAAATTAATTTTCTCAGACGGTTAATCAAATAACGAGAGATGTGCAGTAATATAATGTGTATACGCACTCGGAGCCGGGACGCTAGGTGCGCGCTATGGACGATAAATTGATTTCCACCTGACTCCTCTGTTATTTCGTCGTTCCGGCAAACAGGCTCGTTAACAAAGTTATACTTTGACGCGACGCGGCAAACGACTTTTCGGTGGGAGAAACTTTCGTTGAAAACGTTTAGTCTAGGCGCCGAGCACTTTTCGTCGGACTTGAATGGCCAGTAGATCACCAAGGCTATTTCTATGTATTTTTGCCTCCTGAACACGAATTTCGAGACTGCAGGAATGCCCAAAAGTGGTCAGGTAATTTGTTTTTAACAAATATTTAGAATATATTTAAAAAATTATGTTATTTTAACCCAGAGAACAGTTTTTGAGATTTTTTACATCGAATACGAAATCGAAAATGTCCCTATAAGATTTTCTGAAAAAGCTTTAGTATTAAAATCAGGTCAAAATCGCGATTTTTTCTCTATTTTATCAAACTTGTTAAATACATAGTAATCACCTTGGTGATCTACTGGCCAATTAATTCCGACGAAAAGTGCTCAGCGCCTAGACTAGTTCCATCGTGATCCCATGCTTGTGTCACGCTAACGTCCGTATCGTTTTCTATTGCAGTTTTGATAAATCGGAGTCGCTGATGCCAATAGTACATCAAAATCAAGAGGAAAGCTTGAATACAATGCTGCGTGGAGCAGTACACTGTATAAAGTGAAGTACGTTTATTTTGTACATAAATTCATGTGTTAATATCACGCGTTGCACGCACCGAATGCATTCGATAATAGGAAACAGGTATACTGACGGCTAGATATGTTCTTATGGCTATTCATATGTGTTTGAGCATTTTCTCGCACGGAAAATGCGCAATGATTCCGTTAAAAAATAAAAAATTCTGCGAATATCTAAATTGCGTTGTAATGAACCAAAAAGCGCGATGCAGTATAGGTGTGCCTGCTCGTTATTTGCGCAAGCCATGAGCTACGTCTATGTACGCACTGTATTAACCCAAACACAAGGTGTAATCGAGGTGCTCGTTCACCATCGACCAAGCAGCGCGCGGAAAAGTCGCATCGTGTTCGCACTCACGTTTTCGAGCGCACGACGGCTGAGAGTGCTACCGCACTCGTCCCCCTTCGCATCGCTAGCCCGAGTATCAACGTGTTTCATTCCTGCGTTCACCTGTTGCCGTTAGCGATGCTTTTAGGCTCGTCACTTTTTTACGCGTTGAAGATATTGCGAAGATATATTGCAGTACGAGCAATGGAATACAGAAATACGATGCATATTCAGTGCAATTAATTCAAGCGTAGTAGAAAGTATTCACGCAATGAATAAGGCTACGATCCGAATCTGGCGTGACGGGAAGAGAATACGTCGCGCGATTCCAATTAAGCTTTGGAACGTGCAGTCCCCGGAGTATCATATAATGAAATCCACAACCCGGCCTGAGTCGGCTGAGTTTAAGAGTGCTCCACACTTATGCTAGAAGTTCGAATTTTTAGCAGCGCCCCCACGTTACGTCTGAATAACCATTAATAATTTAAACAAACTTAAAGGTTGAAAAGTGGGTGTTAGTGAGTTTCAGCAAGTGTAGTCTGTATCAAGGAATATTACAAAATTAAGTTTATTAGGTAAAAGTTTAAATTCACATTTTATTCTGTCGGACAAATTTTAAGAAGCAGTGACCATTTTGCTAACTACAATTTTACTTTTTCCGACGAAACAAGCCGTTATTATTTAATTTTTGAAACTCGATTTACGATGATAAAGTTAGTCAATTAATTATAATAAACAAAAAACGTTTTCTTCGCTAGGTGGCGGGTCACTCAAGGTGTGGAGCACTCTTAATCTCGTAGCGCACAAGAGCGCGCGAGATCTAGCTTGGTGCAGCGTGAAATTCAAGAGTAATTGTTTTAAAATTGCAAATCTCATATCAGCACGGAAGGAATAAGCGACGATCTGCATCGCGCTCACCTGTTGCCCTGTATCTGCAGTCTGGAGTCGGGGTTCGGCGAAGGTCCTCTACCCGAGAGGTGTACGTCGCTGTAGGACTTGAAGGTCGCCAGACGGTTCGCGCATTTCGCGTCGCTGGCTATCGAGGAGACGCTGAAGAGCGACAGGTCTGTGGTGACGCTTTCGTGGCTCGGGGAGCGCAGCATCCGCGAGGCGACTTGCAGCACCGGCGGCTGGATCGTCACCTGCGTTACGGCCGGCGTCGGAGGCGGCGCAGCCACCGTCGGCTGCTTCTGCTCCGTTTCGGACATCTCCGGGAAAAAAACTCGGGTGTCGATCCTCCCGAGGACAATCAGAAGCTTGCGGTTTCTCTTACGAAATTTTGACGGTGTTAGTTTTACGAGGCTGATGCTTGTCGAGGCTTGGAAAAGTCGGCTTATCGCGCATAACTTTTACAACTTTTTTGCACTTTGCCGCGACCACACGTTCACGAACATATTTCTCCTCGGCGCACGGCGTCACTCGGTGTGCACGAATTCTTCATCACGACGAAGCACTGGCGCACTTTTCACTGCGAATCAACTCGCGCTTCCCGCGAACGATCGGCCGCCGATAACGGGTGACATAGATCTAGGATGCGCTCTCACAGGTCTTGCTCAGTCCGTTGGCGGAGTTCCGAGCGCGTCCGCAGACACGCGTTCTATTTCGGCGGTCGGCTTGCGAGTCGTGCACGCGCTCGGAATCGATTCGCGAGGACGAGAGGCGCACAGGAGCAGTCGAAGCTTGACGCCCGCAATAATGAGTATAGGTATATAGGTGCACACAGTCGGCCGCGGGGCTAATCCCTCACTCGCCGAGGCTGTTATTCGTTCGGCCTCTGAAGCGACTCCGTTGTCCTCGACGTGCTTTTCATGTTGAACGAGTGGCACTTGCTGTTCGGCTGGAGAGGCGCGCTCGCGCTCGAGTTCCTCGGCTGAAACAGAGAACGGTACATATTATTTGTACGTGATTTATTTATATTTAAAAAAAACGCACTACTGAAAAATTAGATGTATTTTTTATGGAAAGGTCTACACTCTCAGTTCTTGACTTAATATACAACTGATATATATATATATATATATTATCACAGATCACTCTTCTACATATGGATCCTTAAATGACTTTCCAATTGAACTATACGATTGCTAACTATATAATATAGTAGTCTTGTATGGATAACAAAAAATTCGAAAGATCCATACAGATACAAGATTCAGTATAACGAAAAATCAAAGCACCGCGGGTGCTTAATAATGTACGTATTGAGTCTATTTGAGTCCATGATTATAAAAGAATGATGAATCATTTATGCTCCCATTTATGAAACATTCATTATATATCGTACTCGACAACGACTCGATTGTGAAATATTTCGACATACAGATTTATATTTCTAGTTTTCTTTCAATTATACAAACAATCCGATCGATCCTGACATTTAATTTTTCATCAGCGTCACTATGTCATCGTTCACATCGAGCCTTCATAACTTGAACCCTGCTTATTACAGTCGAGCAAAAAACTCTTATTCTTCGCACTTCCTCGAGGCCAAACGATACTTTTTCCGATCATCTGGGAAAATCCGTTCATCAACGCGGAGGAACCCGCTCCGCGCATCGGTCGTAAAAATGCAGGGAAGAGCGAAAAGCAAAGGGAAAGTATAAGAGAGGGCACGAGAGAGGCACCACAGAGCAGGAAGCGAACTTTGGCGAAAAACGACTTCCAGGTGGTTTGCCGCGGGGCACCAGCCGAGCCTATTAGCCTGATGGCAAAGCGCCGACTGCGCACGGAAAAAAGCTGCGTCGCCTCGTTTTCCTCTATATCTCCTGCGCTAATTCTCTCTTGCTCGCTTTAGACGTCACCGTCTCCCTCCAATGCCTCGTGCGACTTTTGCCGACTCCATGCATTATGATCCTTGATTTCACTCTTATACGTAACTCGATTTAGCTCTCCCGACCTCTCGCAGCTTTGTGCGTCCCCTCTTGCACTTTTCGCATTACTTCGAATAGTTCGAACGGATCCGAGGAGTTTTTGCATCAGACCGACATGTACTTTTGGTTTTGTTGTCGGATTCGTAAAATTGTTTATTATGAGAAATTTTTTATTAACACTCAAGGAATTATTCCTATAGTCTCCATATAATATATCGTTCGAAGACACTGTAATGAATCATTATTTAGATACACGGCTGAATGAACATTTCACCTCTTGTATAATGAAGATATAATCGAACGAGGTTTTCCAAGTGTAACATTCGAAGAGACGCTTCGACTTCAAGGGCCGGTCGATAGAGAATAGAAGTCTGTAATCAATGAATTTTAATGTGTATATTATGATGGTTATTTATCATGTTTTCACGACAAATACAGCCTTTTAACATACATCGAGGTTATATTAATTGACGCAAGTCCTGGCATATGTTATGCTAATAAAGTTATCAAAAAATTCGTTTCATCTTGAGTTAATATACAATAACGCATTAATAAATGTTTGAATTTTGTAAATAAGTAGAGATTTAAGGAAAACAAATCGTTTTTGAAAATTTTATGATTCTCAATGGCTCATGCATGCGCTCTTGTTCTACTAAAGTAGAAATTTGAATTTTGATCGCGCGACAGAAAGTTTTATATATCCAAAAATGGCCACAGGTATAACTATCAAGAAAACTCTCCCCTAGTCTCAGGACAGGATTGAATACCGTCAAATTCTTTATGTGAATATTCGCTGCTCGCACGTATTTGTTATCCTGTCGAATATCTGGCTGTCTTTTCATTTGCCGTCTTGACAGCCATTGTCTGCTCTCTCATTGTACCGACATCAGAACCGCGCGCGATTATCTAATCCTCAAGTACAGGGTGTGCGCGGCGTAACCTCAATTATTCCTGCACATGCATTGTGTTCTTTTGCGGACATTTCCGAAAAATGTAAGACATCGTGTATTGATATAATGAAATTTCCTTCGTTTATTTCCACATTTTCAAGACGCAAGCTCGGTCGAAGCTGAACATTAAAAAGCACAATGAAAGGACCACATAAATTGGAAACTGGAACTTTACTGTTGGAGGGTCGGAATATTGACTCGTAAATCTGAGAAGGGTAGAGGACGCGCTGCTGTCGCTGACCCGACGAGATCTGTCAGTCGGGCGTGTATGAGAAAAGAGGCCGGGAGAACGATAAAGAAACGGGAAAATAAAACTGCCGAGTGATGAATCGCTCGAGGAGACAGGGAGATATTTGCTAAGTGCTTTTGAACGACTTTGCTTCACCTTATTTCTATGCCCGGAGTTTGATTTCGTGCGTATGTATTTGGAGATTTGTACCAAAGGAAAAACGGACCCGAAAATATAAAAAGCACTTGCGAGGATCTTGTATCTCTTGTGATTGCTTGTCCCGGCGCCACTTTAAATGCTAATATTTGTCAACTTCTTACAGACGCTACGCTCACGGTCTAAAGTTTGTCGATGTATAAATAGCTGAAAAACGTATAGAAATTGAGAAGGTTATGCTCGTACAATTATAAATTCAAATGCTGTTTTGTTGCTGTTTCTGGCTTTACAGGTCCAGTCAATTAATCTTTCCAGTATTTCTGTAATACGAATGCGTATGCATAGAACTCTCTAAGGGTGTGGTAATTTACCAGCAGAACAAACAGATAAATTCGTGAAAAAAAAAGAAAACGACGATCGATCTAGTAAAAGAACGTGTCGAATCACGAAACAAAAGCCTAGGCAATACGGCAATGACGTGTTTAGCAGGTCTACATGCTTATATTGTCCTATGTAGAAATTGTATTGATGGTCCGAGTTGATTTCACAAGAACGTACAGTCGATTTCAATAGGAGGTACAGCGCTGTAAGTAGAGAAAAAGACATAATTGAATTTGGGTACAAATAACAGCAACATGATAGCATAATCCAAGATTTCTTAATTTTCCGCAGGTATAGATAAAATACACTATGAGCTGATAGTATCAAAATGAATATCTGTTTTTCGATACATGCTGTTGCTGTATATGTAAGCAGATAATTAATTATTAATAAAGCTGTACTTTTGCGTGCAACTATAAATAACACAATTGATAAACGTTATAGTTGCCAAGATATAATATGGCATGCCTTTTAAAATATTAGCCCCCTGTGTGTCTTCGGCCAGTTATTTTTAACGGATTTTTTTCCCGAAGATATAAAAAACTTGATATGTTTATTGCGTCGCTAACTGTTTTTTTACACGGGTCGTTACGTTATAAAATACGCCTTTATTGGATCGATATAAGCATCCGATACTAAAACCTTGTGCGGATTTATTCTTCTCAGTTTTTTGTCTTCTAAGCAGAAAATTATAAAATTAGATCAGGTTCATCGTTATTTGTTATTCGTTTTATTAGATTTGACCTATTCGTATGGGAAGAGACAACTAGCATCTAAATAAGCATAATGCAATTACATAACATTTTTATCCAAATTCAAAAAGTTAGTGTACAAATAATTGTATTTCTTTTCATTTCTTGGTTAATAAGCATTTAGTAATGGACGCTAGACTGCTTTATACAAAAGTTCAAGGTAGTAGACTCTACGAGTCAAGTTCACGTCTATTCTATGACAGTATAGGCAAGTTGCGAGACTAGTAATAAATGTTTCTATTATTCAGTACGTACTTTGATGATACCCACGGTCGCAGAGTGTGTGCGTGTATATATATATATATACACACACACACACACATATATATATATATATATATATATATATATATATATTCGAACGACTTTCGAAATTTTTAAAAAAATTTTTAGCAACTTTAATGATACTGCAATTTTATTAGTTTTAAGCAAAATAACTATTTGTTTTTCTCTAAAACAATTACATTTTTTAATGTGGGAAAGATCTGTAATGTACTAGTCTTCGTGGCAAATCTGAACCGTACTCTTCGTAGGGACCGACGATATAAACTAATATTCACTTGATTATATAACTTAATTTAATAATATAATAGACTTATTTTTAACTAAAATCAATATTTACTTCATATCAATAGTATTATTATTTGCAGGGTATTCGGTTCATTTATATTTTTTCAGCGTTATTTGTTGTTAATATTTTAGATATGCCCTCAACTTGGTTTTTTCGGTACAAAATACGTTACGTTTATGTTTGCCTTCGTAACATAATTTTTAATCATAACGAACGTAATTTGTCGCACTGAAACAACGAAACAGCATTAATTAATTTTGCAATACGGGCAAATTTTTCTCATTGTTTTGTTTGGTGTTTATTTACGATTGCCGATAGTTAATAATCTTTCAAAATGGTGTATGTTGATCATCACGTGTAACTTTTAATCTCCACCGCGGTTTGTTTAAGTTAGGGTGAATAACTGTAATCATCCGTCAGACTGCAGTAATTTGACTTTTTGGAAGTTCTCGCGTTATTACAGTTATGCAACATAACACAAATTAATTTCGGTAAAAGTGGCTTCGGTTTAGTGCCTTACTGTTAAGTAACGATTATCACGATGCGTCTACGCGAACCCTAATGTATTTTATTAATTTTCATAGCACAGAAAGAGCTTGTGTCTTTTAGCTTTTAGCTCGTGTCTTTTACGTCGAACCAAGTCTTCGAGTCCCACAATTACACACTCGGCAACACCATTTTCTCCGGAGTCCGTCGGGCACGGAACAAGAGGCAAGAACGACAACGAGAACAGCCGCAACGACAACAGCAGAGGCAGGGGCAACAACAATGACAGCAGAAAGAAGCGCCGCACACGCTTCCGCACGTGATGCAGGACGAGCGACTTGAGCATGCGACGCGAGCGTAAGAGCCACGATTCACCTCGTCGGTCTATTTACCTGCTGCGAGAAGCGGAGAAGGCTCTCTCGGGAAAACGCGAAAAGCGACACTCGCGCGCACTCCCGGTGTCGTCGTCGGGACAGTCGTCCAGGATGCCTTCGGAGCGCCGCAGGTATGTACGAGTGATAAGATGCACTGGCCGATACTGACGATGCACGGGGGCGCCGCGCTCTGAATGGCGAGATTGTGTTTCCGGCGCAGCGCCTGCTGGCTGGTGGGGTCGTCGCGGTGGTGGCGGTAGCCGGGGTGTGCGCGCGTTCACTTGGGGCGCCCCCCACGGCAACGATCGATAGGCCTCGCTCGACTGTCTGATGTGTGCGCGGGCGCGAGGCCGGGACGCGCCTACGGGGTCGCGACTCGCGTTTCCTCGCTCCGCTGCTGCATCTCTCCCCGCGAGTTTTCTAATTACGCGTCCGCGAGATGGTGCTTCCTCTGCTTTAAAGGTCGTCGACCTCTTCATCGAGTGCCTGGATTGACTTGATATTCTTGTGCTCTGCCGACGCGAGAATAGAGCTTTTCCAGCTATCTCAGCAAACGATGTATCTTATACGAAATTAGACATAAACAATAGATAGAACCGGTCAGTGGTCAGTCTAACGACGATCGCACTCTTCGTACAAAATGGAATGGAATGGAATCACATAGCCGCGCGCATCATACGAGAGAAATCTCCGTCGATTCGCTCATCGCTTCGGGGCTTATATGCGACCGACGATTGAGCGGGGTTCATGCGCCGGGGTTGCCTTCGAAATTTTTTACCATGCAGGGAATGGTCCTCATCCTCAAGTGTGCGGTCGCTTCATATATATTATTGGCGTTTACATACCTATTTGGTCAATAAACTGGATTTTGCAAATGAATCGAAGTAATCGAATAAATTTCATATTGGAAAGATCAAATGATTAATGAAATAGTATATTGCGCAACTGGGGAGGAAAAAGGGACTCAGAGCATTTCTTTAATACAATTAAAGTGACAGAATCTGACCCACTGCTTACATTTTTCCAAGGTTGACAATGCGACTTTTAATTCTGATTCAGTAATCTGGAGGTTGTCGAAGGTGAATTCACACAACTCCACATCCAGATCAGCCACCACCGACTCGCTGTACACTGATGCGAAGCAACGCGCAAAGAGATTTGCAACTTCATTAGGAGAGTTTGCTGTACTACAACTCATACGCATGTTTGCTGGGATACCGCCATTATCATTACGAGTTTTAATAAATGACCAAAAGTGCCTTAAATTTTTACGAAGCCCGCTTTGTACAGAAATCAAGTAGTTTTTATATGCAACTCTAGGTTTTCTAATGCACAAGGCTCTGAGCCTTTTAAACTCTATTTGACTAGATAACCTGTCAGTGCTTTTCCACTCGCAGTAGGCCGCTTTCTTATCTCTATTTAATTTATCAATTCAACGTTACATCATCTTGGATACTGATTGGGTGAAGATCTATAGAGGGACGTGAACTCATTTATCACAAACAATAATACCTTATAAAATTTATTTATTTTACAATCGAAGGACTCCAAAGGGCCCCCTAAAGCACCATTCCAATCAATATCCAAGAGTGCTTTGTTTATCCGCTCGAAATCCGCCTTATAGTAGTCGGGTGTTCGGTGTTGCTTGAAGATTTGATGGAATCCGGAAGAGTTTGCGCAAATGAATCGAAGTAATCGAATAAATTTCATATTGGAAAGATCAAATGATTAATGAAATAGTATATTGTGCAACTAGGGGGGGAAATTGGTTTTTTCTAGCGAGGGTAATGTTTTGAGCACGAGTGGGAGTCGAGGGCGCCGTAGGCGCCCGAGACGGACACGAGTGTTCAAACATCATACGAGTCTGGAAAAGCACATTCGCCCCTCGTTGTTCACCGTGCTTTTTATAACAAGTGTATAAGGAAGACCATTTGGGTCACCTATGAAGTGGATCGAGAATGGAGTTTTTCGAGTCGTCCATTACGGTGGGCGTATATAGATTCATATATATGTGTGTATACATATATATATATATATATATATATATATATATATATATTATTTATTTAAATATATTTTTAGTAAAGCTTTTAAAATTTAGTAAATCAAAAATTTAATAAACTGCAAATTTTGAAAAATTTTGAGAATTTTGAAAATTTTGATATTTCGGAAATTGTTTCAACAGTTTTTAACTATTTAAAGCTTTAGTAAGGAGATGAACAAAAAAAAAAATGAATCGAGCGGACCGAAAATGGTCGTTTTCGCCTCTCGATTTCCGATTCTCCAATTATTGTAGGCTCGTTCTACCTATATAAGGAGCGAAAATGGATTAATTGATATATGTATTGTGATCAGGGACTCTCGCTCTACTTTTTGTGTGACGCTCGGAAAACCCCATTTTCGGCCCAGTTTATTTATTTATTTATTTTTTTTTTACATGGCATTTGGAACTCGAAAGTTCATCGCCTCATCTACGCAAGCCTTCCACGCTGCCCTATCTTGTGTCAACCCCACCCAAGATGCACCTCTCCGATCGACACCCACCCGTCCTATATCTACTAGATCCGCTTTTACGTTGTCCTCCCATCTACGTCTAGGTCTACCTAGAGGTCGCGTTACCATCGGCCTGCCCTTCATGACACGCGCTGCCGTACGGTTGTCTCCCATTCTCGCTACGTGCCCTGCCCATCCCAATCTGCGCGATTTTATTATTCTGTTAATATTTGGTGACGCGTACAGATTGTGTAACTCATCATTGTGTAGTCTCCTCCATTCCCCGGTTTCCTCATCTTTCTGCGGCCCGTATATTTTTCGCAAGACTTTATTTTCAAATAGCCTAAAACGGTTGTCCGCCTGCTTAGTGAGAGCCCACGTTTCGCACCCGTACAGAACCACCGGCAGTATTATTGTCCTGTATATTCTTATTTTAACGTTTTTAGACAACAGCCTCGACTTAAGTAAATTACTCACGGCGTAGAAGCAAGCATTACCCGAATGGAGTCTCTTATTTATTTCGACATTAATCTCGTTTCTATCATTTATGGTCGTACCCAGATACCTGAATTCGCTAACCTTTTCAAAAGTAAAATTCCTAACTCTGAGATCTTCCTCCCCTCTGCAGATGCCTAGCTTATCCACAATCATGTACTTTGTTTTTGATTCACTCACTTCTAATCCTGTATACTCCACCGCTTTTATGAGGATTTCCGCGTTTCTTGCTACCGTTTCCCTACAATCCCCCAGTATATCCAAATCATCTGCGTAGCCTAGTATCTGCGTTGTTCCATTAAGCGTTGCGCTCAGCTGGCTAACCTGCATTTTTCTAACGGCATACTCTAACGTTAAGTTAACAACAGCACCGTAGAGAGCCCATCCCCTTGTTTTAAACCATCGCGTATCATGAAGGGTTCTGATACATTACCGCCTACTCGGACCTTTCCCGTGCTTCCGTTCAGACATATTTGAATTGATCTCACGAGTTTTTTCGGTACACCGAGAAGTACTAGAATTTGATACATTTTGCTTCGCTTAATAGAGCCGTACGCTTTTTTAAAATCTATAAATAGTTGGTGTATGGTTTCGCAAAATTCCCACTTTTTCTCTAACAACTGTCTTATGGTAAACATTTGATCGCTCGTTGATCTGTTGAGCCGAAATCCGCACTGATAATCTTCTACTATATCTTCCGCGAATGGAGTGAGTCTAGCTTGTATTATGTTTGACAGAACTTTGTAGCACGTTGCTAAAAGTGAAATACCCCTATAGTTATTGCAGTCTGTCTTATCCCCCTTTTTAAAAATCGGTATAATGATAGATTCCTTCCAATTTTCGGGTATTGTTTCATTTTTCCAGATGGCACATACTAGTTTATAGATTTTGAAAGTGAGCTCGACGCCCCCATATTTGAGTAACTCAGCTGGTATAGAGTCATTTCCTGCGGCTTTATTGTTTTTTAGTTTTTTAATCGCAGCCTCTACTTCTTGGTAGCTCGGTTCCTCCACGTGGGGTTCAGCAGTGTGAATTTCGTCCCCTAATTCTTCGCTATTTTCGTGCACGTTTAATAATTTATCGAAATAATTTTTCCACAGCGACAGTAATTCGTTGTCATTTGTTACGAGGTCCCCGTTTTCGTCCTTCATCAATTGCGCTCTACTCCTAAAACCCTTTCTGATGGCGTTAATCCCTCTGTACATTTCGCGGGGGTTATTTTCCTTACTGTTAGTTTCTATTCTCCTAATAAGATTCTTTTGATACTCCCGCTTCTTATTTCTGTAGATCGCGCTCGTCTGTTTCCTTACGTTAGAATACTCTTTTACGGTCCTATCGCTTCTATTTTGTAAGCTATCTAATTTAGCCTTTTTGCGCCTTTCAAACCAGAGTTCGCACTCTTCGTCAAACCATGGTTTGCTCTTTGGCTTTTTCTTTTTACCCAGTACTTTGTTCGCGGCCTCTTTTACCGTTTTTTCAATGTCCCCCCATAAGCTATTCGGTTCGTCATTCCCCTCCGGCGATGTGTTTGCTTCTTCAAGTGCCTGAAACCTGTTATTAATTTCTATCTGGTACCTAATTCGCTCTGTTCTATCTCGTAGTTTCTCAATATCGAAGCTTTCTACCTTGTTTGCTCGCTTACTATTTTGATTCGCTACTAGTCTAGCTCTTAATTTGGCTACTACTAAGAAGTGGTCCGAGTCGCTATCTGCCCCTCTGTAAGCCCTTACGTCAAGAACATTAGTATGACGTCTTTTTTCAATGAGGAAATAATCAATTTGGTTCTGTGTGGCCCCGTCCGGCGATGTCCACGTTGCCTTTTGTATGTTCTTGTGCTTAAAACACGTAGTTTTGATTATAAGATCTTTTGCCGCCGCGAAATTTATGACCCTAATACCGTTATCATTGCTGGCTTCGTGCAGGCTTTCCTTACCTATAGTAGGCCTAAACATTTCCTCCCTACCTATTTTAGCATTGAAATCGCCTAATACTATTCTTGTGTCGTAAGACGCGAACTGGTCGATTACCTGCTCTAAAGTTTCGTAATAGAGATCCTTAGCTTCTTCTTCTTTGTCCTCCGTAGGACAGTGTACATTAATAAATACATATCTATACCATTCTCCTTCGATAATGATGTACGAGAGCCTATCATTGACGGATTTGAAACTTTTAACCGAATGTATGATGCTTTTGCTTACGAGAAATCCGGTGCCTAGAGATCCCCCACTCCCGGCCCCATACAGGTACGTGAAGTTACCCGATGCTAGTACTCCGACATCTGGCCACCGCGATTCCTGTATTGCTACCAAATCTAGATTGTACCTATCAGCTTCTTTTACGAGTTCTTTAAACGCGCCTGCTCTGTATAGACTGCGAACATTCCAAGTTCCGACCCTTAAGTCCCTTTTGGTTCGGATTTGATTTTTTTGAGCCATGATGTTATGTTAAACCCGCGCGCTTCGGATCCTGTTCCGATCGCAGGTGAGTCCACCGTTCTAGAGGTGATAACCCCGATACCTCTCTAGAACTAAGTATGAGAGCTTTCCGACTTTGACGAGGACAGTGTCAATTCGTCGTCAGACACACTACGGTTTCATTCTCGCATCCTAACGCCCCCCTGCAAGGCAGCGCGCCTTCGCTGGCATCGTTACCGCGTAAGACCAGGTGACGAATCATTCTACACATCCCCTTTCGGGGCAGTTGTCATCGCTCCCGCATCCTCCTCGGCAGCATGATTTTTGCCCATTTTTGTAATGTGTGATGAAGTGTTTTTGTTGTTGTGGTGCTTGCGTAGTGTTTCTAGATGAATGCGTTCGACAGTGTGGGCTTAGCACACCCACGCCTGTTCCTATCGGCTGTCCGCGGCTGCTTATTCAATTTATTCGCAGCTAACCTCTTTCTCAGGGGCTGTTCCTCTATCCGCAACCTAAGGACGCGCTGTGTAGTGGTGATAGGCACTCACCCGTCCCATCTGGACGACAACGCCTAAGACCCGCTTAGAGTAGCGGCATTGTAACAGCGGCCCAGTTTATAGGCGCCGAAAATGGTCTTTTTTATGCACGTGTTATAAAAAAATTATTTCGTATAAATACTCTTGTATCCTAGTGCAATCGAGATAAAAGAAAATTAATTTGGTATTTATTTTGAAACTCTGTGTGAGTTGTCGACGACTACAACGACGACTTCCACAGCAGAGCAGTCTACAGCAGCCCAACAAAAGTAAGTCAATTATTTTGTGCTCTAACCTTCTGCAATTCTTTTTTTTCCTTGCGTCCATTACTGTGTGGACTAGAATTATTTTATCCGCTTCAAAGTAGAGCCAAGTGCCGATTGGCTAATAAAATCATTTTCTTAGTGTTGCGTTAGTTAAATTCATCAAGGGGCCCGGCAGCGCCCCAATGGCAAGTATAAGTTTTTATACACTGTGCCGTCGGGGAGCAGCGCGACCCTATTATACTTTGAATTTGCTATTTAACCAAAATGCGTTTTATTATCTCCAATGATTTCTTGTCTGATATGTCTTAGATTCTTATGTTTGAGTAATGTAGATTAACGACCCCGTCCCCTGCAATGCCGACCTCCGTATCTATGGTTGTTCGACTTGTATTTCAGCCTCCTCAACGGCAACTATATCTTCTCTCCAAGACCTTATACCCTTGTTTCTTCAGAATAAGTCGACAATGAACGACAAGGTTTTCCTTCTTCTTCCGTTACAGCAGTTTCGGTCAGCCCTCACATATTAGTGCAGCAGAGTTCGCCACAATTGGCGAGCGCCGTAACGACGACTGCCGAAGCTGCTCCAACGACCAGCAAATGACACTTGGCGCTCAAGACCATCAAGCCGAGAACGGTGCGTTAGACAACGAGAGCACTCTCTTCTGCCCTGGACAACAGTGCTTGTAATCGTTATGTGACAACGAAGTTTTTTCATGTGTTTTATCGATGCCCTGAAGAGGAAAGATATAATCTTTCGAAACGTTGGCGCAATAAAGAAATTTAAGAAAACTGCTTGTAGAGATTACTCGATTCCTATATAGTTTAAAATAAAATTAACGAGCATTAGTCTTTAATTATTATAAATAGAAAATGCTTTTGTTACTAAGATTTTTATACTTAGAGTAAGAAATAAAAGTATGTATATAAATATTAAAAAAATGAGAGTAAAAAATTAAGGAGAAACGTACTCCGAGCAATTCGCTTGATGTTTTTGGCGAACTTTCGTCTTGACTATAAATGATATCAAGATCATTTACATAAATTGTGTTGTTTGATGGTGTGCGGGTTCTACGAGGTAACTAGCGTAATGGTTAAGTCCCATAAAATCGAAAGTATTTCTAAAAAATTAAATTGAAATTTAATTCTTACAGATCACATGCAAAATTGTAACATTTGATTTATCATTTTTTTTTAAATTGTACGTTTGTATAACAGTTTAAAAGTATATTCATATAAAGTAAATAAAATAAAATAAACATACTTCATGTAGTTAATCCATTCCTCAGAAAATTGTGGCAATCTTGAACGCGGTAATCCTTCAAAATAACTATTTTCTGCTACTCTAATTTTTATAATAGCATCTCCGTCTTTTGAAAAAATCGGATTCGCATACATACCAAAATTAAATTGAAAAGCTACTTCAGCGGACACTATGTCATTTTTATGTTTAGGATAATAAAAATTGGTATTTAAAGGTATTCCAATTTTTCCATTTTGTTGAGTTCGGATTTCATCATTGTAAATGTGATAAGCACGGGCGTGTGCTTTTATAATATTGTGATGTTCAAGTGCTTATGAATGCAATTTTTGATAAAATAAAAATTTTAATAGAGTTTAGCTATCAAAACAGCGATTGTGATATGTTCTGAAGTTTTTGAGCAAGTTAATTATAATTTATACCAACTGAATGGCTCAGATTATAATTATATATAACTTACTATAACCAAAGTAGGATAAATAGGAATGATGGAGTCATTGTATTTGTCAATAACAATCTAGTCCAACAAATCTAAGTTGTTGAAGCAGATAAATTAAAATAATCAATACTAGGATAACATTAAACGATAAAAGTAGTCTTGAAATATCGGCTTTGTACAGATAGACCTTTATGAGTACTCAACTAAAAAGAGAAATGTAAAATATCACTTAGTAATAGGTGATTTTAATATAGACCTGCTAGACTGTGATCACAATAGTCAAGATTTTTTGTGTAATTTTCTCGATAAGGGATATATTCCTGGTTTTGTAGGTATTACAAAGCTACCTATTGGTAGAGCCAAGGGACCATGTATCGACAATATTTTCATTAAGTCTCTTAACATAAACACAGCCACATATAAGCTTAGGCATGATATAACGGACCATTACTCGATCATCATTGCTGTAAATAAGCTGAAGGAAGCAACTAATAAACCACATGTTTTCTTAAATTACAAAAAATGAACAAATTCTGCAATTTCTAAAACTGGGATGAAATTATGTCGATGAATGATCCAAATTTAGCTGTAGATAAATTGTTGAATGAGGTCAAGATATGCGTAGAATTGGCAAAAACTAAAAAAAGGCTAAAAAACACACTGGTAGCAAAAACTGGATAACTGATACAATAGTGAGGTCGTGTGAAACTAAAGAGTATTTATATAATTTATGGCAACTAGATGTGCAGAACGATCAACTGAAAACACAATATAAAACTTCTGCAAAAATTTTGGATAAGGTAATTATCGACGCTAAAATAAAATATGAGTCAAATCTTGTTCAAAACAATTCCAATAACCCAAAAAAAGTTTGGGAAATAATAAATATGAAAATTGGGAAAGTTAAAAAATGTAATGATACCATAAATTACATAAAAATAAATAATCAAAGAATTACTGATAAATTCCAGATAGCACAAAATATGAATACTTTCTTTTGTGATATAGGTAGAAATCTAAGTGCTAATATCGTAAAACCAGTAAACACTGAAAGTAGATAAACTATGTCAGTTCTGGCCCACCTGGGGGCGAAATGGTACATGGCATGTGAGTTCTGGCGCAAGCGGTAAGAGAGCAGTGAGAGAGCGGTGAGAGAGCGATAACGTCATCAACGCTGGCGTTGTCGATCGCGAGATCCCCGATCGATGCAGCGTCTCGGTGCTGGTGGTGACGTCAACGGCCCGATGTTACCTTCTGTTGTTGATACCGGCGCACAGTGGTGAGAAACGGGATTTTTAATTTCAAAAATGTTGATTCAACTGGATTTTATATATAAAAGGGTTGTCCAACCGTAAATTTGTAGGGTTTTGTATGTAGAATATGAATCCAAGTCCCTAGAAAGGATTTGCCAAACCAAAAAAAAGTTATACGGTCCACAAATAACCTCAAATTTGCAGAAAAATGTAGAACATAATAGTAATGAGTTAATATTCTACAAAAACCATTGAATCTTGTAATTTATGTTGATCACTCATCTTATTGCTGTATATAAAACTAAAAGTAAACATATTAGGTAAAAAAAGCCAAAAATGAATCCCCCGATATGGAGAAAAATCATGAAAACCCCTATTTTATGTTTATTGATATTTATATACATATACAGACATATATGTATAAATGTGTGTGTGTACACACACACGCACACTCACACACACATATATCTTCCTATATTATATAATTATTTTGGCAACACTCCCCCCACCACCCCCCACCGCCCCCCACTTGTCCCCCCACCCCCACCAAATAACGTAAAATTATTTCATTTTTACGTGATTATTGAAAATGCATATACCCCCCCCCCACTACCCCCCCCTTCAACTATTTGCCGCTTGCTTCTTTACCGATATGTATTTTCTAGATAAAAAAAAAAGATATCGTTGGCTATGCAGGGGATTTGAACCGGGAACCTTGCGGTCACCGGCCGAGCGTCTTACCGACTTACCCGCTACGGGAGGGATGACTAATATTCAATCAATTTAGCTCGCTAATTAAATCTCTTATAACCCTCTTTTTCAGGCATAGAATAAGTATTTGTGGAAAACTTTTGTGAATACTGTTTCCAAGCAGAAGATTTTTCCTTCTTTTCCTGTTTCTTATCATTTTACGAATCAGGAAGAGGCTTATAACCTGCACTACTAGGTGGTGAACCCATCATGTACGAATAAGCATGATGTGGAAGTTTTCTCGTATTTATAAGTGATGGGAGCCGCAACCATCGCTCTCACCTGTGAGGTTCAACCATGTAACTTAACCTCTCCATAAATATTTTTTTACTCCCACTCCATGGATGAACCTTGTCTCTCCAATTGCTCTAGCATGTATTTCTTCATAAGTACATTGAGAAGAGCACAGCTGGCTTTATAGGCGCCATTATGATGAGGACAAACCGTTACGAGTTTGGCCTTGTCTAGAGGTGGATATCCCATTTCCGAGATGTCGATTACGTTGAATTTGAAACGTTCCAACAACGTCTTCTTCAAAGATCCCATTACCATTACTGCAGTAGAGTCATGCAAGGCTTCCTGAAGAATTTTACCGATTTCTGCATATTCGATTTCTCCAGATGACCATGGTATACCATGATAATGATATTCCAACCATGTATTCTCTTGCTTATACTTTTCTGTGAGTCGACGCCATGGAAAAGGCTGTTTGAAAAGTAGTACAATAGGTTCGATATCATCTCTTAGGGAAACTATAGATAACTTCTTGAGGATGAAATCATTGCCGGCCTGCTTAAAGCCTTGCATGTCCACTAAGTACTCCATCTCGGAATGACACTGACTAGCAGCAAGCTTTTCTTTATATCATATCAATGTGTGTTATTAAATAAATCAAACGAGTTTTTTTCACAACACCATTTGCGCAATTATACTGAACTATGCGATCATGTATAATTAAACAATAAGCAGAGGTTCCTGTGGGAAAATTATCTTTGGATTCAAATTCCAGCCGAACATCAACTGACGCATTTTTCAAAGCTTCGTTCTGCTTTGAACAATCGATGACTATAAGAGGTAGACAGTTGATGAAGTGTTGCTTTTTCAGCATAGGCTCAATACTCTTGTCATAGTATGCATGTTGAAAGTTGGCATACATATCGTAGAGCATAGCATATTGATTGCATTCAATATCTAAATTTAGATTTCCATAAGGATAGTATTGTGAATTTAAGAAGAGTTTAACATTACTGATATTGCAGTGATCGAAACGACTAGCATTAATTTCTTTCGCTGCCTTTCTATTTGTTTGGAAGCCGAGGATCTCGAAGCAGGGATTTTCTAACTGATTAGGTGTTTTGACTGTCCAAACATGTTTGGGTGTAGTGGGAAGCAGTGGATATTCGTACAGCTCCCAACTACGAAAACTCATATTGATCAATTTACTCTGAATATGACTAAGCATCCGGATTTTATGCTGATTAGATAATACTACATATGGCATGAGCCACTCAACTTTCATCAACTCAATCTTGAAATTCTCGTACTCTGCTGCAGTAGTTACAGTTGCGACCTTCGTAGGTGTCTGTATTACGGAATTCAGATCATTTCTCGATCTAGTGAGAATGAGTTCATGCTTCACGTTAATGACTACCTTGCGATAGTCTTCAGTAAAGCCTAGGATCATACTTAGAGGTATAGATATATCAAAGTATCTTTCACTATTCATCAAATTCTCTTTCTCCTCAACGTCGAGCCAGCCGGCATTTTGTATGATTAGACTTTGACTGGGATTAATCGATACCCAACCTTTCATGATAGTAATTAATCCGACATTTTTACATTTATCGATCTCTATAGCATTTATCTCATATCGTATTTCTTCAAACATATGGCAGACGGCGTTGTTTACCAACTTTGTATTTTTCACGAGAGTACCATAAGCTTTGGTTAGCCTACCACATACATGAAGCGAACTAGCTGACGGCAAAAGACACAAGTCTTGATGTTGCACCGAGATACGAATTTCATCACTATTATTGTAAGATGAAACGTTGTAAGGTTGATGAGCATGAATCTCATAATGAGATATCGACTCATCGAATGTCACGGGTGACTGTATATTTAGAATTTCTTCCATTTTGACAGCAGAAGAATATACACGTTATTTTCCACCAACTCTTAAGCCGAGGCTTTTTAGAAACTGAATGTTTTGCCGTGTTAGCGTTCTTAACGTTCGCGGACGACTGATGACTTTTCGACATTTTCGATTCCTTATATACCCGCGACCGTAAACGTAGCCCATTATACTTGCTTCAGATGTAATCTCACTGTTATTACTTCACCGCGAAAATTAACTAAGTGTCCGTCTTGATCAACTATACGAATTTGAATTTGATCTATGCTTTTCACAGTGATTGGAAGGTAAATAACTTGAGAAGGAACTTCAATAATCTTATAGCCTGGTGGTACTGCAGTGAAGAATTCATGTATTGTATGCACTTTCTTACCGTTTATATAGGCACCGGTAGTTATGTTACACTCGACTCGTAGAGCATTGACTTTGAGAATGGATACAGGTAGATCAGAGCTATGAGAGACGTTTGATGAAAGAAGTCGTTGTGTGAAACCTAGCAATTTACCTATTGAATCTTTTGGACGAAAATCAATTATATGACTGCACTCTATTACACTGCGAAGAGTATTGTTATTAGGCTTAATACTGAAAAGTATGCTTTTGCAGCTAATGTTTCACGAAGATAATTGTCTATATCTTCAATCTTGTAACTACCAGTTGGTAAGTAGATTACTTCTTTACCAACGTAGAACTTGTTGTTATCTATATCTATGTTTGGAATCGAATTGAAGGTTCAACCAATCCGAGAACGTAGTTCTTATACGATGAAAGTTCGATTGGCGGGAAAAATTGTGCTTCAAGTATAGTAGATGTACCTGAAAGACTCAATGTTAATGAATCACTCATGATGGTCAAATTGATACTGTTTTGGTAATCATTTTTTCTCTCCTTTATATAGTCTCGAACTCAAGAATTCAAGACATAGATGCCCACAATTAAATGTATCATAGTCCTGATATCTTTCATAGTTATACTTTATTTTATCAATGCCCAAATATAGCGTTAATTCTAGGGGTGGTTGAAGGTCACCAAAACTATCAAAGTGTACAACTTCGCTACCTCTCTTTCGATATGCTACCCAATGTGTGCCAGGACCGGTAGCATCATCCAAATTAACAATAGCAGATTCACGGTAATGCGGTTCATTGATATGAAGAGCATTACGCATAAAGACACCTCGAAAGTATGGGATTTTTAAGATTTTAGCATACTTTAAGAGAACAATATTAGTGAGAGCTCTCTGAGGTAATCTTACGTCGACAATCTTTTTTTTCTCTTAACTAATTTTCAGGCTTAAGACGAAGACCGAGCCCTGTTTTATGTGGTTTCAAATAGAGACCTTTACCAAGAGCTATATCTTCCATTTTTCTATTATGCCTCTGACTTTCTTCAAGAGCCTGTTTTGCTGATTTAGCATCGTTAACAGCTTTCGCTATTCCAGCAGCTCCTCCTGCGATAGCACCAGTCGCACTTAAACCAGCGAATATTGGTATAAGGAATAGTAAGCAACCTCCTACTTTCGATGGAACTGGTAGAATACGAGGAATACCAATGTTTCATTTACCACCAGCCTCTTTGACTGTTTTTCGAGCTCCTTTTAATGCTGATAGAATGACTTTACGAGCACATTTGCTGGGAACGATTGATTTCGATGCAGCTTTTACTATCTTCTTAAATGGAACACCCATTCCAAATGTAGACTTTAACTTCATGGCACTTGTAACAGCAAAAGCGGCTGCTTTTTCCTTAACCCCCGAATCTTTCGAGACAACTCTTTGCCAAGCTTTATGGGCTATATATCTATCAAGCTATATATCTATCAGCAGCGTTCCTAGCTTCGATGTTTTCTCGATTCTGAGAATAGACTATATCGTGTTCCTTGCGAAAGAGGTTAAGGATGAAATGGTCAAAAATGAAAGTTCTAATGACAGTTTTGATGATGATACAATTGAACCTTATCATGAATCTGATTTTGAAACTGCAGTGAGGATGATGATGATTATTTGAATGATACGAAAATTCGTAGGGGAGTGTTCAAGAGCCCAGTAACGTAGCTGACATGTACATGACTATGTTGAAACATCAGCAGGATAATGATAAAATTTATGGAGTTCGAAAAGAAGGTTCAGAATGGATGTTAGGTGACTCATAAATAGTGTTTGGAGATCGAAGCATCAAAGTAAAAGATGGAAGATATACAAAAACAGCTGGTTTGATGGAATTGCTCATTGCAAAACAACCCAAGATTTATGATCAAAGTGATTTGCAGAATTATCGAAGTATTCTGGAAGCGACAAATGCTCATAAAAAAACAATATTTGAGCACACTACCAATTCGTGTTCATAATAGTAAAAAATATACTAACATTATCAATCCTATGTTTAGTGGAAAAAGTGGAAAAGGACCTTGTTATAAAATTGCTAGAAGAGATATTCGAATGGATTATGTGTACTGGGACGATCCAAACGAGGTAGTTGATCGTTTTCGCTTACTTATAGCTCATCTAGAAGATCATCATATCTAGAACAATCAGCTGGCAATCCTAGTCATATCAACGAAATCCACTCAATCATAGAAGAACTTCTCGAAGGAGGGTATATATACTGAGCTGTTTCATTTACAAACATCATTATCAAAATGAGTTCGGACATAATTTAAAAAAGAGTGAGGGAAGTCGTGGCCCTCCTGGTTTTGGTTTCAAAATCACAACAGATGGCCAATACAACATGGATAAAAAGAGGTTATGCAACGTGGGAGATGCGCAAAACATAGATGAGGCTGTCAGTTTGTTTCAA
The DNA here is from genome assembly GCF_009193385.2 of Nasonia vitripennis. Classification (NCBI taxonomy): domain Eukaryota; kingdom Metazoa; phylum Arthropoda; class Insecta; order Hymenoptera; family Pteromalidae; genus Nasonia; species Nasonia vitripennis. Next base: position 22,281,453 of record NC_045757.1, on the reverse strand, counting down.
CTTCAAATGGAAAGCCAAAAAATTCTAGATTTAATATCCCGACAAGAAAGTGACTTAAACAATTTAGATTCTCTTTTGGAAGCATACAGAGAGCAATTTGATTTAAAATTACTTACCTACAAGCTAGACATCGATACTATAAAAGAGGCTGTGTCACAGATCACAAACAAATAGGAAGGCAGCGAAAGAAATTAATGCTAGTCATTTCGATCACTGCAATATCAGTAATGTTAAATTCTTCTTAAATTCACAATACTATCCTTATGGAAATCTAAATTTAGATATTGAACGCGAGTTGATGAAAGTTGAGTGGCTCATGCCATATGTAGTATTATCTAATCAGCATAAAATCCGGATGCTTAGTCATATTCAGAGTAAATTGATCAATATGAGTTTTCGTAGTTGGGAGCTGTACGAATATCCACTGCTTCCCACTACACCCAAACATGTTTGGACAGTCAAAACACCTAATCAGTTAGAAAATCCCTGCTTCGAGATCCTCGGCTTCCAAACAAATAGAAAGGCAGCGAAAGAAATTAATGCTAGTCGTTTCGATCACTGCAATATCAGTAATGTTAAACTCTTCTTAAATTCACAATACTATCCTTATGGAAATCTAAATTTAGATATTGAATGCAATCAATATGCTATGCTCTACGATATGTATGCCAACTTTCAACATGCATTCTATGACAAGAGTATTGAGCCTATGCTGAAAAAGCAACACTTCATCAACTGTCTACCTCTTATAGTCATCGATTGTTCAAAGCAGAACGAAGCTTTGAACAATGCGTCAGTTGATGTTCGGCTGGAATTTGAATCCAAAGATAATTTTCCCACAGGAGCCTCTGCTTATTATTTAATTATACATGATCGCATAGTTCAGTATAATTGCGCAAATGGTGTTGTGAAAAAAACTCGTTTGATTGATTTAATAACACACATTGTATCATAACAAAATCGAATTCATGGAGAGATTTGAAACTTGCATCCCAATGTTCTCCTGAGTAGAGCGCTTTCATATCCCCACTCTTGCACTACTATGCGCGGGCATTCAAGCCTCCTTTCTTGCGCTGCTTGTGGTGGAGATGGTAGTAGTGGTGGGGATATGATATAAAGAAAAGCTTGCTGCTAGTCAGTGTCATTCCGAGATGGAGTACTTAGTGGACATGCAAGGCTTTAAGCAGGCCGGCAATGACTTCATCCTCAAGGAGTTATCTATAGTTTCCCTAAGAGATGATATCGAACCTTTTTTACTACTTTTCAAACAGCCTTTTCCATGGCGTCGACTCACAGAAAAGTATAAGCAAGAGAATACTTGGTTGGAATATCATTATCATGGTATACCATGGTCATCTGGAGAAATCGAATATGCAGAAATCGGTAAAATTCTTCAGGAAGCCTGTCATGACTCTACTGCAGTAATGGTAATGGGATCCTTGAAGAAGAAGTGGTTGGAACGTTTCAAATTCAACGTAATCGACATCTCGGAAATGGGATATCCACCTCTAGACAAGGCCAAACTCGTAACGGTTTGTCCTTATCATAATGGCGCCTATAAAGCCAGCTGTGCTCTTCACAATGTACTACTTATGAAGAAATACATGCGAGAGCAATGTAAGCAATTGGAGAGACAAGGTTCATTCATGGATTTTAGATTTAGATTTAGATTTAATTGTTTTTTTATTGTTGTACATTCTGTTGTACATATACAATTATAGTATATTATAAACAGAATAAAGATTTTGTGTAAGGGTGCTAGTGCGTGTGAAGAGTGTGAAAGTGAAATGAGATGAATAAAAACGTGTGTATGTTTGTGTGATGTTTATGTGTTTTCCAGATTGAAGAAGTAATTTTTAGCTGCTTGTTTAAAGTGTGATATGGATAGTGTGTTGCGAAGATGAGATGGAAGGCTATTCCAGAGGTAGGAGGCGCTGATGAAAAATGAATTCTTCAGCGTCTCCGTCTTGAAGGACAGGATGTCCAGTAGAGTCACCTCATCCCTCACAGGCCTGAGCGCGACGTGGAAATCAAAATAGGCTAATAGATAAGTAGGTATTGAGGTGAACATTTTTCTTAGAAAACAGGCCATGAAGTATTTCCTACGTCCAGCGGTGTTAAACAGTTGCAGCTCACGCCTGTAAGGGGAGATGTGCTCGTCCCTCCTCACACCGTAGATATAACGGATCCCCGTATTGACAAGCCTCTGCAGTTTTAAGTCAAGTTCCTGAGTCAGGTCGCAGTAAGCAAGTGAGCAATAGTCAATGAGGGGAAACAGGAGTGCTTGCACTAAATGTTGACGCAATCTAAGGCTAGTACTTTTCCGAAAAAAATAGAGACGGTACATTAAAGAGTGAGCACGTTTACAAATTTGTGTAACGTGCTCTTTCCACGTAAGTTTGGAGTCAAGCACCAGCCCCAGGTTGCGCACCGATGATTCAAAGTTGACCTGGGCTCCCCCTATATTTATATAGGTGTTAGCAGTAGAAGGTAGAGCGTTTATATAGTAGGGGGAACCCAGGACGATAGCCTTAGTTTTAGTTACATTTAGTTTAAGTCTATTCAGCGCAGCCCAGCCCATTATCCTCTCGGCGTTAGCGCTCATTCTGACAGAACAGGACTCAAGCTCCTCGAGGTAGCATTGGCAGTAGATCTGCAGGTCATCCGCGTAGATTAGATGGGACACATCTGAATCTAGGCAAAAATCAATATCATTGATGTACAACGAGAACAACAAGGGGCCTAAAACTGACCCCTGTGAGACACCGGTGTTTAGTGGTAGAAAGGTAGAGATCTCATTGTTGTCACCAATGACGGCCTGTTCTCTTCCCGAGAGGTAAGATGCAAGCCAGCGGATAACTTGCTTGGAGAAGCCGAAGGAGGATAGCTTTCCGAGTAGCCTGACGTGACACACCGTATCAAACGCCTTGCTAAAATCAAATAGAAGTAGAAGAGTGACCTTCTTCCTGTCTATCCCAAGCCTGACATCATCAGTCAGCTTAATTAAGCCGGACTGCGTCCTGTGGCCAGTGCGAAAACCAGTTTGGAAGTTGTCAAGATAAAGTCTTGTTTCAAGGTATTCAGAGATTTGATTGTGCATCAGCCACTCCAGCGCCTTGGATAGGAAACAAAGTAGAGAGATCGGACGGTAGTCTGTTACAGCTGTTAGAGAGTTGATCTTGTTTAATGCTCTTACGAGCGATGACTTCCAGGCGGAAGGAAAGCGTGCCTCGCTCAAAGACAGGTTGAAAATTTGACAAAGTAAAGGAGCGAGTATTGGCAATGCTTTGGAGATTACAACCTGTGGGATGCCATCGCTTCCCCTGGCCTGGGTATTGAAGTGTGATACTGCAGCCAACACGTCCGACTCTGTGATAGCCCTGAAGATGAAATGTTCAGGGAGGTCTAGACTCTCAAGGGTTCGCAGATACTCCTCAACAGATGGAGCTTGAGGATCATTTGAGATGGAACTAAAGTGTTTGTTGAGAGCATCTGGAGAGAACCGAGCAGGTGGAGAAGATTTAGAGGTAGTAATACCAAGATTTTCAAGTTTTCTCCATATCTCTGCAACGTCGGTCAGAGTAGACAAGCGTGAATAATAGTAATTCAGCCTGGCCTCCTCGACCTGCCTATGAGCGTCGTCCCTTGCGATTCTATAAAAGTATAGATCCCAAGGTAGTCGACTTCTGCGAAAGCGCCTGTAGAGTCTATTCCTTTCAGTTAAAAGGTCACGAAGAGCGGTGAACCACGGGTGACGCTTAAGTCCAGGTGTCACAGTCTTTAATGGGGCGAGATGATTTATGGCTTTCGTGATGTTGTCGTTAAGGATGGTAATGCATTCATCACGTGATGGCGTGGTGAAAGATGACCAGTCACATGCGCTAAGGAAGTCCCTTAGCTTCTCAGCACAAATTCCTTTGTAGTTTCTGTAGGTGTGTGTAGCAGGTACTGGAGTGGGAGTGAAAAAATATTTATGGAGAGGTTAAGTTACATGGTTGAACTTCACAGGTGAGAGCGATGGTTGAGGCTCCCATCACTTATAAATACGAGAAAACTTCCACATCATGCTCATTCGTACATCATGGGTTCATCATCTAGTAGTGCAGGTTATAAGCCTCTTCCTGATTCGTAAAATGATAAGAAACAGGAAAAGAAGGAAAAATCTTCTGCTTGGAAACAGTATTCACAAAAGTTTTCCACAAATACTTATTCTATGCCTGAAAAAAAGGGTTATAAGAGATTTAAGTAGCGAGCTAAATTGATTGAATATTAGTCATCCCTCCCGTAACGGGTAAGTCGGTAAGACGCTCGGCCGGTGACCGCAAGGTTCCCGGTTCAAATCCCCTACATAGCCAACGATATCTTTTTTTTTCATCTAGAAGATATATATCGGTAAAGAAGCAAGCCACCGGTATCAACAGCAGAAGGTAACATCGGGCCGTTGACGTCACCGCCAGCACCGAGACGCGACAGAGCAAAGCGATATTCAAAGCGATAGCTCTGTGTGTAACACAGGCGCCCCACAAGGAACGATCTTAGGACCGCTACTTTTTATCCTGTACATAAATGCTGTCTTGAAGGAGATCCCCCCCGAGACCATAATTTCGTATGCAGCTGATACTGCTATTATAGCCACTGGTAATGATTGGATAGAAGCCCAAGTTACCATGAAAAATGTTCTAAGTCTGATATTGGAGTACCTGGCATTAAATAAGTTGTTATTGAATGTAGGAAAGACTGTTTTTATGACTTTTGGGAGCAGTATTGGAAGTGTGCCAGCTCAAGTAAACATCAAAATTCTTGATAAAAATATAACTAGGGTATAAAATTTTAAATACCTAGGAATTATTTTTAATAGCAACCTAAGGTGGGGCAATCACATGAAACATATAATCGGGAAAAGAAAATACCTAGTATACATTTTTTATAAAATTTCAAAATTTATGCCTACAGAAACTCTCAGAATGATCTATTCTGCTTATTTCCATAGCATTATTAGCTATGGTATCATTGCTTGGAATAAAGCATATAGAAATAGTCGAGACCAAGTTCAAAAGCTACAAAACAATCATAAATAATAATAATTTTCTATCACATGACAATCCTTTAAATATAGTATAACTATTTGCTCTTGAATCTTTGAAGCTGCATTATCATGATATCAAAGAGAAATACTTAGCATCAGATAGTATTACTAGAAATAGAAGTATTATTATACCTAAGGCAAATATGAGAATTAGCAATAAAAATAGCTATATGAAAGCAATTAATATTTATAATGCGCTTACTAATCAACTAAAAGTATTGAATACCGATAAATACTTTCAAAAGAAAAAAATTATAGAATGGATAAGATCCAATGGTTAAAATATATATATATATATATATATATATAATACAGGGTGTTTCATTTTAACCCGACCACGACAAAAAACCATGGAAAAACTAATTTTAACGAAAAATGGCCTTAACAAAAGTTGAAGGGGGCCATCGAATGACACAAACACCTATGACCTTGAACTCGATTTTCAAGGTCATTTGAGGGTAATTTTTTTAAATAGGAACCTCTATTTTTGACCTCGGAATACGGAGCAGCGGAAAAAATTACGTCGGAAATGACATTTCAAGTTTGCCTTAGTGACCTTGAGAATATCAATTCAAGGTCAAATAAGAAGTATCAGCCTAAGATTGTTTTCCTTTCAATTTTTTCGTAGAATTATCATTTTGTTATTGTAATAAACATTAAGAGAATAATTGACTTAAAATGTGATTATGCTTTTCTGACTTCAAAGCCATTTTGTAAGGTCAAAAGTGCAAACATGCAATATCAAATGTTATGTGGAGTCCATATTTATATCCTAACTTTAGTGTTGCCCAGGAACAACGACGTGGACGTAATAGGATTGTGTTCCCTTTGGGGTGCTTGATTAGAGTGAGTCTCCTTGACTCTGACTTTTATTATGTACAGATTTGAATGTAGGTGCCCAAAGACACCACCATTTTTTTGGATTCTATTCAGTTCTTGGGATGTTTTTGTAAGCGAATTTTTATCCTATCTTTAGCGTTACTCAGGAACGACGTGGACACAATTGGCTACTAATTTTCCTCATCGAATTTTGCCTGAATTTATTTTTGAAATAAATAATTTATTTTGTAAAGATGATTTTTCATGTTGAATTTTCCCGCGACTCATTGTTGAAATAGACAATTTTGCTAATAAGAGATCTCTTTTCATATGAATTTATCCTCTACTCATTGTTACTTACACTTAGTATTCAATAGTTTACTAGTTATTGAATAGTTATTGATTAGCCAAACTAATCAAATATCATTTGTTTAACATTTTCTCTTTTTCATTCATTGACTTTTATTTTTTCTATTAAAATTTATTACTCATCGAAAGCTATCTAATTTGTTCAGTTTGGTAAAAACAAAATTTTGTATTGAACTTGTTATAAATTTTTAACAATGGCTGATTATCCAGCCGCTGAAAGGGTTGATATTTTATTGATTCTTGGTGAATAATCACTCACTCTATCACTATCACTCTAATCAAGCACCCCGAAAAGTGAGAGGCAAGGGGACTCACTCTAATCAAGCACCCCGAAGAGAACACAATCCTATTACGTCCACGTCGTTGTTCCTGGGTAACGCTAAAGTTAGGATATAAATATGGACTTCACATAACATTTGATATTGCATTTTTCACTTTTGACCTTACAAAATGGCTTTAAAGTCAGCAAAGCATAATCACATTTTAAGTCAATTATTCTCTTAATGTTTATTACAATAACAAAATGATAATTCTACGAAAAAATTGAAAGGAAAACAATCTTAGGCTGATACTTCTTATTTGACCTTGAATTGACATTCTCAAGGTCACTAAGGCAAACTTGATATGTCATTTCCGACGTAATTTTTTCCGCTGCTCCGTATTCCGAGGTCAAAAATAGGGGTTCCCGTTAAAAAAATACAATGACCTTGAAAATCGAGTTCAAGGTCAATGGTGTTGGTGTCATTAGGTGGCCCCTTTTGCACCCTTCAACTTTTGTCAAGGTCATCTTTCGACATCAGTAAAATAAAACCAGACAAACAGCTGTTTAGCAGATTTTTTGTTATTTGACCTTGAATTGACCTTCTCTAGGTCACCAAAGCAAACTTAAAATATCCTTTGCGACGTATTTTTTTCCGCTCTATCCGATTCCAAGGTCTAAAATAGAGGTTCCTATTTAAAAAAATCACAATTACCCTCAAATGACCTTGAAAATCGAGTTCAAGGTCATAGGTGTTTGTGTCATTCGATGGCCCCCTTTACCCCCTTCAACTTTTGTTAAGGTCATTTTTCGTTAAAATTAGTTTTTCCATGGTTTTTTGTCATGGTCGGATTAAAATGAAACACCCTGTATATATATATATATATATATATATATATATATATATATATATATATATATATATATAAGAATGATAGTAAATAAGAAAATAAAAAAATTGTAACTTGTTATAAACAACAAGTCGAAATTGTTCAGCGACAGATACAATTATGCACATAAATAGTTTAAATAATAGGTAACTTCGTTTACCTCTACAGGATTTTTAGGTATGACCCACATGCCTTGTAAAAATTTTCTAGTGAACAAATAAATAAAAAATAGTATATTGTGCAACTAGGGGGGGGGGGGGCGAAGGGCGATTTCTAACGAAGGTGCTATTTGAGCACGAGTTGGAGTCGAGGGCGCCGAAAGCGGAATGATTCCCTCCTGCACGCTCGAAATGAGCAGCTTGCCATTCACTTTAGAGGCATGGAAACGGATATTTTTCATGCACGTGTTAAGAAAATAAATATTACAACATAATTATTTCCTCTTATCACTATAAATATTTGTACGCAAAGGATAATCCTCTCGGCACTAAAAGACATCTTCTAGGTATCAAAATTGAGATGAAATTACTCTTGTGACAAAAGGATTCTTTTTGTTGTAAGAGGATCGTTTTCTCAGTGTAAAAGGCGACCCTAAAGTGGCCTTTTTTGCCCGTTGTTTGAAAAATTTGCAAAAATGATTAAAACATGTACTGACACTTATATAAATATATACATCATATATATGTAAAGTATGTCATATATAAAACTAAATACTTTGAGGTACCGTTCCTGGTAGAAATTAACCCAGAAACTGGCAAGTTCTTGTGTTAAACAAGAACCTAACAACTTGCCAGTTTCTGGATTAATTTCTACCAGGGCGTGTAAAAAAAGTCATCTTAGTTCTGCTTATAGGCACAAAAATCGCGGAAATCAATACATGCGTTACAAAAACTATGGTGTGCACTAATGGCTTAGCAGGCTTTTTGACCGCGTGTGGATATTGTGGTACTCGTCTGCGGCTCGGGCTACTTGCCTCGACTCGTACTGCGATCACCACACTCGGTCTAAAAAAGGCCTACTTCACGCTCTTGGTGCATAATGGCAAAACATAATATTTGCACCACGGATGAAAAGAAAGCTGTACCAAAACCTTGTTTTCCACCCTAGCTGTATGATTTACTAATGTCAGAACAACAAGAAAGAGATTTATTTTGGCCCTGAGAGAGGAAAGCCTCGCGGCAGTAAACCTCTCTCGGATAATAAAAGGAATAAGATACAGATTATTAAATACGAATAATTGATATCGGTGTAGTTCAAGCGTGAAAAGTTTGAATAGTTTAAATATCAGAACTGCGTATTTAACATCTTCTATACGGCTTAATAGAAGATGATAAACATGTACGAATGAGGAGTATATGAAGCGTTTACCGCTGGTTTCAAACCCGCGTTAGTAAGGAGAGCTAGGAGTGTCGCCTGCGGTTCTAGCAGCCGAGTCTTATATGGTGTGTTATCACGCTGGTTCAAAATAAGACACGACTATACGTAGATTAAGCCAGTGCGGAGGCTTGGATGCAGACCTACACGTGAACAAAAGCAGACTCTAATGTAGACTGATTTGCAGATGCTCTCGGTTTTATTACCTCCTCCCCTTACAGAGCGTCAGAGCTGTTAGATAGGGAACTAGGAGCTTGGGTAGTGGTAACAAAGGTCGGTCGAAAAATAGACCCGCATCAGCGTTGCGCATGGACTCGACCGCGCCGTGCCGTCGCGCAGCCAGACGGTGGTTAGTTTTCCGCGAACTCTCATTAGTACTTGACCTTTGCTTGGCCGTTTTATGGCTTTTTTTGTGCATCAGCTGTGATATTTTCTTAGAAGGACCCAACAGTATTTTCTATGCTTTTCTAGTTCTACGTATATGAATCATTCTAGGAAAAGTCGGGCACTTTACGGTCGATAAATGGAGCTCTTGTAAATTTGAAGGAACACGCAGCAGATCAAGTTTTTTTTACATGCGTTTGGGCATACAATCTGTAAAAAACATGGGTAATACCTCCAAACTTAATATTTGGGTTCATCGCTAACATGTTCATATGGGTGTTCGAATGGAAATTAAAAGTTCATCATTTGAGATAAATTTAACATTAAATATTGTTTCATTATTGTAACAGAAATGTGCATGCAAAAGATCAGATCTTTACGTACATTAGTTTCTGAATAATAGCAGCCAGAAAATTTGAAAAACAGACACCGGAATGAGAATTCATTCTGACTTTTGAAAATGAACATTCTTATAATTGCATTGAGAGAAGAGGGGCTAAGTCATTATAACTTTCTTGTTAAGATCAAGGTAAGTGCCAATGCAACTTTGTATAGTATTATACTGCCAAATAAATAACAAAATTAACAAAAATGAATAACGAAATCAACAAAAATAAATAATATTTTACATATACAATTTCTATCTAAAATAATTTTTTTTTGTTTTCTTAAATTTTTTATAAAATTAAGAGATTTATGTAGGTGTTAGACACCGAACGAACTGTACTCCTAAAAACCGTACAATAGTATATGGTGTACCAAGGGCATAAATTGGGCTTTTTTAGGCCAAGTGTGGAGTTTGCAGTACGAATCAAGGCGAGTTTACGAGCCCCAGACGAGTACTACAACCTCACGAGCCCAAAAAGCCCGCTTAGCCCTTGGTGCACACCATATTTTTTGTAATGCATGTACTGATTTTCGCGTTTCAAATTGCACTTGTTGAATTTCATGCGAGTTTAGAAGAATTGATTGCTAATGAATTCAGTAGCAGGCGCAAAAGTACTTTTGTGCCCGCTGCTGCATTTTTTCGGTCGCCACACAGTGGGAGAAAATGGACAAAATTCGAGCCACGCGTCATTTTTAATCGTAGAGCCATACTTTTTTTTAAACTCTTTAAAAAAGCATCAAGTTTAAGCTACAGGTGCGGAAATTATTGTATCACGTTCCCCTAAACCCATGCGACCCCTAGAAGCCACCCCTACCAAACCACAAGCAGTCTAACTCATCTATCCCAGGGAACAGCGAGTTAAATCGCTTTATTTTTTCTTAAAATAATTAAGCCACGCACCATAAGCCAGCTAATAACCTAAATACCTACCCCTAACCCGCTTAACCCCTAGAAACCACCCCTACCAAACCAAAAGCAGGCTAACTAGCCTAACCCTGGGAACAGCGAGTTAAATCGCTTAATTTTTTCTTAAAATAATAAAGCCACACACCATAAGCCAGCTAACCACCTAACCACTCACCCCCTACCCCTAGAAACCACCCCTACCAAACCACAAGCAGGCTAACTAACATAACCCTGGGAACAGAAAGTTAAATCGCTTTATTTTTTCTAAATATAATAAAAACCCACTCCACAGGCCAGACCGGAAACACGCAGAATCGTATAACCACGTAATTTAAGACATTATTACAAGTAAATTAGTTACATTATTTGTTAGCTGTAATTGTTGAATGAACTGCTATTAGTCATCTGCCTTGAAACAGATTTAATCCCCTTTACCACGTCAAGGTTGTCATTTAGCCATCGAAAAATCGTATGATCAAGATATGTATGTATTATACTATAATCTAATAAATTCAAAAATAAACATTTAACCATCAAACACTCGTATGATCAATAAATTTAATTATATTAAATTATATTATAATATAATAAATTCGAGAAATCTTCAAAAAATTCTGATAGAATTTCAACGTATTTTTTTAATCTAAGAACTTTTTCTTCAGTAAATTTTTTTCTAAAGTCTATCATTCTCAAGTAAAAAATTCTGGAAGTTTTTCACGATATTCCCGTGTTAGCCGCCATTTTATGTGCTTTTACCTTTTTTTTCAAAATTTAAACTGTTACACTGAAGTCTCGAGGACACGATTTCTTCGCTCTAAACATTAAATCTTAAATGATTTCAATGTGAAAAATCGACATGAATAAAGATTTTTTTTTAAACCATGTTTTATTGCTTGTGGTTTGGTAGGGGTGGTTTCTAGGGGTTAAACAGGCTAGGGGTAGGTATTTAGGTTATTAGCTGGCTTATGGTGTATGGCTTTATTATTTTAAGAAAAAAGTAAGTGATTTAGCTCGCTGTTCCCTGGGATAGATGAGTTACACTGCTTGTGGTTTGGTAGGGGTGGCTTCTAGGGGTCGCATAGGTTTAGGGGAACGTGATACAATAATTTCCGCACCTGTAGCTTAAACTTGATGCATTTTTAAAGAGTTTAAAAAAAATTATGGCTCTACGATTAAAAATGACGCGTGGCTCGAATTTTGTCCATTTTCTCCCACTGTGCGCCGGTCGGAAAAAGACTACCTTTGTCCCTAATTTTAGGTCAAAAAAACGCGAAAATCGTGCATGTGTTACAAAAAAAACTTATTTTTCATAACGCGTGCATCGAAAACGCGCTTTTCGCCTACGAAAAAGTGGATCGAAAGTAGAGTTTTTGAAGCTTGAGGTGAAAGGCCTTTTTAGTGTTTTTTTGTGTATATATACGTATAAATACACTCCCATATACTTAGGCTGGCGCTGTGATTGCGTGAGTACGCGTAAACATCTGTCACTGAAAAAACGATCCTCTTACAATAAAAGGAATACTTTTGTCACAAGAGTAGTTTCATCTCAATTTTGATACATACCTAGAGGATGTCTTTTAGCGACGAAAGGATTATCCTTTGCGTACAAATATTAATTGCGACAAGAGGAAATAATTTTGTCGTAATGAGGTTTTACATTTTGCCTTGAGAGAAAATCATTTTCAATCAAGACATTTAGTAAAAGGATTTATGAAATAACAGTACGAGAATATTGTTGAAATGAATCAGCGTTATTATTCTCTATTATTCTCTAATAAAAAATAATATTACATTTGTAAAGTTTTATGAACAGAAAATAAGAAACTGCTTAGGTGTAGCACATAATGTATGATTGGCCATCTTTGGAAGACACAAGTTTATGCATTGGTTTATATCTAAGCAGCTCAGTGCTCTTTTTTAGTGACCAACGGTTTAACTGATCTATACTGTATCTGTACACTTTGATCGACACCCCACTCGGTCAATTTATTTTCCATTTTGCTACTTACAACGATAAGTCGATGAAAATAAAAGCCAACGTTAGATTTACACAGTCGGAGCACACAAGACGTCTGAGGTCCGAAACTCCTGCCGACGAGCCGATTCCATCAGCGGCTCCGAGCGGTTCGTTCGTCCAAACAGTGGTGCTCGCGCTGCTCTAGAAACCCCGCAAGAGTAGGAGGTTAGAAACACCGCGTTAGAAACACTCCGCGCGATATATCGGGAGTCACTTAACGCTTTCTGGCGCTTTTTCATTGTCTCGGGCACGACGTACCTTTTCCGCGGAGATGTATGCACGTTGTATGGTGTATACGTGCTTTCGCACGCGTCCACACTCAACAAACTTCTTCTGCGGAATGGCAATCGGGCGCGGATTAACATCTTACATTCAAAAGAAATCCTCTTGTCACAAGAGGATTCAAAGGAGAGGATTTTCCTTTCGATACGAACATTTGTACTTTTGCGACAAAATTATTTTTTTTGGATGCAAAATGAAAGTCATTTTGCTACCAAATTTTATTGCTTACAGGATTATCCTTATGTCTCAAGAAGGTTAATTTTTCCAAGAATTCCAAGATTTTAGAAAAACCAAACGTCTGATCGAAATTTCCCTTCGTGGAATGATTTATTAAACCTAACACTAGAGCGCTACAAGCTTGGTTTTTCATTACAAGCTTTATTTAAAAAGTTATATGTAATAGAAAAACAGTGTTTTTAGCGACGACATCCCTTTAAAGTGACATTTTGTTCGCTGTCAGGTGTGTTAATGTTAAAAAAATTATTTATTAACAATTTTCCAGATAAATAAACAAAGTAAAATTAGCGTTGATTTGTGCCTAAGTAATTTTCCTTATATTACCCATAAACAATCACCGAAAAATGGTCATACTAATATTTTAAATTTATGAGTGTTCTTAACAACTTTTTAACATTTCAATCATTTATATTTTTTATATTATTTATTTTTGTAAATTTGATATTCCGTATTTTTTTACTTATTTGATATTATAATACTATAAAAAATACAAAGGGTCAAAATACATTAAAACCTCGATGGTCCACGGTCATTTATGGCCAGCGCCAGGACTATATGTATGTATTACAATTTACCTGTAACCAAGCTCCCATTTAAAAATGTCAAGTAAATTCCATACTCTGTAACCTATGACGTTGCAATTGTATTGTTTGATAACGGTAAGCATAGCTTTCATATATGAATATAAATATTGAATCTTTTGGTCATCTTCTAATCAGCCAACGTCACATATACCATTTTTAGTAACAAATACAGGGGGATTTTCGAATTCACGCTCAATTTTTCGTAAAATGTTTCGAAAACCATCGGGAACTATCTGCAAACAAATTATCATCTTCACAAGTGTTTTCTATTATATATTATATCAAGGGGCGCGATAGTGCCGCTTTGGCAAGAAAAAGTACGAAGTACGATTTGTCGACGGCGCGACCCTGTATACTTTGAAATTAGGTGTTCCTAATCTTAAAAAAAATCTCGATTGCATTTAAATCATTATTATTGCGCGTATGCGCAATCTGTTAGTATCTACTTAAATATATTATCCTAATTTTTCATGTATAAAAGGTTCATTCAAGAATATTAAGTTATTAACTTAATATTGAAAGTTGAAAATTTGCTCGGTATATTTAATTTCGTTCAGAGTTTCCACCCTCTCCCGATATTTTTCGTCTCCTCCGGTCACGTGACTTCCGGTGAGTGTTTGGTATTATACACCAGTGGTTACAGTTTTTTTTTTATACTTTATACTTATATAAGTTGATATATATAATATTTTGTCATAAATAATACTATTAAGGGGTCATAAAGTTTAACACATACAATTAAATTACTATATATGTAAAATTGACAGTTAAAGAGCATCCTACTATAGTGAATGATAAGGTAGCAAGAGTTAGTGCTACTCCATCAAAGTTGATGCCAAATGTAGGAGGGCCAACGCAGATACAGAGGTAATTCTTAGCCGGTAATCACATCGATTATTTTGTACTATATGTACTGTATTGTTGGTGAAAAGTTATGCATTTATGTCGGAAGATGGTTAATATGCAGTAAACAACTACCTAAGAACCATTCTCAAGAAGGTTAGAAATGACGAAAAGAAAAGAAGGGAAAGACAGGGCGAAACAGCTGAGTTAAATGTATCTAGACGAAGGCCACTAAGTCTGTATTACGAACCGCTTCTCGCACCGAGGCAGAGGAACGTATAGGTAACTGCATTGAGCCCAGACTCCCTCATCCAATGCAGATAAACGTAGGTGTCGGGTTTAAGTCTGTCCAGGGGATGGCCGGTCGATGCTGCTCGAAGTAGACGACCGGACGATGCTGCAGGAAGCAGACGGCTGGATGATGCAGAATGAAGGAGACGAGTTTCATCCTGAACCCTTAAATTAAATGTATAGAAATGTTAAACTTCAAACTTAATGATGGTGCCCGTGGCGACTCGGTGTCAGAGGGACACTTGCGCAAAGCTAGCTCTGCTTACGCCACGTAATAAAAAACACACACACGCGCACGCATGCGAAATAAATAAATATAGTACATTACGATACATGAGACCTAAGTAGCAATTTTTCGCACGGCGTGAGGTTATATAATTACTCCGTGCGGAAGTGTTACTTAGGTCACTAGTATCGCATAGAATTAAAAAGCACAGCCTACCTAAGCCCGCTGTCACGCCTATTCGTGTCATAAGCAGTCCTATTTTGCAACGTGAGGTTAGTGCATAAGCGTAGCGAGTGTGATAAATACGGTGCAAAAAAGAAATACTTAGGTTACGGATAGGCGTAACAGCGGGCTTAGGTAGGCTGTGCTGTAAAATGTTTTAGCATCAGGGATTGTAGTTGAAATTTGTACAATTAATTGATAGGTAATTAAAAAAACAGGATAATATTTATATAAGCCGTTCATACATTATTCCAGAACAAAGCCTACATATATTTACGTGGATTATATGGCATAATGTATTTCAAGAATGGTTACACGAATTCAATATTGGCAGGCAATAACTTAGTGAAGAGTCACCACATACATTAATCTGTTATAAGAAAGCTAATATCTCTGTGAATAAGGCGACAAACTGCCTTACAAGTCTTACTAGTATTTATTCTATCTAACTTATACTTATCATGACAAGGTCTTATCACATTATAAACATAGAATTTTAACAGAATATGTTAAATGTTTCAACGTCGAGGATGATATTTAAGATTTGTGCAAATAATTAATTGTTTATAAAAAAAAGTAAACATTTTTGTAAATTCCGGTTGTACGTTATTCGAGAACAATAATTACTGATACCCAGATTAATTATTCCGCATAATTTTTATAAAAATGAGTACACGCTTTCGTTATGAGTAGTGAATCGCTTAGCGGAAAATCACCTCAAACTATTCTATACAAAGCTTACTGATATCTTCACGAATTAGACGACACAGTCTTAAAATGGTAAGGACACACTACGCCATGAGCATAGACTTTTCTTAGTACGTGATAAAAGTTTTAGCATTAAGTAAAGGATTTCAGATTTGAGCATTAAAATGATTGTAAAATTAAGAAATGGAATTATTTTTGTAACAACTGTTCATACCTTATCAGAGAACAAAGCCTGCTGATGTCTACATTGATTTTATGGCATAATGTATTTCATGAATGACAACAAGCACTTGATATTGTCAGAAGATTACTTAGCGAAAAATCACTTAATATATTATTCTGTTACAAAGCCAACTAATATCTTATACCCTGCCTTATGAGCACAGTCTTGTAAAGTATTATGATAAAAGTTTTAGCATCGAGAATGGTATTATAGATTCGTGCAAAGAATACATTGTGAATTTAACAAAAGTATTAGTTTTGGTAGAAACTGTTTTTACATTATTTCAGAACAAAGCCTACTAATGTCTACATTGATTATTCTGCATAATCTCTGAATATTAATAAAAAATCGTCGCCGCCACCACCACGCTTTAGAAATTAGCTCTCCCTCAATTTGGGTTGCCTTTTTCCACGTTATTTTTAACCCAACTTTCGTTATTGGGTTAATAATGAACGATTTTTACCTAATTTTACTGTTTCCAATGCCCCATAATTCTTTTATACTATAGTCATATTCACTGAGCGGTGGCAATTTTACTTTACCATTATGACAACAACTTTTTTTAGAAAACTCTACGGACCAGTAAGAAGCATTACAATAAAGACATACGTAATCCATTTCATTAAAGTCTAAGTAAGAAAGTTTTAATGAAAATAGTTTATTTGCCCTTTGAATCTGGTGACGTTTGCTAACACGATTGCTATGCATATTTTCTGTTGTATCCTTAAACCTTTTTTCTCTAATCTAATCTCAGTCATATTTTCAACTATATCTTTGCATTTTTTTTCTCTAATCTAACCTCAGTCATATTTTCAACTATATCTTTGCATCTCTTTTTCTCTAATCTATCGTCCGTCATGTTCTGAACTACATCTTCGAACCTTTTTTTCATTAATCTATCGTCCGTCATGTTCTGAACTACATCTTTGCACCTTTTTTTCTCTAATCTATCGTCCGTCATGTTCTGAACTACATCCTTGACCCCTTTTTGTTGCTAATCTATTATCAGTTATATTTATAACAATATCCTTAGACCTTTTCTTTTGTAATCTGACTTCGCTCATGTTGTTGACTGCATCTTTTTGTCTTTTTTTATCTAAAGAATAAGAACTCATGTTTTCTACTCTCTCTTTTTTCCGTTTTTTTATTAAACGGGTTTCACTCACATTTTCAATTAAGTCACCTTCCCTTTTCTTTTTTCGATAATCAGTGTTTGAATTATCAATTTCAACTCTTTTCAATATTGAAGCATCACGATTTGTATTATCGTTAAAATTGTTATAATTTTATATGTCATAATGTCCTGCATCTATGGGGCCAGAAAAAAATAAATTCAATTCATTTTCATTATAAGTAATAGAATCGTGACCGTAATATATAGGATTATTAAAGATTGTACTAGAAACTGAAATACGAACAGAATATGAACGAACAAATGCGATAATTTCCACTTCACTGCCGCACGTATCATTGACATATGCATTTTATAAGTACTTCTATCAGTCATTTTTAAAGATTCGTCGCCCACGATAAATGGTTCAAAATATTCCCAATTCTCATAAACTTGATTTACAATGTTGGCTCTAATTTTCATATGATTTTCTTCCGTATTAAACAAAAATTACGAAAAGCAACAAAACAAGAAATTTTATAAATTAAAAATACTTAACTTTCAATGTTGACTATGGTTCACTTTATCTCTCTTTTCCTCTTTCTCTCTCTCTCTCTCTCTCTCTCTCTCTCTCTCTCTCTCTCCTTCTCTCTCTTCTTTTCTCTGTTTCAAATGTGAAATGATTGCAGCGTGGATTTAGTATCTCGCACAATAATTTATACATAAAAACTCGCGATTTAATTTTGAATTCAGTTTTATAGGAATAACCAAACTATGTGTGCATATAGCATTAAAAAATCGCAAGTAAAACTTCGAATTTAACTCAAACGTAACCAAATTTTTGACGCGACGTGAATACAAAGCTGCCAAGAATTTGTTGTTATATGTTGTTGATACGGTTGCTATGCATTATGTTATAGGTAACCACTGTGAGTTTAAACATAGTAGATTTTCGAATATCCAATACAATTAAAATTAGAACTGCAGTAGAAATATTTTCAACTTATAAATTACTATTATTAATTGTTTTAAAATTGGGTGTTGGCGAGCGAAGCGAGTTCAATTAAAAAATTAATCATTTTGGAATAAACAATCCAAAACTTAATGTGAAAATTTAGAAATTATAAAATTATACAATTAAAAACGACAATTGAAATCAGGGGGTTGGCGAGCGAAGCGGGCAGGGGGGTACCCCCCTAGTATGTTATGAAAATGATTAAACGCTTTTGTTATTAGCAGTAGATCGCTTACCGAAAAATCACCTCATAAACTATTCTGTACAAGGCCCACTGATATTATCTCCACCAATTAGACGACAAACGGTCTTTCAATGATAAGGACACACTACTTTATGAGTATAGATTTTTGTTAGTATGTGATAAAAGTTTTAGCATTAAGGATAACATTTCAGATTTGTGCAATACAATGATTTTAAAATTAAAAAAAAGCAATTATTTTTGTTACAACCGTTTTACCTTATTTGATAATAAAGCCCACTGATGTCTATATTAATTACATGGCATAATGTATCTTAAAAATGATCACACTAATTCGATATTGATAGAATATCGCTTTGCAAAAAAATCTCTCATACATTAATTTTTTACAAGGCCAAATAATATCTCCATGAATAAGGCGACAAACTGCCCTACAAGGCTTACTAGTATTTATTCTATTTAACTTACACTTATCATGATAGCGTCAAGGGTGGTATTTCAGATTTGTGCAAATAATTTATTATCAATCAAGAGAAAGTATACATTTTTGTAAATTCCGCTTATACGTTATTCAAGAACAATAATTACCGATGACTACATTAATTAGTTTGCATAATACATGACAGAGTCTTAAAATGATAAGGACACACTACGTCATCAGGATAGACTTTTCTTAGTATGTGATAAAAATTAGAGCATTAAGTAAAGGATTTCAGATTTGTGCAATAAAATGATTGTAAAATTAAAAAAAGGAATTATTTTTGTAACAACTGTTTATACCTTATCAGAGAACAAATTATGTGCGTAATCTATAATAACACAATCGCGTGTCACCGAGTAGCAGACGAATGTCGGTAAAGTAGATTATAACTGCTGCATAACCACTGGCACGATTCGCTGCAAAGAGTAGCACAGTTCAGAAATGCCGTCAAGACTAGCACAAATCGCGACTTTATATTACTTAAAATGTGAGTATTTTACGTTTTTATTGGGTTATTTTGTTGGTTAAGTTTGATTTTTTTCATCGGTCAACGGGTCCGCGCTCGGCTCACAGCCCTTTACACGTGTGCTCAAGATGCGCACTTCTCGACAAAACGCAAACGCGACGAACTTTCTACTACCCAATTAGCTAAAAATCACCTGATACATTAATTTGTTACAAGGCCAACTAATATCTTTATGAATAAGGCGACAAACTGCCTTACGATGATAAGGGCACACTACCTCATAAGCACAGATATTGAAAGCAATATGATAAAAGTTTCAGCATCGAGAATGGCATTTAAGATTCGTGCAAAGAATAGATTGTGGACTTAAGAAAAGTATTGCTTCTTCCCTGGTAGAAATTCGAATATCTAAAATGGACTGGAAACTATGAAATGGCTATGAGAAATAGCCTAGTCATAAATTGTGATGAAACGCTTTTTCTCCCATTTCTTGAGCATTTGTTGGAATGAACATAACCTTAAATCTTTCGTATTGATTTTATTCCTTGTGTCGTATACTAATTTCAAAGAGGTTTACGGATTTTAATCGATTTCCAAACGGTTTACACAATTAACAGTCAATTAGAGTTATATAAGCATGACATACGAAGATATTCGTGATTTTCTTTTTTTTTTCATTATTTTTACAAGCTTGAAAATTTCTTGTAACACGGTATGACTCTATTCTTACTCCAATAAATGCGTAAAAAATGTCCGAAAGAGCGTTTCATCGCTAGTCGAAAAATGAACCTATTTTTCAGCTTTAAACTGATATCGATTTCTACCAGGGTTCTGAAAGGAAGCTTTGTAATAGTAAAATTTTAAGTTTCGTCAAAACTTATGAGACGCAGGCAGAGCATGCTCTGTACAAGAGGCCCTCTGACACCGGATCCCTACAGGTACTATCGTTAAACAATACTTCCGTGATTCCCGTTAACCTGTTAAGTCATATAAATATTTATTGATTTTTACTTACTTGGATTTAACTGCTTGGGCTGGAACTCTGCTGCTGTGCTGTGATCAGGCTTATACAGGATGGATTTATTCAAATGAAAAACACTTGCAATTAATTGACTTACACGATTTATTCAAGATAAAGTTCTATAAGAGTCGGAATCGCGACTTAAGCCCGGATAACTTGTTGACGGATAGGAGCGTCATACAAGAGTCCAGATCGAGTATAACTGATCGATTACAACTGGTCGCTCGGCGAATACGGGGGATACTCATCAACCTCGCTGATCTACTTATTAATCTGGGTCGTCAGTTTTCGGCTTCATAATGACTCCGCTGATATTGCTTAAATGCAATATGTCGCAGGACGTCACAAACCAGCCTATAGTTGGCTTCTTCTTTGAAGTTTGACATTTTCATACATCCCCCATCCACAAAGGTGATTAGGGGTATTGACCGGTCACCCTCTGGACAGACTCAACTCCGACACCTACGTTTTTCTGCATCAGGTAAGGGAGTCTGGGCTAAGCTCAGTACCCTACGTTCCTCTGCATTGGTCCGAGGAGCGTTTCATATCTACTACTTAGTGGACTTCGTCTAGCAACAGTTTTACTCGACTGTTTCGCCTTGTCCTTCCCTTCTTTTCTCTTCGTCATTTCTAACCTTCTTGAGAATGGCCCTTACGTAGTTGTTTACTGCGCACCAATCATCCTTCGACGTCAGCATAGCTGTTATCATTGACTCAGGTGTCACTCTATTCTAAAGGTAACACTCGAATTCTTCTCAATCCATTTTGTATCGCAAACAGTCACAGAAGACATGCTTCGTAGCTTCTTTTGCTTCCAAACATACTGGGCAATTTGGGTTGTCCTCTATCTTGAAGCGATGTAGGTAGGTTCGGGAGCACCTATGTCTGCTCAAAAACTGCATAAGGTAGTAATTCACTTCCCCGTGTCGTCTTTTAGTCGAGTCAACAATTCGTGGTATGAGACGGTGTTCTCGTCTTCTGGTTTGATGACACTCGCTGAGGGTAGCAGCAATTTCTTTATCCCACCGGTATACTGGCGGTAGTCTATTATTGGGAGCCCTCCTCGGCATCGTTGCGTCGCAGGTTCGGGTAATATTTCCTATTACCTGCTCGACCTTATCATTCGCAGATCCATATAGCTGTATTTATTCTAGAGCCAGCAGAAATGTCTTCTTATCATAATCCTTCGTTTTCCAACCGACTCTTTTCGTCGTTGCACTCCCGTTGGATCTCCGTTTTGATATTCCTATCTTCATTATTATCGCTTGGTGGTCACTATTTGTGTAATGATCGCTCACCGTCTACGATCTAACTAAGCCAATCAGGCAGCTGCTTACAAACGTAAGTTCTATGATGGACCCTCTTTGAAATGTGTAAGAACATCCCTGGTTAACTAAGATCAAGTCAAAGAGGGCGACCTTAGCGTGTATGAATCCTTCATTACGTCTTGTCATTTTTTCCTGGAAAGTGGCGTCTCCGCATGCCCATATCACCGGTTTACCAGTACTGTCAATATCCCACAATGGTTTGTCCATTTTTAAAAAAATTACATAATGAATTTGAGTTTGAATTATTTAGCAGCTTTTAGCATTTCCAAAAAGGGTACATTATAACAGGAGTTTTCCTGCAGGTGTCATACAGGAAAATTGCTGGATTTTCGAGCAACGTTACAACTACCACGCCTCGACGAATCACGTAGACTTCTTTGTCTCGATTTGCTGAAACGCGGGAATGCGCGGTCAGCTCAGCCCCGCGATCGTGGTTTATGAGAGACGGAGGTTCGGGGATAAATGCACTTCACGTTGGACAAATCTTGTCTTTGATTTCCAGCACGCGTTTTTTTCGATTTACTCACAATTTACATATCCAGTTTTCCACGATTTATACGTCTATTAACTCGCACAGTAATTTAACACTCGACAAAACCTAATACGGATATTCTTACAATAGATAGCCCATATTTTTGTAGATAGCCGATATTTTTCTAGATAGCCAATTTTCCGCACAGATAACCACTTAACCGTATTCTAACCGCAAATATCCTATCTATCGAAATACCGCCAAGGTAGCCGATATACAAAGACAACCATCGATAATACACTCTATTTTGAGACTCTCGCGTGTCCCAAGGTTTGGTCGTAACCAGGCGCACTTACACTTCAAGATATCCACAAATACACTTGTCCTTCCCGACAATTTTTCCAATCACACTAAGAGAATTCATGATTTTATGAGGTTATGAGGACCCTATGGTAATTAAAATATTGAGGTTTAAATTTGTTCATGAAATATATATGATTTGATATTGTGACGGGTGCTCCTTCAGTAAAATAATTAAGATTGAAAGTATTTCAAAAATCATTAATATACTGTACTAGGAATGAAGGCGCGCTTCGCGCGCTCTTGATTCTATCTTTGTCTAATAACACTGGTAGAAAATCTATTATAAGTGTTGTGCGGCACACTAACGTCTGCTAATATTTTATAAGCATGTAACATGTTAATAAATCCCTCAAAACTATTTTTCAATAAATATATTAATAATGCTCAATGTCGTCATCATTGGTTAGAATAGTGAATTTGAAGAAAAGTTCAGTATAAGAGTCAGTGGGTTTGTCTATCGTTACAATGCCATTTATTTGCATTATAAAAAAGCTATACAACTGAAATTTTACACAGATACTTACTATGCTACCTAGAAAACATGTAACCTACATGATTATGATTTAACTGTTTTCATTCATATTTTCACATCGAGGCCCATATGAATTTTTTAATTTAGCGTATCAAATTTTTCTTGTAGACAGTTACACATAAACTACCATCTCTAGCACATTGTATTTCTGATTTCCAGTGTATTTTTACATGAAAAAAGTGATAAGTATTTTAGCTTTTTTGTCAAGGCATTAATTAGAATTTTGACTTTTAACAGTTGTGAGAGATTTTGAGACCGATACCTGTTACTCCATTTTTGCATTTTTTCTCATTCGAAAACTAACAGGTCTAGAAAGCTCATATTTTGTATGTAGATTTCTTTTGTGATTGTGGAAAGATATTTAAAGTTGAATCAACGTTAACTGAGATACTTTTGTGTTCGACTACAGCACCCATGATAATTATTTAGTCGTATAGCATGAGTTTGCATTCACATCAGTGTTGTAGTCGAACACAAAAGTATTTCAGTTAACGTTGATTCAACTTTAAATATCTGTCCACAATCACAAAAGTAATCTATATGCAAAATATGAGCTCTCTAGACCTGTTAGTTTTTGAACGAGAATAAATGCAAAAATGAAAAAACAGATATCGGTCTCAAAATCTCTCACAACTATTAAAAGTCAAAATTCTAATTACCTAAAACCTTGACTAAAAAGCTAAAACATTTATCACTTTCTCCATGTAAAAATATGGTAGAAACCAGAAATACAATGTGCTAGAGATAGTAGTTTCTGCGTAACTGGCTATAAGTAAAATTTGACCTGCTCAATTAAAAAATTCGCATGAGCCTGGATGTGAAAATATGAACAAAAACAGTTTAAAAATCAGAATCATCTACGTTACATATTTCTAGGTAACATAGGAAGTGGCAGTGTCATATTTTAGTTGTCTAGTAGCCTTTTTAAAATTCAAAGAGCATTGTATAATGATAGACTTAAACTTACTGACTCGGATACTGAACTTTTCTTTAAATTCACCTCTCAAACCTCACCGGGGCGACTTTGGGCACAGAGACACAGTATATCTTCAAACTCTTTATTCTTTTAATTGAACTTCTCACTGACATTTAAAAAAAACTAAATAATATTCACACACTTTATTACTACTTCAAATAGGGTTAGGGATAATACTACACACTCTTGGTAATGATTAATTTTTACCAACATTTCTTGCTAGTTATATTACATATATTTTATCTGTTATCAAGGTTTTCACATTTCATTTTAAACACCTTAAACATTTCTACCAGGGTTATGAGTTATGACTATTTTGAGGGTTATGAATTTAAAGCGCGGTTCTGATCTCGTTGCCTAGGCAACCAACCTGCAACCAATCAGAATCACGTATTAAATGCTTCACAACAAAGGCCATCATTTTTTTAAGAGAGGAACCTAAAAGGAGCTTTGCTTTATTGTAAAAATCTTTAAATATATACGTGAAAGTTTATAGCAAAGAAAAAATCTCAAGCCGAATTCAATACTTTGCAAAAATAATAAGTATTTTTGGAATCATATAGTAATATTATATTTTTGCTTTAATAATTTGGCTTTACGATTCTCTTTTTACCATAAACTTTTGCGTATGAATGAAGTGTTTTATTGCATTTCTTTGTTTACATTAAAAAGGCGATAAATGTGCATATTTATGTAGGGAATGATCGTTAAGCAATCAATAAGTTGTTTTTAGTCAGTACACACGGAGGATGATGATTGAGCACGAGTGGGAGTCGAGGGCGCCACAGCGCAGGCTGACGTTTGGTGACGCGTTGGATATACATATTTAGTGAATAAGTTCAATAATATCATATTAATGTTACAAAAACTTGATTTCTTTCATGAACAATAATATAACTATGTGAATTAGCTATGATTAAAAAAGTATTGGATGATTAAAAGGTTTACCGATTACTATCGTCCAACTTTACTTAACATAGGGAGCAACTTGATCCGCTCTATGCTTCGTTGTTATGACACGCGCTCGTGCTTAAGCTCCCCTCTCTTACTGATGTCGACCTACACATACAAATACGCGGCTTCTATATGCATCGAAAATTGGAATATATACTTCAACTCAAAAGTAATACGAATTTCTAGTGGATCGGACAATGTTAAGAACTTATTCCATTGGGTGAAAACATCACAGCTATTTTATTTGAGTTGCATAGCTTTGGCAAATAACCATAATTGAGTATGAATCTTATATTATGTCAAATGCTTAGTTTTCGTCAAAGTTGCGATCAGTTGTGTTTGATAAATAAATAAATAAATAAATAAATATATATATATATATATATATATATATATATATATATATATATATATATATATATATATATATATAAGGATAACGAATTAGGCGTAAAAAACCTTGAATTATCCATGCTAATTTTCGTATGTTAGGTATATTACAGAAGAGCACCTACGTATACACATCAACAGTTTCGCCACGGCCGTAATTCGTATCAATGAACGAAAACCGTGCTCCCGCAGCAGTATAGAGCAGCAGCCGCAGCAGTGGTATAGAGAGTACAGCAGCTCGACAATTGGCAAAGCTCGCCCGTCGCTCTTTAGCCGCCTTAGCGTTCACTCACACACGCTCGTGGCTATTAAGTTTATACGAGCGCCGACGTGTGTAGGCGCGGCTCGTTGGACCATGTGTGCGTGAGCGCGTATTTCAACAGCTCGCGGAGAGGAGAGGATGGTTCCGCACGCACGACCAGTGGCGACGGCGGCAGCTCTCTCGACGACTCGCGAGCTCTATTAGTTACTGACGGTGTCTCTCACGAGGTGGACGACTACGAGCGCGGGGTCGCAAACTTTTCTTATTTTTTTCGCCCGCGTACGCATACGTAGACGTAGTTCCGAGCTTTTCGGGCGAGCTTGCAGCCCCGCGCGAGTGCGTGCAGTGCGACGCGCGCTCAACTGCCATCGACCTTCGCGAGTCGTGCTTACGAAGACGGTAAGCGGATCATCATTGTACTGTGCTAATCGTTTCTGGCTGACTTGTTAATTTGCTGGCTGATTAACTGTGATTATTGTATTACAATAATCACAGTTAATGCACCTATAGAGAAAGATTTTTCTCTATAGGTGCATCGCAAGTCTCATTGGAGTAAAAGCGAGCAAAGAGAATACGTTGTTTTGCACGGGGTTATTTATTTTTAGACAGTGCTAAAATGTAAGCTCTCACGGAGACGAAAGTTTATACATTGATATCAAGGAGTGCAATGCTGCAAAACTATTTTAAAATATCCCAATACAACAGTTATCGTGCAAACATTTCGTGGTTAGTAACGCGTACTTTAATCTGAAAATTGAAGCTATATGTAATTTTCTGCGAGTGAATTTCAGTCAAGCTATTTATCGTAACTATTATCACATTTTATTCGCGCAGAAATCTCGACGAAAATGGTGAACAATGCAATTCAAACTAAAACTTGAATGTCTTGTGGACCATCACATGCTTTGATTTATTAAAATTGAGACAGCAAAATTAAGCCATACAAACGAGCTGGCCTCTATTTTGGTCCGAGACGACTGTCATTTCTAAATCCAGATTCAATTCCGATAAGACCTTCAATGTGGACGAAAACGACGCAAAGTGAAATAAGACAGAGAAAAGCGATTTAATCTCAAATATGTGCCAAATAACGTTTCGATGTATTATTTGCATTTGCTCTATAATTCTACACAGCAAGTTTATTTATAGTAAATAATTCTTCGATTCAATTTGAATGCCTTTCTTAAGAAGAACAGACACGTTGGTATTATTAATACACATCAGCAGCTATACAATAAGTCATTGTACTGCGCTTAATTCAAATTTAGATATCGATATAAACAAAAAGTCATTGTTTTTCAAACATGATGGTTGAACAAAAGTTTTATAGAATGGCTGACTGAGAAAATTTGAACGTGATGTGCCATCTTTTGTCTGCATATTAATCATGATTTTCTACATTCGAAAATATCATGCGGTCCAAATCTTATTCATTATCTTATAAATATTCCACATTTCGCGCAAAGTGAGTTAAGTATAATCTGATTTAATTCGCAATACACTAAATGAAAACATGGGTTAATTTTACTCATCATCAATATACTACGGAGCAATAGAAATGTTTACTATGTACTTATTATTGTAGCTGTTTGTGCGTCTGAAATACCTATATGTATCATTTTAGATACATTTGTAAACACCTCCGAAAAAATGTCGAATTTATGAAAAAAAGCTTTAATTTTGCAACATTTATGTATTTATTATATAAAATTTTTATTTAAATAAAAATTGATTAAACCATTTAATAATTTATAAATTTAAAATATTCAAGCATATAGTTTTCGTAAATATATCTCACTATTTATAAAATCAATATACTCAATCTATTTATAAATCTTATCCATGCATAATACACGTTACAGTAAAATAGAAAGTGCGATGTCTTTTTCTTTAAATTGGACGTCGGTGAACGCGCGAAAACAAGAACACCCACGCGTTTCTTTAGTCGCGATACTTTAGCCTACAACTAAATTCACCCGAAGGTATCCGAGATTTGTATTTCCGCCTCAGAGATTACAATGCTGACTCACGCCCTTTGTGCGTATGTAGGGTGACACTTCCCGTGGCATTTTCTGTATGCGATGCGCTGGAATTTCGGAGTGCTGCGAAGCAAAAGTCATTCTCTCGAGCATATGTTATTGGTTTTACAACACTGCAGAAATAGACTTTTAGAAATTTGAAAGTGGTAAATGAACTGGCTTAAAGATTTTAGTTTAATTTTATCGTTTGCAAAAGTAAATTTGTTTCATTTAATTATATGCCGTACTAGCATCTAATGTGTACCATTATTATATTGCACTAGAAAATTCATAATTTGCAAAAAATAATTGAAATGAATCAATTATAAATAATTGAAAAACATCTCTTTTGCCAATTTTACAAAAGAGAATTGATTTTTTCTTCTGACTATGCAGTTTGGAGCCTAACTCATTCCTTCGATCTTTCACATTTTAATAATTCATTGATTTGATTTTCATAATGAGAAAGACATAATTTTTATTTGTCGAAAACACATATCTATGATTTCAGAGCGTATGTGCGCTGTTAAAAATATTGATGAAAGAGCGAATCTTTTACAATAATCTCGCTTTCTTTTGTACCGTGAGATGTATTTCATGACTGAAATTTTAATCAATTTATTTTCTAATCAACGTGATTTACAATTCCACGAAATTCATTACCTTTCTTACAGGCACACAATTGCCTATGCATAATTATATAATTATACACTACGTTTTTTCCAAGCTGCTGGAATAATATACTTAAGTTATAAGTTCTTGAACTTTATTATATACAATTTTCGGAGAATCCCTGTTATAAGACCTAAATGCTCCTTATTATAATACCTGAATGCCCGCGCAATTTGCGCTTAAAAAGCGTGAAAATCATTTTAAATTCGGGTACTGCATCTAATGACACGGTGGTCATGGTAGAAAATAGCAAATTCGATGGCTTTTTCCGCTCCACATGTCACCCATGCATATCGCAAACTCAGGAAGTAAAGTGCCGAAGTAGAATACAGGGGTGAGGCTTTTGGGACACAAGCGCGCGTGGCGAGACTGAGTGCCGGCTATGAATAGCTCGAGAGTGCTCTTTTATCTTTCTCACTTGGTGTATGTGTGTATCTCGGTCCACGAGTGAAAGAGAAAGAGAAGCGCACGAGATTCGAACGAGAAAAGCCAACCACCGGCGGTTGGAGCAGTGCAACGCGACGTCGAAGCGTTTGTCGCGCTGCGCAGCTTTCTCGCGAGTCTCAACAGCTCGTCGTCGTCGTATAAACGCGTTACGGGATCGTATTGTATTGTAGTCGAATACGGTCGTGGGATGCGCGAAGGAGGATGTAAATGTTATGGCCGTGGTCTCTCCCGCTACGCCCTTTATCTTCCTTCGCAATGAAATTGACTGGTACTACTCTGAGATTTGCTCATTCGCATCATCTTCGAAGTTTTAGATTGAAATGCATTTATAAGAATCAAATATTATTTATTCTACGATTTTACAAAGAAATATCTGGTGATAGCTTTTGATTAAGATATGTGTATATATCTTAATCAAAAGCTATCATTATTTTTATATATTATAAAAATAAAATTATTTTTTTCCTCAAACAATCATCACTCCAACTGATGGTTTTCGGTATGGTTTTTTTTTTATTATAGTGACACGTTATTATAAAAATGTCTCTTATCCTTTTATGTTGCTCTCTTCTGTACGCAAGGCTATAAATAATCAACAATGTTGCAAATCGAGAGTTACATTCGCATGCATATATTGTTTCATCATGAAATACACGCGATGGAACTTTTAAAACAAGCTATCATGTTATTAACAATGTCTCATCAATTAAAAAATTATAAACGGTTCGATCCCAGGCACTCAACTTATGATGTACAAGCTTATTAAATTTCCAGCGTACACAAAAGTAAGCGCGAAATTTATGAATACAGGTCCGACGTAAAGCAGCAGCGTCTTATAAATAAACCATGCCCCAGTGGCACGCCTCAAAAGTGCTGGCCTATTTTTTCAGCCGTGAAAACGAAAGAAATCTCGCGGGAACCACGAATAAGCTATATGTCTACCGAGAAAAACTACAGAGAGTTTGTTTTGAAGCGAGAGATTCCGATTCTAGGTGCGATACTTTACGCCCACTGGGATGACGTCATCTGTATCAAGAGTGATCGACCGAGAATTGTCGTTGAAAATTAATTGTACAATTTTTCGTAGCTATATACTGACTGGTCATCAGATTTTCACTATTTATTATACTATTATCACGATACAAGAAATAAAAACCGACTATACCTGGTAGAAAAATGACCAGTTTTTTAATAAAACTCCTACCGCAGGGATATTGCGATGCTTATATAAAACAATTATATTTTAAACCTGTAATTTTTCGTGTAGCGAAATACACATGCTGCAATATCTCTGGTATCTTTTATAAAAATATATAAATACACGCTTGACGCGTATCTTGCGTTTCAAAGCGTGCACAGAATTTTATGAAGATGCTTTCTATGAGCTATATATTAATTTAATATGATTGTAATTCGTACATATTCGGATTCACTTTTATGCCAAAACATTATTATCTGTATAAAAAACGATGTAAAATTATACATTCCGCGATCTTAATATTGTATATTATTACAAGTATGCAATTGTCGGAATCCTACTTTCTTACGAAGAGAAAGTATTGTGAGGTACCATTGATTTTATTCATTAGAGAAAATTCAGATAAAAAGTCTATTTTCACTTGAGCATATCAAAACACAAGGTTCTTTGACATTGCTATTTAATAATAATTTCTATTTTTGAAACATGTTTTGTATAAAACAGTGTCGTACCAATGTGCATTGATTATTTTTGTCTAACTTCTATCAAATACGATTGATGTGCATGCGTATAATTCAGTTTTTAAAACGATGCTAAGAGGTTATTACATAGTAGTTATATTCGGATGCATTTCTGCAAACAACCACATGGGTTCTTGCATTATAATGATTCTAAATCCCCAATGAAAGAAAAGTTGTTGTTAAAGAATACATCGTACTTCGTATAAGTTTCTTGCTAGATGAAAATAATTCAACCATCTATTGTTGTATTTTTTTTGCAGCAGTGTCAGTTGCATAATGCGCTTAGAGACTATTTTAACGGAACTCGACTAAAATCTAGAGCGCGCGCACACTCTAAGCGAAGCGTGACTGCTTTCCCACGCTTTTCACTGGTCTTTTCCATCTCTGAATTATTATCTATGTATGAACTTTTTTCGCGGTGTTTTTAACAGCACAAAAGTTTTTCTAATTATATAACAATACAGCCCTTTTCACCATCGGAAATAACTAAATCTGCAATTGATAGAGAGTTGGGTGCGGATGCATATTACAATGATCGGCTATAAGGTTATGTAATTTATATTTACAATTTTACATCATTATATACTAAACAATGTTTTTTTCGGAATTTCATTTTACAAGCAAATCACGCGTATGAAGACTCAATAATAAATCAGGATAGTTCATTGACGAGTCAATATTAAGAGATGTCTACCTTCAAACTCGAAAATGATCATAAAATATTTTTTGAAACTGCAAAATCTTCTATTCTCATTCTAGTGGAGGTTAATAATGCGAATAACGATCAGAGACAACTTATGCTTACGATACTCACTGTATTAACCGACAATGCTTGTAATCGCTGCACATTTTGTTCTTTCGCAGAGACGACCAAAATGAATCCCCGAGCGGGAGACACCGTCACCTCGACGAAACCACCAACGACCAATACGACGACGACAACGAGCACAACGACGACCGGGGCGCGGCGTTTTGGCCATGTCGCGCTTCGGCCAGAAACAGCGACATCCGCGAAGGCCCACAGAGCGCCGAGAAAGCGCCGTCAGCAGGTCGAGCCCGAGCTGCCACAGCAGCAGTCGGTGACGAGGCCGCGGCCCGAGGTTAACACGCCGCCGCCGGAGAAGAGCCGGCGACGAGCTGCCACTGCCGAACAGGCCGCTGGCGAACGGGCGGCCAGCAAGTCGCGCCTCGGCGATTTTTTCTCCAGCCTCGCTTCCCGAATCCGTAGCCCCAAGAATGCGGACACGATGGTGAGTTATCATTTCACGTGTATAACCTGCTGCGTCGCGTTGTTTACCGGTGTGATTATGGCATGGTATTTTACTTACTCATTCTTAGCAGGGCAATCACGAAAATCTGGAAAGTCAGGAATTCTGCAGAAACGATGTGACGCAGGCAGCTGCGAAACGAGAGGGAAACGAGGAGATTGTGCAAAGTACACGCGTCGACTTCAAAAAAAGGAGGAAGCTCGGTATTGATCGAAGAGCGCAGAAATGTGAAAGCGACGCAAATTGCGAAGCTGAAGTAACTTTAAGAGATGCAAAGTCGGAGAATACGAACGCTCATGAGTGCGGATGCTCAGAGCACTTGGGAGAAAATTGCGACGCTAGTACGTCCGATTCGAAAAACGAGGGAGAGATTCCAAGCAAATTGGTACTTAAGTGCGACAGTTACGTTGTTTTGAATAAGATCCTGGACCAAGAGACAGATGCGACTGATGGCGAGTACGCACACGAAACGACAGTCGACGTCGGTATGGAAAACAGAATTGCAGACGAGTGCAACACCGATCTTCTTCTAAGCGAAAGGAAGACAGACGATGAGGGTGAAAGCAAAATCATCGACATGTGCAGAAGCATCGTGGCCAGTATGTGCGAGAAGATTCAGGACACAGAGGAAGCAGAACAGTCCAAAAATAGTTCAGAGCCAATGATTACCAATGAATTCGAGGCACTCGATCTGCCAGCCGACGATCGAAATCTTCAGCCAAACGACAGGAACCTGCATCCCACACTCAGCACAGCAAGCATGACGAGTCAAGAAAGCATCCCCATCGAGTTAGAAGTCGACAGCGCGGAAGCACAGAAGAACACCTCAGCCCAAAGGCGTGTCGAAAAGGAAAAGGATCCGCCGATTGAATCGGAATCCAGGATAAGCCTCAGGCCCAGCAATCCACGGCCATCGTCGCGTTCACCGCGTTGGGACGATACAGTGCGGCTGCGAAAAACAATCCAGTGGTTGGAAGAGGGCTCGCGACGGCTGCGCGAGGACCTGGCAAGCGTGAGGTCGGAGCTGCACGAGGAGCGCAGGGCTGCAAAACTGGCTCGGCGGGAGCTCGACACTGCCATCAGAGAAGCCCGGAGTATCGAGGCTGCCAAGTATGCCGGCGTCATCTCCGAGCTCAAAGCCAGGCGAGTAATATTATATCTCTAAAAAAATTCACTTTTAAAAAAGTAAAAGGTTAGGCACTTAACGTTAATTAATTATGATTCAATATAATAAACTTGACTTTGTTTGATTGGTCTTATTTCTTTTTTATCAGTTATTTCGTTGCGGAATATATTAAACTCGCCTAACCTTTTACTTTTTTAAAAGTTAATTTTTTTTAGAGATTTCACTCCTTTTTAGTAAATTTTCTTGAGTATTTCATATTTGTCCTAAAAATTAAATATAAGCATCTTTAGCACCTTTTGACCATGGCTTTTTTGTAACATTTTTATCACTAACATGAAATCACTGATTGTTCTGATACACTACCCGAATGATTTCTACACCTAGACAACGAAAACCAAGTGCGAACTACCTAGACCTCGTCATCGGCCACCCTGTCCACCTAGACGCCGTCCTCGTATGATTTATTTTCGTAGACACCAAAAACCACGGAGCGCAGCACCTAGAACTCGTCATCGGTCACTCCGTACACCTAGCCACCGCCCTCGAATGATGTATTTACCTAGGCATAAAAAATCACGGAGTGCACTATCTAAACCTCAAAAACATAACCTTAAATTCAAGCAGACAATGTAAACACATTTACTCTGCGGGAAAGCGATACCCAACTGTATTACACATAATAGATTCTGCGGCCAACTTCACGCTCCTACCGCTTTTCAGTTAGGAAGACAACTTCACGGTCCTACCACACTGGAGAAAAATGTAGAGAAACTGTTCCGAGCATTCGCGATATATACACTCGTTTATTATAAAAAAACGGCTTATTTACAAAAATTTTCGTTGGAAATCATAGTTTAGATTAGAAAAGATACTAATAAGCCAAAAAAACTCACGAACAGTAACGATAAGCATTTTTGTCTGTATCATGAAAAATCCGAATACCAATATAGAAGTAAATAGTGTCACGGTCGCCGCGGCTCCGTTTGCTTCGTAAACTCGCTTTCGTGGCGCGACCGCGCCACTTGATATCACGGGCGCCGCGGTTCCATCTGCTTCTTAAACTCGCCTTCGTGGCGCTACCGCGCCACTTGATAATCATAATCAGACACCGAATGTAGCTTTTTGAGAAACAGAAATGTAAAAATATTTAGCATGTTAAAATTAAATACCTTTTTCTGTTCTCTACCATTGAAAAATACCACAATAAACAGTTTTTCGCGTTTTAAGTTATACAGCAATATAAATCTTGTGTTGCACTTATAGGTTGTCTCAGTCGCCGTCTCGTTCAGCAATGGATTCTTTGCCGAGTTTATCGAAGACTGATCTTCTAAAAGACGAGAATCATAGACGAGAAATGGCAGCACTGAAGAAGAGACTCGCCGAAGCCGAAAGTACAATACAGAAACTCAAGACCAATTCTCTGGATCGCGGGCGAGCTAAGAAGAAAAACAAGGAAGACGAAAGTGGCAAACTCGCGAACGCTGAGGTGCGCAAACTTGAGGTCGAAGTTCAAAGTCTTCGGGCCACTAATAAAAAACTTGAAGAAAAATTACACGTAAGTACAGAATAAAAAATTAAAACGTTTTGTATTTATATAGATATGTAGGAACATACATGCACTCGTGTACTAAATATACCAATGCACAACTGCCGCGTTTTGGCCGTCATAAATTTTCTGTTATTTAGGTTTGCCTGATTTTCCTCATAATAATAGGAGTTTAATGATGTCTTTTAATTGTGGGTAACCAAAATAGTATATTGTGTACCATGGGTGAAAATTGCACTTTAAACCAAGTGTGGAGTTCGCAGTCGTGGTAAGTCCGTTCATGAGCCGAAGACGATCCGAGCACTGCACCCACTTAGCCCTTGGTGCACACTATATTTTTTGGAACGCGTGAACGTATTTTTGCGTTTTTTAAATTATTGCGTTCTTATATATTATTGGTGATTTAAAAAATTTTTTTTTTGTAATTTTATATACAACAAATGAGGGCCACGCTGATGCAATTCTGAAGTCGCATTTCAATAATGTTCAGCTTGTAAAATAAAATGATTGCACTCTTTATCAATATTTTTTTCACATTTATCAACAGACAGTATGAATGATGTTTTAATTGATCGATCAAGGTCGATAATGGTATATCTCCGATCTTGATCGATCAGTGATAATAGACATATCGCAACAGTCTTATTTATGTCAAAACTTATATTTATTTAGTTTTGTATTAAAGTGGATTGAGTTATTACTCAGAAATGTTGTTAACTTGTTTACTATTTTACAAGACGAAAAATTTACAAAAATATGATATAATAATGGCAATTAAACTTTTTGTCGTTTTCATTAAATTTCTTGATTCACTATTATACAGATATAATGATGCTAAGGGCGTCTTTTTTTTGTGAAGGCATCTAAACATTATTAATGGATACAGGTTGTAATTTTCGAGTACGCGCAACATTCGACAACCATGTAACTGATTTTTTTGGTGTTCTTGTCCTATTTGGATGGTTAAAGTCTATATGAATTAAACCGAATTTTTCGCTGAAAATATTTGTATATTTATTAATGTGTATCATGAAGGTTTATATTCTAGGTAATATCATAATATAGATTCTAACCTGTATCCTCTATCCCACTCAAAGTTATCCAACAAACTCCAAATAATATAGCCTTCAACATTACAGCCGTATGATTTAATAGCAGTTAATGTAGCTTTCATATAGGAATATAAATATTCTATTCTCTGTGTATCATCTAAGGTGCCGGTGTCTGAAACTCCATTTTCTGTAATGTACAAAGGTGGGTTTCCATAATCTTCTTTTATCTTCCGAAGAGTGTCTAGCATTCCTTGAGGAACCGCCTGTATTAAATAAAATATATTTTTGTTAGTAAGATTTTTATACTTATAGTAAGAGGTATGAGTATATATATACATATGGGTGATGTCGAAGACCGAAGTCAAGGAATCGTAAATATATTACATCTCTTGCAAAAAATTCGATTTAGCAATTATTTGGATCAATAAAATCA
The DNA here is from genome assembly GCF_009193385.2 of Nasonia vitripennis. Taxonomy (NCBI): domain Eukaryota; kingdom Metazoa; phylum Arthropoda; class Insecta; order Hymenoptera; family Pteromalidae; genus Nasonia; species Nasonia vitripennis. Next base: position 22,245,491 of record NC_045757.1, on the reverse strand, counting down.
AGTACTATGATTTTTTTGGCAATGATCCAAGCGAAGCAATTTATTTCTATATGCAAATATGTATTTAAATAATTTATCAGTAAGACTTGAATTTTTTATCAATGATGAACATTGAATACCAATTTTCTTCTCCAGTGACTTTCTTTATTTTGATGTGTGCTACTTCTGTGATGTTTCTATAAATGATTCGAGCAATTTATAAGCTTTACTATAGGCTTTGAATATGAATTTTAATCATTTTTAGTGTGAATTTATGGTTAAAATGTAGAAAATTTTAGAGAAAAAGTATCAGGGTAGTTTTAGTTAAAAATGCATCCATTATTAGCTAGAAATCATTGAAAATAAGAAAAAAATGTAAAAATTGCTCGAAACCCCAACTTTGACCAGCTATAAGTCGAAGCCAAGTAAAGGGATCGCGCTAAATTTTTTTTTGAGAGTCAAGGGCATCCTATAGAACAAATATATGCAGTTTGGACCATAATAAAAATGTTCATCATTGACTAGACAGAGAATCACCAATACATAAAAAGATGAAAATAAAAAATAAAAGTAAAACGTACTCTGAGCCATTTGCTTGATGTTTTTGGCCAACTTTCGTCTTGACTATAAATTATACCATCGTCATTTTCATAAACTGTTTTGTTTGATGGTAGTGTTGGTTCTACGAGATAACTAGTGTAATGGTTGAGCCCAATGAAATCGAAAGTGTTTCTAAAAAATTAAATTTAAATTAAGTTTGTTTTAAATCATACTTTTAAATAACAGTTTAAAATCATATCCATAAAAAAGTAAATAAAATAAAATAAATATACTTGATGTAGTCGATCCATTTCTTAGAGAATTTTGGTAATCTCGAACGCGGTAATCCTTCGAAATGACTATTTTCTGCTATTCTTTGTTTTACATTAGCAGGGTAATCTCCGACTTTCGAAAAAATCGGATTTGCGTATCTACCAAAAGAAAATTGAAAAGCTATTTCATTGGACACTGTGTCATTTTTATATTTAGAATAGTAAAAGTAGGTATTCAAAACTATTCCAATTTTTCCATTTTGTTCAGTTCGAAATTCATCATTGTAAATATGATAAGCACGGGCGTGTGCTTTTATAATATTGTGAGTGCAAAGATACTCAGCATGCCGTCCTAACTGAAGTCCTAAAATGAATGGATAATGATTATCGGTTCAATTTACAAACTATATTTAATCGACGTTTATTTTTAATCCTCTATCATAGTGAGAATCTTCGTTACATGTCCAATAAACAAAATAAATCTGCTATTGTACTTGTTATTAAAATATTGTACAATGCAAAACTCACCTGGAGCAAAAGCACCGAAATAATATCCCTGTCTGCATACTTCATAAGGCTCATTGATAGTTGCAAATAGTTTGATTCTATGACCAAGTTTTTTGAAAACGATTCTTGCATAATCACCAAAAAAATCAACCATGGCTTCGTTAGTCCAGCCTCCCAAGTCCTGAAATACTTGTGGGTGATCCCAATGGTATAAGGTGACGAACGGTTGAATGTTGTTTTTTTCTAATTCGTCAAGTAAGACATTGTAATATTGAATGCCGTCTTTGCTCACAACATTTGCATATCCAGTGGGAAGAATTCGTGACCAGCTTAACGAAAATCGATAAAAATCCAACTAAAACGATAGCATTATTGCTTATTACTATTAAAATATTTGGCACGGCTTTATTTAATACTAGTTATATACTTACCCCCATTTTTTTCAGTAATTGAATATCATCTTTATATTTGTGGTACGAATCGCAAGCAACATCACCATTTGATTTATCATAAATTTTCGTCGGATTTGCATGAGTAAATCGATCCCATACATTTTCTCCTTTATCTTGTTGCATTATTTATTGAAAAATAGTTATAATCAATGTTAACGTTGTTATTTACCGATTGTATCTTAGGAAGCTATAGTTTTGGTAGAAACGTATACTCTCCATTATAAGTATACGAAGCAAAATTGATAGTCGCTTAAATTTTTGATCAATGAATGAATTTTTAGGATATTTAATGACTTGAGCTATAATACATTTGTTTCTAACGCTCATTACAATAATTATTATACCACTAATGTTCCATGCTCCCTCTACTTGATATGCGGCAGTTGCTGATCCTAGCAAAAATCCATTAGGGAAGTCCAAATTTTCATCTTCTTCGCAGGAGCTCAAACTATGATAACGGATTTCATGAAATTTTCGTATTATGTTTCATATATTTTACAGGTATAAATTAATATAAGAAGATTCTCACGTAATACTGAATTGAAAATAGATAGCGTATAATAAATAACGAAAATAATGCATTTTTAGTAACACTTTAGTTTTTTAATTGTATCTATTAAAGTATACACTTAATTCCAAGACTCGATACAGCATGTACACGCGCTATTCTGCAAAATAAGTATGTGTGAACATTAAATTTAAATAATATGAATATGGACTGAAATTTTAGTTTTAAAACAGATTCTAAACTAAGTCACGAATGACGATATCGAACATATACTCCCGTCACAATTGCAAGCTGATAACAAACTGAGCCTCCGCACATTTGATGTAAAATATAAATGCCTTTAGATATTGATAGATAAAAATAGCATTGAATTTGCGCTTTTTAAATAAAGTTTTAAACAATTTTTAAATTTGTAAGAAACAGCGTTTTGATATATGTATGATAGTTGATACTAATTACGGCGCGTAGAACAATCTAACTATACTAATATCATATCAAAAAATATTATGTATCAAATAAATTTAAGTTTGTAATACTAATATTAATAGTATAGAATTTCGCTTAAAAATATAAATGAAAGCCTAAGTAATTATTTCAACTTTTTCTTTTGTGAAAAGACAGCTGGTTGTTTACAAAAATATATCATTTTTATAATTAAAATTTAATAATAAAATAATTCAAAAACCCTAGTAATTTAATATACGTAATATTACAGAAGCAAACACTATGACTGATAAGTAAAATGAGTGATTGCAGATAAGTATATAGTTTAGAAGCGAACACTACAGATAAGTATAGTGATACATGAATTGAGGGTCGAGAATGCTCCAATATCGAGTATGGCCTATACTTAGTAAGTTATCTTTTAATTATAGTGAAATTTGAGGCGAATAAATGATTTTTCCGTCACATCACGCGTAAAGTGCGTACTTCAGCGCCCCATAGCGAGCTGTAAGGTGCACACTTTACGCTTGATGTGTTGAAACATAGTATATTTCACGACGGGTGAAAAGAAAGCTGTCCCAAAACACTTGTTTTTCATACCAGCTGCATAATTTACTAATTTTAGAGCGACAAACATGAGATACATACAAATGAGGCGTTTGCCGCTGGTCTTGGACCCGCGTTAGTAAGAAGAGCTTGGAGCGTCTCCTGTGGATCTAGCGACCGTGTCGTGTGTAGTGGGGTACTACGCTGATTCCGTCGGTATCACGGTAGACTCTGCTCGATTAATCCTTGAAATATCTTAACATTAACAGAGGCTTCGGCCTCAGTTAGATTAGAAATTTATATCGCAAAGCGCGCGTGATTTGAAAAGAGAGAAAAGAGTTGAACTTTTTTTCAGCGTTCTTTAGAGGAGTCGAACTCAATCTCAGTGCGTGTGAAACTAGACCAAACACAGTACGCAAAGGTGGAAAATAAGACACAGCTATACGTAAATTAAGTTAGTGTGGAGGTTTAGATGCAGAACTACACGCGAACACAAACAGACTCGAATGTAGACTGATTTGCAGATGCTCTCGGTTTTTCTCCCTCTAGGAGGACTAGGAGCTTGAGCAGTGGTAAGAAAGGTTGGCCGAAAAATAACCAGCTAGGCCTGCATCAGCGGCGCATGCGGACTCGACCGTGCCGGGCCGTCGCGCAGCCAGACGGTGATTGGGTTTCCCCGGACTCTCATTATAGTTTAGGGGCAGAGACAGTTTTCGTCGGACTTAAGGGGGCACACCACCTTTGAAATTAAAATCAAATTTTTTCATTAAAAATTTATAAATACTTATATAAATGAACCAAATTTTTATTACTATTCTTAGACATAATTACCTTTATTTTGATGGTTTTAGACCTTCTATATACCTCTATAATACCTACGTATAGTAGGGAGTCCATAATTCACTTACCGTAAGATTCCAAAGGAACGAATGGCCCAAATGAGCTCAAATTCTAGGATATTGTTTAAAAGTACATTAGTTATCGTATGAATGAGGGGATTTGGTTTAAATTTCATAGAAAAAAGTTACATGATATTTATGTTAAAATTAATCCAAAATTGATAAAAAAATGAGTAATATGCTTATAAAACGTTTTCTATGAAATTTAAACCAAATCCCCTCATTCATACGATAACTAATGTACTTTTAAACAATATCCTAGAGTTTGAGCTCATTTGGGCCATTCGTTCCTTTGGAATCTTACGGTAAGTGAATTATGGACTCCCTACTATACGTAGGTATTATAGAGGTATATTTTTTTTTTACATGGCATTTGGAACACGAAAGTTCATCGCCTCATCTACGCAAGCCTTCCACGCTGCCCTATCTTGTCTCAAACCCACCCAAGATGCACCTCTCCGATCGACACCCACCCGTCCTATTTCTACCAGATCCGCTTTTACGTTGTCCTCCCATCTACGTCTAGGTCTACCTAGAGGTCGCGTTACCATCGGCCTGCCCTTCATGACACGCGCTGCCGTACGGTCGTCTCCCATTCTCGCTACGTGCCCTGCCCATCCCAATCTGCGCGATTTTACTATTCTGTTAATATTTGGTGACGCGTACAGATTGTGTAACTCATCATTGTGTAGTCTCCTCCATTCCCCGGTTTCCTCATCTTTCTTCGGCCCGTATATTTTTCGCAAGACTTTATTTTCAAATACCCTAAAACGGTTGTCCGCCTGCTTAGTGAGAGCCCACGTTTCGCACCCGTACAGAACCACCGGCAGTATTATCGTCCTGTATATTCTTATTTTAACGTTTTTAGACAACAGCCTCGACTTAAGTAAATTACTCACGGCGTAGAAGCAAGCATTACCCGAATGGAGTCTCTTATTTATTTCGACATTAATCTCGTTTCTATCATTTATGGTCGTACCCAGATACCTGAATTCGCTAACCTTTTCAAAAGTAAAATTCCCAACTCTGAGATCTTCCTCCCCTCTGCAGATGCCTAGCTTATCCACAATCATATACTTTGTTTTTGATTCACTCACTTCTAACCCAACCCTGTATACTCCACCGCTTTTTCTTGCTACCGTTTCCCTACAATCCCCCAGTATATCCAAATCATCTGCGTAGCCTAGTATCTGCGTTGTTCCATTAAGCGTTGCGCCCAGCTGGCTAACCTGCAATTTTCTAACGGCATACTCTAACGTTAAGTTGAACAGCACCGTAGAGAGTCCATCCCCTTGTTTTAAACCATCGCGTATCATGAAGGGTTCTGATACATTACCGCCTACTCGGACCTTTCCCGTGCTTCTGTTCAGACATATTTGAATTAATCTCACGAGTTTTTTCGGTACACCGAGAAGTACTAGAATTTGATACATTTTGCTTCGCTTAATAGAGTCGTACGCTTTTTTAAAATCTATAAATAGTTGGTGTATGGTTTCGCAAAATTCCCACTTTTTCTCTAACAACTGTCTTATGGTAAACATTTGATCGCTCGTCGATCTGTTGCGCCGAAATCCGCACTGATAATTTCCTACTATATCTTCCGCGAATGGAGTGAGTCTAGCTTGTATTACGTTTGACAGAACTTTGTAGCACGTTGCTAAAAGTGAAATACACCTATAGTTATTGCAGTCTGTCTTATCCCCCTTTTTAAAAATCGGTATAATGATAGATCCCTTCCAATTTTCGGGTATTGTTTCATTTTTCCAGATGGCACATACTAGTTTATAGATTTTGAAAGTGAGCTCGACGCCCCCATATTTGAGTAACTCAGCTGGTATAGAGTCATTTCCCGCGGCTTTGTTGTTTTTTAGTTTTTTAATCGCGGCCTCTACTTCTTGGTAGCTCTGTTCCTTCACGTGGGGTTCAGCAGTGTGAATTTCGTCCCCTAATTCTTCGCTATTTTCGTGCACGTTTAATAATTTATCGAAATAATTTGTCCACAGCGACAGTAATTCGTTGTCATTTGTTACGAGGTCCCCGTTTTCGTCCTTCATCAATTGCGCTCTACTCCTAAAACCCTTTCTGATGGCGTTAATCCCTCTGTACATTTCGCGGGGGTTATTTTCCTTACTGTTAGTTTCTATTCTCCTAATAAGATTCTTTTGATACTCCCGCTTCTTATTTCTGTAGATCGCGCTCGCCTGTTTCCTTACGTTAGAATACTCTTCTACGGTCCTATCGCTTCTATTTTGTAAGCTATCTAATTTAACCTTTTTGCGCCTTTCAAACCAGAGTTCGCACTCTTCGTCAAACCATGGTTTGCTCTTTGGCTTTTTCTTTTTACCCAGTACTTTGTTCGCGGCCTCTTTTACCGTTTTTTCGATGTCCCCCCATAAGCTATTCGGTTCGTCATTCCCCTCCGGCGATGTGTTTGCTTCTTCAAGTGCCTGAAACCTGTTATTAATTTCTATCTGGTACCTAATTCGCTCTGTTCTATCTCGTAGTTTCTCAATATCGAAGCTTTCTACCTTGTTTGCTCGCTTACTATTTTGATTCGCTACTAGTCGAGCTCTTAATTTGGCTACTACTAGGAAGTGGTCCGAGTCGCTATCTGCCCCTCTGTAAGCCCTTACGTCAAGAACATTAGTATGACGTCTTTTTTCAATGAGGAAATGATCAATTTGGTTCTGTGTGGCCCCGTCCGGCGATGTCCACGTTGCCTTTTGTATGTTCTTGTGCTTAAAACACGTAGTTTTGATTATAAGATCTTTTGCCGCCGCGAAATTTATGACCCTAATACCGTTATCATTGCTGGCTTCGTGCAGGCTTTCCTTACCTATAGTAGGCCTAAACATTTCCTCCCTACCTATTTTAGCATTGAAATCGCCTAATACTATTCTTGTGTCGTAAGACGCGAACTGGTCGATTACCTGCTCTAAAGTTTCGTAATAGAGATCCTTAGCTTCTTCTTCTTTGTCCTCCGTAGGACAGTGTACATTAATAAATACATATCTATACCATTCACCTTCGATAATGATGTACGAGAGCCTATCATTGACGGATTTGAAACTTTTAACCGAATGTATGATGCTTTTGCTTACGAGAAATCCGGTGCCTAGAGATCCCCCACTCCTGGCCCCATACAGGTACGTGAAGTTATCCGATGCTAGTACTCCTCCATCTGGCCACCGCGATTCCTGTATTGCTACCAAATCTAGATTGTACCTATCAGCTTCCTTTACGAGTTCTTTAAACGCACCTGCTCTGTATAGACTGCGAACATTCCAAGTTCCGACCCTTAAGTCCCTTTTGGTTCGGATTTGATTTTTTTGAGCCATGATGTTATGTTAAACCCGCGCGCTTCGGATCCTGTTCCGATCGCAGGTGAGTCCACCGTTCTAGAGGTGATAACACCCATACCTCTCTAGAACTAAGTATGAGAGCTTTCCGACTTTGACGAGAACAGTGTCAACTCGTCGTCAGACACACTACGGTTTCATTCTCGCATCCTAGCGCCCCCCTGCAAGGCAGCGCGCCTTCGCTGGCATCGTTACCGCGTAAGACCAGGTGACGAATCATTCTACACATCCCCTTTCGGGGCAGTTGTCATCGCTCTCGCATCCTCCTCGGCAGCAGGATTTTTGCCCATTTTTGTAATGTGTGATGAAAGAGATAGATTGAGAGATAAGAGATAATGTGAAGTGTTTTTGTCGTTGTGGTGCTTGCGTAGTGTTTCTAGATGAATGCGTTCGACAGTGTGGGCTCATCAAACCCACGCCTGTACCTATCGGCTGTCCGCGGCTGCTTATTCAATTTATTCGCAGCTAACCTCTTTCTCAGGGGCTGTTCCTCTATCCGCAACCTAAGGACGCGCTGTGTAGTGGTGATAGGCACCCACCCGTCCGATCTGGACGACAACGCCTAAGACCCGCTTAGGGTAGCGGCATTGTAACAGTTATAGAGGTATATAGAAGGACTAAAACCATCCAAATAGAGGTAATTATGTCTAAGAATAGTAATAAAAATTTGGTTCATTTATATAAGTATTTATAAATTTTTATTAAAAAATTTTGATTTTAATTTCAAAGGTGGTGTGCCCCCTTAAATGGTCAAGGCATCACCAAGGTTATTTTTATGTATTTTTTCCTCCTGAACGCGTATTTCGAGGGGGGAATGCCTAAAAGTGGTCAGGTAATTTGTTATTAACAAATTCATTGTTAATATTTAACAAAATTATATTATTTTGACCGAGAAAACATTTTTTTAGATTCTTTATATAATTCTAAATCGAAAATGTTTTCATAAGATTTTCTCAAAAAGGCTTTCTTTTCGAGTAAAAGAGTACTAAAATCCGGTTAAATCGCGAATTTTTTCTCTATTTTAGCAAACTTGATCAATCTTTTACTCAAGAACTCAGACTAAGCCTTTTTCGAAAAAACTTGTAAGAATATTTTCAATTAAGAATCATATAAAAAATCTAAAAAAAATGTTTCCTGATTCAAAATAATATAATTTTGTTAAATATTAAAAATTAAATTGTTAATAATAAATTACCTGAGCACTTTCGGGCATACCACCCTCGAAATTCGTGTTCAGGAGGCTAAAATATATAGAATTAACCTCGGTGATGTCTTGGCCATTTAAGTCTGACGAAAACCGTCTCTGCCCCAGACTATTAGTACTCGACCTTTGCTTAGCCGTTTTATGGCCAAGTTCACTCGTATGAGTCATGCTACGAAAAGTCGGACACTTTTCGATCGAAACATCAAGCTCTTGTAATTTTGAGGGCCCATTCACTAGATCAAGTTTTTACATGCGTTTGGACATACATCAGTATGTAAAGAACATGGGTGCCACCTTCGAACCATGCGCGAATAAAAAGTTACGGGCCAATGACTAAAAATTAAAAAATAGGCTTTGTTGCACCCCGGATAATTTGTAACCTGATCGAGCGAACATTATTTTTTTTCGGCATTTACGGATGGTTGAGTCCGAGTTCTTGAATTTAAAATAATCGTTGACAACCGTCCTCATTGAAAGTTGCGAGCAATTTAAAAGAGGGTAAAAATCGTCAAAAATATGCATGTAAAAGCTTTCCATGCATGGGATCCTTTCCATTTAGTGAATGGGCCCTCAAAATTACAAAAGCTCGATTTTTCGACTGTAAAATGCCTGACTTCTCGTAGAATGACTCATATTGCGACAACTTTAATGATCCCGTGTTAATATCTTATTATTTGAAAGATGCGCTCGTATGCGTCGAATGCAAGTGAGACATGCAAGTATGCAATATCTACTGTGCTTTTGTCAAACAATACAACAAATGTATTACTTAAAATAACAGTACTAATTAGGTATATTATTTGAACCGTGATAACTTTCATAAAAGTGCCTTTTAATTTTGCTGCCAACACAGTTCTTTTATTTGAAATCATTCCAAATGTTTTCAAACTCTGTAAAACAACGTATAGGATTTATAAATCTGTAAGGATTTGTTTCTGTTTTCATTTTACTTGAAAGAAGTATGTATACATTTATTCTCTATATTTTTTTATTTAAAGGAGTAAGTGTGATATAACGATGCAGATATTGGTTGAACCTCGCGTGTGCGTAAAACATTTAAAAGCCATTCAAACGATTTTTTTGGTGTTCTTGTTTTATTAGGAAGGTTGAAATCAACATGATAAATTCCATATTTCTGACTGAAACAATACATTAGATATTAGATTCTAGTATGAACATTATTTAAAGCACTAGATCGTTGTATGACTCGGTATGTATGTATTACAGTTTACCTGTAACCAAGCTCCCATTCAAAATTGTCGAGTAAACTCCATATTGTGTATGACGTTGCAATTGTATTGTTTGATAGCGGTAAGCATAGCTTTCATGTATGAATATAAATATTGAATCCTTTGGTCATCTTCTAACGTACCAACATCACATATGCCGTTTTCAGTAACAAATACAGGAGGATTTTCAAATTCCTGCTTAATTTTTCGTAAGATGTCTCGAAAACCATCAGGAACTATCTGTAAACAAACTATTATTCTTACAAGTGTTTTTTAGTATGTATTATACTTTATACTTGTATAACCCTGGTAGAAAATTAACCATTTTAATTGGCTAACGCGTTAATCAAATGGAGGCATTTTTTCCCAAAATAAATATTTGAATTTCTTATAAATGGTCTTACTCAATGGTAATTAGTTGAAGCATCTACATTATAGCATGTTTACGGAGGAAATTTGTTAAATATACCCGATAGTAAAAAAATAACCATGGTGTGTCGTTTTTAATTACGAATTTGACCAACAGTTCGCCAACTGATGCTGAGTGTTTCTACCAGGGAAGTTGATATGGTATTTCGTGATAAATATAACTATAAACGGGTCATAAACTAAAGTACACACACACAGTATTCATATGATGAGGATTTCCGTTGAGGTTGTTATATATTTGAAAATCTTAAGGTATACTATATACCTTTAACGTTGATTTTGGCGTGGAAGGCCATTTCGGGTCATAGCTGTATATAAGTCCATCATCATTTAAATAAATCGTATTTTTTGGTTTTGGAGCAGGTTCTACCAGTTTTGAACTGTAATGATTCAATCCCATAAAATCTGCAGAACCTCTGAAATCAATAAAAACGTGGTTTTCTGTATTCAAGAATTGGTTTTTCGTATATTTTAAGGTTTTCGATTATAAAAGATGAATGCAAAATGTACACATAAAATAACATTAAATATATGTAATTTAATGACTTACTTTATAAAATTAATCCATTTTTTACAAAATACTGGCAATCTCGAATGATTTAGACCTTCATATTGACTATTTTCCGCTATTCGTTTTTTAATAATTTCAGGATAGTCACCAGCTTTTGAAAAAATTGGACCTGCGTATCTACCACATTGGTATTGAAAAGCTACTTCATTGGAAATAGTATCGTTTTTGTTCTTTGAATAAAATTGATAGCAGTCTAAGCTGATTCCGATTTTTCCCTTCTGTTTCGATCGAAATTCATCGTTGTAAATGTGATACGCTGTAGCATGTGCTTTGAGTATATTATGAGTGCAAAGGTATTCTCCGTGTTTTCCTATTTTTAATCCTAAAAGTAACTTAATTTTATTTTCTAAATTGAGTTTAGTATTGAGTTTACCTAAATACACTATATAAATATAACAAGGTAATATATCGTCGGTCCCTACAAAGAGTAGTACGGTTCAGATTTGCCACGAAGACTAGTACGGTTCAGATTTGCCGCGAAGACTAGTACATTTCAGATCTTCCCCACATGAAAAAATCAAATTGTTTTTGGAGAAAAACAAATAGTTATTTTAGTTAAAACTAAAAAAATTGAAATATTTTCAAAGTTGCCAAAACATTCTTTTTAAATTTTGATGTTTTAAAAGTTGTGAAATTCGATTTTATTTCTTTTTTAATTAAAGTTTTCAATAAAAAATTAAAAAATTTCGAAATATTTGAAAAATTGTTTGGCAACTTTAAAAATACTTCAAATTTTTTAGTTTTAACTAAAATAACTATTTGTTTTTCTCCAAAAACAATTTGATTTTTTCATGTGGGGAAGATCTGAAATGTACTAGTCTTCGCGGCAAATCTGAACCGTACTGTAGTCTTCGTAGAAAATCTTAACCGTACTACTCTTCGTAGGGACCGACGATATAATACATTCTAAATTTCAATTGATATACCTGGTGCCTCCTCTCCTGTATAATATCCACTTTCACAAACTACGTTTGGTTCGTTAATTGTTATAAACATTTTTACTCGATCACCGAACTCTTTAAAAACAGTACGAGCGTAATCTCCAAACAAGTCAACCATAGCCTCACTTGTCCAGCCACCCATGTCTTGAAATATTTGAGGATGGTCGTAATGATATAGAGTTACGAGAGGTGTGATTTTGTTTTCTTCCAATTCGTCTATTAACTAGTTGTAGTATTTAGTACCATCTGCGCTTATTACATTCGAATATCCGGTTGGTAGTATTCGAGACCAACTTAGAGAAAATCGATAGTGATCCACCTAACAAAATATATTATGTGAAAAAATGTAACCAGCTGAATATATTTTAACGATATTTATATAATAATTTATATTTACGCCTAATTTTTTCATCAATTGGACATCTTCTTTGAACTTATGGTATGAGTCGCAAGCCGAATCTCCATTGTCTCCATTAAAAATTTTCTCTGGTCTAGTGTGCGTAAATCGATCCCAAACATTTTCTCCTTTATCTTCAGTAATGAATAAATATATTTTATGTGTTATTGTTATATATCGTCGCTCCGTACGAAGACTAGCACAGTTCAAATTTTCAAACTAAAACTAGCACAATTCACGATTTGCCGCGACGAGCAGCACAATTCAGAAATGCGGCTAAGATGAGCCCACTCGCGACTTTATATTACTTAAAATGTGAGTATTTTACGTTTTCATTGGGTTATTTTGTTGGTTAAGTTCATGAAAACTTTGGACAAAGACAGACAAACCTCAAAGTTTAAAAAACGTTTCGGAAAACTTAGACGGTTTCTAAAAAAAGTGAGTAATTTAAAAAAATGTTTGTAAATAGTACATTACACAACTAGGGGCGAAAGTTGGCTTTTTCAAGCGAGGATGATCACATCCTCATCCGAGTCTGAAATAGCCAATTCGCCCCTTGTTGTGTACCGTGCTTTTTATATTGAGGGCATCGATAGCGCTCTTTTTAGCCTGCCTAAAAAAGCAGAATTATGAAAATTTTGAAAATTATTAGTTTTGAAAATTTAAAAAATTGAACAAATTTTAAAAATTTTGGAAATTGTGGAGGCGAAAGATATATGTATATATGTGTGTTTAGGTGTGTTTATATGTACATATACAAACAAAAACACTAAGAAGGCCTTTCGCCCAGGCTTGAAAAACTCGACTTTTGCTCCACTTTTTCGTAGGCAAAAAGCGCGTTTTCGATGCACGTGTTATGAAAAACTTATTGTATTTGTGAAAACAATTTTAAATTCGGTAATAAGTTATAAATTGTGAATATTTAAAAATGTTCATTAGGGACGGTTCCGCAAAAATCGGGAAATTCGCTGTTTAAGTTGTGAAAAAGTTTGAGTTGTGCTAGACTTCGCGGGAAATTTTGAGTTGTGCTAGTCTAGCGTGCATGAAATGAGTTGTGCTACTTATGACGGGAAATTTGAACAGTGCTACTCTTCGTAGGGAACGACGTAATGATAGAGCTTAAATGCACAAGAAAAGTCAAAACCTCGGACTTCTAAGAAGCAGTTAAAGCAGTACTAGTGGAATTCGCTACAATAAAAGCACTTCAGCAAGAAGAAATCACCAAAAGAAAAGGTACTAGAAGCACTACAGAAGGAAATTGCCGAAGAGAACATCATAGAAGACTCTACGATAAGATCTCTGCGAAAGAAGTACGGTGACACGCAGATTGCAGTGATACGGGTACCAGCTCAGATAGCGACTAAGATCACTAAGCTACAGAAGATCAAAATAGGATGGGTCAACTGTAGGATCCGGCTGGCTAACCGCAAAAACGAGCCGCTTAGGTGTTATAAATGCCTAGGTTTTGGCCATATCAGCAGATACTGCACAGTAACTGAAGATTTGCTCTAAATGTGGAAAAGATGGGTATGAACTAAGCTTTGCTCTAAATGTGGAAAAGATGGGCACAAAGCAAAGGAGTGTAAGAACCACCCAACTGTACATGCCCAGTTTACCGAGCTGTAGTAGAAGATACTGACAATCGAAGAAAATGAAAATAGTGCAGTTGAATAATCACTGCGCGATTGCACACGACCTACTGAGCCAGTATGTCCGTGAGACAAAGATCGACATAGCCATCGTCTGTGAACAATACAGATACATAGACAAAACATCTTGGGATATGGACAGTACTGGTAAAGCGGCGATATGGGCAGGCGGAGACGCCGCTTTCCTGAAGTATTCCGCCTGTTGACCTTCTAGCAACAGAACGAAAGAATATATACGAAGAAAGCTGGCCTGGTGACAATACTCAAAAGGAAGTTTGGAAATCCGCGAAAGAACAAACCGTAGCTGAGTGGCAAAGACAATGGGACTCCAGTGGAAAGGGGCGATGGACGCACCGCCTCATACCACGTATTGTTGGCTGGACCAATAGACGACACGAGGAAGTGAATTACTACCTTACGCAGTTTTTGAGCGGACATGGGTGCTTTCGAGCCTACCTACACCGCTTCAAGATAGAGTATAATCCAAATTGCCCAGTATGTTTGGAAGCAAACAAAGATGCGGAGCATGTCTTCTGCAACTGTTCGCGATACGAAATGGAATGAGAAGAACTCGAGCGTTACCTTCAGACAAGGGTGACCCCTGAGTCAATGATGATAGCTATGCTAGCGTCGAAAGATAGCTGGTGCGCAGTAAACAACTACGTAAGGACCATTATCAAGAAGGTTAGAAAGGACGAAGAGAATAGATGGGAAGGACAAGGCGAAACAGCTGAGTAAAACTGTTGCTAGACGAAGGCCACTAGGTAATAGATACAAAACGCTCCTCGGACTGATGCAGAGGAACGTAGGTCACAGAGTTGAGCCCTCACTCCCCTGCCCGATGCAGGGGAACGTAGGAGCTAAGGTTGAGTACCTCTAAGTGCTCCTCAGACCGATGCTGAGGAACGTAGTTAACTGAGTTGAGCCCAGACTCCCTCACCCGATGCAGAGGAACATAGGTGTCGGGGTTGAGTCTATCCAGAGGATGGCCGGTCGATGCTGCTCGAAGTAGACGACCGGACGATGCGACAGGAAGCAGATGGCTGGACGATGCAGAAGGAAGAAGACGGCAGGACGATGCAGAATGAAGAAGACGAGTTTGATCCTGAACCCCTAATCACCTTGGTGGATGGGGGATGTATGGAAATGTCAAACTTCAAAGGAGGAGCTAAAAAAGGCTAGTTAACGGGCCCTACGAAAGTATTGTTCGACGATAGTATCTGTGGGGATCCGGTGTCGGCGGGCCACTTGTGTAGAGCTTGCTATGCCTACACCACATAAGAAAACACAGATACATATATCTGATGAGAAAGTGTTTTTTACCTGAGGGTAAAAAGAAAGTGCTTACTTGCGCCCCTTCATATTGCACACGCACACGCACGCACACAAACACACACACGCATCATATACAAATTTCAGGCAGGCTAAAAAGAGCGTTATCGATGTACTAATTATGAAAAGCACGGCACACAACAAGAAGCGAATTTGCCTTTTTAGACTCAGTTGGTGATCAAAAAGCCAACTTTCGCCCCTAGTTATGTAATATACTATTTCAATTCTAAACATTTTTCGCCCATTTCCATAAATACAAGGTGTTAACTAGCTTAACTAGCTATAAAATAACTTTGTAAAATAATGAATATTAATAACATGCTTACCACTAACATTCCATGCTCCTTCAATTTGGTAAGCCGAAGTCGATACTCCTATTAATAAGCCACTAGGAAACGACCAATCTTCTTCGCCCATTACGTTATTTATATAAGCCCTTAAACATATGGATAATAAAATCAGTTGCGGCATCAGAGGCAAGATTCAGGGCCTCGCGTATAAGTCGCGGTCCGTCGGACAGACAGATAACTTCCGGCCAGAGTAGCGAACGCGTCAGCTCTCGGGTGTGAGGCTGACCGAATCGAGCGATGACCTATAGCGTGCGAGAAAGTGAAAGTGTGTGTGTATGTGTATGTGTGTGAGTGTGTGTGTGTGTGTGTGTGTGTGTGTGTGTGTGTGTGTGTGTGTGTGTGATCGCGAGAAGAAGACGTCCCTCCCAATTTCTGCTTCCATAGGGAAGGACGACCTGGCCTGTCGATCTGCGACTGAACGAGATGACGTCGGTTACTACCAGTGAGCAACGACACCACCGGCGCAGAGTGTGTGTGAGTGCGTGGTGCGCGCCTACAGAGTACGGCGACAGCGAGTAAGTAGGGCGGAGCCCTTTTTCTGTATTGCGTCAGCAGTAGCAGCGGCTACAGCTTTGCGACTTGGGTGCAGCGGCACCAAGTAACGGCTTTCTCGTTCGCGCACGTACGCTTCGCGAGATACTCTCCACATCCAGTCGACATTGATGTGACTCGGCTCACATTTGTATAGAGACAATATTGGTCGCACAATATATTATTTTTCATCATACGTGCACGAAAAAGGCCACTTTCCATGCATGTAAAATGAATGGAAAATCGAATTTTTCTTAGCAGCGGAAAAAACTACTCCCTTGGGAGGAAAAAGTCTTTGCCATTTATGATCATTGTATTTGAAATATCGTGATTATTTCGCTAAAGATGGCAAATATGTGGGGATCTTAAAATCATAACAATACTTCTGGGGCAACAATCGGGATTCACAAAATATCCTTGGTATTTATGTGAATGGGATAGTAGGGATAGAAAGAATCATTACATAAAGAGTGTCTGGCCCCTTAGAAAAAAGTTCGATCCAGGTTCTAAGAATATAAAAGAAAAGCCACTTCACCCAGGGGTTTAGCCGACCGAAAAAAAGAATCGGTCGTTTCCCACCGTCACCACGTGGAGGTACCCTGGGAGCAAACAAACAGCATATTCATATTCGTTCGTATCAAGTAGGAAATACAAGTGATACAAGTGAGATGAAGATTACTGTAACATGACTTTGGAAACCTTTTGGGAAATAAGACCTTAACACAAACCCAAGATAGTCAACATCAATCGTCTTGGGACTTACACTGAGAGAGACACCCGATAATGAAGACTGCCTAATGAATCTAAAATTACACTTTTTATATTCGCATGTTGATGAGTTTCCAGAAAACCTAGGTGATTACAGCGAAGAGCAGGGAGAGAGATTTCACCAAGATATCAAGGAAATGGAGCGCAGGTACCAAGGAAGATGGGACGTAAAAATGTTAGCAGATTACTGTTGGTCGTTAAAAAGAGATCTACCATCAACATCGGAGAAGCGGAAGCGTAATCCACTTCGTAGATCATTTGAGAATAAAATAGTTCGTTACCATAAAAAAAAGTAATGGGCTTAATATTTTTACGGGTATTTTATTGAATTGCATATACTTCTAGCAAATTTAAAGTAAATGAAGGAGCAGCAAACTATGATATAGTTTTAAAGGATACGATTGTACTTGCATATATATTGTTCTTTGCTTTATGGTTTACATTACCTTTTGCATTGTTTCAGTTTATAACTATTTTTTTCACTCTCTTTACGTCCATGACCTTGAACTAACCTTGAACTGACTATAAATATAACCTTATGGGACTATACTGACCCTGGATTCGGATTCAGCGACCCCAAAAACCCCTAAATGTCATGGTTTGATTTTACTTTTTATGAATCTTTATGATTTGACCTTCAACTGACCTTGACCATGACCTGATAAGGTTGTAATAAGCCCGGATTCGGATTCAGCGCCCGAAAAAATCCCAAGATACAATGGTTTTAGTGTATTTTTCATGTATTTCGATAATTTGACCTTCAACTGACCTTGAGAAAGTTCTGATGGGGTTAAACTGACCCCGGATTCGCATTCAGCGACCCCAAAAACCCCAAGATACAATGGTTTAGTCTTTTCTTAATGTATTTTGATAATTTGACCCCTATTTGACCTTGACTTAAGATCTGATGGGGTTAAAATGACCCCGGATTCGCATTCAGCGACCCCAAAAACCCCAAGATACCATGGTTTAGTCTTTTCTTAATGTATTTTGATAATTTGACCCCTACTTGACCTCGATGTAGTATGCAGCAAATGATAGTAGTCTTTTTGATATCGGCGTGCATTTAAAAACAAAGTTTTTCTTTACAAAATAGTAATAAAAAAATATGTAAACTGATGTAATAATCATCAACAATGCATAATAAACATTATAATATCTTGTCTTGATAATTTTTTTAATGGTTTCCCTCTTGACGTATGTACAGCGATTAAAGTTTATTTATTTTTAAAATACACAGTAATTATATGTAGAATGATATCGTAAAGAATCCATTTAATAATTAACTGTTTTTAAACAATATGATTGAAAGTAATAAAAATTAATAAAAACAATTACATTTGTTTAGCATCACATAACCCTTATTTTTTTAGTAGACAAAACTTCTTATGCACTTATTATAGTATAACATAAAAAAATATTAAAATTAATTTGGATAATTGATTTGACGTACTTTTATAAATAGTATTTGATATAAATAGTATAGTTTACTTCTTCGAACTATTTTCTTATTACGTTTCTTGGTTGTAACTGTTGTAACTTTCTTGACATTGTCCATAAGTGCCTAACTTTACTTCGATCTTTTAGTAATGTGTGAAGTTACGTGCAAGCCACAGGCTGGAGTGAATACAAAAACGTATATTTTGTATAATGTACTTATATTATAAGAATATTGTCATTTAAAATCTAGCTCTGTAATGTAGACGATATACTATACAGTATAATATACTATATGTATAAAAGTTAAAAGGCTATCCGAAGAAGTGTTATTAATGCTTATCTCTAATAGCATTATCTTATGATTATGAATTTCAGAATCAATGTAAGTAAAATAATAATTGCATTAAGAAATAATATAATATCTTTTGATTACAAATCAATAAACATACGTATACATATGCAAGATACAATAATGTGTTCAAAGTTATATTAAACTATCTGTTGTACATTAGAACAACTAAATCAATCTCATGTGAGTTTTCTGTTATTAGCTATGGTTTTTATCCACTGTGCGGATTCTTTTGGTGTTCTAGATCTATCTGTGCTATTAAAATCCACTTTAATAACTCCAAAATGTTCACTAAAAGAAAATATGATGTATTGTTGTATTGATTTATAAAGTGTTGTAATAAAATTAATTAGGCTTTTTAAATAAATTTTAAGGGAGATAACATTGTTTATCTTCGTGAAAGTATTTCATTGTTTGTTTACATCACGAACGTTTCAAACATGCAGAGATTTTCATCTCCAGAGTCTAGAAACATACAAAACAAAGGCACAAAGAGTGTTATTTTGAAATTTTATAAGCTTGATCTAACACTCTATGTGCTTCTGCTTCACATGTTTGTAGATATTAAGGGGACACAACACTTTTAAACTGTGAAAAAAAAATAACAAGGAAAAGTTACAGAATTTAAGTAAATAATTTGATATTTTTGTTAGTGATACTTGGTAATAAAACCCTCAAATTTACCGTGTTAAAAAATGAATTACACTCACTTACCCATTGTGGCACTTGGTGCAATGTTTTGTGAATTTGTTCACTGTCCGTAGGATTCCACGTGAACGAGTGGTTCTTTTGGGCTAAAATTTGAGGAGGACACTTTGTACACTTGTACTTTTGTTATGAATGCAGGGATTTTAATTTGAATAAGTAGAAAATGTTTGGCGATGAAAAGATGCCACCTTTTTGGTGTATAAAACATTTTCTACTTATTCAAATTAAAATCCCTGCATTCATAACAAAAGTACAAGTGTACAAAGTGTCCTCCTCAAATTTTAGTCCAAAAAAAACCACTCGTTCACTTGAAGTCCTACGGACAGTGAAAAAATTCACAAAATATTGCACCGAGTGCCACAATGAGTAAGTGAGGTATAAGTGAGTAATTCATTTTTCAACACGGTAAATTTGAGGGTTTTATTACCAAGCATCATTAAAAAATATATCAAATTATTTACTTTAATTTTGTAATTTTCCTTGGTGAATCTTTATTTCACGGTTTAAAAGTGTTGTGTCCCCTTAAAAGCTCTGAAAATGAACGCTTCTGCACTTCTGTGGACAAACAATTATTATAATGGGTTTACAGAAACCAATAAAGTTCTTTTCTCTTAAATTTATTTAAATACAGCGAACAATCTAGAATTTATTTGACTATAAAATTAATAGGTAATTGTACAAAAAAGCTTGTTGCATTTACCTGTAGCCTCTATCCCATTCGAAATTATCCAATAAGCTCCAGATTGTGTAAGCTTTTACATTACAACCATCAAGTTTCATAGCAATTAGCATTTCACGCATGTACGAATGCAAATACTCTTTACGCTGCAGATCACTTAGAGTTCCGTTATCAGAAACTCCATTTTCCAAAATATAAATTTCAGGGTTACCATATCTTTGCTTGATAGTTTTCAAAACATAGCGTAAGCCTTCGGGTACAATCTATAACAATGTAAACATACTGAATCATTACATGATGTTTTTTGTAATGTATGTTGTACATACGTTTATTACTTGACTATTTTTATCATAATGTAAAATAGTTGCTAACTTTTAACCAGTCGCTGGTAGTGTTTACCCACTTAGGATCGGATTTGTAAATCACACCTTCATCATTTACTTCTATACCATTTTCATCTTTTGGAGCGGCTTCTACAATGGCTGAAGTGTAATGATTTAATCCGTAATAGTCAGCAGAACCTCTGCCATAATGTTTTAATTAAACGGCATAAATTAAATATAATATCAAAGTAATAATTTTCATATATAAAACAAAATGTCAAACTCACTTAATGTACTCAATCCAATCTTTTGTAAAAGTCGGTAATTTCGACCGAGTG
The DNA here is from genome assembly GCF_009193385.2 of Nasonia vitripennis. Classification (NCBI taxonomy): domain Eukaryota; kingdom Metazoa; phylum Arthropoda; class Insecta; order Hymenoptera; family Pteromalidae; genus Nasonia; species Nasonia vitripennis. Next base: position 22,224,747 of record NC_045757.1, on the reverse strand, counting down.
TACCCTTGTAGTTTACTCCTTTCACTAATCCGTTCTTTGACAATAGTTGGATAGTCCCCTTCAGCCGAAAATATAGGATGTGCAAATCTACCACACTCAAATTGAAAAGCAATTTCACGTAACATGACATCATTTTCATCGTTTAAAAAATGATGATAACATGGCAAACTTATTCCTATTTTCCCACCTTGGCTAGCGCGGAATTCATCGTTATATATGTGATAAGCTCGGGCATGAGCTTTTAAAATATTGTGTCCGCAAAGATACTCTGCTACTCTACCTAATGTGTAGCCTTAAAAAAAGAACCAATTAAAATATTCAATTCATTTTTCATTTCCTTAAATTAAAATAAACTATGTAACCAAGTACACAATTAATACTATATTGCGTACTAAGGGCGTAAAGTGGACTTTTTTAGATCGAAGGCGAGTACGTTTTAGCGAGCCGAAGACGAGTACTGCAATTACGCAAGGTCAAAAATTCTTGCTTAATACGTACACAAAAAAAAACCACAAAAATACGTCCGCGCGTTACAAAAAATATGGTGTGTACCACGGGCTAAGTAGGCTTTTCGACCTAGTGTGGTTGCAGTACTTCTTTTCGGCTTGGAGACGCACTCGCCTCGACTCGTACTGCAAACTCGGTCTAATAATGCAGTCTAATTGCTCACTTATTACGTCCTTGGTACACAATATACTATTATATGTTTGTAGAACCAATATAATTTTACTAATTTAAAACTAATTTTAATTATAACAACATTACCTATCAACTTAGATAAATTATAATCTTATATTGGAAACATTGTATCGTGTACTATACTTTCAAATGTACACTATAAATTAGTTACAGCTAGCCTGGCATACTGAACCTGGAGCTTGAACGCCTGTTGTGTAACCATCTCTGCAAACGGCGAACGGCTCATTTATTGTCGTGAAAAATTTAACTCGATCACCAAATTCACGAAACACGATTCTTGCATAATCGCCGAACAAATCAACCATTATCTCGTTTGTCCAGCCACCTATTTTTTGCAGTGCCTCTGGATGATCCCAATGATAAATAGTTACAAAAGGTGTAATTTTGTTGGCCTCGAGTTCAGTTAATAGATCGTGATAATACTTCAATCCATCCTTGCTTCTAACGTTTGCATACCCTGTTGGTAATATCCTTGGCCAGCTTAAGGAAAATCTGTAGTGATTCAGCTATGCATAAAAATATTCAATTATTATTAGAAACCCATATAAACAATTAGAGTCTTCAATGTTGATGCGGGATAATTAATTCTCGCACTGGAAAATCATTTTTCACGAGTTTATTAAACACTTTTTATCGATTCAGCGTGTAAATTGCGACTATAAAAAGTTGTAAAATCCTTGAAGTGACACTGTCAATTTAACAAACATGTAATTTTTTTCGATGTGATATTGTACAGTATATGCAATTTGTCTTTATTATATTTTTTGAGATGATTATCAAAAATTTAGATATCTGACCAATTATACTCACACCCATATCTTTTATTTGTTTTACATCTTCTTTGTATTTGTGATAGGAGTCACACGCAAAATCTCCAGTTGATTGATTATGTATTTTGTGTGGATTTTGATGAACATATCGATCCCAGACACTTTCCCCTTTGTCTTTACAAGATTATAAAAAAAAATATCATTTATTATGTCGTATAGATGCGTTTAGCTAAAACAAATACTTACCACTTGTATTCCAAGCCCCTTCAATTTGATATGATGAGGTGCCAATTCCAATTGAGAAATCATCGGGAAAATTTAAATTTATGACGTGTTCACCTTTAAGAATCACTACCCTTTAAAAAAAATATGAATTTTTAAGAAACGTACTTTTTAAACTAAACAAATGCGTTACCTTAATATAATAATTGATAATTGGTAAAAATTAAGCCTAACATAACTCATCTTGGAACGACTCCAACAAAACTGATAGTCTAATTTCAGCTCATTATCTTTGAATGTACATGACTGGATGATATTGCAAGATGACGCTATAGTAAAATTAATGATAACGTATGATGTAAACATATATCCGTATCTATATATACATCCGATTCTTACGAGTTAAGTAAAAAAAATTGAAATTTCACATATAAGAAAGAATGTGTTTCTATTTGCCATGCAATATACTAATCATATTTCACAAAAAATTCAAATATAGCATAAAACTAACGATGACAAATTTATACATAGTATTAGGGTATCACTACAAATACTAATCATTTTTAACAACAAAAAACTTGTGCAAAAATAAATAAAATTTTGATTCTTTTTTGAGGAAGTTTTGTTAATAGTTAAAGTCTCAAGATTGGGGTTCGGATTAAGTATTCTTAGATAAATGCGTACTTCTGTGTACGTAGTTGTTCAGTATGCATAATTTGTGGGTGAATAAACATTCAAAGGCTTAAACTTGTGAATAAATATTTATTTAATACGATTTCTATCTGATATAAAAATCATAATTATTAAATTTTTACCATCCATATACTTACTATAATTTGCTGATAATTACAGGGTATTACATAAAGAATGAAAATCGATTTTTCTTTAAGCATGGTTAAATTAATTTTGCATTCAAAAAAATAGGACTCAAAAAATATTTGTAATTTAGAAATTATCTATAGGCTGTAGTTTTATGAAACTGATCTTTTGGGCGTCCGTTCTACTGGGATCGTTGGAATCGACTATTACAAGTCTTCGCTAGAAAAAATAAAATAAGCTATGCTATGCTATGAATTTTACGAAACTAACAGAAAACCCTTTCAAAATTCAAAACTATTTAAGAAACTCCAGATTGTATAAGCTTTTACATTACAACCGTCCCTTTTCATTGCACAAGCATTTCTTTCATGTATGCATACAAATATTGAATTCTGTTTGTATCATATTAACTACATTTGAATCGGTGACTCCATTTTCCATTATGTAAACAGGAGGATTGTTGTATTTGTTTTTAATTATTCTTAAAATGTCTCCTAATCCCTCGGGAACAATCTAGAAATGTAATCTAGTAAAGTTGAATTAAATATTAAACCCATACAACATAGATATATCGAACTAACTTTTAACCATTTGGTTTCACTTGAAAGCCATTTTTCGTCTGCTGTATACTGCAATCCACTGTCATTCAAAGGATTCGATTCTGCTACTTTCGGTAATGGTTCAACTAAAATAGCAGTGTAATGATTTAGTCCATAATAATCTAAAGTTCCTCTAAAAGTTATATAATTATAAAATTGAGATCAGCAATTCATTAGATTTAAAAGATACATATTGATATACGGAGGTGTTTGTTTTTTCAAAAAGATCAATTTTTTAGATGGATATTAATTTGAAAAATGATGTAAAAACATGCAAATATTTAAAATTTTCATTCTGTTTTTGGCATACAAAAATATTATTATGATGTAATATATACTTTTTAATTTAAAAAACATAATTTTCAAAAAGAATATAACGTTGCTCCTAACGAAGGTACATATGAATTTCCCCAGTAGTATACATTCGGCACACCACCTCTAAAAATCTGAAAATTTTAGTAAATTTTGTAATTTTTTACGATGCTGAACAATCAATGTGCTTTTGACGTAAACGAACGTAATGTACTCAAGAATGTACTAGTCTACGACGCAAAAGAGGCTTGTGTATGAGCTTTATTAGCGCGAAATGTGAATGTGAATGAAATATATCTACTATAAATTACTCGATGGATTCTATCCATTCTTTAGAAAATTTTGGTAGCTTTGACTTTCTTCGACCCTCAAGTTTACTTTTTCTTGCGATCATTTCTTTTATGGTTTTTGGATAGTCGCCATCCTTAGAACAAATCGGGTTCGCGATCCATCCACAGTCGAACTCATAGGCAATATCGTTTGATAGAAAGTCGTTTTTTTCGTTACTGTAATATTGATAACAGTATATACTGTAATATAGATAATATGCGATCTCTATTATTAAGTATATATCCCACAAATAATTAAGAAATAAAAAGTGGACTTTGTTTTAAGTAGCTACCTACCGGTAGTACTACCTTAAATAACTTTATCCCTCAAACAGAAAAGTACAAAAACTGTATATATATGAAGTAAAAACAATTTTGATATTAAAGCAATACATAATTTCGAAGGAAGCTACGTGCCCAAGAATTGTCAGCGGTTTTTTTTCTCATGAACTTCTGATGCAAAACAATAAAAATGAAATATTTTAGATTTAGGGCACATAATTGTGAATCTTAATTTGTGAGTTTCCAATATTTAATATTTAATCGCATAAAGTGGAATTTCATCAGTAGATCTGAGATATCCCTATATTGAAATTCGCTGGCAGTTCAATTATTACATACAAATTCCTTTCACGTAATGCATCATTTTAATGCAAAATATAATAATCTTTGGTGAAGTTATATTTCTCATCGCATACGTACTGAAATAATATTGGTTCTCTAGGTGGTATTAAAACATAGAATTCAAATATTGTAGCGGTATGCACCAACTCATTTTTACGTACAATTTTCTAACATATGATTACATTGAAAATCATAAAAGATAACTATAATAAGCTGAATTTCAGGTTTGTCAAAAGCAACTTTAGCTTTCAAATACGTTAAAATACTTAATTTTTTATTATGTTTTTTCCTGTAACGATTAAATAATTAATTTATAATAAAATGTATAGTGATAAAGGAATAAATAATCACATTTTACGGTTACATTCACTGATTCCAAAATCATATGTTTTATTAAATTCCATCAAACATATAATATAATATATCTTCAGCCGTGAGAACGACAACCCGTTGTGCATAGGTGAATGTAACGTGCTTGAAACAGGTGCAACAGATGAAGAATTTTCTGCCTGTATAATTATTTACCAAATCCATTATTTTAAAGGCATGAATAAAATTGAATTTATATAAAAATATAAACTGGTTAATAACACTGAGAAAAAAACGCATTCAGTTGTTATGTTTACTTGGCTAGCAAAATCCGAAGCCCGCTGGGCACTCTCAATTTTTTAGAGGTTAGAAGTTCAAAATTGCAACTATAACGATAAAGACCGGATATTTGTTTCTCAACCAACCAAATCGCTTTATTAACTTCCGGTCCAGCTTCAAAACATTCGCTCGTCACTTTTTTACAGAGAGATTTCGTTGGCCTAAGGTTCATTTCTTAATTATTACGAAATCTCTATTTATTGTTGCATCAGAAGTTAAGTTCAGTCGGTTTGGTTTGAATAAGTTTAACCATCATGCTGTTAAGTCATATGCAATTATTCGTATACATATAAAAACACATTAATTCCTGACCAGTTAAGGAATTGCATTTTCCTACTTATACCTGCGCAAAGTTCGATACCTAGGCGGGAAAAATAGTAAATGATACTTTGCATGTTCGTAGATGCGTCGTGCGGAAATTATCTACTTTGCGCACTTGTATCGTAATGTACTACTTTCGATCTTACTCAGTACACATGTAGCAAAATATAGCCATGATACCGTTTTCTAGGATTATATTATTACAAAGTATACAATTACCTGAAGTCTTTACCATCATTTTTTTATCCTTAATCCAGATTGCCGAGGAATCAGCGAGGGCACGAGCGGCCGAGTTGCGAGTGCAGCATGAGTCCCACGAGGCAGAATTGTCAGCTTTGCAGAAGGCTTTGCGCAGCGATACCATTAAAATGGTGAGTCAACCCCTCATCTTTAAACTTGTGCAGCGTATAGCAGCTTTGTGAAGTCGATATTGTAAACTGATATATTATACTCTCGAAGAATTTTAAGCTCCTCGCAGATGTGTCGCCTTTACTTGATCCGCAGAGATGACGCCTGGCCCAAGTATGGCGAGTCATCACTCACACGCGCACCTGTTGTACTCTACACAATGAGATAAACTGCAGACGCTATTTCATAATGGGCATTGTTTCGTTAACCTAGTTTTCATTTACATCTATAGGTTCATTAATATAATTTTTATATTTATTTACGTTAATCTTTGCACGGCAGGAGAAAATCCTCGGAGCCGTAAATACCGCGTTTCCGACACAGATGCCCCGATTAATAAGCCTTAAAATCGATTAACGAACAGCTCGCACCCGTAAATAAGCCACTAACGCTTCTCTCTGCCTCGAGAGCGCAGTTCTCCCTTTTTCCGAGGCACGCGGCTACCTCCATACAGCGCACGGCACTGCAGCAATACATAATACCCAGCTCTCATATAGCCGGGGATAATATTTGCTCGGTGGTTGATAGCTAGGTGTATCTCTCCTGCGTGTCACAGATTTCTCCGGAGAATTAGTGGGACCATGCGCGCCTCGATCGATACAGTGTGCGATCGATATTTCTCGCAAACCGCACCACCGCAGGAGTTGTTGATCTCGTGCGAATATAACGTGAGGCGATCGTCGCCCCCCGAGGATTTCTCGAAATCCGTGCAGCCCCCGCGGCTGGTTACACGTCTATCGTGCGTCCGAGCGTTGACCGCTTATTAAAAAAAAAGAAGCGCGGAAATTAAAAAAAAACGTCGTTGCCCTGGGGGACTCTGGCTCTCTCTCTCTCTCTCTCTCTCTCTCTCTCTCTCTCTCTCCGAGTCTCTGGGCCGGACAATGGATGATGCAGTGCGGAGTCCGTTAAAAGGTTCGCCAGCTCGGGTAGTCGTCCCTCTTTACTCCTTTCGACCCGCAATTACCGCGAGCGCTCGCTCCGGCATCTTCCCACACTATTTTCAGCAATTTTTGCGTGCTTTGCTCCAATTTGAGACGATAGATTTCTCTCCCTCTCTCTTACTCTCCATCTCTCCTGATATTTACGCATCGCTTTCTTTCGCGTTTTTTCCTTCGGCTGTGGGCCAACTTGTTGCGCCCGCATCGAGCGCATTCCCCTGAGCTGAACTGTAACTATCAAAATTAAACTCATGATCAGCCACAATTGCATTTCGATAACGATCTCTGTTAGTTTGCTGTTAAAAAGTTAATTCTCTTGTTTATATACGAACTAGAGCTGCTGGGAACAAAAAGCTTCGCACGTTTTTGCACCCAGACTGATGCATACGTCCATAAGTCTTGGTCTCACAAAAAAGATGACTGAAACAATCCCAGAAATGCTGGCACGCAGCTCTATTTTTTTCGTTTGTATTGCAAAGTTATTTCTTAGCGTTGACCATATAGTGCGTCCGCCACGCAACGTTTATACGTGCAGTCTCGGGCGCTTTGTTTTGTTTTATTTGCGGTGCTTCTAATTTCTCCTCCGCCTACCCCATACCAAGGCTCATTCATTTCTCAAGACACGCTGCCGGTGACTCGCACGCCTCGAAATTTCGACTGCCCCAATGTTTTTCTGCGGCAGCACGCGCCTAAAATGCTAAGGCCTGCGGAGATTGGCATTCAAAGTGGATTCTAATGATCGACCTGCCCTCGCCCCCGGCTAAACTGCCGCGTGCATGCGCAGCCTCTGTTATTGTTGTTGATGGCTATCTGTACGATATACCAAAGGCAGAGCAGCAGTGGAGATTCCGGCGGATGTGTGTGTCCTCTCGCGTGACGCGGCTTGCCGCTAATCTTTTTTCGCCAAATATTCTGACGGCGTGTGATGCGTCTAGCGTGTCTTATGAGTCTCGCATAAAAGATTTCTCTTAAATCATGTGCTGAGGGATTCAATACATAATGCGCGGGAAGACGAATGCGAGCTGTTTTTGTGTCGACCTCTTGTATGTGTGTACGAGAGTGGGAACGTTTGCGCGCAGGTAGAGAATGAGGAATTGCGGTGTTATGCAGAAATCGCAACCATACATCTTATATCGCGGCATCGTATTTTCTAATTTTAACTTCAACTGAAGCTCTTACCGATCCCTTGAGTTACTTCTAACTCAGTTGAGAACGGTCACAGCATCCTGTGAAAAATTTGGCAGCTCATACTTATCATCATAAAAATGAAAAGGCCGCGTTGCTGAAGCACTTTCCCAGAATCTCGCGTTATTGAAGGCAAATCGTCATGTGGTTTGCATTGTATGTGCAACTGCAAACAGAAAACTAGCACTTGAAAGCCTTACCACACTTATCAGCATGCACGTGTAGCTGTATACCAATTTCTGTGGAAATGTCATAAAACGGTTTTATAGCACAGTGTGGCTAAAATCCGCTGTTAAGTCACGCCTATCTGTGACTAAAATAGTCCTTTTTTGCACCGTGTTTATCACACTCGCTACGCTCGTGCGCTAACCTCACGGTGCAAATAAGGACTACTTTAGTCACGAATAGGCGAGACTTACGAACTTTAGCAGTCTGTGCTATAAAATTTTATACGATACTCTTGACTTAAATGGTTCAGTTCAGGTTCAGTGTAAAAAAGAACCATTTAAGTCACATGTATCGTAATGTACTATTCTTCGCTTCCCTGCTAGCTCTCGTACTTTTTGCCACTACTACTCCTCCTCGGCGTTTCTCCACTTCCGCCTTCCTTCTCAAGTCTTCTCATCATTACTCTCTTTCTCTCGTGCTACCTCACTTTAACGTCTTTTTTACACACTGACTCTCAATGAAACGCATATTTTCACAGTCGATAATGCAGTTTCGTTTACATAAGAAAGAATAACTGTATTGCAAGAGAAAATAAGTATACTATATTATGCAGTTCAATTTTCTGTGGAATCGTAACAAATGTTTAATAGTCCTACGGCTGAGTCTATCGTATCTCGTATTTTTATTCTTTGTTTCTTCATCCAACACACAAGATAGAACAGGAATGGCCCGCGTTAATCACTAGCTCATTTTGATGGACCTTCGCCGGCGTAACCTTATCTCATGCGCAGCTCTCCTTACTTTCTCTGCATCTCGCTTTGCTCGGCGCGTTTTAGCGAGTCGAGCGAGTCTCTCACGAGAAGATTAGATAGGATGGGGCAAAGAAAGGTCACGCGGAAATGGAAAAAGGAGTCGGGTCCCGCAGTGAGAAGTGAGTGTATAGTAGAGAGGAACGGTTTCGTCGCGTCGACGCGAAAGAGAGACGTACAGAGAGTAAGTAGACACGTACGCGCGCTCCACGGTCTCGGGCAGATTACCCCGAAAATAACAGCACACCGCGGTCGCAGAGAGAGATAGATAGAGAGAGAGAGAGAGAGAGAGAGAGAGAGAGAGAGAGAGAGAGAGAGAGAGAGAGAGAGAAGCTTGACAGCGACTACGCGCAAAAAGCCACCAGCCATGGCATTTTCACACGCTCGCAGTTTCGTTCGTAGGCGTCTCTTCCTATTTCTGATACTGCTGCAGCAATGACTCTCGGTCGTTATATCCCCCCCAAAAGTTATGAGTATTGTCGGCCCCTTTCGTTCAGCTTCAGATGTGTACGTACAGGTATACACGCTCTTGAGTTTTGCTTAGATGCGCCGTTTAAAGCAAGCTTCGCATGACCGTTACGTTTGAACTTGAAAGTCGTCGACAGCGAGCGAGAGACCTTGGTGCTTTCGCTTCGAACGGTTTCGCGCACATTATTCAGCAGCGGTTCTGCAGCTCCGATTGTCTTTGAGAACCGCTTGGGTAATGGAGTCGTTAGAGCGGTCGCTTTTTCTGCTTTTCGACTTTGCCGAATTAAGTTGAGGATAGTTACTGTGTATTAAAATTACTGGCTGTCGTTACCTTACGTACACTATATTCGAATAGCCAGTCAGAGGATGAATCATAGAATACGATTACCATGTCTTTTTTCGAAAGGGATAAAGAGATCCTAATTTCAAAGAGTAAAATTTCAAAAATATAACAAGGGCTACATTTTCATTGAACAAAGATTCAGTTTTGGACTGGCCTTTAATTCCCCTTCACCCGGTCGCAGCTCAAACTCTCGGAATCTCTAGTAATCGATTATAGCGCCCCTTTATTAATTATTTATTAATTAATACTATTTCTGGGCAAAATTTGTAGTCAAAATTTGTTAAAATAAAGTACTATCAGAAGTATGTTTCAGAGTATTTCAGTAATGCCAGATAAACCTCATTTAGTGTGTGAAAAAGACCGTTTACTTAAATTATCATCTGCAAATAATAATGTACCTACATAACAATTTTAATTCATAGTTTTGAATTCACTATACAGCTCACTTGAATATTCACTTTTTTGCTTTCACATCATGTTTTGCGGTACTTGATAGCTTTGATATAGCTGTATCCGCATCTCAAGCCGATTATCATAAGAGAAGAAATATGAGTGTCATGCAAACACTTTTTAATAGTATATTACGTGCCTAGGGAGGAAAAAACTTGGACAGTCCATATCTCGTGTAAATTGTCACCCGAGCTGAAGGCGAGGGTGGCAAACATGAGGTATGGGCTGTTATAATTTCCTCCCGTGGTGCGTATACTATTTTTCTTCACACCAGCACCGAAAATGCACATTCCCCTCCAGGCGCCCGGGATTTACACGAGATATGGACTGTCCAAGTTTTTTCCTCCCTAGGCACGTAATATACGATCTTTAAAATAAAACCTTTCTCAAAAGGTAAAAGGTAGGCAAGTATAAACTGGTTTTTATTAATTATGAATTTTTAATTTGATGATGATATAATTCATTGAAATAATTATTTATATAAGTGACAAACTATGGTAAAAACATATATGAAATCAAATAGTTAAATGACAATTACGTATTTCGAATAAATTTATCAAATTATTCTTCAATACGATTTATAATTTCATTGTTTTCCTAACGTCATTGTTAATTTACTGGCGGTATTCTACACTACTATGAACATACTTGATAAACCCGTGGCTTAATAATTTTACGGTGAGATAAAAAGAATAATTTTTCAATGATAAGTTTTCATTTTTCAATATCTGCATTTATCAATTAATGATGCTGTGCTTCACTAAATTTAAAAGATGTTATAAGTTTATTTGACAATGTTATTAATTTTTATCAAATCAAACAATTCACATTAGGAACTATCAACTGAACGGGTTTATCAAGTATATTAATAGTAGTGTAGAATACCGCCAGTAAATTAACAATGACGTTAGGAAAACCATGAAATTATAAATCGTATTAAAGAATAATTTGATAAATTTTTTCCAAATACGTAATATTGCCATTTAACTATTGGATATGATATATTTTTTACCATAGTTTGTCGCTTATATAAATAATTATTTGAATGAATTATATCAACATCAAATACAAAATTAATAGTGAATAAAAACCAGTTTATACTTGCATACCTTTTATCTTTTGAGAAATGTTTTATTTTAAAGATTTCACGAATTTTTAAGGGTAATAATTATAATAAAAACTATCCTCTCGATAGATATATTACATTATACCTCACTAACTTAAAAGAGAATCATCAAACAGTTGTTAAAATAGTGAGTATTTGTTTTAGTTCAAAATCAAACATCAAATGAGATTTGTAAAATAAATACATGTACACGCTAAAATCTATCTCCACAGCAATATATACAACCAGTATCCACACATACCTCATAAACTACGGAGTGATAAGCGACCCTAAAAACCCCCCAGTAACGAGTTTTGACTAATTGCGTTACAAACTCTCATAAAACTCTAGGAGACGACGTTTATATTGTCCACCCTGGGCACCAGGTACCTCGGAGGCTGTCGCCGTCGCGATATTCATGTTCAACAACCCCAAAAACCCCAAGTATCAAAGGTCGACTCATTTTAATAAATACTATGCACCGAATGCATCTTTTTACTGTATATATATATATATATATATATATATATATATATATTTTTTAAATTTGTAATTCGATTTGATTTCTTCGCGCCACGGAAGTTTCGAGGCTAAGAACGGAAGTTGGGAGAAGAACAACAAATTGAAAAGAAAAACATAACACAAAATTTTGGTCAGCTATAGAATGATAACGGATTGTACATTTTTTACGAAACTTTTTTTAAATAAAAGTTCTTTTAATATCTTTGAAAGTAACATGGATTTGCCTGATAAAACAACGTATTTCAATAAGATAGAAATGTTTGAATATTTTGTAGAGGTTAGAAAACTCCATTTCAAAGAATTTAAGGTTGCGGTGCGCCCGACAACGCGTATAGTACTCTAGTACTTATACTTGCCATCGGGGGCGCTACCGCGCTCCTTGATTTTGTAACACATGCACGATTTTTGCGTTTTTTTTGACCTAAAATTAGGGACAAAAGTAATCGTTTTCCGACCAGCGGGCGCAAAAGTACTTTAGCGCCCGCTAATTTCGAGGAGCAGACGCACAAGTGATTTTGCGAAGTAAAATTTGCGAAGCACTGCTTACAATTTTGCCGTATGTATAGAGCGCCTGCGCGCAGTATACAATTTTACGCAAGTCATCTAGGTCAGGTAAACGCATGGAGTACTCACGCAGATTTCCCGTCGGAGCGAGTCGCTCGTGTTTACGCTTCTGCCCGGTCAAGCGTGTGAATTTAGGTGTACATTCGGCGCGGGCATAATAATATAACGTCTGTGCTTGAGCTCATACATATCTGCATCTCCCGCTCCCGTCGTCCTAAGTCGTGGGAATGGTCAGGCCGAGAGTGGCTCTCTCGTGATGAAAACGCCGCGTATAAGAGCCAGATACAAGCTCCTGCAGTCGACCTCAATGGAGAAGGTAGGTATTCGCGGGAGAGAGAGAGAGAGCGCGCATTTGATATTCCACGGCCGCGCTCGCGTTATGGACTCGCGGCTTGTGCGTCGCACGTCGTCGCCGGACCTCTCCAGCTCGAGAGGTCCTTTATATGTATTTCCCCGGCTATGCGACGCGGCTGTATAATGTTTTATGCTTTAAAAGGAGATAAAGAGAGGCGGCGCTGGTGCTGCCGCTGCCGAGATGCATCAGGCGACATATGCGCAATGTAGATGAAGGGGTGTGCGGAATACCTTATTTATATACGCGTATACATGCGGAAAGTGAAGGGACGCAAGAGAAAGAGAAATTCGGATAAGGACGAGCTGAATCAACGATGAGAGTTGCGCGCGTGCGATTTTTTCTCTAATTTTTTGGCAATTCACGCTGAATTGAAAGGAGTAAAATCGTATTTTTGAGAAAGAAATTAACTCGATATACCGGTACTTAATAACAACAATATTTTTAATCATGCGTAACAGTTTTCTAATCCGAATTCGATTAAAACCGCTGCAGAATCAACACGTTTCGAGATAATTATATAGATCGTGAGCCCGGGAGTCTCATTTTATAGATGATGAAAATAATAAAAATGAAAATCGACCAAGGCCGTAATACCGAGCAGATAAACGAGCGTGCAGTAAGTGTTACTGATAAATTAGTAAGTGTCGATTGTAATTGATGCACTAATATGATTATTCTATAAACTCACTCGGATCTACTGGATAACCGTTCTACATGATCTAAACTACCTGATCGACTGTAAAAAATAAAACGTGCTGTCTGAACGGGAGCAAATAACCGCGATATGTCGAGCAACAACCTGATATCAATTTATAACGAGAGACGATTCTTTGCTTGGTCCCTGGTAGAAATGTTCAGCAGTTTATTACCAGTCACTGCCCAGTTCAGATTGAACTGGCCAGTGCGTTTAGCAGTGACTCGCCAGTCGCTGTGCCTATTTCGTCAGATTTTTGACACAGTCACTGGCCAAGGACTGGGGAATCAGACTTGAAAATAGAACTAATGACAATTGTGCGTTTCTTACTATTTTTAGCATTGGAAATTAATAAAAATGACTTAGAATCAAAAGAAATAATCAAAAATATGTTTTTTGACAATGTTTCAATGTAAACTTTTAGTATAAAAGGTATGTGTTAAAAGTGTCAACCTAATCCTACAGATGCATACACTCATATATGAAAGTAAGTACAAGTATGCGGTACTGACTGACTTTGTGTTGTCTAAGTGCAAGTACTGTGTAAAAAGTGTCATCGATGTGCTCACAGTCACCAATAATGAGGTTTGAACAGATATTTCAACCTCATCAGTATGCGAGCCAGTTTCTGTCAATGTCCAAGTACTATCAGGATCATGCTAAATCCATGATATTAAAGTTGAATGTCTCTTCTTTTGTGTGAAGACTTGTTAAATTATTTAAAAACTGGCTGCCATCCCAGTTTTCACTTGACTGTCTTAGTTCGGCTTTTAACCTTGAACCTTATGGCTTCGGCGTCAAAAAATACAGGTGGGCTCATACATGAAAGTCGAATTCATATCAGCTAGAATGAATTCAACTCAATATATTGTTTGAACATGCCAATACAAATTAAGTTGTAAAATTTCAATGCTCTAGGTACGATAGTTTTCAAATAAGAGCAAAAATAAAACTGTGAAACAAGTTGTGTGTATTGGCATGTTGAAACAATATATTGAGTTGAATCCATTAAATTGTCAAAAAAGAGATGTTATTGTTTCCGATAAACCCATATACGGACCTACCTGTATATTTTGCCGCCAAAGCCGTAGGGTTCAAGATCAAAAGCCGAACCAAGATGGTTAAGTAAAAACTGATATGGCAGTCAGTTTTTAAATAATTTAACAAGTCTTCACACAAAAGAACAGACGTCCAACTTTAATATCATGGATTTAGCATGATAATGACCGATTTGGACATTCACAGTAACTGGCTCGCATACTGATGAGATAAAAATATCTGTGCCATTCACTTTGCAGACCTCATCATTGGTGACTAGGCACATAGATGACACTTTTTTATAATTTATACTTAATCAACAATGATTGAGTCAGTGTATACCATATCATTTTTAACATTGACTGAGAATGTGAGAACTATGTGTGGTGTTATCTGTCATTCTGCTGTATAGCATAGCAGACAACATATACAACCTGAATACTATATGTGGTATATACTCTTATATGTATGTGTGTATGGTTAGGTACTGATTGTGCTGCTATATGAGTATGAGTAAGATATGAGCAGACAGCCTGTACCACCTGTAGTATACACTACGTAGCATACTAGGTTAGATTGTTCCTTTTTGCCTCTTTAACACGTACATTTGAAAAATTATCACAATTATTTGGTAAACGGTAGATTTAAGTAGATTTGCAATTAAAAATAATTATCGTTATTAAATATGTTTTGATTGTTCTTATTATACCTGTTTATTCGTATAATAGATTTGTATAAATTATACTTGGCAGTTCTTAGCCAGTGACATGTACATACTTCATACTGGCCAGTAGCACTGGCCAGTCACTAGTCTGCTAACCAGTTTCGCTGCTCAATTTTCTACCAGGGGCATTAATTATGATTTTTATGATGAAAAAAAAATCAGTACTTATACAGTGTGACTGTCGTGAAGATGAAAAGTGCAAGGAGTAAAAGTGACATGCGAGCGAGGAGCTGCGGGAATGAAAAGGACGCGGGCACACGAGCGGAATAGATATGGGTGTTTTTGGAGAAGAACAGCCGTGTTTAGTCGAAAACAGCTCTTTTAACTTGACTGTGAAATTTTCGACCATCGTCCAAATTACATTTTGCATTCCGAGCGCACGAGTCGAAGCCGAGTTGAATGAGAAAGAAGTACATTAACGCAAGTTAGGATGCGATAAAGGAAAGTGATGCCCTTTGATCTCAAAAAATGTTGAGATTTTTAACGAAAAACGTCGAATTTGTATAGTTACCATGAAATTATGATTGAACTTATTTTGAGGCTGATAATTATTTCTACCTGAGATTTAATAATTTTGGCAGCTATATAGCCCATATATAGCTGATTTGATTAAGAATCAATTACATTGTTAGCATGTGTGTGCAAGTCTACAGTTACGTGATTGAAAACTTGCTAACGCCCCTCCGAACGATTAATTTCTGTTTGCACGACACCCCTCCCTTGAATGTGACATCCCACCTCTGTACGTGACACCATGTCTTGTATGTGCCACCCTACATCGGATATAAAAGGTCGCAATTTTTCAGCTTCAATCAATCCAAGGTTATCTTTCAAAGAGTGCTGAGCATTTTGAGAAAGCTGTCAATATGGACTCCTTCAAGAAACTCATGACCGCCATTACAACCAAGGCATCGACTTCATTCGCGAACTACCAGTTGAACTATCCCAAATCATTCTGTCCAAACTCGACACCAAATCCTTGCTCAATGCTGCTCAAGTCTCTCGAAACTGGCTGGCCATTTCAAAATCCACATCTTCTTCAAGACAACGCGTTCGTCGGAACATTCGTCGTCAAAATCGAAAACTTGCTCAAGTTCTTCCTCCACCACCCAGCAAGCAGTCTATAATCAGAATACTTTCTAAACCCATTATTTCCATTCCCCAAACTAAAATTCCATATTCTACTATCTTAAACCCAAAACCAGCTCTCAAATGTAAACATTCAACATTAAAATTCTTACAATCCAAAAAAGTACTTAGACTATAAGAAAATTATGTTTAGACAGGTAGTAATTGTCGCCTGAAACATATTATAAGTTATATATAGCTACATATCTAAGCATTTCTTTTATTTTATACTTATGATAGGAAATCTCGGATTTGAAAGTTATTATTATTTTTATATTTTTAAAATTATTATTTTTATGGAGAATGATATATATTTTAATAACAGATGGTATATCCTTTACAACGTAACAGTGCATTTAAATTATAACGTTTCACTTTACATGTTTGCACGTATACGCATACATATTTACGCACAGGTATTCAATACAAAGAAATATCCTCGGTATGCGATGTATAATGGATTGTAATGAAGAGAAAGGTATGATAAAACATTTAACGGTAATAAACGGTTTCGAGTGAATTAGCAAAAAGAAAAGAAGAATGAATATAGCTGGTGTCATAGGTTGGATAGCTAGTCTTTTCAAGGATAAGGCGCGAGTGTAGATGTTATCGCGGCGCAAGCAAGCTCGCGCGTATGCTGTGCACTATATGGTAGCAGGGAGTGCGACCGTCGTCGCAACCGAACAACGGACAAATTGCAATGCAATATCGAGCTGATTCATACCGCTGCTTGAACAGAGCGAATGGTTTTTGTTTTATTGCCAGGATAAAACAAATAAGGGCTATGCCATCGATGGCAAAGAAACGATTTTTGTATCAGTATCGTATATTGCGAACGACTGGTATTATACGTGGCACTAGTTTTATTCGCGAAAGCTGCTTAATTAGAAATGTTTTTATTATTCCCAAGATCGAATCGACTCTTTGTATGGAAAAATGCATAATATCTGTCCGGGCAACTTTTGCTCTACAACCCACGATTGCGAACGTGAGTTGAAAGTGAGATTAGCATACTGAAGTTTTATTCAAGTTATTGTTCAGAACGATTGCTTATCACGATGAAAAATTGTCGTATCCTAAATACCACAAGAAATTTAAGTATGTTTATATAACTATTTTACTTACGCGTTAAAATAAAAAAATTCTGTGAACTACAATCCTTAGTATAGAAATTTAGTCTATTCTGCTGGGGAATGCATCTGTAGCAAAAAATTTGTTGTCGTGGTCGACAAACGAAAGCCTGGCAATTTCCATTAGGAAATCAACATTCAGTCGTATATTACTTATTATTTACTTCTTATGAGATATAAAAAATTAGATTAATGTTAAAATTTCTATTGAGAACAGTCATAATGTGCACCAAAGCGTGTACGCATAAAGATAATATGACTTGACGACCAGAGTAGTGTGCTACTGAAAAATGTTCAAAATATTCTAGTTTTTAACGTACTTGTCACATTTAAGCATTTCAAAACTTGAACAAAACACTGCCATCGTCAATTTATTATTTGCTTGCTTTTTACTTCCTTCCAATCTTTCTTTAACTATTACGTTTATTCAAGAGCTTAAACGCATAAATATAATCAAAATAATTAATCATTGAGTTAATGTAACTATTTTGCTGTAACTCCTTTTTATATAATATTTGCTGAAGAGCTTGAAGAGCTTAATGTAGTTATTGCGGTATATTGTATTGATTTTTATTTTTTACGTAAAATATAAATAATATTTTATAAAGAGATGTTCGATTTTCTTTGCAATCTCTTGATGCAAGAAAAAAAGCAAATATAAGTAAGCTATAAAAACAATGCTTCGACGAAATTGTTTTCTTATATATGCAGGTCTGCATTGCGAGTGGACTTTTGCTGATTGTTATGAATAGAATTGCAGCGTACTCGTCATCGTCGTGTGCAGTTGTGCTGATGTTGTTGTCGACTATGGACTAATAATTGCGATTACGTTTCCTTTGCCTCTTAAAGCCATCGAAGTATCGCTGACATCGAGTTGGTGTTCCAAAATCCAAGATCTTACAATATTATATTCTGAAAGTTATGCACAATCTTCTATCATCGGAATTAGTTTTTATGCTTACTTATAATCGAACGATGGACGTAGAAGTTCAAAGAACAACGTCTATTTTTGTTCTAAGCTCTCTCTTTTTCTCTTAAAAAATATTATATAATTTGAATTAAAAACCTTTGAAACTAGAAATTGTATAGTTAACTTGACAAATGTAATAATCACAAGTAGAGATAGCCGCTCGTGCAGCATGCGGAATTACAAAAACACCGCTCCAAAACGAACGAACAGCTTGGGGGCATCGCGCAGCGCACCTGATGTAAATCGTGGATATAAGCCTGAACCCCCTCTTAATTTACGCTCATTATGCGAATCATCCGCGCGATCGTTTCAGAATTCGCCACAGCAGCATCGCCAACCCATGACCCTACCTCTCATCGCCACTTGCCGCCGTCGTCGGCAATTGGCCCGATTTCTTGGCGATTTTCTGAGAAGCGACTTTCACTCGCCGCGGGATTATTATTGTGCATCCTGTACGATCTGAGAGTGCCGCGCGTGTCGTGGTGCGTGCCGGCGGCGTCGAGCTCGATTTATGCATCGTTTCTAGGATTTGCACCACGAGATGTGTACATTACACTGCGCGCAATAATACGCGACAACTTCGCGGTGGGTCTTGCGAGCTCGTGCTGTGCCTATGTGCAGTGTGCGGCTATTGCTTTGAATTTCGTTCTCATGAAAGGGAAGTTACGCTGCAAGTGCGTCACTCGTGTGCGGTGGAATGTTTGGGTTATTTCGGTTGTGAATTCTTGAAAAGAGATAAATCTGATCAAAGATGGTCAAAGATTTAGATAACATGTGCGCATCCAAAAAAATGCGCATGGTCAGGATGAAAATTCAGTGAAATACGCACACCCGGCGAAAGTTATTACGAGGCATAGTTTCAATATGCGCCTTCTACTGCCGTTTAATGATTTGTGTTAATAGCTCATCAACGGCACGCAGAGGTTTTCTCTACGATCGTCCCGAAGATTAATGCATTATTCGCATATACCGACTAAGTTCTCGTACTTTTTGCGGACCAACTCTCGATCTCTCGCGTGGATTAATTTTCTTTGCATGCCGTTATTTCGCCAAAGAAAACGTTCAATTACAGTGATTGTACTGAAAAATGATTTATATGGATCCGGTCGTAAGGTTCAATTGAGTCGCTATTAACTAACATTAGCTCGGAGAACTAATTATACGGCATCACATCCACGAGTAAAAGTTGGTTTCCTATTTATTGAAAGTGACATTTGCACGAGCTGGACTTCCCTGCAGTAATACACGTACGAATACCATCGTGACACTGCCACACGGACCATAAATTAAGATTCGAAAATTTGTTGGACAATATTATTATGCCGATACACTTTTAAAGTTCACTTCCGATTTCAATGTTATAAAAAGCAATAACGATAACGTCTGCAGAATTCGTAAATTAATGATCACACTTCTCCCCATATCAGACAGTACATTATAATGTAATCGAATTATGTTCTTAAAACTAAAAAGCTATCAGTTCCAAAAAAACCTAATTTCTCACGTTGCCGTGCAGCAGCAAGGCCGCAATCTCTCAGCAATAATTACACGCGCGCTTGGCGCACTTAATCTCCAGTCAAATCCCATACATACAACACACGGCGGCTATAGCTCCGCAATGACGCGTGTAACTATCATCGGTTGTAATTGCGGCGCGTTCGCGGCTATACAGAGCGGCGACGAGGCAAGAACCCGAGAGAGCCTTTGCCTATACTCGTCCCCTTTCTCTTTCAATATCAATGGCACCCATGGCGAGCGCCGTTTGATATAAATTCGATACGACGACTAGTGAAAGTGCGCCGGGAGAACGCTTACATATGCAGGAACACCTCTGGCAGGTAGATTCGCGAAGGCAAAAGTGCCTCCTGCTCGCATACGGTATATGTGGAAGATCGCAGCGCGCGACTCATTCGAATGGACGAGATGAACGGATATAGACATAAATCCGGAGATACGGGAACGCGCTGAAAGCAGGCATCCGGGTGTGTATAGTATAACGACGCGCCGGAGAGTCGCCGCTTGTACGCGGAATTGACCTTATACGCTGCAATTTGTAGTTTTGGAAGTTGTCTATACGGTTTCATGCATATTTAACGCTGTGGGAAGTACAAGTATACGCGGGTCTGCGATATGTGTTGTGGGTGAAATGAGTTACGAGCCTTGATGGTTTTATTAATTTTTCTTCCTTGTTTGGTTACGAAAGCCAACGTGCGTTACGACTCGACCACTTTAATGGGAGACGTTTTGATGAAAAAAATTTCTTCGTATCGCACTGTAATTTGTTCGATATTTTTCTATTTTTGCATGATAGTTTGTCGTCGGTCGAGCTATTTCGAATAAGTAAATAAGGATAATATTAAGGAAATAACGGCCCGTGGGAGGAGTTCAATCAATATGATCAACGCGTTCCATCGAAACGCCGTACATGCGCGGGAACGTTGTGCATTCGCTGCGCTATGTCACTCTTTGTCAAAAGGGAACCGCGAGAGCGTATTTGGCGAATTTCGCGCACGAATCGAGAGTCCGCGAAAACGGGCTTTCGCGGAATACGTGCCCCTGGCGATGCGCGTGTCGGCTTAGAAAGGCAAGGTGAAGGTGAAGGCCCTTCGGCGATTGTCGAGAGCACTGCGAAAAGAAAAGAGACATGGACTATTATAGGACACAGACAGTCGAATATGCTTGCAAAATAACGATCCAGCGATTGTAAAGTGTATCCTAGTTTTGATACGCTTTGTTCAGAATTTGCATATGGTATGTACGGTATGTTTTAAAAAGTTACTGGACGTAATGGACGCTATCGCATTTTCTATCTAGCAAACAAGATGATAGCCGAATTTGTGAATGCATATTTTAAGGTAAACTAGTTCAAACAATCTTTTTCCCTCAGTGCACCTGCCTGTGAAAAATTTTGAAAATAGCTACACTATGCATGTCTGACAAAAATGAGAAAAACGAATGCTGCAAAAAGATAAAGAGAAACAACGCCGAGATTGAAAAAAGGACGAAAGAGAGTGGGCCCCTGCTCCAGCTCTCGGCGAATACATGTTTCGCGGGGCAAAAGTAGAGCGCGAAATCTTGGTCAGAAGCGAACGATCGTGAACTGCTTTGAGCTTCTTTCCGTTGTTATGAGAAAACAAGCGATTATAAGCGAACCGTGGTGTGGCATAAGTGGTTTTCTGAAAGTTGAAAAATGCAGATTATCGCGGAAGCGGAGATGACTATTACTTAACTCTACACAGACATGGTAATCATTCTACGAATCAGCGATTTTCAACTGTAAAATTTGTACGCTAAAAATTTTTTTATTAAAAACTGTACCGAATCTAACCTTAACTTAATTTCAATTATGCTCTCGGCTCTCCTCTTAAACTCTTCGTGTTTCTGCCAGCGCTGATAGGTAGCGCATAGACGCTTTCTTATTTCACTCATCGCAATCTGCAAGCCCAAAGCACATAGCGGTATTTCAGTCTTGCAAAGCTGACTTTTTCGAGCCTGCTTAGGGTCGCTCATGCAACTGCCTACACTGGAAAAATATCGTAACACCAAATACCATCTCTTGAAATTTTTTTTCTGTTTATACATCTCAAGCTGTTAATACTTACACATTTTTATTTTTCTCTACACCACTGTCTCAAAGAATCATACTTTTTCACCGAGCAGCAGAAGAGAAATTCACACTTCATCAAATTTTACTTCCCGTGTACAAAGCGCACGATCTGTGTACCTGAGCCGTCGGCGTTGTCGGGTCAGAACAGCGTGCACGCGGATCGATCACCTCGCGAATTATCAATTTTCAGGTCTATTCCTCGCGACGCTTCGACTTGCCGTGTATACGCATAATGCTTCGATCGATGAATTATTCATGATCGCCGTGCGATTTTGCTTCTTGAGATTGCAGTTTATTCGTGATCAGCCGTTTATAAAGCAGCGTCGAGACGTACACGAGACTGGCTCGCCGATCGAACGGTTGTGTGCGTTTATCACAAGCTCGCCGATGCAGTGAGATCTAAAAATGCTAAAGAGATTGATATGTGTGGAATGAGTATTCAATGAGGTGGTGAGGCGGTGCGTGATTTTGGTTTTTCTTTTTTTTCCTTTGCATAATTTATAATCTACAATAAAATTTTGTATCTGTATCGATCGAGCATCTTTTCAATTTCACTTTCTTATCAACGAAATATTCTTGTATAAATAAACTACAGTTTCTGCTGCCATTTGATCGACGCTATGCAAAGAAATCGTTAATATAATTTCTATAAAACGTAAGAAAACATTTTTGCGTTCTTTCGATTTCTATCTAATATGCGCGAAATATTTTACTTCGTAATGAATATAATGGTTGATACAAAAACTTCATGCTGGCAAAGGTTTACTGCAGGTCGGTTTGCACGATGAGATCATAATCAACCGTAAGATAGCACAGGTACAGAAACCAGCTGAACATAAATTGCAATGTGCTGCCAATCACTGGTAAATTGTGCAAGTGTAAAATCGTCGGCATGCCGAGTCAGTAATCAAAACATTCTGTGGCTAGTCTTGACACGTGTTCATTACGTCATCGTTTTTACAAAGAATAATTAGTCCACATGCCACGAAGCGGACACTATGTAGGCTTATAGAGAAAAGATATCGATCTCTCTAGTTGAGATCGTAAATAATATGGGCAACCTTTTTGATTGCAGATCGACGAGATACAAAGCAAGAACCGAGAAATCGAGAAGTTAGAGAAATTGGTAAATGAGTGCGCTCAGATGAACCAAAAATTACGCACAAAGGAAGACGAAACGGTGAGTTCGTTTTATTAGTTACATAAATTGTATGTGAACAGAATTATACAAATGTGGGAGAGTTAACCCTAAATTAATTCACACAAAATTCTATTCTACAATGATGTTTCGTTGATGTGATATCCAACCTCCTCAGATCAAAATATCAATTCTAAATTTTATAATACTAAGAGGAAATTATTGACTCGAGGAATTTCCTCTTAGTATTATAATATTTAGAATTCATACGTATAAGGATGTTTGCTCTGCAGCCTATCTGATCGATGTGTGTGTCTATATAAGTATTATTAAAATTTTCAAAATTATTTCATGGGTTCACTTATCGGGCGCTCTCGGTACGTTTGCACGTTTTCTCGTTAATCTAGCCTACATAGGCTTCAAGAGCACGAAAAAATAAGCAAAACTTGGTAGGTCTGTACCACCTGTAAATTGCGTGTTTCTTGGGGTTCACTTAACGGGCGTTCTCGATGCCTTGGAACGTTATCTCGTTAATCTTACCTTTATAGGCTCGAAAAGGACTAAAAATTACACATAAATATGTAGGCTTGAACTTCGGGCAGTCGCTGCTAAGCGCTGAACTTTAGGCTCGTATGCACCCTTGTAAACTCTGCGGTTTACTTATCGGGCGTTTGCGTTGCTAATAGTATATTGTGCAACCAAGGGGGAAAATTGGCTTTTTCTAGCGAGGGTGATGTTTTGAGCACGAGTGGGAGTTGAGGGCACCGTAGGCGTCCGAGACGGACACCGTCTTTTTATGATAAGTACACGAACAGCAGCCGTACCGCGTTTTTGGGATGGTACTGCTCCCGAAATTGGGAGAGCTGCCGTACAATCTCGTAGTACAGTTGCTGCTCGTGCTACGTGTAGCAGTTATCCTAAGAATCTTTCAGTGCATGCGCTTTGCGTGCAATCTCCGGCTTTGATTTGTCTATTGCGCCAGCTTGTTTATCGACTCTTGATTTTCTTTTCAACTTTGCTTCATATATAATATTTTACTTTGCATTACAAAAAATTGTAATACTACATTTTTACTATATTTCCTAATAATTTTTATTATCTGAGATGATAAAATCTAATATCTCTTATGGTAAATTTTACTATAAAAGATAAAAAAAAAAAATTCCCAAATTTGTATCTAGTTTCAAGAAGCTAATGATCCTTAAAGAATTCTGCCATCAACATTAGGAACGCACACCTTTACCTTCGATAGAATCGTGCAATACCGCGGAATGTCATCTCCATACACGATCCAAAACATTCGTCGCTACTTGCTACATCGACAAATAAAAAAGGGAGGCACATCGAGCGTACCTCGCAACAATCGGCACAGAAAGCCATCTGCTATTGCGGGAGCGCGTATCCGACTCCGATATTTACCTACATACACGTACACGTGTACGCGCGCAGGTACTCACGCTGCACCGTTTGCCGCACCGTTTGCCGTCGTATATATAAGGAAGGATCGAAGTCGAAAAAATGCGTTGTGCGTCACGGCCAATAGATCAGCCGCTTATACTGTACATATATGCCTGTTAGCACAGGCGAGTGTTCGAGGAAGGGATGTGGCGCAGTCTAATGAGGACTGGCCATTGAATTCCTCGCGGTGGCGGATAAATGTCTCGAAGAGTCGCTCTTGGCCTCGCTGAGACGTTTCTGATTGCGAATCGAGGTCGAGAACTGTAGCAGAACTACGGAAGGAGATGGGCCGACGCGACGAGTGCCGCGAGCTTGTTTAACCTGACTGTCCGGCTCTCTTGCAACTTGAGAGATGCGCTTCGACTTTGAGCTTGTTATTGTACATCCTCGGAAGAGAGTCGCGCTGTTATTGCATTAATGAGCTTTCGCGACAATTATCTAATCCATCGTTATTGTTATACAGCATTCACTGCAGTTTTTTGCTTATTGTGTATAATAAAGTAATAATATAAATGCGTTGTTTTGAAGAAAAAAAACATTAGTAAATGTTATGATACAGTAAAAGCGCTACGTTTTAGTTTCGACCGGTGCGTAAGAGGCGCTAAACTAACGTATCCTTAAGTGCAAGTACTCGGGCGCTTTAAGATTCCTCTCATAATAATATCTGCCGTCTCGAAAACGTCGATAAGGCTTCTGATGGAAAAGTGGCTCTTTGTACCTAAGTGTCGGCGCGTCGAATTCTTTGATTCGTGGCATAAGTAGCGACACGAAGAGCATGTTCGATAGTGATGCTAATGATGTAACGCATTCTTTGAACATTTTTCTGTATCGCGGGATGTTTTCGATCTACATATTTTTAGTAGTCGAGAGTGTTTTTCCTCAGCTTTACGTCTCTAATAAAAGCCTCGAGTTTGTTGGAATTGAAAATTTTTTATAGCTGACAGTTATTTCTGTTATACTGTAACGCGAGCGCGATTAAATCTGCATCGAGACCAGGAAATCTCGTCTGACTGCATACGGATGAACTGATCTACTTACTATTATACACGTTAAACGCTAATGGCACCCATTTTGTATATAAATAACTGCATAAAAGTCTAATATATAACTTTGCGAAGTCCGCATGTGTTGAAAACATGACAATTACTCTGTAACGGCTGTGGATCAAACAAAAACATCGGAAGGACAAATCATGACTTGCAGCCATGTTTACAGCTTCCAAACCGCTACGATTAACGATTTCGCAGTTCTAATTGTATCCATTCTCAGACTGTAACGGTCGTCAGTTCAAAAGGGTACATCGTTACACGGAAGCCAATAGAAAAGATTTTCGTGGAAATTCATAATCGTTGCGTATATCAGGCCATAAATCAGGAGAAATTTAAAGAGACGTCACTATAATATAGCATTGCGCGGAGCGATCGTCACATATCTGAAATCCATCGTCAAAAATCAAGACGCGTTCCGAAAAAGTAGGTTGTGCACTTATCATACGAATCCAATGTACATACTGGAGGACGGCCCAACGGGGCGCGTTTAAAGTCATCTTCCGCTTCTACATACCCACTGAGAGAGAGAGAGAGAGAGAGAGAGAGAGAGAGAGAGAGAGAGAGTTCTCGGCGTCGCGGCGTAGTCAGCGACCGTTAGAAAAGTAATAACGCGATCGCAGTTTGCGAGTTTGCGAGCGTATGTAGTATGTAGACAGCCGCGTGCGTGCGCGCGCATAAATCGGTTAGCTCGCGCACGATGACCTGACCCAGAGCTAACCGTAAGTTAATAACTTCATTAAAATACGATTGTATGCCTTCGTCATGGCAGCAGCGGCAGCGTAACTTCCTTCCAGGTTCGTGCGCCCGCGAGCAGACGTTACGCGTTCAATTTACAGTTTCTCTCGATGCCATTTTTATCGCTATGATCGCACAAAACTTTCTTCGATATTAGATACAAGCTATCTCCTGTTCTTCCGCTATGGAAATTGATTTATATGAACGAAACATACTGCTGATGCGTATTGAATAAGGCTGGAATTTAGTTGTTGGTATTGTATGAGCTATTTAAAAGTTTAAATTCGGCGAAATTTTTATTTCATAAAGCTGGTATTTGAGTATTGAAGACGATTTATTAAAAAAAGTTCCATAATACTATTTTGGGTATGAATTTGTCCTAAAACAGCCGTGGCAAGACTATAATTTAAAATACATTACCAATACGCAATAACGACAATTTTCCAAAGTATTTATGTCTAACTCAATCTTACTATATTTTTTATAAACAAAGTATCTACAATCACGACTATATCAACATATCAATATTCTTAATTAGTATTAGCTTATGCTGAAAGTGCTTTTATAATTATTTATTTTTAACATCCTTTTCTATATTTTATTCATATAGTGGTTGCATTCATAGATCTATAAGAATTTCGGCACCGTAATGTCGTTTCGAAAAACGCATCCATCACTGTTGGTCTTTATTCTTGAATTTCGTAATCTCCTGTGCTACGTTACGCCGAACAAAAAGATTCTAGAAAATCGACTATCTTGGGATGCTCACTACTTTGTTCCAGGTACCCAAGGGAAATATTATGCGTAAAATAATTTAGGACGTAGCCTTTTTTCTAAAGAAGATTTTAAATAATTTATTTGTTACACGAAGAAAACTCAGTTATCTGTTATTATAAAGTTCTTGATTACATCGTAGACGAATTGATACTCCAGAGAAAGTAAATTTATAATAAAGTATTTAATCTAGGTTTTTACTAAAAATTCTATTCTGTCATAATATATACTTCATAATAAGTCACTAATAATTGTTTTAGCAACATTCTGATGCTTGAGTTACTGCAATTCAGCAAATGTGTATATGCATCAAAATTCTAATCAAATTAATGGACAAGTTTCGTCAGCTTTCATGGCTCAGTAACAGTGGACAGATTTAAATAAATCGATCATTTTTTATCCAAAATGTAATTCAATGTTTACTAAACGCTCGTAGCACCAAATTAGAAATATTTGCACCGAGCAAGAGACAAAGACGGTTAAAGTTATGCTGAGAAAGAAAAAAAGAGAGAGAGAGAGACAGAAAGAGAGAGAGAGAGAGAGAGAGAGAGAGAGAGAGAGAGAGAGAGAGAGAGAGAGAAGATAGCGGGAGTAAGTATAACTGCGCGGGAGAGAAAGAGTGTATGGAGAAAGAGACGTGAGCGGCGGTGCACGCGCAGGTAGCAAGAGAAGTGGAAGAGTTGAACCGCGCGCTTACAATATCGGTGTCTCGCGACTCGGCGCTACACCTTCAGTCCTCGTCTAGACGCCGCGCCGAGCATGCGCGCACTTCAACACGACTTTTGCGGACTCTTATTTTGAATGTTCGCATACCTGAGCTACAGTTTGTCATTATAAACATTCCACTAGTATGGCTTCCCATTGAGTTCACTCAGAGACTGATGGTTAGTGAACAAAGTAGTTTATGAGGAGGAACATAGATTTTTTCAAATAATTAGTTGTTATTACTTTTTATTTTAATCGTGCGTTTGGAAAAGACTTGCTGACAAGCGGAAGCGTCTTTAAAAAAGTGAGGTGGCTCTTTGAGCATTTTAGACATTTTGTTCTTCGCGTGTTATATGAATTCTTCAGTTCTCAGCGCGCCTAATGGGGTTCGCATTCGACGAGGTAAACATTTTTACAATAAAAATTCCAATAAATTTTAATAATACATAAACATAGCACCAGTATTGCATGGATTTTTTTATCAAGCTGTTCGAATGCGTTACATTTGTTTGCATACTGAGTAACCGTTACAATGACGTACTGTAAACAAAATCTCGTATAGATTCTAATCGCACTTTACTCATTTATTCGAGTAATCTTACACTATTGATTTTTAATCGAAACAAACTGAATCAGTAGAGCTTTTAGAATCCGCCAATTTACATAAGAACTATTAACATAAAATCAGGCGTTGCCGGATTCGATGTGTCATGCCACTGCTAATACATATACGGCATACCTATGAATGTCACTAACATGTATACACGTGCAGCCATTCTGGAATTCTGCGAAAAAATACGTTCTGCTGTATTATATAGTAAATAAAACTCAAATACGGTCGTGAATATTGCTAATAATGGGGTCACATTTCTTTGAAAGACCAAAATTTTTTGTAATACTTAATTTGAACTTTTGATTCTAAATGACACAATATTTTTTTCAATAATTTGCGTTGACGTATAAATAGAAATTAGAATTCCTCGAGGATTTTCGATGAAAAAAGAATTTTATGCAAGCCTCTCGATTAATTTGTATTCATATATACGCGCTGCAAGTTGTTTACTGTGAAAAAATTGTTTGATGTAGGATTGACGGAAACATGATTAAACTCTGTAAGGAACGATGTGCATTCAGTTGATGTTTCAATAACAATAAATGGATGCAAGTAACAAATCAAAATTATAATGATTTTAAAAGACTATATGCAAAATAAGTGAAATTAGACATATTGTTACTAATCTTCAACTATATGAAGTGTATAATGGAAAAACTTATTAGTGTAGTACCCAATCATACCTATGAAATATGAAATTCAAAAAACTGCAAAACTAAATCGCTTTAGTTTTCAAATCTATAGGTTACGGTACTATATAGTGAATTATATCACGTATTGTTACAAATTATGATATTATTTTATTACATATATTATAATTAATTGATTGTTATTTTTGAACAAAATTTTTTAACTCCATTAATCATCAGTGAATTTACATTTGGTTTTTCATCCCTGTCACGTATGTCGAGTCACGGTATTAAATTCCGCGCGTTGGCCCATACCGATCGGAATACAAAATCGATGTCTACAGGACAAAATGTTGACTTAACTCGGTGGCATTGCGATCCAATAATGCTCGCAAACTATTTCCGATCGCTGTTAAATATTTCAGTTTAATTTTTCCACTCGAGATTTTCTTTTTATATATACGATCAGAAAAAGATCCGAAGTTTACAAACATGACATGAACTGAAGATAATTTTTTGAGCCTATAACAACTCAAATCCCGTATTAATTTTTCAAGTCACTATCGAAAATTATAAATCCTGGGGCAACTTGTTGCATATACCCAGTTATCGTTCAAAGCATACAGCGAGGAAACCCGTTTTATTTCAATCCAAGCTCAAATGATACCGCAGAGAAAAGCATTTCACACATCTCCAGCAGCGGATCAGCACTTCCGCATGATACTTTTCCAAAGCGCCGCGGTTATGTGTGTATAGCTATACATACGAGAGCGTATAGGGCTCATGCGAGATTCGAATCTCGCTCGACGCGGCTGCAGCATAGCCGTCCGCGTTTTCCAGTTTAAAGCGCGCCGGCTATTTATCTGCGTTTACAGCACGCACGTAATGTCAGGGTCAGCAGCGTGAGAAAATTGCGCCGATATGGGCTCTCTCTCTCTCTCTCTCTCTCTCTCTCTCACTACTCCACTTGCAGAGAGTTCGCTTCGAGTTATATAGATCGGTGCGCGGGAGCGACGGGTTTAAGTGGTCTGAAAACGCGAGCGAGCGAGCGAGCGCGCGCGCGCGCGTTTCAATTAACGGATATAAATTATTGTATATCGCACGGTGCCCTCTCTCTCTCTCTATCTCTATCTCTCATTTGAAATCGCACGCGGGAACTCCTCGTATTACTGCAGCGCAGCAGCGCCTGCACTATATGTGCAATGTAGACACAAGCTGCGAAGGCGTGGCTGGGCAGCGTAACACTACGCACAGGTCCGAATCGCAGCATGCGATCTGTCCCGAGTCCAAGAAAACGAGAGCGATACCGCCCGAAGAACGTTATCCCCTTGAGAAACGATCCGCTTTGAGGACAGTACTATCTCTTTCGCCTGTGCCGCGCTGACGCCTCAAGGGTCTCTTGCGAGCAGCATTGCTACGCGTGTGAGATTTTTACTTTGCGCTCGCTCCTGCGCGAACTCTGGAATTCGATGCCAAAGGAAAACTAATCAATCAAGGTTCAATTGGGTTTTTAGGGTTAGGAAATTTAATAAACTAAATTTAAAAAAAATTAAACTTGAATTTCTAATATAACAATATGATATGTTATTATACGTAAGTAAAACATAATTTCGGATTTCATCGTTGAATTGAAACAACGTGTTTCGAATATGATGCTTTCTTGCACGACGCATGTAAATCGAAAGTAAACAGGGACAAAACTTTATTATTACTCTATCTCATTTCACGCGTGACTTGTTGACCTAGGTATCGAATAAAGAAAATCTCGTTCTTATCTCTTTACTTTTCATATAATAATTCGGCGTTGAGCGCGGTGTTCGGCTTTCGATTCTCCACGGCAACGTACGCAAAAACCCCCTCTTACAGCCTCTGGCACGCAAAGATATGAGCAAAAAGCATCCTCAGCTTGGCAGGCTTAGTCTCTTACTTTCTTCGACAGAGACGGAGACGTACGCGGTGGTAAATAAGAAAAAGTTCTAAACCAGTAGAGCAAACAGAAGTCCCGCACAATATAACGAGATTATGAGCTTTTTCCTGGCGAGGTGCTCCTCAACTCGCTTCTGTTTTTTCGGCTCGCACGTCCTCGTGTCTTTTCTGCAAAGAAAGGCGGACGCGCCTGCACCACCGTCATCCTCAGCGACGGACTTCCGCGATGCTTATTATTGCTTTCACCGCGAGACTACTTATATGTGCGCGAGAAAAGTCTTACGCAAGAGTCCCTGCGCGCGCGGCGTTTTCACGGTCAAGATTGTTTTCCCATTACACAGATCTTGGCTCTGCGCGGACTATATTATACCCGGCGCGTTCGACTACGGCAGCGCAATAAAAAGGAGCGTAGAGAAAAAAGCTGATAAAGGAAGAAAAGCCGCGCTCCCACGACTCCTCGTAAACTCGCTCGTTTCGGCTCGTAAAAGGGAGGGAAGGCTTCTTCGCTCCTTTCTGTGTCGGCGTCGTCGCGAGAGACAACTAAGGCGCCGCCGGTATAGGTGATACTATTATACAGAACCGTGGATGCACTTTTGCATTACCGAGCGAGTGCCAGGCGAGGAAGGAAGGTTTATCACTTTTATGTCAGAGATTGTAAAACTTTTTTTATCGTAAGATTATATCCGCATACTTACTCGAGGCAATATCATTTTTTGCAGCTTGTCTCTTCAGTTTTTGCTTTTCTCCTTTGATTCAACCGCACAGTTAATTGCGTAAGACACTAATTAAACTTTACAGCAGTTTGGCTCGCTGCGTTACCGCAGCATTAGCTGTATTCGAGCATCGGATGCAGGGATGCGATATTATATTGCTCAAAACTTTCCTAGGTATTAGGGAAATACATTTGCGACGTTGTTCACTGTCCAAGTTCTATTGTTATGGTCTCGAGGATGATGATTTTTCCCTGTTATTAGTCACGATAGATTAAGCTCAAGACTAACTTTTATTTCAATTATGACGATGGTGGTGAATGGGATTATTATTATGTTTTCCGAACTTTCATCCCGTACAATGAAACCACGCATGTGCGTTAATTTTCCGCAACATTAATTTTAATGAGAATTGATACAGGTACACTGCTCGCAAGATATTAAATGGTTTCACGCACTTTATGTGGAAGAGATAGTACCGTAGGGTTGAAATGAATTTCATTCAAATATCTATCGCGGAAACAAACTCAAGACACAGAAATGCGTGTGTCATTTGATCAGATTTGAAAATGAAAAATTCTTTGAGGTTTTTAAAATGATTTATTATATACCTACATCTACTGCAGGTTGAACAAGAGTTGCGCGATTGTGGCTAGCGATCATTTATTCATGCCTTGCACTCGGGAAAAAGGAGCAGTGGGCGGTGTGACAATTGGCTCATTGAGAGACGTGCCTTTGAAACTTGAAATTACTTTTTAGCATGCGTCCCGTACGTTATGGTGTCAACGACCGAGCACGAAATCAAGAATGTGATCAAGACTATGCATAATTTATCTTAAAAAACATCTTCATTAAGAAAAAAATAGAAAATAGAAGAATATGAGCGGCTATTGAACCTAATAGAAGAACGAGTTATTTTATTACTCTTGAGTTTACTACACGTGCGTCCATATTATCACATAAACAAGCGACATCAAAGTCTACTTTTGTTGGGTAGCTTAAAGTTTCATAATCAACAGACAACACAGTTTCAACAGCGCGTTTATGATTATGCCAGGCAAGATTGTGGTATAATGTAAATTAGTTTTGAGCAAGTGTTATAATATTTTGTCTTGAATTTCTCACTTAGAACTTGTTTACGTCTAAGCCAGAAACGTCTATGCGCACTCCGTGAAACACGTGACCGTGGAGTATTATTGTAAATAAATTGCAACTCGATATGCAGCAATAGGTATCGAAGTTTTTAAGCGATTTTTCGAAAAGGAAAGTTTGATGCATAGTATAACATTACGAATTCTGATCTGGCAGTATAAGTATAGGCTGTTCTTGTTTCTAAATAATAAAACCTGCACACCGATGATGGAGTGCTGACCAAAGTGATTTATCTCGCGATATTTTTTGATGCTGCGGAGTCGGTATTGGATCGCAGAATATTGGACCATTAATAACTATAGCAATTTTTGAACTCGAAGGTTACTTTCTACTTTCGTTTTCTTTGTAGAAATCCAACACGCACTTTCGAAGTTAACAAATTCTTTCAGTTGAAATATTACCTTTACCCATTCACGTTTTTATAAATAAAGTGGCTGAAGGTTTAATTGATTGCCTAATTATACGAAGGAAATTTAATAAGGTAATCCGCGATTCGCTACACGTAAATGAGCTACCTATTATAATAGCGCAAGTTACGCCTGCAATCCTAGCATCCCACTTATATTTTATAAGCAGGCTGAAAGCCGACGGAAAAAAATCAAGTCAAATAAAAGCCCGAAATAAAGTCGCTTAAAGCGACCACGTCAAAAAAAAAAAAACAAAAAGAAAACGAAAAGAAAAAAATCGCAACGAGATAACACTTGACGTTAGAAGTAAGCTCGAGTAAAAGAGACGAAAATTATTGCGCGGAAACAGAAAAGCGATACAAGAAAAGTGCGTGAAGAAGCTCGGCAATAAAATTATACCATCAGCGTTAGTGCTTGACCTCGTGGCGGTGGAAAATAATTGCGTCAACGTTGTCCCGTTAAAGAATCCTTTTTGGCCTACCGACGCGGTGAGCTGCTCATAAACATCTCAGCGCTAAGCCGCGGGACTTTGTACTCCTGCGAAGACGCCTGCCGACGGCCCACACAGAAAGGAGATCGCTCGACAGTTTCGCTTCTCTTTTCGCTTCCTTTATGTATACACATCGCATCGCCGCGGCGAAAATGACCGGGTCTACTACTTGAGAGGTCTCCAACAAAAGAGGAAACGACGGCAACGAGCTGCGGGAGCTTGTTTTCTCTCGTTTGAATCCTAGCAGCGAAAAGCGGGTTTGTTTTCTGTGGTGTCCTTGAACTACAGATCTTATTAGCTCAAAAATTTTGAGTTAACAAAAACAATTACTCTCATACTTCATATACTTATGTGCGTACAAAAATAGAGCTGTTCTGAAAATTGAAAGGCACAGTATAATAAAAACGAACATTTCTACGAAAAGCAAGTCAAAATTTGCATGAAAATATTCGTCATAACGGTTTCACGCACCACACAATAGTACACTCTAGTTGTGCTCTAGATCGTTGATTCTATATATTTTTAGGGAAATACAGTGTGAACAAAGCCAATTAAGAGAATATTCTAGCAGGTCAGAACGAGATTACTTCACATCGCATTAATCATACACAGCATTCCGGAACAAATAGATTAAATTAGCAACGAGAAAAGAGATACAAAATAAATGAGTGCTAATATAATAATAGTTTTAATCATTATAAAAGCTACAAAATTTTATCCACCCGAAAACAACGGCGATTCCCAGAAAAAATATGAAGTTCGCCGCGCGCAGACGCCCAGACGAGAATGTCAGCGCGGTATGAGACTAAAGAAGATTTCCAAACGTCGGCGGCTCTCGGCCATTATCCAAATTTATCACCGGATCACACGTTGTACAAGGGAGTATACATAT
Source organism: Nasonia vitripennis (assembly GCF_009193385.2). NCBI lineage: Eukaryota > Metazoa > Arthropoda > Insecta > Hymenoptera > Pteromalidae > Nasonia > Nasonia vitripennis. The sequence continues at coordinate 22,190,120 of NC_045757.1, read as the reverse complement.
GGGCACATAAGCATGCCGACATCATCACGGGAAAAAGAGAAAAGAGCCGATCGTTGCTCTCACCTCGGCGAAAGACCCGTATCGCCGTGTGCCGCCAAGGGTGTCAGATGTCATCGGCGGCGATCAGCTTCTTTCCCGGGGGGTCGTCGCCGTGTGAAGTCAGCTCTCAGCCGCGGCACGTAACGTATTCTTTCGAGGAAAAACGAGACGCGGCAATCGTCGCCGATATTTTACCGGACGAGGTTCGCGCGGCGGGACATAAGCGCGCAATTGATGGCGCAGCGTCACCCACGGTGCGCCGGCAGGTTACAGGTATGCGCCACCGGAGTTGCGAGGTGCGCCGCTGCCGCCGCCGAATCGTTCATAGTGCTCGCCTAGTGCTGCTGCAGTCGACAATCTTTCCAGAAATGTTACCAACTCCGGAATGTCGAATTCGGTTCACCATGTTTCCGATGGTGTTGATAATTGTTATCGTAATAATTACTCTCGAGCCACATCATCCGCCTGTAGCATTCGCGCACGCTTTTGTCTTCGGCTAAAGCCAACGTATCCATGACTCACGCAATACACACTTGGCGGCTGGTCCAGCGCGGCCGCGAGTATACAGCACCTGTCCAACGGCAATTTCTTTCTCTCGACTGGTACATTATACATACATATATATACGCCCGGGTACCCGCCTATCCGTGTTTGCCCATAAAATTAAAGAGCATCTCTCACGATGTCAATACGGCAAAGTACCTCTCCGAAGAGTCATGTGCGACGCCGCGCGCCTCGAACACGCATTACACGTATTCACGCGATGGGAAAGCGCGCACGTCCATGCAGGCCGCATAATCATCATTATGCTGCAAAGAGTCTGCTCCGTAAGTAGCCCGGCAAAAGGCCCCGGTGGTGGGGCATCGCGTTATTACGCTGTATACGCGAGAGAGGAGACGTGGGCAGCTCTCTCACGCGCTCGCGTATACGTGTGTTTGTGCCTATTGTCCTCGTTCCTCGCTCGCCCGCGAATCTCAATGAGAGAGAGAGAGAGAGAGAGAGAGAGAGAGAGAGAGAGAGAGAGAGAGAGAGAGAGAGATGCGATGCAAATAGATTCGCCGGGAGATCAGTGACTCATAGATCTTCCTGAGCGGTTATGCGGCTTCTTCGCGTCTCTGTGTGGGTAACTGCAATGGGCTGAATAATATATTTTTCGTGATCGTTTTTAATGTTCTTAGCCGCAGAAAGCGCGCGATGTGGCTGAGTCATTATTTGTCGCGCGTACAATGGATGATGATTAATTTCTTCTTCTTTTCTACTACTGATGCTTGGATTTGGGCCTTTTTTTCTTATTGTGCATGTTTAGAACCATGCAAAACCACGATCCAACATCGAAAAAGTGCCTCGTGACACTGTTTTTTAGGCCCTTCAAATTCGTCGAAAAATAGCCATTGTTCAACGGCGCGTACCTAAAGGATAAAGGCACAAACAGAAAATGTATTACGGTAGGAAGAGAGTAATACATTTTCATGAAAAAAGATACAAATTTCTTGACTTTGAAAAATCCTGCAATTTTCATGATTTTTCCGTATTTTCAATTGTGCGTAACTTTTGACCAAATCCAGCATTTTTAACGCATTTTTTTTTAAATTGAAGCTCTTTTCCCGTTCTTTCAGTCTACCGCAATACATTTTCTGTTTGTGCCCTTATGCATTAGGTGCATGCCCTTGAACAATGGCTATTTTTCGACGAATTTGAAGGGCCTAAAAAACAGTGTCACGAGGCACTTTTTCGATGTTGGAACGTGGTTTTGCATGGTTCTAAACATGTACAATAAGAAAAAAAAAGTTGCGAGAGTGTGCCCCAACAATTGTTTTTTTTCGGTTTCTCCAACCAGAAAAAGGCATTTTTCCCGTAGAATTCCCCATATATTTAATTAGCCGTTGATTCGCAGGTCTTAGTTGATTAACTCTATTTTGATTGAAATTTCATTATTTGGCAAATGATGTTTTAGTTGAATCAATCGAACTTAATTACACAAATATTTAATAAGTGACTGACTAAAATACGAAGAAAAAGATATCACTGAAACTTTTCTTACACTAATCTGTTAATACATAAATATCATGTTATTATGTAAAATACATGCTTTCGAAATTAAAATTCACGTTCTCGCGAGTGAAAACTGGAGACGTTTCTCTTTCGAGATGCAGCTGCAAATATATTGCATTTTCGATGCTCGAAGAAAATACGCTAATGATTATGCATATTTTCGCTGATAATTTTGTAAAGTCACTTTGTGCGCAAACTTTCGATAGCCAATAGTTATAATGTAAATATACTAAGCATTGACTACACACGGAAGTTCAAAGAAGAGAAAACTACGTACGTCTAGCTTCGTCCTACCTATATATGTGTTCGCTTCAGCGCTATTATAACGCTTGTCTATCGCTTAAAATAACATCGAAAACAATCGCTCACGCAAACAGCTTCGAATCTGTCAGCATTATGCATACAACATCAAAAACGGTAAATCGAATCCTGACATTTCGATTCGTTTGCAGATGCGTGAATAATGCAAGTAGCCCCGAATCCAGGACACAGCTGCGAAGAAACTCGCGTGGGCGGACCAACACCAGAGATGCGTAGGAAAAAGAAAAATCAATCTGCTCTGTCGATCTGAAGCGTCGTCGATCTCCCGCATGCACTTCCGTGCGGCGGGAAAAGCCAAAGTCCGCTGCCGGATAATGCAAATTCGGTATCCGCGTGGCCCCGGATTCAGGCCAGCGCGTCTGCCATTCCAAAGAGAGAGAGAGAGAGAGAGAGAGAGAGAGAGAGAGAGAGAGAGAGAGAGAGAGAGAGAGAGAACACACGCGTACACGCGCGTTTCCCGCGTGTGATGTATGGCTTGTAGCAGGTGGCCGCGGTGAAAATGGAGTGGAAAATGCATCGCACGCGAGCGAGAGAGCGCCCGTGTTAACTCAGCGATTTCAGGACAACTTATCGAGAGAGTTCGGCGGCGGTTCTGAGAGGAGAGTGAGATGCGCTGGTATATAAATTATTCAGCCGGATGCTTTTCCTTTTTTTGGAGCACGAGTGTTCGTAAGCCTTAAAACGTTTCGAAGACTCTTCTAATACAATATATATGAAGCGAGTCGCATCGCGATCGATATCTTTATGAAAAATACTCGCAAAGAGAGTTTTTACAATATATCGCGTGAAAAAAATCCATAAGGCAGTGCAGAGACAGCTTTTGAGCGATAATAAAGCTCGCTCGCAGAAAGGCGCATCGCGTATGCACACAGCGATGAAGTAATTCCGAGAGGAGAGCATATCGTACATACGACCATGCACGGCAGCGCATGTATATGTACATCCCACATGAAGAAGCACGAGATGTAAAGGGAGAGAAGAGAGGAGGGAGCGCAGTGTATGCTGTATAGAGACTCGCTCCGAGACAATAAATGGCCTGCCCCATCCTCTCCATTCGTATTCGTCACGGATGCATTTAACAAGGCGCGCTCGCTCGGCTGCGCCACTTTTCAAATGTGACTTTCCCGTCGAGAAGCGCTTCTCCGCGCTGCTGCAGCGCGCGATGTGCACACGCGCGAGCGCTTCTCTTCCCCGGCATCTTGAGAGAGACGGCTATATAGTAGGCACCTTGTGCTCGCCGTATACATTTTGCCTCCACATGCAGACATCGGGCCAAAAGAGAGAGAAAGGTATAAGTAGATGCGAGTTGCAGCACGACTGCGAGATGAGCTGCTTCGTGCTGATGCTCGGACGAGTGGTGCTATTTTTTTCCCGATGAAATAATAACTACCGTACACGTTTCAATAAAGTTTGTGATCATCCGAATCAGCTGTAGAGGAAACGAGTAGTGCAAAGCCACAGTAGCATGTTTTTTCAGAGACTACTCTGGTAGAACTTTATTGCTAACGTGCATTGTAAACGAGAGTCGGATCATTGCGATAATTAACCCAAAAACAATTGACTGCAACGACTTCTGCCTGTACAAAATTCATATTACAAATCTAGTTATTTCCCTATTTTGCTCTTGCTCCTGGTCTCTATATGTATAGTCCTTATGAGCGGAACATTGTAGCAATGATTGAGCTGGAATCGTCTCTTGCGTAGAATCGACTTAGCCCAATCGGATTTTTCGCGGCGTCTAATTCTGTATCACCAGTTATCAGATCAGAAGCCTTCGTTGAAGTCCACGCTCTGACTTATCGAAAATGTCTTTTCGAGAAAGTATAAAAAGAAAGATGAACTAGAAACTGCAGTGAAGAGATTTTCAAACAATGACCTCGAAAGACGTAAGTACACTGCGTACAGCATTGGGTGATCACAGTCATTACGTATAGAAAGCCGGAATGCAATTTTCCAAATATAATACCAGTACCCGAATAAAACATCTTGAAATCCACGAAAATTGCTCCATTGCACCTGCTGCTTCCACTTGGGAAGCTGCGTTCGTCGAGCATCAGCTGCATGCACATGGCCGATAAGGAGTAGTTGCGAAAAAACAAAAACCCCGCAAATGACTCGGTGCTGCAGCAGCGGAGACTGTCTGCGGCGCGCCACGCGAGTCTCGTCGTGGTCGTTTGACACCGATTTGACGGGGTTCGGCAGAGGAGCGTCGCGCGAAAGGTGGGAATTATTGTGCAATTTGAATCGACGCGCGCGCGCGCGCGAAAGAATGTAAGTATTGCGCTGCATGGCACGCGAGGAATTGATGGTAGGTTTGAGAGCCTTGCACATTATACCTATATGCGTCTGCGGCTGCTGTGTGGTACCATCGGTTCTCTATGAGACTGCCGCTTCTTTCGTGGAATACGCTTTGTGCGCTCGTAAATTGTATGCATTCGCGTAATCACTTTTAATTTTCCTATTTGCGCGCGCGAATCTTCTTGAGAGAAAAATGAGGGGGATCCGATTAGAGGAAATAATAGGCGAATCTTGCTGTAATGATAGAATGGTTGCCGACTGTATTATACCAAAACATCGCGGCTTGAATTGGTACGACCTGAACGCGTAACGAATCGTATTGCCTATTTCTCCCGCATCATTGAAGAAGAGACATTTCCGGCGCAGCGACACGCCTCTCCAAAATAACCTGAAGCGTAGTCAAACGGCGGCCGACGGGACTCGAAATTACACTCGTAAAGGTAAATCGATGGCTCCCTAATGGCTTTTGTCAGCCCAAGTGGAGGCGCCCGCGCTGCCAATACACTTGTTATCGTGCGCCAGACCCAAAGACAAGGCAGAAGAAGCACCTGACACGACGCTCTTGGGACTATATTATTATACCCGTAAAGATAAACCTCGTTTCTTTAGAAATGTATAGTAAATTTGTGTTCATAATAATCGTTGTTCCATTTTTAAGCAAATCTGTTATGTATGGTCTGCGTGAGTCACATTTTCCTTAAATAAGAGCAGAACCATCAATTTTTCGAAGAACTAGACATCGCTCTCATGTCCAATCCGAGATAAGACCAAAAGTGCATGCGCCGAGCGTGTCTTTTACGAAAATACCTCGTTCTTCCGTGCAAGAGTAAACACATTGCGAAATGCGAAGGAAACGCGTTACTTGCTTAATGCATACTTACGCTAATGCCACGCTTCCTGTTGTATTAAAGCGCGACGCGTATGTATGTGCACAATGACAATGTGGGCGGTTCCTTCTTTCGATCCGTCTCTTCTTTTTATTCTCTGCTCTTGCGACGTACTTATGTACACTGCGGTGCAGTAAGTGACGTTTGTGCTGTCTATCCATGGTGGTAAAATTACCCGCAGAAATGAAGAAAAATATTACAAGGACGAGCGGAATTAACGTAGTTGGAATATAGACGCGGGGACGATCGTCAACTGAATTTCGCGTGGGATATCACATTGAATATGGCGCGCTGTTTGTTTCACGTAGATACGTTGCAAGTACAGCGAAACTCATTTGACATCGCATTGTGGGTACAGAGTATTTTCATAAATGATTTTTTGTAACACATGCACGATTTTCGCGTTTTTTTTGACCTAAGATTAGGGACAAAAGTAGTCGCTTTCTGACCAGCGGGCGCAATTGGGTATGTGTGGTGAATTGGGTAACGTACTTTTAAGTACTTTTGTGCCCGCTACCCAATTCATTGGTACATCTTCTAAACTCGTGTGAAATTTAACAAGTGTATTTTGAAACGCGAAAATCAGTACATGCGTTACAAAAAATATGGTTTGCACCAAGGGCTAAGCGGGCTTTTTGGCCTTGTGTGGTTGCAGTTCTCGTCTGCGGCTCGTAAACGCCCTCGCCTTCGGCTCGGGCAAACTCGCCTTCGGCTCGGGCAAACTCGCCTTGATTCGTACTGCAAACTCCATACTCGGCCTAAAAGAGCCCACTTTACGCCCTTGGTACACAATATACTATTTCAATGATGTTGATATTTTGAAATTTGTCACCATTTATTATTCATGTTGGAGCGTAAAAGATCGACAGGACAGACATCATCTGAACAAATTTCGAATACAGGTATCTCAATACTAGATCTCCGTTTTATAGTAAACTGCATAAATGTATGAAATTCGCATGCTTCACAGAGCCGTGCAGCGCATTAAAATCAATATCATATCCTGCAGCTGACATTTAATGCCATTCATAAAATTCGAAGCCTGAATCTTATATTTAGCGCAAACGCCGTGAGATAAGCTTTGTTCCTCCCCGCCACTGCAGAAGGAGCGAGATTTAGATGAGTCGTAAGCGCGTCGCTCGGAAGGAAAAATCGGTGGTGAGCCGTTAGAACGAATCTTGCGTGTACTTACTACTTATGTATACAAGTGCAGAACTCGTCGGTCTCAGAACAGCAGCAAATGAAGCGTGAGAAAGCGTGTTTAATTTTCACGTGCGTCGGTGCTCGCGTAAAACCGAGAGACTTTAAAACGTCTTCGCGCACTGCATACACGGGCCGAAATGAGCCATTGCTCTCGTGCGTGCACATAAACACAAGCGTACACGTACGCGCGTATGAGAGAACCGCAGCTTTGTAATTATATCGCGGCTTTTTTCCGCAGCAACGACGCTTCTTTTACTGGCCAGGAGAAAATTTACGCTCGACGTCCGCGCGCGATACACCGCCGACGCTCTTACATGGTTCCGCGGGGCAAAAAACTATCGAAAGTTGACGAGTTTATTATTACAGGCTGTACTTTCCAGCGGCAAGGTTCAACCAGTTTTTTTCTTCTTCCTCTGCTGATTGATTGATACAATAATGATAATGGGAGTTACGCTTATTCCCTTCCAAGTACAAGTAAGCGAAAACAAAAATAAATTAACAAATAAATAAACGTAAATTGAAAAACTGAACTGTACGCGTCGTTTCGTCGTTCACGTACCCGCGCAGGTATAGAGAAATCCTCGTTGTGGACGATAAATCTCACACGGTTGACTCTCCCGATAAATCTTTATTAATCACCCGAGCTGGCCGAGTGAAGAAGCACAGCAGTGACAAGCATAATCCGGCATATCATAAGCATAGAACACGAAAAACGTTCGCCGACGGGAAATCCGTGCCGGCGAGTGGTCCTCTCTCTCTCTCTCTCTCTCTCTCTCTCTCTCTCTCTCTCTCTCTCTCTCTCTCTCTCGAGAAAAAGCCGGCGCAAGTCCCCATCACTTTATATCACCGAATAATGCACGACTCGAGCTGAGCGTACGTCTAAGACCGCGTTTTATTTTTCCTCCGCAGAACCGGAAAAAGAAGCGCCGCTATGTATCGGAATAATGACTTCATCGGTATAAGCGGCAGCGGGAGAGAAGAGGACGATAAGTCGCGAACGACATGCTAGGCTCGAAATCCGGAAGTCGCTTTCTTCAGAGTCGGCATTCCGACTATTATCTAAAGTTAAGCACATTCGGATAGCTATGGGTACTCGCGGCGAGAAAGAGCTGCAGAGAGTAGCCGATGCGGCCATAAAACTCGAGGCGAGGTGGTGGCGTTCATTTGCGGTCGCTCAAGAGAGAGAGAGAGAGAGAGAGAGAGAGAGAGAGAGAGAGAGAGAGAGAGAGAGAGAGAGGATGCGTGAGGTTGTTGAGGCGTGAAGAATGCGTGAGAGAAGTCCACTTTGCTCTGCCTCACGCGTATAGCTTATACCGGCGGCGGCAGGGCGCGGGAGGCCGGCTCTCGCGTCTGATGTCTTACGGGCGCGCTAATGCACTTGGTTTCATTTCGCGTCCGACGTGATTTCCCTCGCTTTTTACGATCCTGGGTTTAATAGAATTTTTCGTATCGCTGGAATATTCTCGCCTTCTTTCAACTTGTCTATACACGTAACGAAGCCAAACTGAGTGCAGGGCATGGCGCTCGTAATCATGGATACAACTGAAAAATTTCGCAGTAGTTTCTCCCGCGCGAAAAACGCATTTTCACCCGTTTCACCGCAAGAAGCTTTAATTGCGCGCGGCGCACGTGAAAAACCGTACGGCGCGTGTATTGTTCGAGCTTCGACAATTAACTTCAAAGTCATACAACCCTGGGCGGTTCCGCTACTTTTTTGTATCCAGGCTTGCCAGCAGAATGCATTATTCAACTCCATCTCGTAATGACATTACGAGAAAGGTGAAGATATATATAAGTGTAGCAGTAACCTGCAGCAGGCCTACATCGCAAGTTTCTCTCCCGCGAGCCATATTCAACCGTTATATCGTCGACGCGAAAACTGTCAGCCGAGAAAATTCGTCGGCCGGATTTTTTCGCTTCGTCGCTGCAGTCAGGTATAGAGTTCTGTATAAGGCGATAATAAAGCTCTCTACATAGCTCTCTTGTCTCTAGCGGAAGTGATGAGAAGAATCGACGTTTCATCGGGATCGATCGTAACCGCGATATTGCACTGTATGATTTCAGCTGCAAGAGAAAGCTGCTGCGGTATACGTGTGTTGTGTTTGTGCCTATATAGTCGTCATCGAGAAGAAAATCGTCGGGGCATGATTTCGCGGTGGATTCGATTAAATTATATTATTATCCTAGACGTTCGATCGGAGCTATTATTCGTGGCACAGTTTGGCTCGCCGTTTCGTTTGTTGATACAGAATATACAACGTAATTAAATAACTCAGATGTCGATACTTATATACTGTATACAATGTCTCTCGTGACTTCGGGTAATGAAAAGGCGAAGAATAGCATAGAGGTATGAAATATTACTGAAACGTGATGCCTTCGCAAGCCGTTAACTGCATATGCGATTTACAGCAGAGGATACGAGTAAACAATAAAAAAAAAAATCGCCAGTGATAAAAAGTCGTAATCACATAAGCCATACAGCCGGAGCTTTCACCTCTAATGACGATCGCAAAACAATCGCTTATATTGACACTTTCGAAACGCAGCCGCGAAACAACAATCATCGTCGTCGATTCCTCATGTGTCAGGAGAGCATATAGCCGTACGGGCTCGTCGGTGCAATCATTATCATTATATGCATCGCAAGATTTTAGCTGCAGCAGAGAAAGCCATATGAAAAATTTTTTTTTCGCTTCTCAAAATCGTGCATGTCGGCTCGTCTCGTAGAAGAGAGAATGTAACAGCCGCGCGCGCACTTTTCGCTCGTTACACGATCGCGAGTCTGCGCGCACCGGTGCAGCTGTGTCGCGCGCGAGCGAGATCGTGTATAGACTAACCCACTTTTCGTGTAAAAAGAAAAGAAAACGTATCGACTATACAGCCTGCTGCTGTGTGTATGCACCTATACTTATCTGCAGCCTCGTCGTAAGAAGCATTCGAGTGTGTAAACGCGGCTATTTATAGCGCGGGTTACTTAATTGCATCGCGGGTTTCATCGTTGGTGATTTCATTCGCTATTCTGCAGCTTTTTGTACACACGCTAGGCTATTGTATTGTAGGGACTTGTTGCTTTTTAATTTTGCACTGGTCTGGTTTTTCTTTGCAATTAAGCCTTACGATGGATATCGACGTGTGTGGAAACCAATTTTTCTTACCGATCAATTATAGAACTGGTGTATATTTGTGAATCCAGCAGGCCAAATAAGGCAGTTTTAGCATTAGTGGCACCCCACTATATGTATATCTATGGACTTATTATTATTCATATTGTTATGAGAGAAATCGAAAAGTGCCTATGCGCCACCTATTTTCATCTGCCAGAGATACGGAGAGTTTAGGCGATGGGAAAAAAGATCACGAGCGGGCCAGTCCAAAACTACTTTGTTTTGTTAATTAATAACGCTTTGGCAGACTACACGTATGCGTGTACGTTAAAATTAAGTTTCATTCAGACTCGGAACGACGTTTTTACAATAGAATAATCTTGGCTACATAAGCTTCAAATTTTTATTTAAAAAGGTTGATATTTAAACGCGCGACTATGATTGCTCAGTTTTCACTTTTTGAGGTAAGCAATTCCAAACAAATAGCCAATCAGAGGACGAAAAGAATCATCAGCATGTCTGTTTTAGTTTAAGAGTAGAGTTTTAGCTAGATTGCGCAATATTATATTATTGGCACATTATAAATAATATCTCTCGACATGTTACGGATAATGAGACATTTAAAAAGTGTTATTTCAGACTCGCACTGAAATGTACGTAGCAAAAAGAGTGCTGAAATGCGTGCAACCTTGGACAAGACTCAAGTTAGCCGTGCATTTACGTAGACAAAAAAGACACATAGCGTTAATGCATCATTTCATAAAAATCGCGACTAGACGTCCATACGTATAAAGTAAGAAATCTGTCACTTGATTTCTCCGCGGGCAGTTGCGATCTAAAATTATCCCTGTAGCCAGTTTATTGAGCGACTCGATCTCCTTAAATCGTTTCCACTTATTTGAGCGGGTTCAATGCCTCGTCACGAGCGCTTGTACACGATTACGTTACAAAATCCAGCCTCGGAGCAGAAATTTATTTATTGCACGTAACTGTCGAAATCCCGTGATCAGAGTACTTTCGGTTCGTCTTTCACGACAAAAGTGATGAATTGATTATTCGTTCACACGTACATAATCTAATGCTTATAGGTACATACAGCAGTAAGTTTCTTCGTACTCGAGTGTCGTCGACGGAAGCTCGTATCGGCGACTTTCAGCGGCTCTTGATGCAAATATAAAAGCCGCGATATCGTACGGCAAGAAAACGAAGCCGACGACGTACAAGTAAACAAGTGGGCCTGTATTTTCGTGAGCTCGGCGCGGGTGAGAGTTGCTGACTGTTTCGGAGAAGAGCAACGCGTATATATATATATATATATATATATATACACATATATACACACCGCGTGACAGGTGTGATAAATGCCCCGACATAAGGTGTGCGTGAAAGTCGTACCTGCAGCGCCGGACCGATAAGTTCCTTGCACGAATAGAGAGGCGGTACCCACCACAGCATCAGTCTTCTCATGTTCAGTACTTCCTTTTTCAAAATCAATGACTGTAATGCCTAGAACTTTTTTTATTAAAGCACGCATAGAATAACTTTTTCAATTCAAAATGTTTTTCTGGTCTCCGCTTGCGTAAGAACTTTCATTTTTGCAAATAACACAGAGTTGGCTGCAGTGTTACAACGACTGAGGTATAATCGCTCATATAAATTGGCATTATTTTCGCCAATAACTAGTGACAAATCAAATTTTCCTCAGAGATTTATCGACCGAGGCATCGATTATCAATTACGCAGTTACAACAGCTCTAGCATTTTCTCTTGCATCACATCAGCACAGAATATAATTGAATAATCAGCGCATAGGCAAGACAGGAATATCAAAGGATAATAAATCGCAATTCGAAATGAGAAATAACAATATCTTTCGGCGATTCGATCCGCTTGAAAGTGAGACAAAACTATACCCGACTGCTGCTATAGTTTTCTCATCGCTCTACAGCCGAACGGGAACGAGAAGGCATCGGGTGTAACAGGAGAGAACTCGAACGTTGCGCAGGAACATAAAGATTCGGAGGTCAAAACATCGAGCGCGGCGAGTTATTACGCCGACTTAACTGCTCGATGGCCGTGCTCGAATTTCATTAGAGCTCTCGCTGCATTTGTCTCGCGTTGCACGCGTTATGTTTTCACGTGGGCTGTGGCGTTACGCGTTTACGATCCGTGCAACGCGCTTGTGTACCGCCTGCGCGCGACCGAATGGCGCATGTGGGGTAGTAGGTATTATTATATTGTCAGTCCTTTGCTCGTGAGTCGAGCGCACTACTGCGATGATATCGTTCGATTGCTCGACGGCCTGATTTGACACAGATACAATCGAACTTACAAGTATCAGCGCTTCGTTAACATTATAGAAATGACGAGAGTCGATTTTCCCGGATCTACTCGCTGTATCGCGTAACATCATCTATTAAGGTTTGCACGGTTCATGCGTTTTCACGCTTCCGCGTGTTTATGATGGAGCTTTCATCGCTCCAACTTTTACACGCAACGTCGTGTTTCTCTCTCTCTCTCTCTCTCTCTCTCTCTCTCTCTCTCTCTCTCTCTGTTTATAAACTGCAGATATTGCCGTGGGCCGCCTACTTCACGCGCTCCTTCAGCTTCCTGTGCGTACGTGCATTCTGTACTACCTGAATCTTAAGCAGAGAAATCGGCTTTGCGTTCGGCGATTTCCTTTATGTGCGTGTACTGCATTAGAAAAGCCTGACGCGTGTGTATCTTCATTAAAAGCGTGTGCTCCTTTTCGCGCAATTATTTAATTTTATTAGACCTACATAACATCGCACTTGCGATTCACCTGCTTTCGACTAAGTCTATCGCGATACGACAAATAAAGCATTGCGAAATTTATGTCGGTGCGATGCTTCTAAACGCTGTCCTGCTAATTACTCGTCTAAAGTCAACGGACCGTGAGAACAAATATCGGCGTTGGAACACGTTTTTTGCATATCTTTTGCAAAGAAGACCTTTTCTCTTCATACGAGTATCGGTCAATATTGCAGCAAAGGTTCAGTTTACAATTAAAAGTCTCGGTCGTATAGCAATTTTCAGCAACGGGTGAAACGGAAACTAATTAAACTCCGAACGCACATCAAAAGTTGCAGCCGTTCAATTAACGTTTCGCAGGTGCGGTGCGTTCGCGTTGTGTACTTCCCTAACCGAATCCAAATATGGCTTGACGCGTTGCAGCTACGCCGCATTAAAGCGACGTGTGTCCCCGGCATTAGCGGCTACGCGTTTTATTAGACATCCCGCAGCTACTACTCTAGCTCGTATATACAATGCTGCTAGTACTGGTATATTGGAAGTAGCTGCAGCGAGTATTTGCATTCAATGTTTTCCTGTTATTACTTATTCATTATACGAGCCGCTGCAGTCGTGATCTCCACGGCTGAAAACAGTTACGTGCCGTCCCATTGACTCGCGCAAGATGGGCGAGAGAAGCAGGATCGCGTTTTCATTATAAGGATCCTGTTAGCTCGAAACGCGACAATCCGCTAATTAAGAAGCGCCATGCTTTGCGCGCTCGCATCGTGAGTCGCGAATTACGGGTACCTTTATGCATACGTTAGGGAAGTCGATGGCTTTGACAGCTAATACTGTTCTGTCTAGATTGGGGTCGATCGTTCGAGACATGCGCGCCCATCTTATTGACTAACGGATTTCCTCGCTGCTTGCACCTATATTATATTATATTTTTGAGTATCCATTGCTCTAATGACAGTAAATTAGGTGAATCGAATAAACTAAATTTTTGAAAGCTTATCTAATAAAACAAATTTAGTCACGACATTGTCACGTCATAAAATTGATGTCTTATCATGACGATTTTTTTGATGACTGTGCGAGGAGGATAGACGAGAACTTGGAGACAATTCTTCATCAGATGCCTGCATGCACCGATGTACGTATAAGTGTATAAAAAGAGAAGGTCCGCTTAGAAGAGCATCAGACTCTATCGATCCTTCCTGAGTCCGGATATAAACGACAATTAGCGTGCTTGTGTTCGCGCTTCTGCCGGAGAACTTTCCCGGAGCCTACATTACAGTCGTGTTTCACGTCCGCCGACTCGCGAGAATAATTAACGCGAGTTTAACTGGCGTGTGTACACTCGCTCGTTCAGGCCGAGCTATACCGAAGTGGAGGCTCGGGTTCAAGGTATCGAATTTGCTGCTGCTGGAAGCACTTTTGCAATGCGGGCGTAACAGGAGATCGTGCGCGACTCGTTTTTTTCGCTTCCTCGCTGTGCTCTTGGGAATTACTCTCAGAGCTTTATGGCAGCCACCGAAGGAGGTGATGTTTTCTCCATCAGACGCCGATAGCCCATAGCGATACGACTCGATTGAGAAAAGCTTGTTTAAAAACGCGAGCCCGTTATCGATGCAGTCCATAATAGTCAGTTATGAATTAATAGACTTGGATTTGTAGCACGCGCGAAACAATAAAAACGCCGTAAACGATTCGAACGAATCACTCTCACGAGTAGTCGGCTCTCGCGCGCGCGTGTGTGTGTGTGTGTGTGTGGAGTGTAACGCCGCTAAGGAAAATTAAACGGTTGCTCCCGCAGAAAGAACAATGCCTTTCGCAAACCGCGCGCAATTAGTGCCCCAGGCCGTCTGCTCCGAGACTCGGGATAGCTGTACACGAATAGTGAATACAGCTTTTTATCCCTCCGGGCTGAGTACCGACTCGAGCAAATCGCGATCGAAGTCTCCTAATTAGATTTGTCGGCTGAGAGGAGCGAGCAAACAACGAGTGAGCGATGCTGACACCGAACTTTTGTAAGCGCGATGACGGCCGCGAGCTGCGATTGGAAGAGAAAAAAGCGGCGTGCATATAAGAACGGAACGACGAGCGAGTAAAAGTGGGACGCGCTTCCTCGTCTCGAGAGATGGAAATCCCAGGCTCGTCTCCGTGCATCCTCCGCTTTTGTACGGAACGCACTTTCTCTCGGTCCCTCTTTCTCCCTCTGTTTCTCTCACTTTTTCTCTCTTACGACGCGAGGCCGACGCGTTATTTACCTTATAGAACGCCGCGAGGATTCTTCTCTTTCGGCGCTTTCGGGGACACTTGCATCGAGCTTCGGGAACGAGCGGCTTACGTGCTTATTAATAATAAAGTTTTAACGGTGAATTTACGCCACTTATTTTATAATTGTAATAAAAAGTAGAAAGTGTCTTGGTTCGTTATCCCTGCTGGCTCACTCGTCGCAGTGACAAGTGTGTGCACGCGTGTGGGCAATAAAAGTGTTGGACCATCGCTCGGCTGGAAAAACGCGGGAATACTGGAAAACATAATTTCAGAGTTTTTTCGTGAGCTTTCTGAAGGAAGTCGTTGAAAATCACGAGCCGAGGAAAATTATTTATAGTTCGAGAAAATTGCGCCGATAATCTATGCAGAAATTTATAATTTCAACCTGTTCTCGACGGCGTTAATTTATCGTCGTACTTAATTTCGAATTTGAATCTAATTTCTTTTTCTTATTCTAATATTTTAATGCTTCATTTTCTATCCTTCCATTTGTAATAGAGAGTATTAAATATACAGTTTATCGACAAAGATCGCATGGATAGTTTTTGTGCACGGAGAAAGAAGGATCTAGTACTGCACGCTGCAGTGATATGAGCATGCCCATATTATAGACCCAAGTTATAATAGCGGAAGAATACAGCACAGTTTTGGACAGTCCTTTTCCTTACCGGCAGCTTCAGTTTCAACTCTTCGGCTATCCAGTCCCTGGCTAGCAAAGATAGGTAGAAAATATAATACAGACACACTGCATGCAGTCACTAAACGGACTGTTTCGCAACTTCGCATTAGCCTATTGCGAAACAAATTCATTATAATTATATATAGCAAGCAGCGAATTACGCACGCTGGATAGTCCGAGAGAAGCGGCACACGAGGATATTCTCGATCGGGAAAGCGCGCACACCTAACATTATAATAGAGTATAGCGCAAGCGCCTGTGTTTTCACACATCCGCATGAGAGACAGAGATATAGTATACGAATCCATACACGTCGTATATCAGGAGCTAATCGGAGCCAGTAATTTGCACGCGTTACACGTTGGTACAGTCGGCTGTTGACTTTTTACGTTAGATTGACGATATCGAAGCGGAGTCTACAGCATGGACAGGAAGAGGAGGCCTCGATCACGTATAACACTATCCGCCATAACAGGATGACAATGGCGCTTGTTCGCCCGCGTATACGCCTGCACGTATTATACGCTGCCCTGGCACATAGCTTGTTGCAAAACACGCACGCGACGAGACTCGTACGGCCAATGACTTTTGCCACATAAGTCATATGCATATTATATTTTTTTTTTGCGCGGAGGCCAATTCATGCAGAGGGACACGTTGTTAATTATACGCGCTGTGGCTATTATATTGCACACGTATGCCAAGTGGAGAACACGAATAGGATTGTTTATTATTTTCACATTCGCACTGCAGTATGGAAGAGAGCTCATAGTCAAATTTTAATAAATAACCCTTTATCATCGAATCTCGATATTGACAAAAATCGCTCAGTTGATGTACTAGCAAATATCGCACGTATTATTATTTCCGCGTACAGAATTAATAAAAGTAGGTATTATAATTACAAAAGTTTATAGATATAGCATAGCATGCACTTGCATCGTAGACATTAGCTCAGAAGTTAGAGCTCCCGCTCTTTTTCGCTTTTCGACTGGTAGCTCCTTTTCGTCCGTTACACCATAAAGCTCGCCAGCTCCTATGCGATATTCGTAAAATCAAGTGGATATGAGTGTTTGCTTTATTACTGTAGCTTCAAATAACACGTTTTCATATCGGACTGATGATGTATGGTTGAAAAAAAATATCGATAGCGGTTAATAGGCACTTAGAGTGCTGAAATATGCCGCGATATCTGACACTTGAAAGCCTACTTCCAATACTGGAAAGCAGTATAATTATGACGGACTGCAGCAAAATAGCGCGGAGACTTTTCCCGCGATGACATCTTCTTTTTCATTTTCTGGGGCGCGAAACTCTCACGGGAGAAAGATTAATGATACGATTAAACGGTCACCAGCAGACTTTGACAAAGTTTGTAGAAATGCGAAAGTGTGCGCAGCGAACAAATTTTTTCATTTCACGTGTCACATGCACACGTACATACCTCTCAACTGCATGCACACAAACAAAAAGTGAGCGCAATTTTTTTTCATCGCATACTAGTTTATATAGTATTCACTTGATGAAAGATCGATCGCTTATTGAAAGCTCGTGAAATTCAACCTAAAAAGTCCTGCATACGCTAAACTATCTCGAGTCGATTAATCTGGCCTTGCTATGTCAAAATGTCGAAAAGCGCGAAATCCGTATAAGACTGAAACCTATATCAGCGACCGTATGTTTCTCTTCTAGAAACATGCACGAGTAGCAGTATGTATTTTACGAGCGTCCAGTCCCGAAATAAAAGAGAGCTGTTTGATTAGAAAGTTTATATCGATCGGCGATTCCGCGGCGCGCGCACATCCTGAAAGTCAGTCCGATAGATAAGATCGCTCTCGATCTGTATATACCGTATGGCTGTTATATATCTCGTCCCCTCCCCCTTCCTCTTCATTCGTAAGATTGCTTTTCTTCGATTAACTTCCGTCGGCGATTAGAGGACTGCAGGCCCTCGAGGTTCTAAAGGTCGTCGCACGACGTTCTGGATGATCGCGCTCTCGTTACGCTTGTATATATGCTGTTCGCACAAGAGGCATCCGCGTTGTACTCCCCCCGGCGGTACAACAACATTTACACGAATTAACGGCGATTAGTTATTACGCGCCGAGGAACTAAGAACTCGGTGTTCTTGATATGGTGCAGGGTTTATCTTTAGCTTGATGCGTCGATATTATACATATGTGTGTTATATTTAAGAGAAACCGATCAGTTGATCGTTAGTTTGTTGTATCGGGATAAATTCATGAATCTGGATGCGTCATCGAGATAAATAATATACATAATAAATTATTAGCGCCTATAGCTAAGATAACAAATGCTTCATTCTGAACACACACACACACACACACACACACACACACACACACATATATATATATATATATATTGAATAACCAGATATCAACCTTAAATTTAGCCTTTCTCCTCTCCGATGATTTGAAGGGCACAAGAGCAGGCTCTAGCTCATCCCAACAATAAAACGACGATCAACAACGTCTGCTATAACGTAGCCATGAGCTATGCCTCGCGCAACTCGGCGATTTGTTAAGCTAATTGTCTGCGCGTAATTACGAGAAGCTCTCGCGCGAGCAGCCGATTCACCCTGCGGAGGGCAGCCGTTATCATTAAATGCATGATTAATCTGTGCATCGGCGCTCTTGACTAGCGAACGTGCGCATAGGGCTGCATATAGCGCGGAGGAAGAAAATCGCCTCGATATCGCTTCCTTATGCGCGGGCGCGTCTCTGAATTATAAGCAATTATTTTATCATAGTGCATAGGCGCAGTCGCGGCGTATCAGAAGGCTTATATAATTGAAAGGATCATGTCTAGATTTTACGGTGTCTTGGTTATGCTACCCGCATAATGAATTTCCTTCGAACGCCCGCTAACGTAATAATTATGATAATGCAGGTTTATTCTAAATTTAAAGAATGGGACATATTGCAGTATTAAAATTGCAAGAGCTCAGCGTTTTACTGTATTTCTATGTGGCGTCGCGCAACCCTGCAATAGCTTTGCGAAGTGCACATATAGGAGTGCGCTCGGGCGGCCTCGAACCGCCTCTGGTGGATTTATGGGTGAGCCAGGGTGAGATGGGTGAGCTCGTACCGGCCTGCATCCGTGTACCAGCCTACTATCGGTTAAAAAATGACAGTCCTCTAACTTTTCTGTTGAATATCTTGAAGAAAAAAATAACTTTCTCTTGGGACAAAAAGTTAGTTGCGATGCAATAGTATAGGTTGGGTTTAATAAAAACGCAAATTGCAATTATAACGGCAGCTGAAAGGTAAAAAAGTGAATAGTATTTTGACTGACGATTTTTAGCCCAACTTTGGAGGCTTGCCACACATTGTTAAAAATATTGATAAACTATTGTAAAAAATTGAGCATGTATAAATTTAAAGATTAATCTTTGAAAATAATTGCAATTTGAATTTTTATCTATAACTCAACTTATACTATTGTATCGCTGGATAGTTAAGCTAAATATAGCCACTTAAAAGAACTATATACAAGAGCTACTTAAAAGTAAAAAAATAAGTTTCTTTTTCGGTGAATTCAAAACTGTTAATCCAAAAAAAATTTGTAATTGAAGTTCCGTATTAAGCTCATGCATACTTCGTGCGATTGACGTCACTACCTCTCCATATCTGCCACATATTCCCGTTGTGCCTAGAAGCAATGTTACTTTTAATCTGCATAGTTCCTTAAATAATCTAAAAGACTGACATTATATGTTTAATGGGGCCAAGATCACGAAGGTTTTTATTAAATAAGCTACCTTTTACATAATATTGGATCACGTTTGTTGCCGTTAGATGATTGTATAAATAAACGTTCAAAGAAAAATGTTCGCACAGCCAGCATATTTTCACAAGTCTCCTGAATCAATTACGCAATCCACCATCATAAATACTATTTCATTCCTCTAAATTATTGACTCCAGATCGCGCACTAGAGTTACATATCAGTAATTATATCCAGCCTGAATTACTGCAGCAGCTACGTGCTTAAGTGAGTACAAAAAGCACGAATAGAAAGTCAAGGTTTGGGCATGAAACAAAAATAATTGTACGAGTGCGTGCGATTAGCTGCGACTTGATTGCAACCACTTGGTGGCCAAGCAGGTGATGGTTGCTGAGAGTTGGAGGTGCGAGGGCGATTCCAAGTCATGCGATGAAGAGCTTATGTCAGCACAGGAGTATATGAGCGACGCTGGGAAAGCCGCAAAGTTCTCACGCTCCGATTAGCCACGTGGTAATGAATTTCACAATGTACGAGCCGCGAAGGAGCATAGGTAGGTATAACTGAGAAGATAACTATGGCTTATTGTCGAGTACATGCTGTAACTGAGATGGAGTCAATATTTGTGAAGGAAATTTTTTCATTCGATAGTTTTTTTCATAACAATATTATAATGATCTTTAGAAACATATGGGCAAAACACTGTACTACTAAAAATAACATCTAATTTATTTATTTAAATTACAAAAATGACGATTTAAGTTGCATTCAAAAGTAAAACTGCTTATGAACCCTTTAATTTCGGTATACGGATATACCTATCACATATTTTCTATACATAATATTATAAAAATGTTTTTTACAGAACTCATGAATCAACGTTGACAGCAAGGTCATGTTTAATGACTGAACCTTTAATATTTTCCATTATCTTTTTCTTTTCTTTTTTTGTATCCTTTATCTCTGTCAAAGTATAACTTTATTACGGATCCTCTCACTCTTCTTCGCTCCCGCGGCACGAACAGCGCTCTCAGATTTTATGACAAAAACCAGCTGTGCCCCAGTCGCTATTCGTCATTTCAAATATTCATTGTCCTGCGCACTCGATTGCTCTTATGTGTTATTTTACGTTCTACTTTTCACGACGGGTATGAAGGAAAAGTTTTGTTTGTTGCTGATGTCGCTTCGGTCCGCATCGCGTATGATACCTGATGCAGCGAACTTTGCATGTACTTTGAGTGAAGCGAGTTTATGCGACGCATATCCTTGTTAGAATAGTTCAGTCGTAGTATCATGTGTCTATTATACCCGATGCTTTCCTTTTTCGAGAAACATATAATATCAACTCGTTCTCTCTATATAGGACAACGTTGGGAGCGAAAGCTCTTTTTACTTTGATGCAACAAATAAACTAGACAAATGTCAGTAATGCGTTTAATGTACGCAAATAAAGCACTACAGCGAGCTCGAGTTTCTGTAAAACGACGATATAGATACGCAGTCGCTAAGCTGGCAGTAGCGCATCGTTTAAGAAAATCGAACTCCTTGAAGCATGTATCGAAGCGCATAGCTACTACACCTTCTCTCTCGCCGCGGTATCTCCCGGATGCGCTGGGAGCCGGGTTTGCTGTCCTCCTAACTTGCTTTCGATTCGCTTTGGCGCACGAGCTTGTGTGTATAGCCGTTGCGCGCCGCCGCCGCCGCCGCCAATAACATATACGATACAGCGGCTGATGCAGCTCACCGGAGCCCATTCATGAACTCATAGCTATAGCTATACGCGTATGCACTTGAGCCCGGCAGCATCAGCGCTGCGCGGTAATAGCGACGGATTCTACGATTTACGTCGCGCGCACGGTAAAGTGATTGACTGGTCTATTAGTTCGCTGAGAGTTTTTTCGGGCCACGAAGGAGGTAGAGTCAAGAAGAATCTGCGTGCTTCCGCTGATTATGCGGAAGAGCGCGTTCGAACAGCTTGCTTATTGATTGTTCGGGGCGTTTTACTGTTGAAAGGTCAATTTGAAATGATATTTTCCATCGAATTAAATGGCCATGCTCGTAGTGTGACAAATGTTTGAAAGCACGGTAATATCCTACAGCGTTATAATAGAAAGTTCAATATCTTAATTAAAACAGATCGCTTACGAAATCTCGCGACAAATTAATACAGTTATACTCCACATTATCCCAATAAAATCAGCGATTATCATGCATTAATCGCGAAAATATGAAAAACCACGCACAGGGTAATACCCGTTTCTCATACATGCATAAAACATTACCACACGGCACACTCACGCAGCGGTTTATTTTCGCGTACGCTGCAGCCAAGAGTACGTGTTACTTTATGCACGATTAGCCGCGCTGCAGCGACAAAGTTAGAAAAAAATCGAGAGGAATAGCGGGCAAGCGGCCAATTTAATCGAACGAGTTGCGCTTGTCGTACATACGCCTACCGGAGCGCCTTTTCCCCGCGGGTGAAAGTGCGTATAGCAATTACCCGCGCCGAGCGCGTGAGCATATCGGTGGAAATCGACGTTGTTGCGAATTTCAATGAAGCTCGCTTGTGTACAACTTATGCGAAGTCATTTTGTATAGGGGTATTGTTGCTCCCGGCTTCTCGGGCCGCTTGGCGCCGTATTTCTATGTATATCGATGCTCGTTAGCGTATCGCCGCTGGTAGATCTCTTGGAATAAGTAGCTGCACAACCTGTTGCAGGTATAAGGGATGTACGCTGCCGAGCGAGTATCTATCTATTTGCTTATGTGAGCCATTTTACGAGAAGTCGGACACTCGAACTCACGACTCACGAGAAATCTATCTCTTTCATAAGTCTCTTCAATATAGACCCAAACAAAAGTGACGAGCAATTTAAAAAAGGATAAAAATCGTTAAAAAATGCGAAAATCTGAAAAAAGTGAAAATTCTGGATTTTTATCAGGCATTTTAAACTTAAAATACAAATTCGAATTTAAAATCAAACCGGAAACGCGTCCTTTTTTAAATAAGCAATCAGACGATTAATAGAACTCCTTCAAGATGGAATAATTGAAATTTTTATAGGTATAGGATTGCATGTTAGCTATTGTGCTTAAAACAGAAGTATAAAATGAGAACGTACCAGGATAAATAAAAAAATCTGAAAATAATTTATTTTGAAGCAGCCGAGGGATCAGTGAACATTAAGCGTACTTGGTGAAGGTCCATCTCGACAACTGCATACACGCAACGTCACAAGTGCGCCGCTGCGCAGTGCCATAAGCGTCAATCCATCTGTCCATAACGATCTTTCTCCGTCAATGACATATCCGATCTGTGGCTTATAGCAGAACAGTGTGTATATCGCAGGTGCGCATCTAGATAAGGCGCCGTTGAAGCAGGCGTTGTAGGCGTGCGCTAGATGAGAAAAGCGGCGCGCCTCCTTTTCACCCACGATCGTGTGTCATGTCATATACGTACATACCTCGGCCCGCTTTTGTAGATCCTCCGTAGAGATTTCCAGGCTCTTATATGCACACCTATAGTTGTCTCGTGTACAAGATTCCGTTAAGTGTCTCTCGGTGCGAGAGAATTAGTACTATGCAGCCCTTGGATTTGTGTTGAAACTACTACTACTACTACTAGAACTATAGTAATGATGTTAAAATATAAATGTCGACATCATCCATTGTAAGGTTCATAGATTGAGATTTCAGAATACTTATATAATATTTGAATTTTCCGAAAGCTGATATATTTAACGCGCGCATAATGACATGATGTTCGTGACACCTCTAGCAGCCAAAGGGTCACGTTGTTGAATTAGGGTCGAGCTTATGCTTATATGTATTACGATGATTATCCGGGTGTTTTCACCACCTCTAATGATGGGAATATCTTGGTTCTAACTATTATCGATCAAGATCTTAATCAGTCCACGCAATCGTCATATTTTTTCACGGTCACAAATAATACTTCGTGACTCGGTGTATGTACCAGTGCTGCTCAACATTGAACTGCTCTATAATATATGAAGAATATATTTAGAATGAAAATATAGGAGAACGTGATCCGAAAAATCGTGATAGAAATAATCGTGTTCATAGGTTTTTATTCTTTACCTTTGTGTATAACGACTACAATGGCTCTATGTTATAAATACTTAGAAGATTACCTTGTCGATATTTTATTATCTTAAAGCATGCTACGTTTTCAACCAGTTATAGTGAAAGTTGTACTCAAATTTAATTTTCTTGTGTAAAATAACAAAATTTTAAAAAGTATATAACATACGCTTTTATGTATACTCTATAACTCCGTTAAAATGCATCAAGTGCATTTTGGAGTATCCAAAATGAACACATCCTTTTAAGACATTAACAGAATGACGTTATTGGAATCGTGTTCAAGTGAAGGAAATGAAGTGTTTTTAAAACCACGCACTGCAAAGTTTACATGTGTAAGAATTCATAATATTGAAAAAGCTTTCATAAATATTATGGCTCTGCATGAGTTGACAAAATGTTTTTTAATTAACTGCAATAATGCGTGCAACATGATTTGTTCTAAAAGTTGGTTTGTAAAATTAACTTTTTATGCTGAACAAGCGCGCGTATAAAATGCCTTGAATGAACTCTTTGTCACTCAAGTGTATTAAAGAAATGCTGCTTAAATCAATATAACCCGAAAACAAGTGCATCGTTTATCAAGGGGCTATTTAAAAATTTCAGCTGATATCTCAGGTGAGTTCTCAGGCTAAAATCTCACCTGATATTCTAGCATACTGATTGCTAAAATGTCCTAAATAGCTATGATTCAGTTTGTTTTAATTGAAAGTTACGTTTTGGATAGTAAAGCCCCCTAAATAAATTAAAAAATCAATGTCCTGAAGCGTTTTAGGCAGTTTTTCGATTTTCAAAATTTTAACTCATGCGATTCTCACATGAGTTTCTCGCATGAGATTCTCATGTGCTTTTTTTAAAAATTGAAATATTGCTCAAATTGTTTTAAAGCGTGTATATTGGAACTTATTGGGGAGGTTTCACTACCTTGAAGATGACTTTCAATTATTACAAACAGTGCGAAAAAAGATAACAAATGAAACAGATTCGCACGCAGTTATAGTTTATACAGCCAAAGCAGGCATGGTCAAATAAATGTGTACATAATCGAAGCTCTTGTTGTTGGTTGTTCGCCAGTATATCTGCAGTGCGCGTGCGAATTAGGATTCGAGAAAGAAGAACGTGTTTATGCGCCACCTAGCTGCGAGTTTGATAAAAGCGAGGTGCGAAGAAGAGCCA
The DNA here is from genome assembly GCF_009193385.2 of Nasonia vitripennis. Taxonomy (NCBI): domain Eukaryota; kingdom Metazoa; phylum Arthropoda; class Insecta; order Hymenoptera; family Pteromalidae; genus Nasonia; species Nasonia vitripennis. The sequence continues at coordinate 22,165,470 of NC_045757.1, read as the reverse complement.
ATCCAAAACGTATGCTTTGTTGTACAGTCTATTGTAAGACCACTTTCCTATCATCACCTATAATGTTTCGTTCCAAATTGTCTGCGATGCAGATTTTTAAAAACCGAAGTACACTCTTCTCAAATTGTATAATATTTTCCCACGCTCAACCTTCCATTGAAGCCAAGTACTCGCAATTTTTAACCCTCTTCAAAAGAATTTTCATATCCTTCATGAAAAACCGATCGCTCCTATAGACAATCGCAAGAAAAAAACGCTCCTGATTTTTCTCACTACATACGCGCATATGCACATCGTGTCGAAGGCGTGCACACACAACGCACGCGATGAACCAAACGCACGCGAGCCAATATATACGTGGGTACTTGATAGGTACAGAAGCACATCGAGAGCGAAACCGTAACGGCTATACACTCCTCCGATCGGCGTCTGTTTCTCCGGCGCGGCGAGCGTACCTGCATACGTGAAGCGGTGGTGGTGGAAATCGAGCGCGAATCGGCGCTAGCCATATACTCGCGAGAGTCGACTTTTTCGAGCCAGCGCACGGCTTTCAGTTAAAGAGTTGCCGCCGCGAGTCGAGAATCGCGCTCGCGGCGATCGTCGTCTCTCTCCGCGCGTGCTACTTATGCTTTATTTTCCCGGGAGCTCCAGGTGCGTCTTCGTCGTCCTGCAGTATAGGCCTGTCTGTTTTGTCGAGAAGGAGATCTGTATACCTACATACACTTCGTGTCTGAGAGAGAGAAAGATAGAGATTGCGTGATTGTATTGAAATGTAAGTGTGTCGAAGAGGAGCTTGCTTTTGTTGTACTTTTTCTGTGCGTCGATCCTTCGACACGTTACTGCGGCGGGAGAGCCGTTGATGCCGAGACCCGATCAAAGCGCATGGGATTTTCTATGAAAGAACGTAAGTTTTGACGTTGTGCGTTGGGAACGCAGTTTTATTCGTTATAATGGTTTTTAAAGTATTTCATTTAGAAAAATTAATGCGCATGCATACTGTTTGTGTGAAAATCGCACTGTGCACATGGTTTTTGAACTTAGATATTTGTATGTGTCGGAATTCACCCTAAACACAATTCATTTCACATAATTGTCACGTGAATTCTTCTCCATGCTCCGCATTTTTATCGGTTTTAAAATTTCGTCGCCTTGTGGATAAAACGATCGCTTTTTTCGTCGGTTCTCGGAAGTTCGCCGACCGCGGGAATTGTATTTTTCTTTGCGCGGCACACTTTGAGAGCTGCCGCATATATACACTCGGACAGCGAACTTGCCAAAAAAGAAAGATCGCTTTTTACATTATAGTGCGGCGGGCCAGACCTTTTAAGCGGAACCGTACTTCATCCGACTTTTTCTAAAATTTGGCTGGTTGACTTTAGTCAATTTCCGTAACTGGGAAGATTCCGCAACCTTTTTTCTAAGTAGTCCTATTAGTTTGGCGTAACACGCACACGGAGCTTGACAAAACGTATTACGGAGGCGACAAAACTCGATGCGCTGCTTTCGTCTGGATTCGCAGTTTTCCGCATTCGCGAGTGCCGTAAACGGTAGAGTAAAAAACCGGCACTTCGACAAGTTAGCATTCCCTTTCTGGATAAGCTAAACCGTTTTCAAAGTGCGAATTCGCGTTAAAGTCGAATTACCCAACCGATTTTTGCATGAGTGATCGCGGGTGACACTATAATATAATTTAGATTTTCTCATAGCATCACTTGAAGGTTCATCCTATTTTCGACTTGATTAGCATCGAGCATTAGAATCGAACTAGATCATCCGCCAGTAAATTTTCTCACGACCGTGACCATCAGCAACTGCGCCGGTTTATTTTCTCTGCAATAACGACCAAGGCAGTATAAACGAAAAGAAAATGACAATAGTGTCGGGGGGTCGTTCGCGAGAACGGTGCATCGCAAAACGAAACGACCAAAGCAACGACCTGTACGGCACCGGAAGCTGCTGTACGCCGCGAAAACCGCGAGTGTGTGAAGATCGATATCGCGAGCTTAATTTGCGATACAACGGCCGCCACGGAGCGTGCATACGGTATAGGGGATCGAACCGCGCCGCTTTCGATGCGCCACGCGAGACTTTCGTCAGATTTTTTTCTGCGTTCTGCATTTTGAATTCTGCGCGGCTAATTACTACTGCAGTTATAAGCTCTGGTATCTTGCATCTGCCGTAGCTATCTTTTCTATTTCGAATAAGGAAGTGTCCTCTGCTCTGGAGGTCAAACACGCAGTGTACTTCTGCACCAGCTTCGATTGTGATTCTAACATTACATCGCTGTCCGCGCATTAGGATTTTATTGTGTTAAATCAATCAAAGCAATATATTGTATTTATATACCGATGACACTACTCTTTTAACCGCGCAAACACGTACTTCCGCTTGCAAGTGAAATCGAGCAGCGATGAAAAAGTTACGGCACACACACGGCAGTACGGTGAAATCTTCAGGCTGTTTCGTCGTCGCCTTCCTCTTCGAGTACATGCACATAATGTACATAAGTTCGAGTGCGCGTGGTCTTTCAATTTTACACCGCTCGTATGTATTCAGCTATAGGTTCATCACACCAGACAGCCTTGCGATTGGAAAGTCGCGGATTGTTTCGTGTTATGCGTATAGTATTACACTGAACGAATGGCTCGTCGGAAGAGCCACTTCGCCCATGTATTTTTTGCGCTTCGAGAGAGCGACACAAGAGTACATCAGGTTCTTTGATTAGTTTTCGATATTAAAAGATAATATGCAAATCGTGCGCACGAACCGGGGGATTGAATGGATATTTCGATCCGATTGTTTCGAGTATTGTGATCACTGTTGCGGAGCAAAGAGTCATCATATCCCGCCGAACATTACGCGGAATGGCTTTGCGAACGTATACAATGGCGTTATGTTTGCAAGGGAAAGTTTTGAATAATTTTGAGAGAAATTTTAACCTATATATTATACCACGAGCGTGAGTTCTCTCTAATCCGGTGGGTACAGATCGAGTGGTAGACACGTATTTTCACTTCGATTATAATATGAACTCCGTGAGCTTTTGCAATATTTTCATTTGACATAATCCGTTAAGATTGAGCTTAGAAAGTTTGTAAACTATAACCGTGCGCATTTCGTAATTAATACGCCAAAAGACGCAGCAGATAGACGATAATGTTATCTTCCTGCGGAGTTCGGCCAAGATAAAAGAATCAACACGCCTCGTAGAATAAGGAGAATCGAGGAAATGGAACCGCAGGACGACAAATAGGGAGAGCGAACCGCGCTCGTATATCCGGTGCGACCGGACCATCTTCGATCTCACACGCGGTTTGCCCGGTTCCTCTCACCTCTCGTCCGTCCGGTATACAGATATGCCGAGGCAGGATCCACCTGTGCACACACACACACACACACACACAAGCAGGCACATATGATACCTACAGGTTGTGTGCCGCAGCCGCCGACGATGTATCGAAAGGAGACGGGCGACGAGAGGAGAGAAGGAGAGACGTACTCAGCTGTGTGTCAGGGGGCCAAGCTAACGGTTCGACACTCCTCTCGAGTACACGTGTATTTATATATACGATCGACGAAGCGGCCGTGAGGGAGAGAAGAAAGATCACAGCATCCCATTCATGAGACGAGCGATGCTTATCCATCTTTTGCGCCTGTCGATGTCTCCTCACCTTTTCTTATGTGCTGAGCTTTCTTTTAGAAAAAAAAGCACTTGTGCTGTTATGATCGGATGATTGTTAAATTATGTATTTAATATTTTTTACTCATGTTTGCGATTTATTATAATTAATGTATCTTTATTGTTGAATAGTTGTTTTCGCCATCAACAACAGTATAGTCTACACGATCCGTAAATCCGTTATAACTTCGTCTATGCGCTTGCGAACTTTTCACAGAATTTCTCAACGATTGCGCTATTCCGTTTGTTCTTTCCTTTACTTACATCTATGCCATCTTCGAATTAATATATAACTGTGTTCTACATTCTATTATTTTTATCACTAGTCACATGCTACGTACATTCAGTATACATACTGTCATAGCCTTATTGTGTGAAGTGAAAATTCAACCATGCATTGAAATGGTTTAATGAGTTTTTTTATAATCCTCTGGGTTGAATATAAAATATCATTATAAATTTAAGAACTCAAGTATAATGATGTATTTAACGAATATTTTTCTGTTTTTGTTTTAGGTAAGCCACTCATTGATTATAATCTTCCCAACGAACGTTCCGGTGAGTGATAATTGATGCGACTATTATAAGAAATAAGCTCTCGAAGCTTGAACTGGATGTTGCGATCAGAAACAGGTGCTTTTGTATACTACATTCAAAACGAAAATAAAAGCAAAATCGGATATTATAATATGCCTTTTTGAAAATCGAGGAATGCGGTATACGTAACAGTAAAGAGAGAGTGAGAGGATTAAGAATTGACACAGTTTCAGGGACTGTCTGAGTCGAAAGCCCTCGGCACTTAACTCATCTTATATGTAAGAAATTCTGGAAACGCATGCATATCGTATTCGTGATCAGTGATCGTTGATCGCGTAGTATCGTTTTGAAATTTATATCTTAATTTCCGCATGCATCTGCCGTATATTATTTTGAATTCCTGGTATCAAGCGCGATCAAAAATAAACTTATTACGCCTCAATGTCGTGAAATAAAATTATTAACTACAGGTACAACCAATACAGGCTACTTATTAGAAGATGTGTAATTACCGTTAGTCCGTGGAAAAAAAAATTATCGGGACTTTTAAACGATCTTTTTGAGCAGTCAGCGAGCCACTGTTCACAGTCTGTACAAGAAGCGTCGGGTTAAGTATAGGATCGCTATAATAGCTTCAAAAACTATCTCGTAATGTACTAGGCAGCGTATAGAAAATCAAAAATAAAAAGAGTTAAAACGATCTATAGAAAATCTATAAAAATACTCGAATCCATAATATCCTAACATGTGAGTATCGAACTAATAAATAATTTAGAACATAAAAATGGTTGAAAAATTAAATTTTGTACGTGCAAAGTAGTTTGAAGTAAAAATGTTGTGCAAGATTGAAATTAGACAATATATGATAACAAGAATAAATACATGATATATTTCCTTATTGTAGCGAGATTCTTGACCTGTTAGACCGCTATTACATTTGTCCTGTACATATTATAGTGAGGTTTTAAAACGCAAAAAATCGCAGTGCGTCCTGCAGACAATTTTTACATCAATATATATATATATATATATATATAGCAAAATTTGTTTCATAAGTACAAGAATTTACTGCTTCGCAAAATCCGCCTTTTTTGTCTTACTATAATAAAATTTCGTAATTATGTGGAAAATAGAACTGCAAATTTTCTACAGCACACAGTGCACTATAGACATACTCTCTCGGAAATCGCAATAAATCCAGTACAGCTTCGTTCTATCCACTATATAAAATTACGTTGAATTAAGGCTCTCATCCGTGGGATGTACCGAGCTGTGTGGACAATAAGCAATTCATGCTAATTATAATGCCAATCGTGTGGAACACCGTTAGCACGCATCTCGTCGCGGCAACTCATTCGATGTCTCGACGTCCCATAACGAGTCGAGCTTTCGTCGTCTTTCTTATAAGCTATAGCCTATTCTTTATAACTTCCTTTTGGATAAATATTGTTTACAGAATTATTATAGGGTGTTGCAGTGCAGACCTAAACTTGAAATATATAATAATGTCGCGTATAGCAGTTTGGAAATAAAAATTTCGTTATGCAATGATCTAACAAACTAAATTTTCGTATTCGCTAATTATATTTTACAGATTTTTATTTATATTCTTATAGTAATAAGAAGCATTATAATTGTCACGGCATAATAAAAATCGGATTATAAGTATATTATATATCTGAAAACCATAAATGATCGAAATTGCCTAAATAAATAATATACGGTTTTAAATATATTACCAAACAAAAACATGTTTTTAATGTAAGAAATTCGGAGATAAAATATGATGAATCGAAACGAATTACTTCATATTTTATGTAATGTATAAAATGCTGCGTATTCGGTATGTATTTTGAACACCTGGTATATAGCGCCCATTCATTGAAGCTTCAATATATACAAAAAATAACATCACGAGATGCAGTGCTGTATAACAAAGAAAAAAAAAGAACCAGAAATAAAAATCTTAACGACTACGGCACGTCAACAAAGATATGTACGCGAGAAGGAAACACGCATTAGAAAAGAAAGAGTTGCAAAATTAGTCTCCCTGTTTTTTTTTATGATGCGTGCGTTTTTACAAGAAATGTTCGGATGCTATTTATCTGGCATAATTTGCTGGTGCATAATATAAGCTTCTAATTTTTCTGTTTTCATCATTTGTAAAATGTAAGGTGCGTCACGCTGATCCTTATTTCTTCTTGGGTGATGTGCATTTTGTCGATACTTTTAAAAATTCTAAATTATTGAACTTAAAACATCGATATAATGATGAATTATTTTAGCATCAAAAATATTGTATAACTTTAGGAACGATGAATTAAAAATATTCAAAATCAACAAATAAAAAATCGTTAAAAACCAATGATAGTTCAAACTTTATCTCCATAATTTTCCGAAAATTCACCGCAAGTACGCAAAGGTCAAGTCTTGCAAGAAAAGTCTTGCAAAGTTTGTTTGCTGTAAAATTTGTTGTGGTGCAAGATGGTATGATGATTTATTGCTTAATCCAGTCATCACCTCTCTCTCCCCCGACTCTCACTCTCTGTCTGTCTCTCTCTCTCTCTCTCTCTCTCTCTCTCTCTCTCTCTCTCTCTCTCTCTCTCTCTCTCTGCTTGCTTTTGTTCAAACTCCTCCCTTCCCTTATCTTCGATCTTCCTCCCTCCTCAAACTATTTCCCCAATATAATATAGGTATATACTGCGTTCCAATAAATATTTTCTTCTTAACTACGACCCATTGAACTACGTAAGATCTTGATCATTTTTATTTTTTCTCCATGCATGAAATATGTAATCTAACGTACGAAAATTAATTACTAGTCGTGTGTTGCGCATGAGAGACATCTAAAAAATAAGATATAAAATTCTAATTCTAGATTCAAGTCTCGTAAATTTTATAAAATCGTGTATATTTCGCACGGAAAACGTGCTTCTACTTTATCGACGAGCAAATTAATATCGTTGTATAAATATCGACGACGACTAGAGAAGAAGCGCAGAATATACTGAGCTGGAAAGCCGTAAATGCCAATGTACCTGGCATTGCGCACTGAACTCGCATATGCGATGCAATTTCCGCGTTGCACTTGCCAGCTCCAAAACTATAATCGAGAAAAGACGCGAATGAGCAGCAGCTCTGCGTGTTCGCTCTGAAGCATAAATAAGACGCTATTTCGGCGCAGTTATAGCTATTTGCATTTTGACGCACGTATCTATGACACAATAATATTAAAGTTTCAAGTATGCAAGCTGTACATATCTATAACTACTGGGATACAGATAAAATTTTAATTGAAGCAAAAGCGACGAGAGTAGGCGTGAAGAGGGAGAGAGTCACTCATCGCCAGTCAGGATTAGACGTCGATGCTGTTCGAGAGAAAAATTTATTCTGACAAGTTTTCATGGCTTCATAACATGATGTCTTGCTCGTGCGCCGTATGGTACGAGAGGTTTAAAATTAAAACGCGCCGGAAGTTTTAATTATATATATGAGCGATGTAACACGTGCAACTTTCGCTTGCGAAAAAAAGTGCCTGTTGTCGATCGTCTTCGTACACTACGCGCCGTTGATTGCTCGCAGCGTCTGGGGCGAATTTTATTAGTAACTCATTAGCGGTCTTGTTAGTTTTAGAATTTATTATCGAACGATTTCCAAGAATTATCAATTAGAGACTACGCATAAATTAAAATATAACAACCAATGTGTAATAGATTAAATAAAAAACGCAAATAATAAACATAAATCATATATGGCTTAGATTCATATATAGCTTGTATATCCAATCGAAAATATTCATTGAAAATAATAATGCGATATGTCGATAATCAAACTGATAAATGAATTGAAATTTCTGTTTAATGAATTCGTTTGAAGACCCAAAATCACGCCCCGCTTGCCTCTCATTGTTCGACGCGGGATATAATTTGAATACCGCTTTTAATTTAAATCCAAAAAGATAGAAGGAAAATAAAATAAATCGGAATCAAAGCAAAGCCTTAAACCGCGTGCGTATAGCGAAGTGCATAATCGCTTACGCCTATGAGGCACAGTAAGCAAGCCCACAAACAGGTCAATAAACAGTGAGTCATTTCAAATCGCAATAAAGCAGACGTTCTCCTATACCAAAGTGCAGTAGGCCGGAACTACGTGACGGAGGGCTAACTTTTCGAGGGCCGACCACTAAGCGCGTACATTACCTCCTGCTGGGACGGTGTGGGCATTATTAGCGGCGTAGCCGACGCCGGGGATTCCCAAACTCCTTTTCAGAAGCAATACGACTGTCTATCTGACGAGCCGAGGCTCATAAACGCTGTGCTCTGTCCGTGCGAATCTATACAACTGACCATATTGCCGAGTCCGCCTACCTGCATTTGACAAATATACTCCTACACCTACTCTCAGGAAAGAATTAGAGAGGGAGAGCTTAGTACAATGAGGATTACGATACAGTGCGTGTTCGTGCGTAGCTTAAATTTTCACAGAAGTCGGCAAACTTGTTATAACGGCGCGCGTCATAACTCCGAAAATCACATCCATGTGTTTCAAGTTTGCACTTGTTCAAAACGTGATATGAGTTAGTTTATATTATGTTGAGAAATGCAGAACACTAATGCACATATGCTATGGGGACCGTTATAATTATAGTGTCACTTACACTGTCAGATGCTGCCATTAATACCGGGCTTTGTTGTAATACACACCGCACTGCTATAATGACGATTTTCTCTATCGTCAATGAAATGAAATGCCGCAGGACTGATATTTTTTAATAGTTTTAGCTTACCAATTATGAGCTTACGGTGACAAGGATATTCTTTACAAAATTAATAAAAATATAGTGCCAATAGGGAACAGACATGGTTTTGCTATATACAAATAAATACAGTAGAAAATAGCATACGAATATATTGTATCTCAATTTTTTGCTGAATTATTACCTGTAGGCCCTAAAATAATTAATTGAAAATTCATATATTTCAGTAGTTTTCATAAAGGAAGTTTTTTTTCGAAGGATAAAAACCTAACCTAACGTGCGGGCATATTTGCCAATTTAACAAATATTGCAGTAAAAATCATAATTCGTTGTACTTCTGTGTAAGATTTAACCTTAACTTTATTTTAGAAAAGGTTTTAAAAATCATGTCTGGTCCCTATTGCGCTTAATATAGTATATATTAGAAGCAACGTTTCACTTGAGATTCATCATGTAATAAATATTCTTTATCTTTAAAATAATGTTATTTATTACATCATATTTAAATATAACTTTATTATGTACTAAGTTATATGAGAAAATAAAGCACTGAGTTAAATAAACGCGGAAATTGAAAATGTTCTTTTTTTTTAACATAGAACAGAAGTAAAAAAAATATTTTTATCTTTTAAACGGTGCATTAGTGTTACTATTTTAAAAAAATACAAGTGAAACCTTGCCACGAAAAATAACCAATACTTTCCCTGGTAGAAAATTGACTACTTCTGATAGTACTATATTTTTAAAAATTTTGACTAGAAATGCTGCCCGGAAATAAGGTCAATTTTATACCAAGGTTAAAAAAAAGTGAACAGCTTTTCTTAGATCTTTAACATTTTTACTGTGCACTGTAGTACCAAATTGTAAGCTATACAAATGCTTAAGAGTCACAAAAAATTATGGTTTGATTATTGGTACTTATTAGGACTTATCATATAATTTTGTTTATCAATCCATTCATATTCAGCCTATCTCAGCCCAAACAAGAGCTTCTTTTTCAAACTTTCGGCTTCTCTACGTACAATTATTGTCAGAGCTCGTATAAGAATAGTATATTTATTATAATCGGTAAAGATCGATAACAATTATAAGAAAAGTTAAAATTTTTAAGATAAAGCTGGCTTATAAATTGTAACTCGCGATGAAATTCTAAACAATCAAAATTACATTATGCAACATTAAAATTTCATACTTTATCTTATATTAGTTAACGCGCGTTAAATTTGCTAAAAAACTACTCGTCCTTTAAACTGTTGTTATTCTTGACCTTAGTTTCAAACGCCGGAATCATGATTCACGCCATTATTAGCGACGGGCGCAGCGTGGATTCCTAGACAATTTACACGCGAGAGAGCACAGGGCCTTTAAAACGGTCGCAGGTCAAAATAAGCGCCCACCTCTCGTTCGTCCGGGTAAATTGCGGGTAGGTACCTTCCGACACTACCTAGATTCCACATTTAGAGAACAGCTGCATGCAGGAGAGTCGGGCCCCATGGGCTGACCAATAGTGGCACAACTTGGGGGCAGCTAGCTTTCCCCCTCCAGTCGTGCTCATAGGGCCACTGGGACGGTACGCTCGGTACTTACAGTTTACCAATACTTGCGTTGCAGTTCAGTTGAGTTCGAGAGACGACCACCGCCTGCTCGTTTAAATTCTAGTGTTTTTGCACGCGAGGCATGCCAATAAAGGTTCGGAAGACTAACTTTGGCTGTCTGTGATATTCAGTTTAATTTTTCATCTGTGATATTTGACAACGTGAGTTATTAATTTTTTAAAAAGTGATTGATTTAATCAATAATCATTCAATTTCGTTGAATAGTTTTACATATACCTAAAATTTTCGTCTCGTTCTTTGCGATGTATTTTTTTAGAGTATTTAAATTTAAATTTTGTGCGGGGAAACCTTTTAAATTATTTTAACTGCGGCATAAACTATTACCTTTTACTAGACTGGTGTATTTCCGTAAGATCGTTAAGAAAAACAGATCCATTCAGTACTCCTTTTCGCACGCGCGTATTTACACAACGCGGTATCTCCGAGAAAACTGGCGAAAGTAGTTTTCCCAAAAAAAGAACAAAAAAGGCTATTACACAATCCCTCTTAATCTGCACGTGAAAATCTCGTTGGCGCGTATACGCATAACACGCGAGACTCGGTCCCAGAACTTAACATTCCCGAGATGCCGCTTCCGCTGCAGAGATGCATCTCTTGCGAGTAGGTGTATAAGCTGTAACCGAGCTGCACCGGCCGATCGTTATCTGTGATTCTTCTCCGCTATTTTGGCTTCCCCAAACAAACTGAAATCAGTATTCCGCCGACGCACGCCCGACGCTCCACACACGGAGTGCGTAATCCTGCGCGATGAGCTGCTGAGCTTGGGGAAAAAAACGGGAGCGGAAGTTCGGGCACGGCTTATTAGCTTCTTGGTATACATAGCTTTTCGTGTGGTGTACTTGCAGAATTTTGCGTTGATGAGTCGCGGTGCTTATTATAACGCCTGTACAGTATCCATAGAACATGTTCGATGCGCAGTAGCATTAGCAATAACATAACAAATGTGACATACACCGCGAGGAAGTTTACAATCGGTGCAAGATTTTAATGCGATCCATCAATTCTAATTATCGCTGATCGAAATCACTTGAGCCTCATCCCCATAATACTCGGAAGCATTTGAAAACGACATCAGTTCGAGGCGTACGTAGATTTTGTAGGGTTTCAGTTCGCGGCTATAATATGGTTGCACATAGGCTTCGAAGCATCGGTAGTGTTATCCGACGTATTATGGAGGCGTGCAGAGAGCGCTTCACGTGCGCGCATATCCGTGAGATAATCCTGCGGTGGCGTACGCGCAATTAGCGATAATTAGCTTTGCGTCGCTCGTTACCCGCGCTGTGTAGCGGCCGAGCGATCATCCAACAACGCCCCGTTCGCTATAGCTCGCTTGCGCGCGGATAGACGTTTATTAACCAGACAGTCACCTCTCTCCTTTGGCCTGTTGCAGATGCGGAAGTTACGGGAGAGCGAAAGGAGTCACCAGATTCGCCTGGCGTCCAGGATCGAGGAGAAGATCCACCACGATGACCACATGGTAAGCGCTTGCTGCAAGTTTTACTTACAGTAATATTTTTTCAAAAGTACTTTCGAGCTCGAACGAGCTTTCGAAATCGCGCACGAAAGTCACGTTATGTTCTTAGTAATAAACTATGGATGATAGTGAGCGTCTAATAATAATTTTTATTCGCATTTTATCATTGTAAAAGTGCTTTGAACCTACTGAAAAACTACAATAAATAAAAACTTTTGTTATACAGGGGGATCTCTGCAAAGTGGATTGCGACGAGGACGCAGCAGCGACGAAGTTCGACAGACTGCGCGAACTGGCAGTCGAGCAGCAGGAGGTCATCGAGGTACTCAGACAGGCGGTCAAGGTAATTTCCTGCGTGTCCGCAGCATCCCTCTTCTTTATTATCCAAAGATGAAAATGTATATCTCGAGGTGGATAAACCAATTGGGCTGACCCGTGAGCAAAGTTGCGACCGCGAGGTGCCTTGCTCGTTACTTTTAACTGAGTATCATAATGAGAAAGTTATGCTGCGTTTTTGTTAAAAATATTCATTTCAGGAAAGTTCGTTGTTGAAATGCTTCTGTGGGTCAGAACAGTCATCAAAGATCGTGTTAACATAATTTATAAAATATTCTATTATTTACCTTTACGGTGAACAAAATACGCTCTATCTTGGCGGTGTGCGAGCATACGGCATAACGCCGTTTGGACTGGCTCTCTCCTATCGCCTAAACTCTCTGTGCCTGGTTAGCGAAGATAGGTGGCTCATAGGCCCTTTTTTGTTTCTTTATGGATATTGCATCGTCTGAATTTTTCCCCAGGAAAAGGAGCGCAAGCTCGAGCAATTGTCAAACAAACGTCGCAAGGAGGAGTTTTATAAACAGTGGTTGGAGCTTGAGCCAGTGGCGGAGGTCGACGACGAGGACGAGCACCAGCAGGAGGAGGGCGACAGCGCACTCTCGAGCGCCCCATCTTCGTTGTCGCCTCAACCGAACGCCAGCCGCAACAACGGCGTGACGCGCGAGGCTTACGAGAACGTGCTCATCGAAATCGAGGAGCTGCAGACCAAGCTGCTCGAGGAACAGCAGGAGCTCTGTCACGCCAGGAGCCAAGTTCGAGACCTCGAGAAGGCTCTGCTGCAGGAGGTCAGTATTTACCCAGCGTTGAATGATACGTGATTTACAGTTATCGATTTTTTTTTTCATAGTTCCAAACAGCATTATTTTGTATTCTTCATATTTAGAACACATAAAAAATCATGTTAAATCTTTTTAACACTATGGCAATGCAAATTTATTGGATGTCACCTTTGTGTTACAGACAAGAGGCAGTCAAAACAACAGGCGCGCACTGAGCGAAAAGCTGCGCGTAGCGGAAGAGCGCGAGGCTAGCCTTATCGCCGAAATTTCAGAACTGCGTGAACAGAACGAACTGCTGGAGTTCCGCGTGCTTGAGCTCGAGGAGTCACCGAACCCACGAGATACCCCAGATCCGGCAGACAGCGGTATCGTCTCACCGGAGCCGATTCATCTCTACAAGGTGAGCTTTTATACATTCAACGAATAGTACTTTGAACAATTTTCCGCGTGAAGTCGATAAAAATAAGCCCCTAAGCTAGAGTTGAACTTATTTTTCTAGCATCGCACAAAAGAGTGATCATTGGTCGTTCTGAACACGGTCTGATCAGATATCAATAGGCTACGAGTGTCATTTCACATTTATCATCGTTACGCCACACCAAGAGTCTAATTAACCAAGCTCCATATTTCAATTTCGCGCGTGCAGACCTCTATCCATATAGAAGTTAGTGTCGATTAATTACACCTTTCTCGTTGATTCTACCCGAAACCAGTGAAAAAACGCAATTACTTACATCTTGGCGCGTCGCGGTAAGCGACTCCCGGAATACCGGCAATTTATCAAGAAAGCCTCACACCGCACTGGTCGCGTCTTTCCTTTTTTCGCCGCGCAGCTTCAAAAGCGCGAAAACCGATCGATTCTTGAGCCAATTAGCCATAGAGCACAGGCTATATGCATAGCAGCAGCGCCTGCACCACCGGCTTTCCAGGGACCATAAAAGTCGGGAGGACGGGGGGTCTACGGCGCGTTTCAGCGTTATGGAAAGTTGCAGGTTGCCTCTCGCTCCATGTCCAGTCGCCTTTACGAGCGGCGATCTCTCATCGGGCCGCTTTCCCACGTTTTGTCCCGCCCCGGCGTTTCACAGTCGATCGATCCGCGACGCGATCCCGGGTTATTTGATTAGCGACTGCGTTCAGCGCTCGCTGATTACTCGGGTATAAAATTTTTACGCGCTTTTTGCCGTATCGTCGGCTCTGCGCTGGTTATGATCATTGGGATAACAAGTGGTTGGCTCACAATGCATTGAATTATCCTTCGATTTCAGGACCACCAATCGAGCAAACACAGGGACCGCGCGGTAGCGACCGTCATCCCTTATACTTCAAGCTACAGTCATCCAGTCCTGCCCATCGATCCTCAGAAGGCACCGCTGTCCCTGCAAGAGAGTGGAATCTTCGAGGAGGAGGACGTCGAGGAAGAGGAGATCGAGGATCACGTAGACGATGAGAGCAAAATCGAGTTGGCCAGCCAGAGCACGCAGACCGAGGCTCCGGCCGGCGAACTGCTGCAGGAAGTCCAACGTCTGCAGGAGCTCCGAGCTCGCATTCAAGAACGCGCGGCCAAGGTGCCGCCGGTGTCGCCGATCAGCGACCGCAAGAACGAGGCCCCCTGCGACTTTGCACTGGACGTCACGCCTCTGCGCGAGCGGATTCGCGAGCTGGAGGAGCGACTCAACGCCCACGAGTCCGAGCGTCGGGTCTCGAAGCAGCGCGAGGAGGAGTTACTGGACGAGAATTATCGGCTGACGGAGAAGACTTTCTGGCTGGAGGCCGAACTCAAGAAACTCCAGGAGAAGCTGAACGAGGTGAAACTGAGCAGCGACGCAGAGACCATGACCGATCAAGTGGTCCGACGACAACTGGCAGTCCAGACCGATGTTTACGAGCAGTGCCAAGTCGTGGACAATGAAAACAAGACCGTCATGGACGACGTGGACAACAGCAGCGAGATGTCCAGGTGTCAGAGACTCTACACGGCTGCTATTTCGAACCAGGACGAGAGTGGCTCAGCTCAGAGCTTGACCAAGGCAAGCCTAGACTCAGACTCAACGTCCAAGAGGCAGCCTTGTCTGGACTGCAGCGAGCTGTGGAAGGACTGCGACGCGCGAATACACAACCTCGCGAGTCTACGCCAGCAGATCGCCAGTTTGGAGCACCGGGAGAGCGCTTTCTTCGAGACTTTGCGCCAGGCTGACGCCACCTGGGCCAAGCTCGAGGCGGACTACGAAGCCAAGCAGAAGGAGATGAACGAGCGACTGACGGCACAAGTCGAGTTGAACCGAGCTCTCTTCGAGCACCTAACGAAGCTCAACAAGATGGCCGAGAAGACGCTGAAGGACCGTCCGGAGGAGCCGATGGAGGTGGACGATGACGTAACAGCGAGCTGCAAGTCGGATCTCACACGAGCCACGCAGACGGACGAGCTCGAGAGCTGCAGGTGCCAGACAACACCCTCGCTCTCTAGATCATCTTCCTCCGCGACGACTGGGCTCATCGTGAGAGCGGACTCGTCCAGGGTGTCGACGATCTCGCGGACGAGCATCACCATGGCCCCAGCCGGATGCGACGATATCGACGTAAGTCTTCGAGTGATGCTGTGTCTCGCCGTCAACTGCTGCCTTTTCTTGCTTAACTTCGTCTGCTTTGCACTAACCAAATATCCTATGGCTGAGAAAACCAGGGCTTGGGTTTAATGCTTTTTTTTGCTTTCGCTTATCTTTTTTTTGCGTTCATTGAAACGGCTTTCTTTGTGATTTAAATTACTTTCAAATCGTTGGTTATTTATTAATTAAATGTTGTATATGTTTATTGGAACTATAATGTGATATATTTCGTTCGACGTTATAGTTTAT
The DNA here is from genome assembly GCF_009193385.2 of Nasonia vitripennis. Classification (NCBI taxonomy): domain Eukaryota; kingdom Metazoa; phylum Arthropoda; class Insecta; order Hymenoptera; family Pteromalidae; genus Nasonia; species Nasonia vitripennis. Next base: position 22,149,438 of record NC_045757.1, on the reverse strand, counting down.
ACCGGTTCATTGTAAATAGCTGTTTTCTCTTACTATTTTAGTTGTAAGTTTTCATATTTAACATTAGTGATGCAACTTTAATACCGCTTTGTTATGTTGTTTCTACGTATATTTCGCGGGTTAAATTGCGTTTATTTGTTTTTGGTGTTTTTTTTCTGATTTTTAACTAAATTAAATTTGTATCGTTATGTTATTTTTTACTGTACTCAACTTTATAGGAGCAAATTATTTAATAATTAATGTTTTAAAAATTTGGCCTTGTATACTAAATGTTTTGAATTGACAACGTTTAAATCAATTGAGTTTCGCATATAATTCCACTTAAACGGGAAATAAAGACGTATATGCGTTCAGTCAGTACCATATTCTGATGGTGTAATTAAAAGTTGGATATGCGCCAGAGTCTAATCGCATGTGCGATATTCGTTAATACTATTTGTTCAGCAAATAAGAATAATAAAGTAAAAATGTGTTCCTTTTAATAATCGCTTGATAATTTTTTTGCATGATCTACTAACACCTTGCTTGATTTTGAAAAATTGCACACCACGCACAGCAGCATTTGTATGAGAATACAGCTGTAGATCTCGCGCTAAATAGTAAAGTGCAAATGTGGTGTTCCTTTTGATAAACGTAAACCGTTTCTCGCAAACAGACGAGTACGATACTCTTGGCAGCGGCTGATCCTCCTGCGGAGATAGCCACCGAGGCCAAGGAGGAAGATAACGCCCAGCCCTGCGCATCGGGCCAGATTCCGAATCCAGCAACATCAGCTGATGCACCGCAGCGAGCGGATCATCAGAAGACTGAGGGACAGCAACAGCCGGAGGCTCTCGTCAGCATTGACGAATCCTCTAGCGATAAGAAGGTTAGCAAGCCGTCCAAAGGTGCGGGAATGGTGCGACAGGGGATGAGCAGTGTGCGCAGCAAAGCCATTAGCTTCGAGCGCAACCTCGTAGTCAGCTCGGCGCGGAGCCGCCGCCGCTTGACCCTCTATCAGGAGATCTGCGTTTGATCTTGCCGTTTAACGTCGAATCATTTATACGAACCGAACTTATATCATATTTTATATGATTACGATTTTTTTTAATTTTTTTTTTTGAGAAAGAGAAACGCGAAACGAAAAAGATACGAGGATCATGTTGTTTTGACGCGCAGGCAAAGTGAAAATATTATTGTTTTACAGAAAACTAAGCTTGATTTTTTAATGAGACTGCCAGAAGTTTACTTTGTGGGTGAGCAGTGTACGAAGACACTGATGGCTCGTAAGTCACAGTAATGGTTCTGCGTTCTCTGTTTAAACTCGCCGCTGTTGCTTATTGATTTGACGTTAGAATAACCGATGTGAAATAAATTTCGCAGTATACGACGCATCGAATATGGAAATTATTGTCTGCGTTTCTAGTACAACTATTTATGAGGCTGGAACGATTTACGAGTCACTGCTTACGCTACAAGGCATAGTTCTAGTAAACAAAAGGAAGCTTTCTTTTTAAAACGCATTATGTTTATGTTACTTTTTATGAAAATATTTTGAGCGTTTTGAAAAGTTCGAAAATTGGTTTTGCGCAGTATTAGAACTGTATAATAAGGGCTGGTAAAACCGTAGACCGATGTTTCATCATACGACCAAATGTATGAAATTCGAACAAAAAAGTAGATATCGATCGACTGATAAAAATGCATAGGCTTTTTAAATTCGTACGTTTAATTAATAATCCTAGGAAAGAGTTTACAACCAGTTTTGTAGACTTATGTTTAAATTACCACATTTGATGAAAAAATCTATTTATTTTAAACGAGTGTGGAGACCTAAGCTTATTGAAATAAGCAGTAAAACGTTTCGAAAATTGTTTAGAGGGTATATTGTTAGAGTAGAAGAGTTTTCAATTATTATAAAATGAATTGCGAATTCCTTACGAGCGAGACATACGTTAATTATCATTGAAATGAAGAATAACGCATCATCCAATCAACAGAAAAGTACCTAACGAGAATATAAATTATGTACTGATAATATTTCAACGATTGTTATCGAGCTGATCTAGAGGCACACGAAGATCATATCGCCAAAAGGCTTTAGGAAAGGATGATCGCAGGAGGACAAGATGCTCGAAGAAAATCTCTAGCTCTCTCTGTATCGTGGACTTGAAAAATCCTGGCTCAGAGGCTCGTTCGTATCTGGCCCAAGGTCAGTTTGTCAATTTGTCGCCCTTTCCAACCTCGGCAAAAATATTCTTATTCCTATATAGCCATGGCATTTTTTATAATTTTATATGTTCAGATCTCAAGTTTTCTTTTATTATTTTAATCCTCCGATCATAGTGTTTACCCTTTCAAATCCAGCAATCAAGTAGATAGTGTCAAGTTGGATCATGCATGTCTTTCTACAGATTAAATCTTCTCGAAGTTCATATACTTTTTGAAGATTGAAATTATGGTATGCGAATTTGAAGCTTTTCTCGCCTAATGCGCCCGCTTAAATGTATTTACTCTTTCATTTTTGCATAATTACTACTCGTGATGTATTTAAGTCAGTAATAGAGGGCTAAATTCGCGATGAACAAGTCATGAACGTATTTCAGAATTTCAACGTCGTGCTTGAATCATAAATCTTACACGATTGCGAAAAGCTTCATTTCTCATACAAATATACACAGAAAAGTTATGTTATGCGCCTACTTGACTATGTGTTTGGTCTCACACTTCGTAGTTATTGTTATTTCCTCTAATCACACAAAACACACTGCCAACTCTTAATATGTATTTTTCTTCTTACCTCCACGGCGTATGTTGGATATTTTCCTTATTGCAATTCTCGATCTGGCTCCAAAAAGGGATACTTTAGCATCTACATTTCAACTGAACTCAATGCAAGAAGATTCACTGACTTACGTTCTAATTAATATACACAGTCACAGTTGAGACGTAGTTGAATGTGACTGATAAACACTGGTCGCTCTTTCCGGTCGTACGGATCTCTTGCGTTCATCTTTGCCTAGGCAAAACGTAGTAGTTGATAATCTTGCGGTGGCGGGGCTTTGCTATGAGGCTGGGAGCTTATTCACTTGCAATCGAGCTTTTGAAACGAAACCTAGTTCAAACGCAGCTTTTGTGAAACAACTACTTATTAGACGTGAAAGTTATTCAAGCTGTGTTTCATAATAAGAATAATATTACCAGTAATTTTGGAAAAGCTAACCAAATTGCATAGTACGAAAAATATAATATTTTTGTACATTATTATTATTGAACAGCATTATAGCATAAGTGACTAATTCACACCTAAATCGAACTGAAACTACTTACATTGTAATTGACAATAAGACGATAAGAAAACATGACTTTTTTAATTTTTATTGAAAGTAAATTAAATTTTGTATTGTTTTATAATATTATTATAGATCAGAGTTGCATTGAAAAAAAATATCGATTTTAATGAATATTTTCAACTTTATATTTTGTGTATATTATAGATGATTATATAATACAGTTAAACTTCAAATCATGTGAAAAAGTGGTGGCCACTTGTGAAATGTGACGCTAAATCTCAAATAGTTTGATTTTTCGACTTCAATTCGAATTACTACAACATTTTCCACAGCATGAATAAATTAAATGTGAAATTAATTTGAACCCCGCATTAATTTATATTGCAAATATACATAATTTTCCTTACTCTTTTATGCCGTAGTTTTAGAGTTTATTTAATAAAAATAAACTTAGTACCTATTGTATAATAATGACGAAAATTGGCAGCGCAATTATGGAAAAAATTGAAACGATCACTGAAGATTATTTGTAAACATTTTTAGAAATCTGTCAATTTTTAGTAACATTTTAATGATTATTACTTTTTAACATTACAAATGAACTAGAAAATTTATTAGTTCGATGTTTTGCAGCAAATAATCTACTTCCGATGGAGATGAAGTTCCTTTACGAGAATCAACCGTTAATTTAAGAGATTCAACGACATCAGGTTTTCATTCACGCACATCGCGTTTCCTGCGAGCTGATAGGAAACTGTAGTTTCAAAGCATAAGATGAGGTAAAATGATGATATAATTATCAAAATATTATTACTCTTCACATAAAGTTGTTAATAGTTTTTTTCTATTCTTTTAGAACGAAAAGAGCTGGCGTTGCTTGGAGAAACCAAGTGCCGACCAGAATGGGTGCGCCTCGCTGTTAAAGTTTCCAAGCTGTTTAAACGAGCTTAATCCCCAAGTACATCAGCGAAATAATCAACGTCGATGCAGTTCACGGTGACAGCGCGACACTATCTGACGGCTTCCATATCGCTCGTCTAGTTGGCGCACCTCTCATCTGCTTTTCTTCGGTATCCAGAGTGAGCTGCGTTTCGTCGAGTTATGGCGATTACTAGGCGTCTGAACCTCGTGGGAAATGCGCAAGAGTATCCTTTATCTGATTTCTTTTCGCAAGATTTTCCGACTTTTAACAAATACGACATTTTATTATACGACAGACCGTCTTTGAATTGAAGATACTTTACGTTTATTTTAGTTTTTTTTAATATTTTATTCTGATCAATGTCAAAACTAAGCCTTTTATTATCGTTGTTGTTCTTGACAAATACATGAAAGGGGAATAGAAAAAGGATAGAGCTATGAAAACCTGAAAAAAAATGTTGCCGAGCTGTGATTTTTCATGTCAATTACAACGAGCAGAAGTACAATCATTTTTATTTTGTTATTCACGCATTCTAAAGCTTCAATTGCATTATTAATGGATTTTGAGCAATTGAAATTTCATACACATTAAGAGTCCATTAAAAATGAAATTTAGGCTGATTTATGTTTGCAATTACTAGTTTTTTGTTCATAAAAATGCGTAAATATGTTTTGATAAATACCGATTTTTGACATTGCATGTCAATATTTGGTTTAAGAATAAACGATCAACTGTATAGTGCATTATGATTATGACATTTTTTATCAAAAAGCGCTGCGTATTATATAAAATATGGTAATATACATCAACAACGTGTTTTTCTCTTTTTTATATTTGATTATATAGCAAAAAATTGAAAAGCTTTTTTGCAATCCAGTTTTTGAAGTCTCACAATTGCTTATTATCGATATTCAATAATATATTGTTTTACATTACTCATATGTACATACATGTATAATGTTCGTGAGTCTTTAAATCTGCTTTATATTCACAAATTTCAATTGCAATATTATATCAAGCATAGAGAAGTTCCAGTAATGAATTGTAAAGAAATCACAAAAGTCTTTTTAAAACTGGATTTCTTAATGTATTTAATGCGTTTATATGTGCTTCCACATTGTCACTTGTCGCATGCGCTCTTAACCAGATATTTTTAAGTCAAATTCTCGATTTTCGAGTTCTTGTACGAAATTATAAAAAAAGTTGGATTTATTAACTACTTTTTTTTGCTTTCCTAAGATATAACATTGTTATATGTAACAAAATAGTTTTTTACTAATGTAAATTGAAATTGTTCAGGTACGCATTCGCATGGATATACTTTCGTTTAAGAGTACGAAGTCCTCGACAAACCCTAATTATATTAAATTATGCGTGTTTTGTGTACGTGACAAAAGTAAATCTCAAAGAGATTAAAAAGTTAAAGCTGCCGAGAGTAAGAAGACAAATCAACGCCGCGTATACGAAAAATCCGAATTAGGGTTTTTAGGTACTGTATCTAGTCGATATATTTTTTTTGTGTGAGAATTACAAAGTAAACACGGCGTTTCAATCAAATTTTTCTTCAATAAGGACGAATAGCCTCGAGATACGAAAATTTATATTCTCATATTGCGTAGAGTTAATGTACATTTGTATTAAAAGTATGGTACGACGTTTTCGAGCGATTACGAAAAAATCGCAGTTTTTAGTTGATAAGTGCCTTTTAATATGTGTATCTCGAGAGCACATTATTAATTATGATATATAAACCCAAGAAAATATGGTTTCATTTTCTAGGCGTTATTTCGTCGAGGTATGATTAACGAGTTATTTACTCAGTTTGCAATACTTGTATTTTACTGAATAAAATACCTATAATGATACTTATCAATTTGTGTCACACGTGTACACGTTTGTTACCTTAAACACACATTTTCCTATCAATGAATTGGTCAGTTCCATTCAATTGAAATATTATCTTTTTTTTTAATTTAAGTTATATAGCAGAGGTAAAATATGAATAATGTATTTGAACATTGCCTTGTATTTTCCTCGGACTTTTTTACTATCAATGTAATCATTTTAATTAATTTTTTTTTCACTATTTATATTTCGTTGACGACATTCTCGGCACTAAATTATATAAAAAGATCGTAAATATAATATAAATTATATTTAGATAGTTACTGAATTGCTTTCTCTTACAACAAACCATTATCCTCACTTATCAAGAGCCTTGGAAGGCGATTTTGAATTTTCTGGTTTTTGCTGTGAATTTATTGCAGTACCCATTAATAAAGATGGCAGCGCGTACTCCATGAATTTCACCCTTTCAGCAAGGGCAGCTTGGCGCCTCTCCAGCGCTGCATACTTCTTTTCATGCTGGCTCAGCAAGTGTTTCCAGTAACTGTTTTTGCTCTTTTGCTCACACCCGTCTAATTTTGAATCATTATTCGCTATGCATTTTTTCGTCTCCATTACTTTGAATTACGATAATTAAAGTTTCGTCGTCAAATAAACTAATTTATGAAGATACTGGAATTTTAAAAGAAATCATAAGCGTATGTTTCATTGAGAAAGGTAAAATTTCTTAACAGCATGCATAGGCTTACCGTAGGTTCAATGGCTATAACGAATTGACCGCGGATTCTAATAGTAGGTTATAGGTCGAACGTGAAATTATCTTGTATTTGCCTATATAACTATACTTTGAAAATGTAAAATAGAATTCGAAAAATCGTCTAAAAATTTTTATTAAAAAAAAATAGATACTTCGCCATAGAATTAAATTATTTTGACATTTATGGATAGATATTCTGCAATAATTATTATTAGAGCATGTTTTTCATAAAGTTATGACCAATACCGAAATATAATTTTAGATGCTACACCATTATTCTAGTTGTATATCTATATATTCAATTGTCTGAAACGTGTAACATATTTCATAACCAATTAATATCAGAAGTGCATAAATTTATTGTTGAGTACAATGACTTTGTAAAATCAACCGTTGATAAAATGTTAGTTATTCAAATTAAAAAGTATAAGTGAATACATTAGATTATTTATTTGGCTGGTAAACTTTTAAAATAAAAACTCAAGTTGTATAATCTTTGTAATATGAAGAAGATGGATTCGGTCACCAATGAAAATCGAGTAAATTCTTATAACTGTATCAATGTCATTCAAAAGTATTACTGTTTATTTTACCGTCATAATTAATGGTACAATTTTCGTAATTCCAGAAATCAGCCAATGAACTTATCAATCCCAAGGATAGATTGCTTAAAAACATTAAGCTTTCAGATTTAGCCAGTAAATTTGAATATGCTCTCGACAGAGTAGAAGTAATCTAAACATTTATTCTTAAATATGTGCTACTATATTATGTGATAAAGCATACGAGTTTAAACAAACATGTAGCTTGCATCCATTTTAGGAACTTGAATTACACCACTTAATTGAACCAATAAAATCAACAGCCGAAAAGCTACGACAATTAGAAGAAGTAAAGGAAAAATTGGCATGTGATTATTATGATGATTATCCATGTGCTAATAAAAATTGTTGCAATGTAAGCAAACATACCCGCACGCATTTACCTTCAATATAATTATGGATGTGCTTACAATTAAAATTCTTCACATAATTATTAAATATTTTTTATCTTCAATGATTTTATTAAATCTTCATATCCAGGCGATAAATGTCAGTCCAACTGCTAATAAAGAACCGTTAAAAGCTAATCAGACAGGAATCATTTCCTCTAAAAATGAACCAATTGGATCTTATCCATCAGACGATTCTTGCAAATGTTATAATGCCGACGGTGTTAGATCCTGCCACTGTGGTTCTGAAGAAACTGTAAAAGAATCATGCGGCAAAAAATTAATATCGACCCTTGGAAGTAAAAACATAGAAAAAACAAGAGGTGGAAAATGTAATCCGTGCAAATGTTCGCTCGATGAATCCGGGAAAAAAATGAAAACCTTGGATTGCAAATTGGCCGCAAGAGCGCGAAAACGAAGGCGATACGAAGAGCTGAGGTTGAAATCAAACGAAGCATCGCGACCACTAACTGCTGACGCGAAAATTCCAACCGTGCCGGATATAGACGATAATGAAGACGTAATTGTCGAGAGAAGAATTTCTAATTCTCGCTTTAATATACAAACAAATTTGAACAATATGAGTCTGAGCATAAATAAGGAAAACACTGTTATAAATCACAAAGCTTATATGAAAGTAAAGGAGAAAAACCAGGCAACCTTTTGCAATTTGTCCAGCGAATCTTCAACGGTAGATTAGCTATTATTTTTTTGTTTCTGTTTGATAATTGATGCATTCGTGTACATACTTTTTTAATTGTGTCTTCCAGGAAGAGTATGAATCTGATTGTTCTAGCGAAGAATTCTGTTGTGGGAAAAATTTCGTCAATGAAGCTTATAGTTCTTCTTTCAATGGTAATTTGTATTATATTTTTCCCTTTTAATATATAATCATGATGCATATATTACTCGTTTTAATTGATAAAATCTTTCTATTCTTCGAACGGAGTATTTAAAGTAGTTATTTTCAAGTAATAATATGATGCATTATTTTATTATTCATGCGTTTTTTTATAATTTATATTATTTAAAAATACTAATAATATTAAATGTCTAGAAGAACCAACTCTCAGATGTTTGGCACAAAAAGATGGATTTTGGAGGTCTGATGCAGATGTAAGTTAATATTATAATTATCAATGCCCTTTCAGACTGTTGACAAATATTACACAAAAATATTCACTTATATTTTTACTGAAAATAGTAGTGTTTTAGTAAAGGAAAATATAAGTCAAATACTTTTAGAATATGCGCAGTATTAACAAAACTGTAGGAAACTTATTGCCACAAATAAAAATATACGCGTTTGCATTTTTTTTTTAAATTGCAAGAGTTCGATGTCCAAAACTCACAAGGAAATAAATTTTCTTTTTTACAAGTCAGATAATAATATGAAAGCCTCGTAATAAAGAAACGTATTTTGTCGATGTTACAACATCATCATACCATTGCCACCACATGCCTGAATAAAAATGCGTAAAGTATATACGAGGACGCGCACGCCAAGCATCTCTTGCAGCATTTTTATTTTCGACTCGAGTCTGTCTCCGGTGACTGCGGTAAAATAGCAATTCGCAAAGAAGTTTTATGGATCTCGCGCAGCAATATACACAGCGTCGCGTCTCAACGTCAATAACCTGATTTCCAGGCGCCGCTAGTCAGAAAGTTAAAAAAAAAAATACTCATTTTTCTCATCTTCTTTCTCGGGGCAAGCATTTATGGGCTGCCACGAACCCGTGAACTATTTTCCGCCTCTCGAAGTTATGTAAGTCCTGTCTATATGCAGTGCGTCGCTTTGCAGCTCGGCTCTTGCGGTTGCGGTCGGCAAGTCGATAAGGGCGAGAACAAGAGCCCGTACTGTCCTTGCGGATGCGGCGATGTGATGGATCTGCCCGTGGATGAATGCGTGCAAAGGTAGGTCATTACGATACTTGACGGCTACGCGCCCGCCGTAGTACAGCGAATAAGCAATTAATTTTGCAGAGGCGACTTATTTGCGCTGTGCAATCAGGCACGCGTGAAAGGCTTTGACTACTTAATTAAATGAATGAGTAAAGTGTCTATGTAGTACTCGTTTTTTTATTTTGTATATATTACGTAAGTATAAAGTTTCGCGACGAAATTTCAAAAATAAGATAGGCACTTTTTTTTTATTTTGGAAAAAATTTTTTTTTTCAATGTTAAGGATATTTTCCGCTATTAAAATTTAATAAACGTTCTTGCATAAGACGTAAAACGAACGCTGTGTAAGTACAGGCACTATCCATGGGAAAGCTATTAAGTAAATGGATCAAATATAAATACCAACTGATTATAACGCGTACGAGAGCAAAAATGTTCTACTTCCTCTTAGTATATAAACCAACATATTCTTGTGTATAATTGGCAAAAAATATATTGAATGAGTTGTATAAGCGTTCGCACAATAATGAGAAAGTGATCTAATGATCCTATACAAAGTTTAATCGGACAATATTATAACAGATCTCTATGTCAGTGCGAAAACTGCGGCAAAGAAATAGCAACGAGCTGGCCTTCCGCAGGAAATACCGAAAAACCAGTCTCGTTGGATGGCTCCATTGCACGACAGCAAGTCGAGAGAGCACTGGAGATTGAAAAACTACCGAGAGATGGTTGCGTCATTCCTTACGCAGGTACGACAATGTCTCGTTGAATCCCTTTCTTTCTTTAGCTTTTATTGCAGATCGTAACTTTAAAGCGTTGATGCCTTTCCGGGATGATTGATACTTTTTTCTTGGAAGTTGTTCGTTTTATAATTTTCTAACGGTACTTGATGTAGGTACTTTTGCATCTACTGCTCTTTCGTGTTCTTGGATGTCATTAACTATTCAGAAAAGTTTCTTGGGAAAGAAAACCTATTTTGTTTGGATATTTGGATATTAAAAAAAAAATATTTTAAACTTTGAACACCTTTTTTTCTTTTTTAAATCTTATAGTCCTTTTTCATCATTTAAAATGTCTAGTCTGAAATTTCAATAATAATAATAATATTAATAACCATACCGTTAGACCAATCTTTTTTTTATTGAAATAAGATTAATGATTTTTAATCAATAATTTTTGCAACAATTTATTAAATATAATATCTACTCTCATATATTGCTTATCAAAGATATAAGAATGTATATCGAAGATTTGGAAGCTCAATGTCGTGAAAAGGATAACATCATCACAGAACTGACTCAGGCTCGAGGCTCTACACGTCCACCAACGTACATTACTTGATGGAATTACGTTTTTTTTCCAGCACTAGGTCAGTATTACTTTAAGTACGGATTAATATATTGGATAATCTAACGTGATGATCGTTTAGGAGCCAATCAATTTTTTAAATCAGTATTTATGGATTTAGGTTAAGGTTATATTGGAAGCAAATTATATTATGTTTTATAAAATAAGACTGATAGATGATGTGTTTTCATTGTAATCATATGTAAATTGTGACTGTTACACATCTAGCAATTTTGTATATTATTTTTTATTACAACTATAATTTAATATTGCAAAACCATCATATTTTTATAATTCTTCCATTTCACAATGCAAAATTAAAAGACAATAAATGTGAGTGTCTTAGTAGAATTAAGGATTGAAAGATTTTTAGCTTCTAAGTAGTATTTGAAACTGTTACAATGCCGCTACCCTAAGCGGGTCTTGGGCGTTGTCGTCCAGATCGGACGGGTGGGTGCCTATCACCACTACACAGCGCGTCCTTAGGTTGCGGATAGAGGAACAGCCCCTGAGAAAGAGGTTAGCTACGAATAAATTGAATAAGCAGCCGCGGACAGCCGATAGGCACAGGCGTGGGTGTGCTGAGCCCACACTGTCGAACGCATTCATCTAGAAACACTATGCAAGCACCACAACAACAAAAACAATTCACATTATCTCTTATCTCTCAATCTATCTCTTTCATCACACATTACAATAATGGGCAAAAATCACGCTGCCGAGAAGGATGCGGGAGCGATGACAACTGCCCCGAAAGGGGATGTGTAGAATGATTCGTCACTTGGTCTTACGCGGTAACGATGCCAGCGAAAACGCGTGCCTTGCAGGGGGGCGTTAGGATGCGAGAATGAAACCGTAGTGTGTCTGACGACGAGGTGACACTGTCCTCGTCAAAGTCGGAAAGGTCTCATACTTAGTTCTAGAGAGGTATGGGGGTTATCACCTCTAGAACGGTGGACTCACCTGTGATCGGAACAGGATCCGAAGCGCGCGGGTTTAACATAACATCATGGCTCAAAAAAATCAAATCCGAACCAAAAGGGACTTAAGGGTCGGAACTTGGAATGTTCGCAGTCTATACAGAGCAGGTGCGTTTAAAGAACTCGTAAAGGAAGCTGATAGGTACAATCTAGATTTGGTAGCAATACAGGAATCGCGGTGGCCAGATGGCGGAGTACTAGCATCGGGTAACTTCACGTACTTGTATGGGGCCAGGAGTGGGGGATCTCTAGGCACCGGATTTCTCGTAAGCAAATGCATCATACATTCGGTTAAAAGTGTCAAATCCGTCAATGATAGGCTCTCGTACATCATTATCGAAGGTGAATGGTATAGATATGTATTTATTAATGTACACTGTCCTACGGAGGACAAAGAAGAAGAAGCTAAGGATCTCTATTACGAAACTTTAGAGCAGGTAATCGACCAGTTCGCGTCTTACGACACAAGAATAGTATTAGGCGATTTCAATGATAAAATAGGTAGGGAGGAAATGTTTAGGCCTACTATAGGTAAGGAAAGCCTGCACGAAGCCAGCAATGATAACGGTATTAGGGTCATAAATTTCGCGGCGGCAAAAGATCTTATAATCAGAACTACGTGTTTTAAGCACAAGAACATACACAAGGCAACGTGGACATCGCCGGACGGGGCCACACAGAACCAAATTGATCATTTCCTCATTGAAAAAAGACGTCATACTAATGTTCTTGACGTAAGGGCTTACAGAGGGGCAGATAGCGACTCGGCCCACTTCCTAGTAGTAGCCAAATTAAGAGCTATAGACTAGTAGCGAATCAAAATAGTAAGCGAGCAAACAAGGTAGAAAGCTTCGATATTGAGAAACTACGAGATAGAACAGAGCGAATTAGGTACCAGATAGAAATTAATAACAGGTTTCAGGCACTTGAAGAAGCAAACACATCGCCGGAGGGGAATGACGAACCGACTAGCTTACGGGGGGACATCGAAAAAACGGTAAAAGAGGCCGCGAACAAAGTACGGGGTAAAAAGAAAAGCCAAAGAGCAAACCATGGTTTGACGAAGAGTGCGAACTCTGGTTTGAAAGGCGCAAAAAGGCTAAATTAGATAGCTTACAAAATAGAAGCGATAGGACCGTAGAAGAGTATTCTAACGTAAGGAAACAGGCGAGCGCGATCTACAGAAATAAGAAGCGGGAGTATCAAAAGAATCTTATTAGGAGAATAGAAACTAACAGTAAGGAAAATAACCCCGCGAAATGTACAGAGGGATTAACGCCATCAGAAAGGGTTTTAGGAGTAGAGCGCAATTGATGAAGGACGAAAACGGGGACCTCATAACAAATGACAACGAATTACTGTCGCTGTGGATAAATTATTTCGATAAATTATTAAACGTGCACGAAAATAGCGAAGAATTAGGGGACGAAATTCACACTGCTGAACCCCACGTGGAGGAACCGAGCTACCAAGAAGTAGAGGCCGCGATTAAAAAACTAAAAAACAATAAAGCCGCGGGAAATGACTCTATACCAGCTGAGTTACTCAAATATGGGGGCGTCGAGCTCACTTTCAAAATCTATAAACTAGTATGTGCCATCTGGAAAAATGAAACAATACCCGAAAATTGGAAGGAATCTATCATTATACCGATTTTTAAAAAGGGGGATAAGACAGACTGCAATAACTATAGGGGTATCTCACTTTTAGCAACGTGCTACAAAGTTCTGTCAAACGTAATACAAGCTAGACTCACTCCATTCGCGGAAGATATAGTAGGAGATTATCAGTGCGGATTTCGGCGCAACAGATCGACGAGCGATCAAATGTTTACCATAAGACAGTTGTTAGAGAAAAAGTGGGAATTTTGCGAAACCATGCACCAACTATTTATAGATTTTAAAAAAGCGTACGACTCTATTAAGCGAAGCAAAATGTAGCAAATTCTAGTACTTCTCGGTGTACTGAAAAAACTCGTGAGATTAATTCAAATATGTCTGAACGGAAGCACGGGAAAGGTCCGAGTAGGCGGTAATGTATCAGAACCCTTCATGATACGCGATGGTTTAAAACAAGGAGATGGGCTCTCTACGGTGCTGTTCAACTTAACGTTAGAGTATGCCGTTAGAAAAATGCAGGTTAGCCAGCTGGGCGCAACGCTTAATGGAACAACGCAGATACTAGGCTACGCAGATGATTTGGATATACTGGGGGATTGTAAGGAAACGGTAGCAAGAAACGCGGAAATCCTCATAAAAGCGGTGGAGTATACAGGGTTAGAAGTATGAGTGAATCAAAAACAAAGTACATAATTGTGGATAAGCTAGGCATCTGCAGAGGGGAGGAAGATCTCAGAGTTGGGAATTTTACTTTTGAAAAGGTTAGCGAATTCAGGTATCTGGGTACGACCATAAATGATAGAAACGAGATTAATGTCGAAATAAATAAGAGACTCCATTCGGGTAATGCTTGCTTCTACGCCGTGAGTAATTTACTTAAGTCGAGGCTGTTGTTAAAAACGTTAAAATAAGAATATACATGACAATACTGCCGGTGGTTCTGTACGGGTGGGCTCTCACTAAGCAGGCGGACAACCGTTTTAGGGTATTTGAAAATAAAGTCTTGCGAAAAATATACGGGCCGAAGAAAGATGAGGAAACCGGGGAATGGAGGAGACTACACAATGATGAGTTACACAATCTGTACGCATCACCAAATATTAACAGAATAATAAAATCACGCAGATTGGGATGGGCAGGGCACGTAGCGAGAATGGGAGACGACCGTACGGCAGCGCGTGTCATGAAGGGCAGGCCGATGGTAACGCGACCTCTAGGTAGACCTAGACGTAGATGGGAGGACAACGTAAAAGCGGATCTAGTAGAAATAGGACGGGTGGGTGTCGATCGGAGAGGTGCATCTTGGGTGGGGTTGACACAAGATAGGGCAGCGTGGAAGGCTTGCGTAGATGAGGCGATGAACTTTCGAGTTCCAAATGCCATGTAAAAAAAAAAAAGTAGTACTTAAAATGTTACAATTAGATTTATTTGCCGATCTTCTATTGTGATGTCAACACTTACTAATTTTCTTGTCAGTTAGTTTGAATTAATGCTCTTTTTATACAGGCCCTTTTCAGGCCTCGAGGTTTACATAGCTGAAATACATGCTTTTTGGTTGCAGGAAGCAAAAGAAGCGTCTAAAAAAACATGAATAGAATATCAGGGCATCCTTTTTCGACCAAAGTAGGTGGCTGCATTATACAATCATAACAGAAGATGTAACACTGATATAACGAGATGCTTTCGATATTCATATAGAGTATTACATTACGACGAAGTTTTTGTATTTGCTATACATGAAGTAATAGAAGATTTCGTGGCTCATCCTTTCGCTGTTATTGACACTTACTTGCTTTTGAACGACTTTGCTTTGTCTGATACAACTTCAAGTATTATATGCTTCAACTGTTCGAGAAAACTATTACTTACCGACGATTAAGTTTTATAGATTTGTGGTCACGCTTTGTTTTCTTTGATCGTAGAGAATTGTCAATGAAATAATAATAAAAAAAGTTTTCTGGTTCATTGTATTGTTTATTTGATATCATAAAAGTACACAAAGTATAAAAGTTATATACAAAATTGGTCATATTCTGCATCTTTTTACATAGTTTTATACACATGTTATATATATATATATATATATATATATATATATATATATATATATTCCAGTTTTTTATTGCTATTACAAAATGCACTGATAAATTAAAGTGACTAAGGCATTGTTTAAATTTCATTACTTTTCTAACGTAACATATATGTTAATAAAATTATTAATCGCATATACACATCTTTTTCATGTATGAATATAGCGAAAAATTATAACTATCATTTAATTTCTATAGGAAATGCGTATAATAATAGTATAAGTACGTCTAAACACTAATAAATTAAATATTCATCAGTACATTCGTAAAAAAATCATTCACGTAAGTTTATTCAACGTGAATATTTCTTGGCACAGAGAATCTCGTAAGACATTAGTTTTTGAATCTTTAAAATATTTTTATGATTTTGATATTTCTCTTTCTAATATATTTCAGTAGATTGAACATGAAAATAAACTTTTCAATTTTTTAAAATATGTATCTATATGAAGTTTGAAAAGTAAAGTAGCACAATATTTTTTTTTAATACATGTGACATCTTATATTATTGAAGATAATACCCCTTAGAAAACTTATTATATTATCTAACAAATACACTTTAATACCCTGATTTTTCACATTAAGTACATCCTTTGTATAATGGTATTGTATAGGTATTATAGTCACGGACAAAATGTGGCACGATACTAATAAAACAAAGGTCTAATCGTTGTATATCGAAACAATCGGAACATTTTAAGCAGTTAAAAAATATAGGTAAAACAACTTATAACCATCTTTAAATTTTAACACATAGAATCACCCATTGCAACTGCTGTGAACCGCGTGAACTTCTTTTCAACTAAACTGATTTAAGACGTGGTATAAAGAAGAACTTCCTTCTATCTAGCAAATCTTCGAGGCTATTAAGATCAGGTAACACGGAGGGAATTTCAAATTTAGCACTGTTAGTCTGTGGTCTTCTTGTAGTAAAATAAGGTTTTCTAGGTTTGTTTGCTTGTTGACGCGGTGTATAATAAGACTCGGTTGTGGTTGTATCTTTAGGGTAGTATGGATCAAGCTCTACATCGCTAACCGGAACTAGCTGTTTTGTTGGAATGGGAAAGATAGAAGCTTCTGTTGCTGAAAACTTGGGTCTCGGAGTAGTCGGGGCCAATCTTATTAATGGACTACTGTTGAAAGACGAGGTGGATGGCTTGTTATTTTGAATGGATCGGAGGGTTTCCACATAAGGGTAGTCGTCGTTGTGAAAATTGAAGTTGAATCTTGCGAAAGGTGTAGATTCGGGCTTCGGGAAAATTGGTGGTTTAAGGAAATTAACAGGTTTCGGCACGTGGAAGCTTGAATCTGAATCCCTTGCAAGTCCTCGCGCTTTAACCATGTCCAGCACCATTTTAGTTCTGGGACTGAAGGTCACAGGAGCGACCGATACTTTTTCAAAACTTTCATTGCCATCGCTACTTTTGAAAGCATCGAAAGAGTCTCGGTTGAATTGTGAATTGTCGTTTTTCATCGATTCAAAAGTGTCTTTTTGAAAGTATACATTATCATCTCTTACGTCTGGAGGTACTAAGAAGGAAAATTCATCTGGTTGGAAATCATCAAAAACTTTCGATATCCTAGGTGATTCCACTGGTGGTTGGAGATTTTCCGAAATGGTAGTTCTCGGAGTAGTCGATAAAGAATTTCTTGTTACGGTTTCACGAGATCTGAATGGGGAGGGTGAATCTTCTTTGTGATTTGTATGGAATGTTTTTTGGTGATGATCCGTCCTGGAGTAATCGTCATGTGAATCTCTAGAGCTGTTATGTAAATCATGTATTCTTTTAGCATTATGACTTTTCAATAATGACCTGCAATAACTTTTTGATTAATTTTCAGTCCAGTTTCCGTAATTAAAATATATACATTTTTACTGTGGGCACTGGGCTGAAAATTCCTCAACTAAGTCTTCGAGTTTTATCATAAATTTTACTAGAAAGTAAATGATCAAATGCCATAATCGTTATTAAAAATACACATATTGTTCACGACGACTTACTGTGTTTCGGTGTTTATTGATCTTCCAACTCCAGAGTCTCTATTTTTCAAAAACACACTGGAATTGAGAACGAAGGTGGGATACTTAGAGTTGGCGTTGTTCTTAGAATCGGGATTGATCCTAAAAGATCTTGCGTATCCCTTGGCGTTAGTTCCTTCCCCACGAGGTTCTACGAAAGACGACGGTGGCGCATCGTGGTTGTCATCTAAATCGATCCTAGAACGCAGGGGAGCGTTGTTGATATTCGCTTGACAATCGACAAGGTAGGCGTGATCGCAGACCATCGCGTCTTGACGAAATGCTGTGTCCTCGGGACAGTAGTGCGTGAAGTGGTTGCCATGATCGTCGCATGTGTGATATGCCCTGCAATTCGTACTTGCGTCAGCGTAGAAGCCCATCTGACGACCAGAGCAAGAGAAATCTGACGTCACCGGCGGTGGGGTTGTGTTCTGAAAATAAATAAATTATATAGTACATAAAGCTGACATTATTCATATCAAATTTATTAAAAATAAAATGGAAACGCATTTTGAGTTACAATTTGTTTGTACAAGTGGCGCCGTGATAAGTACTGTATATTGATAAAATAAAACGTTGATCATAATTTAATATACTTATTTCGCGCTTGTCGAATTGAAATTCATATTTACATCGTTGATTAGTATTCATCTGATTCCAAACTCCACGAGGGCCCAGGGCAAAATTTCCGTTTTAATACTTTTTAAATTAGATTTTTATAATGGGATTTACAAGAAAAAACTATACGTATAGATTTTAGAAGAATAAAGGTCAAGTATGAAAATCAGACAAACACTTATGAACTAACGTGAAACATAAAAATTCATAATTTATTTACGAATTATATTGGATTCCATCCAGTATGGACGCACCATTCAATATAAGACGAATCGTTATATTTATAAACTGTTCAGTGAAGGTAGTGTTACTCATCTGGCAATGATACAAAGAGTTATTTGTAATGATAGAGTTTATAACGGACATTGTTATGAAATACCAATTTAAACTTTATTTGAATTCTGGCTTATTGTTAGCCAGCTGAAAGCATGCAAAGTGGAAAAATTATTATTGCTAAACCTGGAATGTCGTGCGCAAGAAATAGAATGCTGTTTAATGGCAATTATTGTAGTCAGGGTAGAGTGTATAACAAAGGTCCTAATTACCGAGCGAAAAAGTACAATTGGATTGGCTTTCGCAATAAAACTCTTGATTGATTCCTATGGCCATGTGGAAGTTCCATTATGTTCTCTGACGAAACAGCAGATTTACGACATGCGTGTGTATAAGCGGTTTCTCATGAATCAATAAATCACTCTTTTTGTGAGGAAGTTCAGGTATAGCACGAAATTTTCAAACGATTTTGCAGGCTATTGACAACTTGTCTATTATCCCGATGTCAATTTTTTATCGCGCTATAATGTTAATATCTTTCTTAAATTTCTTTCGTGAAATTCAAATTTTAAATCGATGCGCACATTCAAAACATGTTGAGCTTCATATAATTTACCTATGCTTATTTATGTAATAAGCGCTTTTACAGTCGTTAAGAAAAAGAAGATTGACCTCAGGCGAATAGAATGTAGGCATCCTTGCGAATTCCATCTTTACTATAATATGTATACATACAGTGCTTGTAAAATGACAAATTTACATATCTTTAAGGATTTGCATGATTAAATCGGAGATCATCAATGTGCTATTGTTCAGCGAGTAAAATGTATTGCGTGCACAAGGACAAGTTTACCATTTTTTTTACTCATGAGATAAACAAAAACTGTATAAAAATAGTAAGCATATTTTGATCGATAACCGATGGAGCTGTATATAACTTTGAAAAACTCATTTATAATAATATATAGTTTAAAAGTAGCAGAGCAATCGCGAGCAATATTTTTTACAAAATGCTTTTATACGTGTATTATATTCACTACTACAGTTTCTCACTTCTGTTGAAGTATAGTGAACGGGAAAAATATCATAACATGCCAGGCTTAGTAATAGGAAAAATAAACTACGTTCTTATATTACCAACGCTTTGATATTGTCATTTAAATTGAAGACGATGCACCATGCAGTACGATGTTCTTTATCGATGTCTCGATTATGTCACATGGCCCATTGCTCTTTAACCTCTTGGAGTAGTTAAAAATTTCTTCTTTAATGCAGCGTCATTATTTAAAATACAAATTTGTTTGACTCGCTTGATTTTCGCGACGAAAGTTACATAAATCAACAAATTTTGATTTTTACATATTTTGACAGGAAGAAAAATGCAGCCTTATTACTAACAACTGGGGAGACAGCCATGAACTAATGACACTTATTTTCATAATTTTGCTATTAATGCAGCTCGTTATACTTACGTAATATTATCGCGATAGACATAAATCTTTTTATAACTGCACGGTTTTATTATTTGAATCACGAATTTTTGCCCGCAGTCGATCGCTTCGACAAGCTTGTTAAACGACCGTATAAAAATAGGTCCAATAATTTTCTTAATAGTGCGTATCGATCGTAACAGCACTTACTTAACGCTTGAAACTTTTTGCTCTGTTTCATTACACCTTATCGTAACAGTTATTTCTGTTTGCAAGTGCAGGAAAATTATTTTTCTGCATTTCACGAGGTAAAAGGGCAAAATTTGAAAACGACGGTACTTACGAAGGACTCCTGAGCGGCAGCGGCGACAGCCAGAACCATGCAGAGAATCCAAGCGGTGCCTTGCTTCATGATGTCGAGCTCCTTGGGCCGAGTTAGGACAGCAATCTGAATAACGACGTCGCAGCCCGATCGATCTCCCGCACTAGCGAGTAACAACAACGCGAGCTCTCCCGGTCGCGGGTTCGGTAGCGTGTGGCACGCGCGATCCTCTCCGGCGCGTCAGATGAGCCAGAAGTGAAAGTGAAGAAGGTCGAGTCGGAGAAGTGCTCGCGCGGGAGGATGCAATATGTATTGGCTCCTCTCGCGCTCTCCGTGCACTATGCCCTCTTCGCTCCTCTTCCTACGCCTTCGATTATAGCCGCTCTAGAGCCTGCATAATGGAAAGGGAAGGGATTTCGAAAAAAATTAGTCACGTGCACGCAGAGCGCGCAGTTGAGTAATGCGAGATCTCATTGGCACTTGTCACGTGGGACAGTAGCAGAGAACTTTTATTGTTGGGGATTTAGGGTGATTAAGGGGATTTTACAGATTTCATTAGAAGCGAAATAGTAGTGCAACATTTTTCAATGCTGCGCGCGTGTATGGATGGACATGTTTGAAAAAATGTAATCTTGTGTTCTAGCTTTGTTATGCCCGGCTCAGAAAAATGACTGCAGGTTAGTTTTTACTGCGACAAATGCAATAAACACTTCTGTATCTAAAACGTCGAAATATATGTATTGTTTCGTTTCGTGAATACATTCAAGATCAAAAAGAAATCAGCACACAAACCCTACCTATGATTAAAGCTCCTGGAATTCAAATAAATGTGCCATGCACAAGAACAGTTTCTTATCGCTTCTGGCTCCTTGACAAAAACTATCATTGGCGCGAAAAGTGTTATTGTAGGCAGACACGGGATATATTTAGCAAACGTTAATTTTCCGTCTGATGATTGCGGTGCTTTACTTTCACAAAATATGCGTTGTAAAAAGAAATTGGCGAGTAGAATACAAGGCTATAAGTATACGGTCAGTGCTACCGAGCATTAAATCGGATCTCGTGACACTTTTCTCGAAAAAATTAACAGAAAGTTTAGAGAGATAGCGCAGTCTCAATTATTTGTGATTCTATATCAGGCCGAGATATTATTATTATTTATAAAGTGCAATTCTCACATATACTGAACCTTTTGAATGAAAATTTTCAATAATTAAGTGCGCGAAAGTTGACTGCAAGAAAGTTTGGTGTATATAGGCGATTGATCAAATACTGTTAGGTTCGACATAAAGAAAAGTGCAAACTAGAAACTAGTGATATGTACGTAAGAAGGATGCATGTAATAGGTAGTAGGACATGTACGTATAGTTACATATTTCGCGTATTGGATAATTTTGAGCCGTGACGAGGCATAATATATGCAATATGTTAAATAACGTTAGTCTATACAGATTCTTGAAATAAATTATATGGGTATTATGTCGTTTATGAAAGCTCATACTAATAAAGAGAATTCTAATTTTGAATACTTACAATCCTAAATTGACAGTATGAACATCATGAAATCAAACGAAAGTCTCCCCTATTATTTGATAAAAATTCAATCTGGTCTATCAACAACGTCTCTCTTACATTTGTCCCGTATATCACGCGCTGCGTCAAGTCACAGCGCACTTGAAGAAACAGCTGCAACTTCCAAATCAAGAAACGAAAACTAGCAGCTCCAACTTGCCGTTACGCTGTCGGCGCCTCGCAAACCACACAGGCTCGTATTCAGAGGATCGAGCGCGCCTTTAGCGCAAAGTTTGAAGGTCGCGGTGCTGCAGCTGTCGTGATAACGTCTTGCGGGCGCGCGAAAACTGCGATACATGAACACAACTATTATAGCGAAAGAGAGAGACAGAGAGAGAGAGAGAGAGAGAGAGAGAGAGAGAGAGAGAGAGAGAGAGAAAGAGAGAGAGAGAGAGGCTGTCGTCGAGTGTGTATAATAGTCGCATAAGCTGCAGGAGTCGTCGCGGAACGGTTCGCTTGCGCGCGTGTACGTGAAAGGAGCGCGAGACGCACTAAAAACCGCGCTTGTTCGATTCGTCGCCCTACCCGAGCGAGGCGCTGCAGCGCGACTAGCTTTGCTGAGACGTGTATAGGTGTATAGACATCGCGAGAATGCCGTTTGATTTGAGGCTGCGCTCGATCGCGGTTAAACGTATAATGGCTGCTATATACTTTTTATCGATATTTGCGGGTGAAAACGTCTTTTATTGGGGTTTCCATTGAAAAGAGCGCTAATAATGGGAGAGTCGCGCGCTAGCGAGTGAGCGGCCTACAGCTTGCCGCATAAAAGTTTGCGAGGCAATGGGTTAACGCGCGCGCAGCGGAAAGACTTTATAATAGACTCTGCGCTGTGATGTATAGAAAGAGAGTTATGCTTCCACGTTGATCCAGTGTGAGGCCGGATCGATATCCGTTTGATTTTTAAGGCCGTTTATCCGGGATAAGCGAACAAACAATAAATACTCTGTGTATAAATTACAATTACAGGGTAACATTGTACTATAACCATGCTCACGACTTTTGATATCTTCCTTTCCAGGCTCTGATCGATATTGAATCTCTTGGTTTGAGATGATTGAAATTGTAAATTTAATCAATATATTTCTGGGGGTATTGCCATTATCTATGCGAGAAACGATGGCTTATTGTTTCGCGATACCAATTAATACTGTAGGGCTCAAATAGAGCAAGCTGGAGCAAGTTAATTCGGTGGATATTAGACGAAATAATATTTAAATCTGAACTTATATATATATATATATATATATATATATATATATATATATATATATATATAAAAGTTAAGAATAATATTACGTAGAATCAGCAATTGCCATACAGCTATATATGCTATTATTTTTCAAGCATATTTATGAGTGTAAGAGTGTATACAAAGTTTATGTACCGACGCGTCTTATTGTGACTGATAATAATTTTTTTTATATATTATATGCCTAAAATTTAACTTTACATGTACATTTCACGAATTTCAAAATTTTCACGTCCGTCATTTTCAATAATCATTGTTTGCAACACGTGCGTCAGCTTTATACTCTCGCGTGATGCCCATCAATCATTGCTGGAGCTGTGTAAAATAAAAGTTTTTTCAAACGTATATGTAGGTGACGACGTCTATATAGACGTCTAACTATCGCTACAATGCAGTATTTGTACCGGTTGTAAGTTGTCTATGTTAGTATAATATTATAGAGTTTCAAGTTTAAATTTCTATAAACTAAAACACAATTGAAGATACAGCACTAAAGAAAAAATATTAAGAATCATATAAAACTATAAAGTCCCTATTTTTTGCTCATTCGACCTATAGCTATACAAGTGCTTGAAAGGCAGGAAAGTAATACAATATATCAACAAACAAAAAAATAGCTATAAAACTTTCGAATCATTCATTTAAGGTTTCTTTTTATGAAACGATACGCAAAAAACGTGATCTAAGTGAGCAAAAATAGTTGTAGCATAGAAATTTTTACTTCGTATATGCTATGTCAAATTTTGTTCTACAACGCAAACCACATTTGTTTACTGGAAGATAGTTTTTATTTTATTTTTTATTCAACAATCGCATACTTTTTTGCTTGAATAGACAAATAGTGTATATTATCACGTTGATGTAGGTATACCTATACGATTAGCGAATTACTGCGAATGTATTATTTGGTAAAGCAGCAGCTAATATATAGTATATTTTAAAAAATGAGGATGCACATTAAAAGTTTACTCATCATATATATTGTACAGTCGATGTTACTGAGCTAGAAAAACAACTTTATAGTATAGTTGTATGAGTGTATGCTTATGCGTACATGTATATATGTCATGAAATTTTATGGAAGGTAAAAAAGTCATTTATAGACAAATGTTCTACTTTTCGAGTGCTATCGCACGTAGCCATCAGAGGAGATAATTCTTGACGCGACGGCATATTATTATGACAGCACATCATCAGCAATAATCCTCTTCTAATATATAACTGTGACTTCTTTTAAAGTGACGATTCACAATGGACAGACAGTAGTATAAATATTTGTTGTCTCTTTTAAAAGTTACCGTATTATCACACAATAGTTAAATCACTGCTATAACAGCAAACTACTTAATTGCTTGTGATGATGTATCGTATGTGAAAGCAAGTATTTAAGAGCGTCATATTTGTTGTGGTACAATCGCAATGCGTTTTTATAAAGTATTCCGTTAAACACCTACATATATGCGATGTAACATATACAAATACTATATTATTACTTTCTCGTTCAGCCGAAGTACCAATGGAAATAGTAGCACATTTGTGTAAAAACTGTGTATTTGTCTGCACATTTATCTGATTTCTTTAATTTACGAACATCAAAACAGACCTATAAACTTGAATCCTTTCAGAAATTGTGATTTTCAAGTAATGCGCGTACACGCGTAATTTAATTCAACTCGTTAATTTAAAATTGTATCTAATTGTTTTCAATTGATATATAATGACAAAATTCTTGCGAATCAACGAATTTGACGGCCACGATACATTATAAGCCATATTTGTATTGTCTTATCAGAATTTAAAATAGATTGAAACGGAAAAATTTAACCATTATTTAATAGCAAGACAATGTAGATGGAAGCACTTCTTGAGAATTACGATTCCACAACTGATTGCACTTATAGGGTAATTATTATTTTTGACGAATCTTAAGTACTCCTTATTCTAATTTAATTTGAGTACAAGTATATTGTTAAACCAAAATTCAGGTATCAAATCATCAAGGCATGATTTTTTACAACTTCATACATACGCATATTATTTATGAATTTTCGAAGAATCGAGCTGCATACATTCTGAAATTTTATTATCGCGTAATCACATCGATTCGTTTAGTGACAGATCAATTAGTGCACAACATTGTATACGGAAGCCAACTTCTACAGAATATAGAAGACGTTACGAGAATCACGTGCGGCACATCGTTGCATATACAAACGCAGCCAAACTCTCGACTGTCTTATTGCACAAGAAAGTCGAGCAAGTACTTACAGATTACTGATTGCGCTGCGATATCCTCGGCGCATCCGCAAATTATTCGATGCCACAAAGCGGACTATAGCGTAGAGAGCAGCTATAGCTCGCGGCGCTAAGCGAACTTACGAAACTCTAGGGCCTGGCGCAACAGGAAAGCTGTTATATGAGAGCATGCCACTGCGCCAGGATATCCGGATAAGGTTCTTGTCCGCAGTGAGCACTGCATTTACGCAGGACTCCTACTTCGATGCATTTTATATTCTATACCCGATGTAATAGGAATAATGATCAGTTCCTATGCACGGTCTATTTGTAATAGACGCTCAGTTTATTTGAAAAACTACGTTCGCGAATGGTCTTTTGAATAAGTATTTGGCGCAACACATCTGTCATGTACTTATTCACTTTTAATAGAAATCGCACAATTTTTATCTTGAGGGACACGCATTATGTCGTACGTAAATTATGTCTATACAAATTGTGTTCAATGAATTTTAATCAGCGTATTATTAAAATAAAATGGTATAAACTAAAAATGTTCAAATAATTTGACCTAAAAACGCATATGAAGCGATTGGTATAAGTTTGAGCGCCGCATTAAAAAGGATTAAGCCATAACTCTGGGGTTCTTCATTCGATGATGAACTTCATAACCGGAGAGACTGTCTACAATTCCATATGAGAATTTAAAATAGTACGTCATTACTAAATCATCTTTACATACTCATTTAAAAAAATTGAATGCATAATATACTGGCTAAGTAAAAGTGCGATTATTAATTGTGTTATATATTATCCAAATTCGTGCACACAAAATTTTTAGCATCGTTTTGTATTTTTGTTAGAAAAAGCAATCCTGGATAAACAAATAAATAAGTATATTATCTTTTTGTGAATTTTTATACTGGACCCAATAATGTATGCAGATTTTAATTGCGTTGTCTTATAAGGAATGATCTTAAAGTTACCAATTAACAATATCTTTACAATTATGCATTCGTAGACGAACAATGTAGGAATGGATTTTAAAATAATACACAGTAACATAAGTTTTGATAAAAAATGTTAACTTTTTTTAATTATATAACTATAATCTGGCAATTTTTGCAATACATGAAGCACAAAATTTATTGAATTCTATATAGCTTACTTTACTGAAATTAACCAACTCTAAACATCAATGTATGTTTATATTAGGACTTCTATTGTTGACAAATGTTGATTCAACATTAGAAAACGCATTATGTGAAATTAATTCAAATTAAATAACTAAATATTTTTGTTTCAATATGCACAGCATATTTTAACATCATGTTTAAAAAATATTTTTATACATATATGATATAAAAGTTAACGTAGCTTTTGATTGTTGTTACGTGATGCGCAGCATCATTAATGGAATGCTCTTCTTTTAACAGCGCGGCCATGTGGAGGAGAATCATCCATAGTTAAATTTCGCTTTTTTGGATTTTTTGGTTCTATTGCTTGTTCTTGTTCTTCTTCAGATTCATCGTAATCTTCATCGGCCACACTTTGCGAACTATTTTTTATGTAATCTGACATATCTCTACGTTTAACTAAACTGTATCCTCTAAAATTACAAAAAGATCGTTATAATTATTATGCAGTCTTTTAGTAATAAGAAGATTATATACATATGTATTACATACTCAGGGTTTCTATAAAGTTCTTGAAACATTTGCTTTCCGCTTAAATTCGATAATGAAGAAATAAATTTTTCGTCGTGACTTATAACAATTAACTGGAAATTCTTATGATTTTGCGCACGTAGTTGAATAACTCTATCAACAAAAGACAGTAATAAATAAAACGTTAAAGAAATTATAGGTTTTATGATTAATTTAACTCACTTAGATAAGGTAACGGCCAAGTTCGTTGCGTTTTCGTCATCGAGGTTTGTCGTAGGTTCATCTAATGCAAGGACAGCGCAGTCGCTGCAAAATGTTTCAGCTAAGGCCATTCGAATAATGATAGAAGCAAGAACCTGCAAAAATTTTGACCCATGATATCATTATTGATTATTTTAACAAGTTTTTTATATTAATGCTCACCTTTTGACCAGCACTACATTTGCCTTTCATATCCATTTCTGCTGATCTTTTAACTTGAACAAGTTTATAATTATAAGAGCGCTTTTTATCACCTATACCTTCGGTAGTTTGTACTCTAATTTGAATTGAAGTTGTATCAGAGCCACTATATATTAACTGCCACAGCTGACGCATTATTTTGTTTACAGTATTCATTCTTTCTTCGTGAAACTGTATCATAGCTTTATCTAAAACCGTCACGTACTCTTTCAAATTTTTTACAGCCTCTTCTTGCACCTACATGTATAGTACATATTAGTTAATAAAAAAAAACTAACTTTATCAATAGCAGTATAAAATAGATTATGAAGCATACCACTACTTGCAACTGTTTTTCCTTGTAATTGTGACGAGCCATTCTGTACTTTTCTTGATTTAAACTCTTTTTATAATTTCTTATAGCAATTTCCAATTCACCCAATGCTCCTTTATATTCGTTTTTCTGAAATGTTATTATATAGATGTAAAGAAAAGTCGTTTTTAAAATGATAATTTTCTTATTCATACCTCTTTCTCAAATTTGTCTTTTTTTTCTTGTAATTCTTGGTATTCCTTTCTTAATTTATTAAATTGCATATTCTCTAACGTAGTTCGATATTTAGTGATTTTAATATTCAAGTCGTTAATAAATTCTTGTTTTTTAATTAAATCCAAATTATTTTCAAGATCTTTCTTCCCCACTTCTTGAGATCTACATTGTTCGTCTAAGAAACGAATGTGTTCCTCTAATCTTGCCTTTTCTGCTTTCATTTTATCGCATTCTGTTTTTGTTTTTTCAACATCTGTCTCGATTTTTTCCAAATTTTCCTCTAACTTACTAGCCATAACTTCTTGTACTTCTTTCTGAACTGTTGATAGTTCGTGAAACTCCGTTCCACTAATAGATTTGAAATTCATATCGCTTTCTTGTTTTTCACGATTTTTTCGCTTAAAAATAAAATGGTTAGTTTATGACGATTCTTTAAATATGAAATATTTCAGTGTTATTCAAATCGATACCTTAAGATCATTTAATTCCTGAACTTTGCTTTCCAATTCTTCATCAGCTATAACCAGATTTTGTCTTAAAGACTTTAAAGAGTTTTCGAGATAAGTTTCTTTTTTATACAAATCATTTACTTTGTCTTTTAATTGACTTGATTCTTGCTGGCCTTGTCTGATTTTTAATACTTCCTCATTCAGTTTATTTTTCTGTTCTCTTGCTCTACTCACTTTTTCTTGGCCACTTTGCAGAGCTAATTGAGCTTTATCAACGTTTCTTTCAACAGCAGAAAGCCTATCTTTGAGTTTCTGTCGCTCATCTTGAGCTTCTTGCATGGTTCGATCGCTAACTTTACCTAAAACATTAAAAATAACTTTAATACTACATGAATAGAAAGAAAATTAAAAAATATATACTCTACCCGCTCTAGCCATTTCGCGCTTCTTAGTTTCAATCGTTTGAGTTAAATGATCCCTTTGATTAATGTAACTATCCAATAAAATAACATCTCCGATAATTGACTTGTATATACACAACTTTTCTTCAGGTTCCGATAATATAAGACGTAAAGTTTCTAAACTTTGTTCGGAATCTTGAAGTTGATTTTTAATTTTTTCTACATCAGTTCTGTAATTGAATATGTAAGAAGATAAAAATAATGGCACAAAAATATGTATGTTAAATAAAATGCATTAAATAGATTTATTTTAACCTAAGTTTGGGTAATTTATTGTTTTCAATTTCTCTTATCTGGTCTCTCACAGGTTTCAACTGCTGTAATGCATCATAACGAGCTTGCTCTTGCTTCAATTCCTTTTCACAATCTTTCAAAGCTTGAGGACTTTTTCTAATTTCTGAATGCAACTTTTGCTCTAACGAATTTTCTTCGGAAGAATTGTGAAATCCTCTGTCACATAATGGACAGCACGATTTTTTCTTCAGAATTTTCAAATATTCTTCATACATTGAGGATTGACTTGCATAAATACCTCTTTGATCATTGAGTGCTTTAACTTTTCTCTCTTGCAATGCTAACATTTCGTCATAGTCATTTTCCTGGCATTCGAATGCCACTTTTTCCTTGCATGCTAATAAATAAAAGTTGATTTGTTATGTAAAGCAATATTTTGTACAATATAAATAATAATTTTTATGTCAATTACATATCAACAATTAATACCTTCAAGTTCAGATACTGTTTTGGATAGCTCACTTTCTTTGTGTTTCAATGTTGTTTTATACGTAGTAAATTTTTGCTGCCCTTCTTCAATTTGTTTTAGTAAATTTGTCTTTTCTGCAGACTGAAAATATTTTTTGAGCATATTATGTATGTTTATGTATAGAAAATTTTGTATACTTCAATGAATAGGAATACATAATTACCAATGACTTTTGAATTTTCTCTAAGCTATCTTTCAATTTTTGTTGCGGAATTGCGTTACTGAATAACAAATTTAAATTGCTCTCATTTTTATTTCTTAAGACAGAAATTTCCTCCTCTTTTTTCAGCAAACTGTTTTGATGCAATTCTAATTCAGCTTGTTGGGAGCTTTGTTTATTTAAGAAATTTATTTCGTTATCTATATTATTTAACTGGTTATTAAATTCTTTCTTATTTGAAGCTTCTCTTTCTAAAGTTTCTCTGATAAATTTCTCGTCAAAATTTTGAACAACTGTATTAAAGTTTTCAGTAGCATTTTGCAAGTCTGCTTCTAAACTGTCCAATCTGCCACCGTCTTCATCTACCTACAAATGTTCATTTGTCAAAATTACTAATACTTTTATTGTAAGTGTAATAAATGTTATTTTTGATATAAAGTACTTGTTTTATTTTTTTTCTCAATGTATTTATTTCAAATTTTATTTCGCCTCTTTCTTTTTCCTTAAGTGACATTTCTGAATCTATTCCTGTTTTTTCACTTCTACAGGCATCTACTTCTCTTTGGACATGTTTTTCCTCTTGTTCAAATTCTTGTGCTCTTTTTTTCATAGCTATTGAAAATTCTTTAACCTTTCTACTGATACGTTCAATATAATCTTTTGCTTCTGTACAAATATACAAAAATAAAAACATTTACTTAGTGGAGCTTGAATTGAAAAAAAATAATACATTACCTTCTTCAGTGACTGAATCAACTTGAGGTATTTCCCAAGTTTTGAAAGCTTTTTTTAAAAGCTCATTACGCTTTGTAATCTTTTCATCAAATGCGATTTTTTTCTGTGTTAATGAACCTAATTTAATTCTAGCATCGGCAAGTTTTTTAAGTAGAGTATTTTCACAGTGCTCAGTCTCTTCTAGTTTTTCTTCAGACTAAAAAATGGGATTACATTATTTAAGCATTTTATATAACAATCATTATTAATTTTGTCTCTGAAAGTACCTTCTTTTTTATTGTAACTTTTTGAGTTAAATTTTGATCATAACTATCCAACTTGTCGACTAATTCTTCTTTAGATCCTGTGTGCAACTGTTTTATATGTTTTTTTAAACTTTCAATATAATTATTAGTTACTTTGTAGTCAGTTTCGACTTTATCTAGAACATTTTATAAATCATATTAGCATAGTTTATAATTAATATATAACGGTACTGAATAATAAATTTACTTAATTGGTCTTCAAGTTTCTGGTAATCAGATTTAACATCTAAAATTTGTTTCATTCTTTCTTCGAGAGGTACCACAGATTGATCGATTACAGTTATTTTATCCTGTACTTCTTTTTCCCTTTGTTCATTATTCCTCAGTTTTGATTCCTGGTCTTCAGCTTCATTCAGAATTTCTTTGAAAGCTTCTTCACGAGCTTTCAAAGTATTTATTTCTGAATTCAGATCTTTGATGAGTTTAGTTATAGTATCCATTGCTTTATTGTATTTGGAAGTATCAAATATTTCATCAAATCGATCTTTTAATTTTTTGCCATCCTCTAAAGGCCAATTTGATTCTTCTTGATGACAAAAAATGACGTAATTCAAGATTGGCTTAGAAACTCCCATTGCAGCTAACATTTCTCGATCAATGTCAGAACATCTATTAGTAATTTGTATTTTCTGTGAAAAATATTTGATTGTAATTGTCATGCATACGCAAATAATTAAGTGAATAATTTACTGTATAGCATAGTTACATCTTTGGTTCGCGCATCTAATCTTGTGATTGTGTTGTCTAAAGCTTGAAATTTCAGAGCTCCAGTTTTTTGGCGCGATACCTGCATAGTTCTAATAATGACAAGTTCTTGACCTGATTTATCCAAAATTTTGGCTTTTACTTGACCTCGTACCTATAAGATTCATGAAATACTTGAAATATAATGAATAAAAATAAATAAATAAATAAATACAATACAAATTACACTGGAATTATTATTGAATCAACAGTTACATTAGATAAAATATAAAACTCAAACATTGTTTCGATCAAGTATATAAACTTTTTCAGTTTTAAAATAAATTTTCAAACGAACCGTGTGATTTAAAGTGAGTTTTGGTTCATGTACAAAGGATTTTCCTCTGTCAGAATCCGGCGGATACTCTCCAGAGGTGACGAATTTGAGAGCTTCGATGATCGTTGTTTTGCCGGTTCCATTTGGTCCAAGAATCAACGTTAGAGGTTTGGAAAAATGAATAAGTACTTTTGCTCTTTCGTCCCCAAAGTTTCGTATGCCTCGAATCTCGAGGTCTTTTATTCTCGACATCTTGTATTATGTGTAATTTTCTGTCCTGATGCTTATAGTATACCTTGAATATTCACGAACTAAAGGCACCAACTTAAACAATTTTTAACGAGTCAAAACACTCAGGCAAGCACCCGCAAACGTTTATGCAGAAATTTAAACTCATACGGCTTAAACTGAACATGTCAAGACTTGATATATCCTCCCTCCCTCCCGCCTGCCGCTCACCGCTGCGCTCCGACACAGCTGATAAGTATAACTGGAAAATGGGAACCTCATTGGTTGATGGAAAATTATATATATACATAGGTCTCGCATGGACAAAGAAATTTTTGAATTTGTCCGATTTTTCCCGCAAAAAATTTGTTTTTGGCTGCAAGCAACATACAATATACCTATAGGTACATACATATACATACACATATATTATGCCTACCTACACAAAAAGCCTCGTAATTAATAAAAAACAGACTCTTTTCTCCTAATGCCTCAGATTGAGGAATTGAGGATTAGGAGATGTATTTAAATTTAGTTTAGCAATTCTTTCTCTTGTTGTAAAAAGTAGATATAATTCATTACTTATCTTCACTCGATATAGGTATGATGGGACTACTGATATGTATACAGTATAATGGGAAAAACTATAGCTACGTCAAACCGAAGTAAAAAGCGAAAAGCCATGAAAAAATTTCAGGACTCTTCAAAACCAAGTAATTCTCTTTATCTTTTTATTGTGATTTTTTCACAATTTTTAAACGTAGACAACTTTTTGCTCAAACAATCATTTTTACCTCACCAGCGCTCAAATAAAGTCTTCATAAACTTGATCCTATAAAAAATCGCGAATTTCCTCCAGGATTGCGACAATTTCGTAAAAACTGACATTTATTCAATTAAAAATAAAGTCAGTATTTTCATTGTGAAAGGGCCCTATAAGCATTTTATTTTATTAGTTTCATCACTTAACTTAATGTTTGTGCAGGACGATTAATAATTGAAAGATCGCAAAAATATCGGCCAAAAAAAGTTACGCGAATGTTATCTCAAATTATGGTTCGGGATCTAAATAAAAAAATAATTAAAAATTTGTATATATATAGTTATGTAATTCATGTAATTCGTGGTCTGTACAGCTGCGCAGCTTTTTCTGCGCAGTCAGCCGTCAACAGTATACCTATACAGCTCTTTACAGCAGCGATAGAAGGAGAATTTTTTTGGCTGCATCTTGGGTTGAAAACTTATGGAAAATGAGTAACAAAATTACTGGGGCAGATGAAATTTATGATGTATCTGCCCGAGAAAGAGAAGTGATAGAATGGAAAGCAAAAAGACGTTTAGAATTACGTAATCTATATTTGCGAGAGAAACATAATCCAAACTCTCCCCACGTAGGCCATATAGTAAGTAGCCATTTTTAATAACCTCTAAATATCGCAAAATTGAATACTAATGTAATTGTTTTCTTCTTATATTGATTTATATTAATAGCGTTTACAAGTTCTTCCATGATTTCATGTTGATTAAATTGTCAACGACTTAATTCCAATAAATTTTATAATCGATTTTGAATTTCTGCAATGTCTCAGTTTTTTTGTAATTTTAGTAGTAAATTGTATTGATAAAGAATATAATGAACCGTATTTATTGTAGTTTGATCCAGCTGTTCAACGACATTATTCAACTCTTTTTTGTAAAGAGCAATTCTTTAGACCAACAGTCAAGTCTTTCTTGTGGAATGTTGTAGTTCTCGGTGGAAGCATGTTTTTGTTAGGTTGGCGTGTTAAAAAGTTTAGAGTAAGAAACTATTTATTACATATTAATTAGCCAAATATATCCATTCAAATATTTAACATAACTTTCATACTGGTTATAAGTATTTTAAACCTTTTATAGAGAAATCTCTTAATACAAATTTAACTTTTCTAGGATGAAAAAGAACATAGATTTGCCACTGGTCAAGTGAGTTACAGGGACAGAGAGTGGAAATTCGTATAAAGTAATTATTACATTTGAAAGCGTAGATATCATTACAATAAAAATACTGTTGATTACAAAAATATTGTTTTTAATTTCTTGAAAAATAACAGCCATTGAATTCATCTCAATTTGTTCAATGTATGTATGATCATTTGTAAACTATAATATATTATGTATTGAAATATGGAGAATTAATATGAATACAACCATTGAATGAAAGTTGGTGAATCTTGTTTTAATCAAACCTGTCATTTCAGAAATACCCAATTTTGCATTGATGAAATAACCAAAATAAAAAAAAGTAGTCACATAAAATTTTTATTTTATTAATGATTAGAAGATTAAATATTTAATATTTTTTTCTTACTTTATAAACGTAAGATATTTGAATCACAATATGATTCTATATTACATTTTAATCAAACATATACCTGTATGATACTTTATACAAATAATATTTTATTGTGAAATTAAGTTATAAACAACTTTATTGTAATTTTGAATTTAAGAAGAATTTTACTATCTATCTTCAAGTTGTTTATCACGAGCAATAACAGCATCATCAAATTTAACCATGTAAGTTGTTCCTTTATGCCAATGTGCTGTAACTTTGGCTGGCTGTAAAAGAGACATTTTTATTAGTATTTGTAGTTTAAAAGTTGAATATTGCTATCAAAATATTTAATTACTTACAAATCCACAATCGCATAAAACAGCTTCAACTATTCCAGCCACAAAAGATGCACAATTTAAACTACCTTTATCTTTAGGGACTGAAACAAATTTATTTACTAATGACTCTTTTTCAATGATGTAATAGGTTCGTTCATCATCATTAGCATGTTCCAACTTGTCAGCTTCACGCCCAAATAAGGATTTCCACAATGTACTTTTAATAAAAAGTAAAATGTTTAACAATTTTATTTCTCGTTTACCACCCTTTTCTCTTACAACTAATAAATCTGTTACACGATGACCTACTTCGGCACCCATTTCTGATAATCTGCAAAATAATAAGTTTATTAAATAAAAAATGATAAAGATAAGTAAAATAATAATAAAACATTTAGTAATTTAAAAAGCAAGTAAAAACATTCATTATATGTAATTACAATCTATAAATAATAATAGGTCAAAGTAAAATTACTTGTTTTGAAGTTCAGGAACCGTGTAAACTCGATTTTGACAATATTGAACTAGTTCCGAAAACAGAAGAGCATAGCAGCTCAAGCTAACCTCTCCTTTTCCTTTACTCAAAGATTTATCAAGAATACTTGTTCGTGGACGAACCGCTGATATCGTAATACTTGACATTTTTACAGTTAATTTCTTCACGTTCAATCTAAATGTATTATTCTTAGGATTGTTAGAATTTAACCACTATAAATAGAGAGATCGCTGAAGCCATTTAATTACTGCAACTATATATATATATATATGTGTGTATATATATATATACACACACCTATATGTATAATGTATATGTCAAATATTTTAATGTGTTCAATTCAATGCGTTTCCCAAATGCAAATCCCACCTTGATCTGCGCGCACTGACACAGCACTGGCCACACAAATAAGCAGCTCAGTCGCAACACTCGCAACTTCGCAAGATAAGTACATACATAGTCTACAGACGTCACGTAGGTATATGTATATGTGTATAATACAGTATAGTCGATACTTATATAGTGTAATTACTATAATGCGTGTTTACAACGGCGCAAGCGCATATATGTGTGATATATTTAAAAAATAGATATATTGACACTTTTTTTTCAATTTTATTGAGTTTGTACAAATATTTAACAAATAAATATTTCTTTTCAATGTATTTTTTTATCATTTGCTATTTTTCAATAGTTGCAATCCTTTCCCGTAAATACAAAACAGTTCTGTATTAGTCCTAAAAAATTTATAAGAAATCAACACAAATTATTTATTGTAAAAATGTTGAACATTTTTTCATATGATGTAACTTACATTTGATTTTCGCAAAGTGTTAAACCTTGTACATCAGATATGCATAAAGTTTTTTCCTCCACAAGTATTGAAGATATTTTTGAACCATCAACTGAATATTTATGTACAAGTAACTGTTTATCTGTTCCAACACTAACCAGTCTATTATCATTTAAAAGTTTTAAACCTGAAATCAAATGGAATTATTTTTATTTAATTTTTATAACTGTTTCCTAAAAAATTTGTTATTCATTGGGCTACAAAAAACCTGTAATTTGAGCATGATGACTAGAAGTGCTTTTCCAAGAAGATTTAGTTCGAATGAATAGATCTTCATTGCTTGTTAGAGTTATTTCAAATATTAATAAACTTAGAAGATTATCATCTCCACCTGTTGCTAAAATATATTCACTATCATTTACAACTTTAATATCAAAACTGTTAATTCCAGATTGATGTAAACTAATATTTAGTTTATCATCAATTGGCAAGTTTCTAATGGATACTATTTCATTTGAAGCTGAAAAATGCCAAAAGTTTAATAATCCATCGGTTGCCATTGACATAATTAATATTTTTTTTTTATATAAGAATGCATGAACTTTTAAAATACATCTACTTTTGTATGCCAATGAGTCAATCAGCTTTATTTCATTGGATTCAACGTTGTAATTTAGTGTTCTGAAAAATGTTATATTCAATTAAATTTGGTATGTAAATGGTAGGTATTGCTAAAAAAAATTGAAAGTTACAAATATTATTTGTACCTAAGATAACCATCCGAACATGCAATAAAGATAAAAATATCACATGTGTGATCAGGATTTCGTAAGGTACTTATGTCCATATAACGTGTTTCTGGGTCTGCATTATACATGAGTTCTTTGCCAACCCATATTTTGTTACGTTCTTTGTCTGGTCCATGTAACATGTAGGATAGTAAGTCTTTGCAGGAAAGATCTTCATTTACAAATGTACTCTCACTAAAATTAATAATTATTTCCCATATCTTCAGTTGTGCTCTTCCACCTCCAGAAAAAATTAAAAATTTGCTCATGTTCTCATAAATAGTCAAGCTAAGAATTGAAATACATTTTATACTTGATAAGTGACCATCGTAATTATTTATAAGTTTAAAATTTGGTTTTAGTTTTGAAGTTGATGAGTTGATATAATTTATATGGAAAGAACAATCTTCTCCTCCAGATATTAAAATGTTATGATGTTTTGAAAGTAATGGTAAAGTTTTAATACAATATATTTCTTTTTTATGAAATCCAGACTGAAAAAAAATTTGCACATTAATAATGTATTCAAATGTTTTATCAATTAAATTTAAATAGCAGTCTTACCAATAATGGTGGTATACATATTTTATTTAAGGGTATTGTTACTGTACAAACTTTTCTTTTTTGTATGTAAACAAATTTTATCAATTTATCTTTTATTATGCAATCCCAAGACCTATGTCCTCCACCACAATGAATTGTTAACAGAATTCGCTTCAGCCTAACATCATAAATTACAAAATCTTCCTAGAATTAAAAAACAGTAACATTTTAAAAAGAGCTATTTAATTTCTAACTACTTATCAACTTCTTAGAATCGAATTGCATCACCTCTTTAAATCCTAAAACGTAATGATTATTTTCAATTTTAAGCAATCGGCTGGCCCAATCCATTGGTGTACTTTTGGTGTACAGGAAATTAACAGTTGGAGTTATGCTATCAACATTAGAAAACGTATAAAATCTTAGAGTTCCATCACGTCCAGTACTTATTAGATTTGAATCGATGATTGAACACGATTGTACACCAAGTCTTCCGTGAATTTTTTTAAACGATTGCAGTGGATTTTTTGAATTATTATCTAGCTTGTATATAAAGATACTGCCCATTCTATCTCCACATATTAGAAGATTTTTATGCATGCATGCTGATGTAGTCCATCGCTCTCGACTTGGTGGCAATATATGTTCGGATAAAACTTGAATACCTGTATAAATAAATAAATTATCAAGCATCATAGCTTTCATAATTGTGCCTAAAAAAGTATGAATCAAATTTACCATTGGATACAAATTTGATAATAAGTAAAACTCCTTCTGATCCACAAGTAGCAACTATATCATGGTCCAACCATTGCATGGAATATATTTTTGAGTCCATAACTTTATATGTACAAGAATGCATCCACTTGCTTTGTGTTTCTATGTAAAAAAAATAATAATTTATGATTTCTTGTGTACAAGCGAGCATGCTGCATTCAAAATTAGTACCACAGAATGTTCTTACTATCATATAATGTTACTTCTCCTTTAATGGATGCTAAAGCAATACGTTGTCTATTTAAAGAGAGTTCCATAATACAATAAGTTGATGGATAATCAGATACATCATAAGTATACTTTAACTGATATTGCTTTTTACAAAAGTGTAATATCTTATTACTACTATCACAATTTATAAAAATAAAAACATCACCATCATCAATAAAATTGACATTCTTAGGTATTATGTCTTTATTTTCTAGTAAAATATGGTTTTCCATATAACTTTTAATGCTTCCTAAAGGCCAACAATTTACATATCCATCTGCTCCTCCAGTATATACAATATCATCTTCAGATATATCAATACACCAAATTGATGCTCCTTGATGAGCTTCTATTTTGTGTATTAGTTCACCAGATAAATTCCAAAAACATATTCGAGAATCCTAAAATCATGAATATAATAATTCATTATATAATCATGTTTTTTGAAAAAATGAACAAAATTGGATATTACTCACTTCTCCAATGCTAATAATCACACTTTTAAATAAAACTGCCCTCCAAACTCTGGCTAAATGTCCGTACATGGTTGTTTGTAGAGATATTTTAGCATTTACCCAATTTATAGGATTCTGATCATCCATATTCTCAGAAGATACTTTCCACAATCGCACAGTTCTGTCATCTGATGTAGAGCAAATAAGATTATTTGTTGGATTATAGAAAATTGAAAAAATAACTCCCTGAAAGTGAAAATATAATTTGTCAAATAAATGAAATTCATGTTGACACAGTTATAACTTTTAATTATTCATTACATACTTTATGCCCTTTAAGTCGATGTAAAACTTCTGAGTATCGATTATCTGTTTTATTATTTATACTCCAAATTAGTATTTCTTGAAATACAGTTCCACTAAAAATAATTGCTTTTTCATAATTTTGGCCTGATATCGTACCAGCATATCTACAGTCAATCAATCATTTATACTTGAGGAATAAGGAATAATACATAGACTTATTGATAATAACAATTTAAATGCAAAAGGATACAGTAAACATATTTCATTGCAAGCCGTATTAGTAAAATTTTGATCAGATAAATCATAGTTATAAACATTATTGTGCGCGAACAATATTGTCAATGTAGAGTCTCTAAGTGATCCAAGCCAATCAACGTCAATAATCCAGTCATCAAATCGATGAATTTTATCCAACATGTTGATGCTGACATTAAATAACATACAAAACATAATAACATTTAAATAAATCAGTTATATAGTGAAGAATATAATTTACAAAATAATTTTGATTTACTCATACCTCACATCATTGTCAGATATATTTAGATCAAAAACACATAAACTTTTTCCTCCATAAACAATAAGTTTACTATTTGACTTTATAACAATACCATGAATATTGTCAGGGTGAAGAGCATCTATTTTGATTTTTATTTTATAATCTGTTTTGCATATTGCATAAAGTTTACAACCGATTCCTGAATAAGCATAAAAACAATTAATGAAGTCATAATAGTATAAAAACGCAATCCTATTTTATTTAATATTTTATTTTCTTTTATTCAATTTTATCATACCTATAAAGACATAGTTACTTATGCATTTTACAGCAAGCACATCAGTGCTCAAATCCGAAAAATTCATTTTATGACTTTTTTGGTAAACATCAGATTTAAAACTAATTTAACTAAGTATATAGGCAGGTATATCCTTATTTTACATCTTATCCCACGTTAAAATTGGCTCTTCTGCACTTGCACTATATATATATATATATATATTATATATATATATATCGTGAAAAGAAAACAATGATAAAGGTCCACGTGCGTAATGCTGCCTGGGGTCGTATTCTATAAGCATATTTATACGAGAGTGAGAGCTGATATGCGTGAGAGCGAGATAGGATGTCACTCTCACCAATCACCGCTAGATGGTGACTCAGTAGATTGGAGCGAATGACGAGAGAGTCGATGTTTTTGACATGGAATGGTTTTTGAAAACCGTATAAAAATGCATTTAAAAATACATATTATTTTATTTAAAAAAATGATAAATAATCATAATAAGAGTAATAAAGACAAATAATAAAGATCTTTGTAATATTTATGTTGATTTATTAATTTTTTAATTATTATACAATCATACACTTTTATAACTTATTCTGTACCACGAATTGTACATTACAATTTAGAAAAAGCTAAATGCTACCTATAATATTCTTGAATTATTCGATTCCTTTCTGCAATTCCTGCAGGGTGATCCATGTTGCGGTTACGTACTGGTCGATTACGTGGGGCTACTCGTAGCACAGGATCATCAACAATGCTGAAAAATAAAAATTAATTTTAAAATAATAATTAGGGCTATAATATATAAATAATAATTATTCACTTTTTATAAGAACTAGTCATACCCGTGTCTTCTTCTGTAATTGTACAATATTGCACAAGCATTTACAATTTCAGCAAACTTCTGTGGTTCATACATAAGTTTTCGAGCTCTTTTAATGACTCTCCATATATTGGTAAACATTCCAATTGTTTGCTCTACACGACAACGTGTACTTACATGATCATAGGTGCAAGCAATGTATACCTTCAGTATCATTGCTTGTCATGCCCGATTTAAAAATAAATCGACCTTAATATTAAAAAAATCTTTAATGTTATTCTTTATTATTTTTTATTGTGGTTATTTACCATTTAAAAAAAAAAATAATGTGTATTTTTAAATGCATCTTCATAGGGTTTTTAAAAACCATTCCATGTCAAAAACATTGACTCTCTCGTCATTCGCTCCAATCAACCATCATCTATAGCGGTGACTGGTGAGAGAGACACCCTATCTCGCTCTCACACCTCCCTCACCCCAGCCTGCAAAATTACATATATCAGTATAATAAAAATACCAGGCGATGTATTTCGAATAGCACATTGCAAATATACTCATAATTGTAATTGCACACTCCCCAATTATTTGTAAAAAATCAAAACGTAAAGTACGATTATTTGAAATACTGAAATATCGATATCTCAGTAAATAAAGCTTCTTAAGAATTGCACAGGGTGCCAATAAATTGCACATGCCTTGATTCTAACTGTACAACAATTTATTTTAATTGCACGTACTGACTTTGTTGTAAAATAAACAATTTAGTATGCTGATGGGGTTACCGCCAATACGAGCGAATGGCGCGCATCCCTCGTGCGCAGGACTCCACGGCGCGAAAATTCAAACGCGTTCAAAGAATTTTTCGTATTTCTGTCGAAATGATTCTCGCAGATTTTCGTTATTAATAAGTATGTGTAAGTGTTAAATACACAGGTGTCGATTAAAATGTACTAGTTTTACTAATTAGTAAATGAGGTAAGCATGAACTCAACCAATTATATATGAACCTACTGGATTTGCAACGGAAAATACACTAAATCGATGAAAATTATTTGCAACACGTTACAGATTTCTTTTCATAAATTTAGTAAAAAGGTTAGTTATTATTTTTAATAAACAAAAATAAACGGCGACATTAGGTCTTTTTTGTTACGAACAGCGTTTTACGTATTACGCTTGCACATTTTGATATGTTATTTTTATTATACGCAAATGTTTAGTGAAAAGTAATCTAAATTGATGAAGAATTAGCATATTACATCAAAATAAACACTCCATATATTTAGTACTCGAAAGGCAGTAAAGATTGTTTCGCAATATCCGCCTTGATCATTAATCAAATTTATACAAAAACCTTTATTGAATTGTATGCAGAACTTCAACGATGGCCTAGCCAATATTATATATACTAAATGAATGAAAATAAATGACAAGACATGGCAATTTATTTGTCATACATTTAGTAAAACGGTATAATATTGGTTGAAAAAAGGGTAAACGATTAATGGTTTACTTTGTTCCTACCAATATAGTACCGTTTTATTGTTTACTGTTTTACCACGTGTTTACCCCTGCTGATGTGTTATTTTTCTCTTATAAACTATACCTACCGCAAATCCATAACCTATACAAAAATTTAAAAGGATTTTTAGGTGTTTCAAAAATATATATTTATTGGATATCAAATTGTTTGCTGTATTAAATAACATAAAGTGTTTCGATACTGTAAATCTATTATTTTTAACATTTAGTAATCATTAGTAGTTTCGTAAAATACACATATTTTGTGTAGTTTAGTGTCAGTTTTGAAATTCGCGGATTATTGTAAGAAAAATCCTGTTTTGCATTATGCACGTTCTTATTGGTTCGCATTCTAAATACTGGTGTAGTGTATAGTGTATTATATATACCTATCTAGCGCTGATATGGACCAAATATGCAGAGCCAGATTGACCGCGACAGATACCATAGTACTTAGTACTTACCTACTGTTCAGAATTTGTAAACAATGCATTTTTTTAGTGCTGTGCCTTAAAAATGGTATCGTGTAAAATAAAAGGCTGCAAGAATAGATCTGACAAAAAAGGACAACCAAAACTTCACTTTTTCTCCTTTCCTAAAGATCCAGAAACTGCTTCAAAATGGATAGAAGTTTGTAAACATTCAGTTAATATAAAGAATTGTAAGTTATCTTTTATTGCAAATATGAATAAAGCATCTGAATATTGTGCACACGGGTAATATTAATTATATCTACAGCTCGGGTGTGCTCTGTTCATTTTCAACCTTCTTGTTATAAACCAAGGCCACTGCATTTGAAAGATTTAAATTACTCTCAAAGTGGAGTGCGAACACTATTACCTGATGCAGTTCCAACAGAAAGTATAGCCTCAGATGATGCTAGTAGATCAGTTACTAAACATCAAAAGCGGTAAAAAGAATTTAATATCCATATAGTGCATGGATAATTATAACCAAGTACATGGTTATCTTATTTATAATAAGAATTGTTTTCAGTGCTCAAAATCCATCCAACAACAATAATAATAATCAAAACGTTTTACATGTCTCTAATTCGAAAGTCAATGAAAAAGTTCCTGCAGTATTATATTTACGAGTATTGGATAATAATCCTAAACATCAATTCAAAAGGTGAAATATTATGTATTTTTTCTGTATTAATTAATAGATTTTTTCTTTAAGTTTGTACTTAGTGTAGT
Source organism: Nasonia vitripennis (assembly GCF_009193385.2). NCBI lineage: Eukaryota > Metazoa > Arthropoda > Insecta > Hymenoptera > Pteromalidae > Nasonia > Nasonia vitripennis. The sequence continues at coordinate 22,105,857 of NC_045757.1, read as the reverse complement.
TATAAACTATATATTGATGATTTTTTCAGTGTTTCTACCCCACCAAAATCTTTTAAATATATAAGTGGTCATTCAAACTTAGATGTTCGTCTTGAACGTATTGAAGCTCCTTCATATATACTAGATCATCAATATGCTGCAAATAGTAATCAAAATTTGAATGTCATAGATGATCCAATGAAAAAAAATGAGAATAATAGCACTGAAGTTTACAAGACAACTAATTTAGAAATCAGACCAAAATTAAATAACTCATTGAGGTGAGTGCGACTCTGATTATGTATTGCATTTAGTTTATATAATTCGTTTTTTTTTATTTTTCATTATGTACTTTCTTCTTCGCGTTAAATAATATGGCTTAAAATTTGATTTTAAAAATATTATTTTATATCCAAATAATTGGTAAAAAATATTTTTATAGTGATCAAGATCAAATAGCGCAACTTAAAAGGCAATTACAAATTAAAACCATGGAACACCAAACTGTTCAAAAGCAGTTAAAAAGATTACAAAATGAATCAAAAAATTTCGTCAACAAGAGAGTTCGTGACATTTTAAAAAATGTTTTCTCAACAAATCAGATAGATAAACTAATTAATCCATTCAAATCTAAAATCAAGTGGTCTATAGAAGACATAATTTCAGCTATATCTTTACAGAACATAAGTCTGAAAGCTTATTCTTATTTACGAAACAATAATTATCCATTACCTGGTTTATCAACTATTCGGAAATGGACAGCCAATATCAAAGTCGCTGAAGGTTTATTAACTGATATTTTAACTGTGATGAAGCACAGAACAAAGTCGTTATCAGTTTTTCAAAAAATTGTTATTTTAAACTTTGGTGAAATAAGTATTGCGCAAAAGAATTGCCAAATTTGCATAGTCAGGGGGCTATTCTATAAATGGATACAGCCAATTTATTACAGTTTTGATAAAACATTGACAACAAATATTGTAAAAGAAATAATATCGAAATTGTATGATGCTGAATACATTGTAGTGGCAATAACTTCAAATTATCAATCATTTGATGATCAAATATGGACAGATTTGAATATTGGTGTTCAAAATTCTCGAAAATGCTATTTTGATCACCCAAAAACAAGCAGTTACAAAGTTTTCGTTTTTCCATGTGAATCAAATTTGTTATCCCTCATTGGACAGTATTTTTTCAAAAGTGGATTTATTGTCAATGGCAAGCAAGTAAATAAACGATGCTTGGAAGAAATTGCAGAAATCAATAAAAATTCACCAGGAGAAAACGTTTATAAACTAACATCAGAATTTTTAGGGACTTATAAATCTGATCAGAGTGCGTTTTTAATTAAAAAGTTGTTTACAAAAGAGATTGCTTCAGAAATAACTTATTTTGGTCATGAAAAGTTTATTTTGTATAAAGATTGGAAATATGTCGCGGAATTCTTTGAGTCGCTTGGAAATTGGATTGATTTGTGTAATAGCCAAGTGGAAGAAGGATTTAAGGAAGGTGAAGAACCATATGGTTTTCACTTAGAATATCAAAATAAAGTTATGAATAAGATGGAAAAACTCATGCTTACTACAAAAATTGTTGACTCGGAAAAATCATCCATTATTCAAGATCAAGTCATCTTAAAAAGTAATTCGCTCAAAGAATTGTTGATTTATTTGCAACAAAATTTTAGTATTGAAGATTTTCAAATTAATTACATTTTAACAGCAAGATTCAGTGATGAATTATTGGAACATTTTTATGAATACTTAAGTGACCAAGATGTATCAAGTGATAATTTTGCAATTACAAATTTCCAAAACAAGCTCAGAAAATGCTTATTAGGAAAACATTTCCACGATGCATCGTTTCGTAAAGTTGTAAAGTATCCGGAACCATGTTTAATAGATTTTAATGAAAAGTCGGATGCAACTGCAGATGACATTAAACAACCAAAGGGGGCTACAATAGGTGCAGCAGGAAAAATTAGAAGATTTTTAACAATTAATAATATTCCTGCACAAAGAGTCCACAAAAATTTATTGCATATTCTCGGCAAAAAAGAAACTGAAAAATAAAATGTAAATGAAATACTGCAATTTATAGTTATGTAAAATATCTAAATGAATTTGTTTAGTTTAATCTTCTTGAATGATATTTCATACATGCTGATATTTACAAAAGATGCCAATAATAGATACGTATAAAATATTATAACTTTATTTTTTTAATAAATTAATGAACACTCGTACTTGGATAATTAGATAGCAAACTATAATTCAATTGTTACAATATTTAAATCTCAATATAATTATAAAAATATGCTGTGTTGTTTTCTATTGATGGAAAACGTATTAATTTGCATTACGTTGCAATTTAAATTATTGCAAAATATAATATGTTGTTATGTTTATAAAAGATATTTGTGATGATTCGTAATGAGAAATTATTATGCTATGTTGAGAAAAAATTTTGTACATAAACGTAAATATTGACTTTTATAAGTTGATGCGAATAAAAATGAAAATTTTTATTTTAAGCAGCTTTATAGTTTTATTAAGTTATAATTAACAAATTGCCCTAAAATATTTTACAACAGTTGAGATTCTACACATCAAACCTGAATGTTCCGTTGAATTTTAACGAAAAACAAAAATTGTTCTAATTCTCGATATTTTAGCTCTCTGCGTTAACATATTGTTAAATTTTTAAAATCATAGGAGCTTTATTTACCAAAGTGGATACAATTTAAAATACAACATTTTTTTGTGGCTCGATGATGCTTTGAATTGTGATATTTATTCAATACTATTACTGTTACTTCGATAACGTAATCAGAATATTAATTGAAGATACTCCTCGATGCGTGTAGGTATTCGCATCACTTGTTTACTTTTCTAAAAATGTTATAACTAATGAGTTTAGTAAAGTTTGTTAGTATGTACATATGTACATCAATCACTGAACTTTGTGCCATAATTAATGTATATTTAAAACAAAGAATGGTGCTTACAACTATTTTTGGAAAATGTATAAAGTGGAGAATGTTTTGAATAACTTCATCTAAGATTTGCATTATGGATTTTTTATAATTTAAAAAACTAAATTCAAGAATGAACCTGTAAAAAATGAATCATAATCGATTTCGGCATGCCTTATGTCTACCTGCTTATGAGCAGCTGCCGTGGAAAATCCATTAGTATCGGTTTTACCAATCAGATGCGAGCGGCATATTATTCAACGTGTAAAATCGTCAATGCGCAAAAACGCTCGCAGCAGCGCGACTGGCATTTTCAGTCTGAAAGGTGCGCGTCGTACGTCATGGGTCGCTTAGACTTCAATCTTGTGCGAGCCAAAGAAAAAGGCGGTGACTGCGAAAGTACTTCGGCTTTTGCCGGGGAAAATGACGAGGAGGAGGACATTTTACAGACGGGCAAATATGTGCGACATCAGGAACCAGTCAATAAGGTAACTATAATTATACCTCCATTTCGTTTTACTCCCGAGTCGAGATGCGTGACGTTCTTCGTGAAAGAGCACTGGTTTGGAAATCTGATTAACTTGTGCAAATGTAGCATTCTTCAAACTGTTAATTTTTGTTTAAATCAAAGCACGATATTGTTTTAATCAATGTTAGTATTATAATAATAGATTTATTTTAGGAGACAAGAATGTTATGGCCATGAAAAGCATAGTACGCATGGATGATGTTTTGCATAATTTTGTTGACTTTGTCTTTTTCGAACGGAGTATTCGGAAATTAATGAGATTATTTATTCGTGAATTCGATATAATACAGTGTTTATTCTGCTTTTTACGTTATTTGCAGTTGTACTTGCTGTTTCTCGTATCCACGACAGTTGTTGCCTGCTTCTGTGTCTTTGTCGTCATTCCACAGCTAGTCGATTATTTTACTGTTCCCAAAGGTACGCAAAGGTTCATATTGTTTTCATTTTGTATTTATTTCATGTTTAATTTTGAGCTAGTATTCAACTTGTACTTTTAAATCGATAAAATTCAAAGTTTTTGAGAGATTGCAGTAAATTAATATGTCCTGCCATTGGACCGTTAAATCGCAATTTAAGAAAATGATGTGACATTTAACTATACTGAAATATAACTGTTGGTATAATTATACTAGACGATATTCATTTTGAATTAGAGTTCTTCGAACAAAAAATAAGTAATTCGTTTTTACGATAAAAATATGTATGCGTTTCAAATGGTTCCAAATAGTTTTCCTCACTTGAGATATTTATATTGAGTATCTGAAAAACGAATATGTGCCGTAGCATATACAGGCATTCTTTTTTAAGGATTAATTTACAATATAATCAAAGCCCGTAAGATATATTGTATTGTTCTATTTGCAGTATTGAATATCGAAAACAGTATTTGCGCTCCACAAAAGCAATCGGTCATAGAATTGTTGGATACAGAGAGAACCCGTAGAAATCAAGAAAGATTGGAAATAATGCACAAAGTGAATGCTCTGCAAAGAAACTACAAACTTCTACAGATCGAATATCGTAAGGCGCAAGAGATGTTTTTGAAGAAGCTGCACAATGCATATAAATATGAAAAAAGCGTGGATTCCAAGCTGCAAAGTCCGCATCAGGCACAACCTGCGGCTAGTAGTCCCGAACAAGCTGAAATGGAAATTTTTGAGCTTGACAACACAACGGCAAATATTCATAAGGACGAAAGTGAAAGGCCTCCAGCTGAAAAGATTACGCATAGTATAGTAGTATTATAAAAGGGCGTGTAAATAAGTGACCAAACTAGTAAAAGAGAACAAAGTATATCGTCTATCTAATAATATATAGTCGTCAATTATATCTTTACACTGTACATACAAAATAATCATTCGTTTATAATATTAAAAATAATTCAATGTCAGTATTACAGTTAAACAAATATATATTTTATGAAAATTTTGGCTATCTTATTTTTTTAAACTTTTTTTTTAAAGTTATTCTTTAATTTATCAAGAATATATAATTTATGCTTAGTTTCGAGAGGGAATTCATTGAGTATACAGTAGAAGTATGTAAATAGAGCTAAATACATTTTAATCGTTATTCAACTATCATTATAAGTATAGTGGCTTATTTGCTAACTATACATTGTATTATGTTATTTGCAAGTATAATAATTATATTATATGAGTTTGATAAATTTAATAACATTATGATACAAAAATATTTTGTGTAATTATTTAAAAAATAAGATATTATATTTAATTGGCGATATACATATATCAGTACTAACTAGTATTGTATATTAGCTGTAGAAATTATTTTTTCCACTTGTGAACAATTAAAGTTGTAATTGGAAGATTTAAATTTGAAAAAAATCATACTAATCTTGGTATAAGAAAACAAATTATATTATTTTACGCTACGTTGTTGTAGGAAATGTCAATAATTAACTTAGGTTCCGGGTTCTTAGAAACCTTTCCTGTAACGTTTACAAAGAATTCAATTATACTTATACTGAAAGAAAATTTGCAAAATACATTTAGAATAATTCGTTACATTATTATTAATTATTAAAGAAATTACTAGTTCCCATACTGTTTTATTTTAATATAATAGTAAAAACAATTATAGGATACCTATCATATAATATTATTATTGTTTTTTTTTTATAAAATTTTCTAGTAGCTAAAAATGTTATAAATTCTATATCTGATGATGTGTTGATAAAGTTTATATTGATATTCTTGTTTTCGATTTTTCATCCATGTATTCATCAAAAAGAGTGAACAACTAAGCTAAAAGTTCATTCAATCCTCTTGAATTTTTGGTCGCGGCGATCGAAGCAATGCTGTAGGAGACTCAATCGGTCATACCTGTTCGTAATACGCTCTCAAGATGAAAAAGCCTTGAGTGAGGCCGCGCAAGGACGAGAGATCAGCTTGTCGAGACACTGGCGCAAAATGTTCACGCACAGTGTACTTATTATACTTTGTTGCTTTACATATGTGCTCTGGTGCAAGTGACTCATGCCGTACTGCGTGAGAATTGCATAATCCAAACTGACAGATGCTGCAGCCTACTGCAGCGTAGAATATATTATGTTCGCGAGACTCCGCCGTCCGTCGAGCAAATGATTTTCTTAAGATGCTTCGATGTCCAATCATCAATTGGCAGTGATTGTGATTTTACTTCTCTTTGTTAAATATGTTTTTTTTTTTATTCTCGAAGCTGGCTAAGTACATATTATTGTACAAACATTATGAAAACGTTTTACAATTTTTCTATATTGTGAATTTTTTTCATTAAATATATACATATATATATATATATATATATATATATATATATATATATATATATATCCGATAATGTCGAAAACATGTATTATTAACGCGCATGGATTAATACGAGAAACTGTAATAGTAAATAAAACAGTGGTTTTATTATACTTTGTTTTTTACAAGAATGAGAAACGTTCTAGAAATAAGCGTGCTTATTCACGATTTATCTTCTGATGGTTTCGTTTTGCGAAAAATAATAAATTCCAATATCGTTAGATATACTGATTTTACAAATGTTTACTGCTTTTTTTTAGTGCAGATAAATATCGTATCATAATCTTATTTCCATACAAACGGAATTTGCTCACTAGTCGATTATTAGGTATGAATATTCGTCGCTTAACGATCGGATAATAAGTAAACAGCGAGACCAAAAATCTGCTTTTAAATCAGAGTTTATCTGAATCGGGAAATGCCCAGTTCTTAAAGCTGATATTCTTTATCAACTATAAAATTTCTGGAAATGTCGTTTTGGCTCGTGGTACTGCATCAGTTTCCTCCTCACAATGAATATATAGAGAAAAGTAGCACAAACGTATATGTACAGAGTATAATATGTGCACAGCGCGAAGTAGCCAAAGAGTCAGTCGCATGAACTTTAAACCAAGGGTTATCGAGCGCCACTTATACTACGTACTGTACACATCGACGTCGTTGACGGCAGACCTTATTTTCCGCAGCTGCTAATCGTAAATTTATTGCAATAGCATAAATTATTCATTTACTATATACAGCTGAGATTATATATGGCGGAGAACTTGAAACAAAAGCTGGCCAGCTCTAATGGTTCTGCGCTTTCTCGATTTGCTTCGTAAACTCGCTCAGCTGCTACTTCGTTTTTTAAATATTTTTTTACCAGCACTTCTCGTCGATTGCTGCATTTGCTAATGAAACGAAAATGGAAAAGCAAAATGTTTGAGTCGAGTTTTATGCATTCACGTGTGGACTCTTGGCAAATCATATATCGATGCTCAGGAAAATTCTTTCAGTGCTTGCAAATGGATTTAATCAAATAAACTAATATATTGTATAGTACTTTGATATCAATTAAGTATTCTCTTTGACTATATAGTTTACGTATTTTTTTCGATGATAAAAAAAAACATAAGTTCGCGGTAAAAATGCTGATTGCGACATCAAAGTATAATATGTATACATCAATATTTACTTCAATCAATGAATTTCGAAAAAAACTGGCCAAATGTATTTGCCATTGACAAACACGAGGTCCTGCCGTTAAAACGCACTGTTAGCATTCGCGTTCGCGGCCTTCAACCGAAAATGTGTCACTGTCCACACACGACGTTAACAAGTGCTCCTCCGAAGTAAGGCTTATCGATATATCTTCAGAAAAAAAGCGGAGAATATAAGAGATATGTTTCAAGTGAATAATCTGTCTCGTCGTATATTAGAGTATAAAAAGAGAAGTATATGCATAGGAGAGGTCGTTTAGAGCAAGAACATTCGACCTAATTTGTCGGGCGATTAGTTCGCCCCATCCGATACCCCAGCGAGTGTACGTGGACACACCGTATTTTAAATCCAGAAGCGGCTCTGATCTCATCTCGCAGAGAGAGAGAGAGAGAGAGAGAGAGAGAGAGAGAGAGAGAGAGAGAGAGAGAGCTAGTGCTACCCAAACGTTATATGCCGGCAATTACCTCGTTACGCGGATTTATACCTATTCGTCAACCTGTACGAAAGAAGCAACGTTAGACCACTTTAAGCTCGTGAATTCGTGCACGTGAGGTGTTTTCGCGATTGCTCGTTTGGTTTTAATGCGATTCGGAGAACAGGCTTTGACTTCCAGAAGCAACATATCTATATATACACACAGACACCGACACACCCAGGCCATGATAAATATCTCAAATGACTCGTGCGGTTTTAGTCGTTGTTTTAAATCCCTCCACACAGCGTTTTCTGTATGTAAGTTTACTAAAAATGCTATCTTTAGCATATTTTACAGCGAGGAAAAATGTGGATGTTCATGCAAAACGTGTGATGTATGAGGATTCATATTCTTATTTTTCTCTGAAAAATTATACTTTCCTTTCCTGTAACTTTCTATCAAAGTTGCAGTTTCTATTTGTATTAATCAATCTTTTATTATTTCTACTGTACAATTTTTGAAATAGTTTAGAAGTTGTCTTTATACAAACCAAACAGCTTAATATACTATTTCAAACAACATGATCAAAAAATTTGACAGATTTACAATTGCAACTTACATTGGTTGTATATAATTACAATTACAATGCGTTTGGGAAGGTCACGACTGTTTTGAATCTTCAACGTCTCACGGTCAATTCATTGATGATGATCTATTGATGCATGTCATGGACTTTTCGCATATTAAATTTCAAAACAAATTTCATCTAAAATGTTTGCTTACTATGGTTTAAATTAAATCATAGCACATACATTCGCATATTATTAAAACCATTTATTCCCGTCAAACTTTTCGTCGAAACCGGCGTGCGAGTTAAAAAAAATAATCTTATTTAGATTACATGAAAGAATTGAGAAAAGGGAAAATACATCTGTTAATCGTCATAAATATATATTTCAACAGAAACCTTATTTACTTCGGAAAATTTCCACTATTTGTATACATTTTATTATTAAGTAGCACTTCTAGTTAGAAGTGCATCGAGTATGTGAGTCATTGAAAAGATAACTTTTACTTATACATCGTAGTTTTATCTTTGTTTTCAAAAGTATATATAGGAATATAAGTATGTATCGTTGTTAATTGATCAGTATTTTACCTACCCCTAAATTATGAAAGAAATAAGTTACAAATTAACTTGAGTATATAATATATGTACAAAAGAATCACTTTAAAACATTCATGTTTAATAAACTTTTCCTTGTTGTAGTGTGCGATATCTAATAATGGCACAGACCTGATCAGTTTTATTTTTGTATTTTATTGCATATGTAGTTCCTAAAATTATCCAAATAATCTAGTCACATAATAATTGAAACATGATTATTTTTGTATTTACATAGCATTCCTTAATATCCCTTTGCTATAATTTAAAGCACATCGTATTCATAGCGGTGTATGAACAAATGTTTATCTTCTAACAGAATAGCCGAGTGATATAACGTTCTAAACAAGGCTATAATAATTCAAAATGAAATAAAATCCTAGTCGTTTGTCAAAATCTACATATGAAATAAGCTTAATAACAGTAGTCGCTCGTGCGAGAAAGAGTAAACTATGGCGGCGGCGGCGGTAGGAAAAAAAGAGAAGGAAAAAGAACCAAAGCCAGAGAGCTGACGTAAGTATTGTAAAGTCCCAACAACAGCACCCCACTCATATCGGAGCGGCGTAACGACGACACATATCAAAGCGTCCGAGTGCGAGATCGCCGGTTCAGACAGTCCGGCACTTTCGGCTGAAGAGGTAAGTCGAGATCGTTAGTCTTGTGTTCGCGTTGTGGTTTGTTATATTCTGTAATAAATAATGTTTATTTGAGTGTTTTGTTAAATAGGGATCATTGTATGCTTTTTTTATAGTTCGTGTGGTAGACTATTTATTTTTCGCCGTGATTAAAAGTTGAGTCTACTCTGTTTAGAACATTTTTGGTTGTGATTATAACAGTTTACATTAGAGCCAGTTTTGCTTTTCAAATATTGTAGAATAATATTAATAATAATAATTGAAATGGATTACTGAGAAAATTTTCTAAAAGTAAACGTTTTTGATGAACACAATGTTTTAAAATTTCAAATATATTTCTTTGTATGATTAATAAATAATCGAACGTGCTTCTCAGTTCATGTGTTTAATCGACTCTCTATACTTTTATTTATGATCAAAGTTCTCGGAATTTTTGTTCAATTTACGTAATACTCGTTATCATTAATATGTACTTTAGCAATGCGTTAATGTATAGTTTTTGGTTTGCAATGTTGTATAGAAGGCTGTTAAGATGAAGCTGCTAATTTCGACGGCAGTAGCCGTTGTGCTACTTGTTTGCGTCAACTCTGCTTTTGGTGTAGATCCACATGAGCATAGTAAAGTAGTTTGCTACTGGAACGCTACGTCCTTTGAACGTGCTGGTAAGTTAATTAGCCTGATTTCTACTCGTACAAATTTATACAAATGATAATAAATAACAAGTTTGTCCTGTAATTGATTGTAAAACAGAAAGCTCGCAAATAAAGCAATAGACTGATGAGAAATATTTATCAGTTAGACGAGTAAAGAACGTTATAAAAATTCACTGTTAAATACCGATTAAAAACGTATTTTTTTTTAAACAACGGCTATTTTTAACAAATTAATTTTTTTAACAAATTTTTTTTTACGTAAATTTTGACAAAGTCAAGGACTTGACTTTGTCAAAATTTACGTAAGCTAATAATAATAATAATTTACAACTTTTGTATTGAAGTTTATTGCATCACGTCGTTTTTAAGTGCAACAAATAAAAAAATTATCAAATAGTCCTATGAAAAAGAAATGACTCAATTGATTTATGTGAAACTACGAATGTAAAAAAAATATAAACACATTTTATTTCAGTAATCTCGTTTTAAATTAATTATAATATTGCGATCGAATAGTCCCTGACCGTTCGTCTGAGCCTAGAGAAAAATCATCATTTTGGTTCCTTTTTACGCGTATAGGCCCCGGCAAGTTCCAAGTGGACGACCTTCGACCAGCTCTCTCGCTGTGTACGCACCTGATCTATGGATTTGCCGGCATCAACGCTGCCAATTTCGAGGTCGTGCCGCTAAACCCAAATCTTGACACCGGTGCCGGCTATGGTTTCTATCGTCTAGTCACCCAGCTGAAACGTCAGTTCCCTGAACTCAAGGTTTACCTCAGCATTGGTGGTAACGCTGATCCCTATGAGGAAACTCACAAGTACCTAACAGTTGTAAGTACTACGTTTATTCATGACTTTGTTTTAAATGTAGTGCATTCAATTTAAATACAGAAAATCTTTTATTTTTAAATCTATAATATGCATCTAAAACTATTCAATTTATTTTGTGAAAATAAAGTATAACATAAAAGTTATAACAGTTATATATTGATAATTTTAAATATTCTGAACACAGAATATTTCTAATTTTTTATTGATAATTAACTCGTGATTATGAAATAATTAGCTATCTCTTATAAGGCAATACACTGATATGATAACTGTATCTCACTTTTTAGTTAAAAATAAATATGTTTCCCTATTTTGTAAGCTATAAGCAGCATATTTTTGAATTCTATTTTAATAAGTTCGTACTATAGCTATTTCGTTTATATAAAAAACACATTATTTTCTCAAGTTGTTTATTTAGCCATTTTTTCAATGTTTTCATGAGTCTTGTTGCATACTGTATCTATCATTTATGCTCGGAGAAGTTGACTGGGTCAATCATAAGATATTTTTTTCCATTCAATGATAAGAAAGTTTCTTCGTTAGCCTTCTTGAACTAATCATGCTCTCGCGTGAACGTGATCATTTTACTTGCGTTCTAGAAATTTACAGATAAACACAAAATAATAAAAATAACTTTTTCTTTTTATCAAAACGGAATATTGGATTCTGTGCGTATTATATGCGTTCTTAAATATAAATAAACAATAATCTGTCAAAAGTTAAGAGAGAACTAATTTTGTTGTATATGTTTGCTATCTAGATCTTCACCAATTTGATTCAAAACAAATGTTACGAAAAATTGTTTTCCAGACTGAAACATCCGAGGCAAGGAACAAGTTCGTCCGCTCGGTGGACCGCCTTCTTCAAGACTACGACTTCGACGGTGTCGATCTTGCCTGGCAGTTCCCTCCAGTGAAAGTAAAGAAGAACCGTGGCACCTTTGGCTCCCTCTGGCACGGAATCAAGAAGACCTTCGGCTATGGAAAATTCAAGGATGAGAAGGAACAGGAGCACCGTGACGGATTCACCATCATGGTCCGCGACCTTAAGACTCAGCTCAGAGCCAAGAACAAGGCCCTCACTCTCACCGTCCTACCCCATATTAACTCTAGCAGTGAGTAAATTTATTCTTCGATTTTAATTACTCCACCTGCAATAAAACTCGATATAATAAATAATTTTTCAGTCTACTACGACGCTAGACTGTTGACGCCAAATCTAGAGGCAATTCACGTATTTGCCTTTGACCAAAGCAACCCTGAGCGTACTCCGAAGAAGGCTGACTACCCTGCACCAATCTATGAAAGTTATGGACGCGAAGACACCGACAACGTCGACTCGCAGACCAGGTAATTGCTCGCTTTCATACGAGACGTGACGATCTTATTTGTTCTAACTAACAATGAATACATGTTTTAATGATAATGAATATTTTAAGGTATTGGCTCGAGAACGGCACTCCAGGTGGCAAGATTGTCGTCGGAATCCCTGCCTTCGCTCGCACCTGGAAGCTGACGGCCGACAGCGAAGCTGCTGGAGTTCCTCCGGTAACTGCCGATGGTCCCGGAGCCGAGGGCCCACACACCGGCATCGCTGGACTTCTGTCCTACGCCGAAGTTTGCTCGCGTCTGACCGAGCACGCGGTTGGCCGATTGAGGCGCGTGAACGACCCATCGAAGAAATACGGTGCCTACGCCTACCAGCCGTACAACTCCGGCACCGGCACCGACGGCATTTGGGTAGGATTTGAAGACCCCGAGACCGCCGGCAACAAAGCCCTCTATGCCAAGGCCAAGGGTCTCGGTGGTGTTGCCATTTACGATCTGTCCCTCGACGACTTCCGCGGCGTCTGCAACGGAGACAAGTTCCCTATTGTCAAGGGAGCCAAATTCAAGTTGTAAATTATGAAAAGATGAAGACCCATCTCGCTTAACGCACTTATATTGTTACAGTTCTGAGATTGTTTTTAACTTTTACGTCTTTATTTTTTTGACTCATAAGTGTATGTCGAAAGCTTGCTTGTCTTTTTTAAATAATAATATTTGTTCATATCTGCGAGTCGAGTGTACAAGTAGATTTCATTGTAAATAAAAGAACTATTTGATACATATGTGTTGGTTTGGTTGAATGTTGATTATACCTATTTTAAAGTATTTGTAAGGGCATATAAGTATTTGATAAGGATTAATTTTGAAAAACAAGTTAATCTTTCAGACTTTTTTATTTTAAATAAATTATACTTACCCTGCACTCGTATAGGCTAAACTGGGTTTAAACATAATTCAAGTACAGTCAATAACTTAATTTACTTTCTTAATAAGGGGGAGGAAGGGCACTCGCAATACACAATATATTATCTTACATATTCATGGTACACAGTGACATGTACATAATATTATCGGCGTAGATGTGTTACAACAATAGTGATCAACATTCTGACTTTTCACGTAACAGATTATGGTCTGACGAATGTTTAAACACGCCACTGAAGTGAAATATTCCAAATATTGCGCATCAAATATATCAAGAATTAAACTAAATTTGCAATCACACAATTGATTTTGATTGTATATTATACTGTCGTAGAAAATACATTTAAAAAGATTAATTTGTATAATAAAATATATTATATATCGTAGCAACATTGTCACTACTTGTATGTTTTAATATTTTATTTTTGAACCATGTTTAAACAATCGTGTGTCCTTTGGGTCCTAGTTAAATTAATTTTGGTACGGTTTTATTACTCTACATTCGCTTCACTATCATATTATAATGTACTTGCGCTAAAATCGCAATCTATTAGTAAATTTCTCTAGCCACAGGTAAAAAGTGCCATAATATACAATAACAAAATATTACAGAAGTAGATGGAGCAAAGTAAACTTCGCTAAAATCAATAGGATGTTTTATATTTTCAACTTAATTTTACATCATTTACAAAATAGAACTTTAAAAACTTTTTCACTAGACGCTGATTTATTATTATTCTTATTATTATTTTTTTTGCTAAACTATCAATAAGAAATATCTTGCTAATCTTATTGAACTTTATCTCTTGTTATTACAACAGTTAAGAAGAATAATACTATTTTGCATCTGTTCTTTTGCAAAGAATCTTACTCGCCATCTTCGGTTATAAAATTTATTAAAAAAATTGCATTTTTTCTCTATTTTATTCAACGATACTGCAATCCTTTAATTGCAGTCGTTGCAAAATATAAAATCTGTGGATGATAATATAGCCTGATTATATCGATTAAAAATATAAAAAAATCTAGCGCTATTATTGATGATTTTTAGTATGCAATATTCATAAAGTTCCACTAAAATTTCGTTTTGTACAAGTTAATCATTATAACAATTTAAATCAATTATTTTAGTCTCCAGTTGGTATTATGCAATATGTATGACACCGAACAAACTGTACACATAAAAACCCTACACAAACATATTTTTCTACACGGATATATTGTCTACACCGATTTCTCATTATTTTACTACAAAACTCTGCACAATTTCATAACCTATTGTCAGATCATTTTTACAACAATAGGTTATAATGCTTGTGTTTTGAGTTTTGCAGTGTAGTAAAATAATAAAAAATCGGCGTAGAAAATATCTGTGTAGAATTTTTCTGTGTAGAAAAATACATTTGTGTAAGGTATTTATGCGTACAGTTTGTTCGGTGTCATATGTATCTTATATAATAATGTTATTCACGCAATAATAATTTCATCATTTAATTCCATCGCAGTCATTTTCAATAAAGAGAAAACGGAATTCTCATCAATGCAAAACATTAGAAAATAACAATGGTATTGCAATAAAAATTATATTTATGACAGAAATAATTGGTCTTAGATTCGTACAAGGACTATAGTAGGAAAAATGTGTTGATACCAAAAAAATACTATTACCTTGCAAAATCGACTTTTCCATAAAAGAAATTAATCATAATAACTCGGCTCAGTTGATGTAAAGTACATAAAATTTTGCTTAGTACTATGGCTTATTATAGTATGATTGTTTACGCATACTTAAACAATCCAGTAACTGAGCAGAAGTTAACATTTTTTTTATAACGATATATACTATATGTTAAAAAATATTTTATTTATTATTTCATCTATCTCGAATACATACAATCCAGATATATTATAATACTTATTAAATAAAAAGTAAAAGTTTATTTTTTAATTATTCATTTTTATATGAGATGTATCTCTTTACATGGAGATGCATTCTAAAAAGGCGCAATTGAAAAATGAATAACGTGAAGTTTTAGAAACCTTTAACATAATTATAAACATGTATCAAAGGACAAATTTATATAAATTAAACATTAAAAAATAACGTTACATGTCTCTATCGGTATAGACACTTATAAACATACTATAAACACTTACAGACATTTACAAACGTTCAATAAGGTAAGTCTCCGATATAACATTTTTTTCCTGATGAAGGTTTTTCTTGCGTGCGCCGAGCATTACAAATGCTTTATTCTCTATAACTCATTCTCACTCTTCTCAAAAGCCACTAAATACATATTATTCTGTTGAACGATCATCGCGGAGCACAAACTTAAATTGGACGCATACCTCTTTAAACGGTCTTTGGCGCGTGTCTTAAAATTGGAAACGATGTATAAAGTCAAGTAATTGCAAGTCAAACGGTACAAAACATGTTACAATTGCATTTTAGAGGATTTATTTTCTGTATGGTTGGCAAATTTTTGGTGATGTAATGAGGACGGTATTTTGTAATTCTTCCTTCACGCAATAAGAGTAGATGAAAAAACTTTCATTCTCATAAAACTGAAAAAAGTGTAATATAACAATAGCGACAATAACGTATTCCAATATATCGATTTTGTACGTTATTTTTATCGAAGTGAAGGAAAATTAAATGTCAACAATTATATTTCATCCATAATCACAAACAAGCGTTTCACCATCTTGCTTATTCGCGTATACCGATATAGGGTGTGGCACACGCGAAGATATTATAATCCGGCAGACAGAGAAATCAAAAGTGGTAGAATTTTCGTGTACCATCTATATATGTCTTTGATTGTTTCACACTTCAATCGTACATATACAATCGGATTTACCTATTTTGATAGCTGCTTTATTTATATAGCTCAAAATTAATCTATATAATATAATTACTTTTGTTTTTATTCAAAGTGTATAAGTTCATTATAATATACTATATAGTTATCTGTTGACATCTTCACTCTCTTTATACGTAAGTCTATACAGTACTATAAACATATTACATTGCTATTTAGGGACACCGTAGATACATTGTCCATTGTTCTAATGGGTCAAGAGTAATCTTTTACGGATAAAAGTTCTTTTGAAACGCCGCGCCGTACCGAAAATGGTATCTTTGGGTTGTTGTTGTGAAAAAATAGTTTACGCACCACGGCAGAAAAAAAAATGGCTAGCCTGATCATAAATGTAATGTTTGAGAATATCAGCTATACTTATACTTTCAGGTATGGCCAACTGTTTTACTTCCCAGATGCGTAATATTAAACTATTTTCATGTCTGTACAGAAAGCGAGCGTCGCCATATTTTCATAAATTTATTAATGACCTCGTTTCTGGATATTTTGTAATAATAAACAAAATAAAATATGTTGTGTAGTCTTTCATTATTTTTGTTTGACATTACGATAGTTTTTTTAATTTTTTAGTTTGATGAATATACCAACAATTGTTTCAGTATAAAGTGGTTACTTCAAATTTGCTGTTAATATAATTTTTTTTTGTTATGTAAGAAGCTCTCAGTCATAAAAGTTCCATGAGAAAATAAATTCGTCTGTACGAAGTATTCTTATTTATTTTAATTTGTTTATATATTTCATGAAGTTATATGTTCACAAATAGTTTCATCAAATGTATGAAAAAAAGAGTTAATCTGTAAACATTTGTACCCTTTGATTACAAAATTTAGTATATTTTATTGTTTATTCAATGATTTTGTTTTTGCATATATATTTTTTTAATATTCTTTTTTGTGGAAAACATGTTAAAGCAAAGTTACGAAACCGTAAAAATCGGCAGTTTTCGTGCAGTAATGAAACAATCCTCCTTCACTTACAGCGCAATATCACTTTGTCTATCTAGGCTTACAATCTACATCAATCTCTTAAACGTTAGTCGAGATTTTAAAGTAGATGTACATATTTGGGAAAACGCATAATTTCATATAGTGTTAATATATTTACACAATTTGATGTATATAATGATTACAAATGGACATTTTTTCTTTAAAAGCCAATTCATGTCTTGAATGTTAATCGACCACATTACTTTAAAAGCAACATCGTCGTTAGTCAAAGGGTCAAAATCGGTAGCAACATGCACGCCGAATACTCGAGACGTGTAAAACCGTTATAAATGAGTTCTCGTGATCTCTGAAAGCTTCATGACGCGCAGTTGTGGAAAAATCTTGAGGATCCTTACTTACGCGCTTGTAATTAAACTCGAAAGTCTCGACTTTAATTAACCGCCTCGTTTTTCTGCCGAGTTAATGAAATTAATTATAAGGAGATTGAAAAATATCCATCAACGTCCCCGCAACGACGCTCGTGATCGATCAGCGTCCTTCTCAACTTCCTTAAGGGTTAAAGGTACAGCGGAGTAAATCGTTTGATGCATTTCGTGGACCTAATAAGCATACAAAGTCACTGGTCATAATGCGCCGATGCGCATGGCTGAAGTGTCGCGAGAGTTCTTTTTTTTCGAAGAGATAATATAGACGACAGCCGCAAGGCTAATCCTTGGGTATAGGCAAACGTATCGCCGCATGCGCACTCATGGATTTGAATTCTAACGCAAACGTATTCTCTCATGCGAGCTATGCATGCTTGATGAACGCGCGGATCTGGCTCTTGTACTTGACTCATGTTTATACGACTGAAGCGGCTTGCATTCTTCTTACTTGTAATAAAATGAAATCGATCATCGTGCGTACATAATCTTTAACGACCGGCTACTTTGTTCCTTCTAAGGGCACATTTTCTTTTCCATAGGTATTCCTTTGGCTTGCAAAAAATCTCACTATGATAATTATATGCGATTCACAAAAATTATTCTCTTGTGAAAGTAAATTCATAAGATTTTACACCTTGACTGAAAATAATTGCACTTCTATTAACCCACAAAATCATATCTCTAATATAAGAAAAGTCAATTCAGTCCAAAACCACAGGAGAATACAAGAAGAAACGCAGAGAGGCATGGATTGATAACAGCAAATTTATTCATCGGATAATATCCAGTTGTTAGCTATGGAAAGCGAATTATACCAGAGGGATACGAGAAACAAGTCACATTTCATTAGCTCTGTATATTATTCATTAATCGGCTAGTGTACAATATCTATATACACAGGCGAAGTTTTACGACGTTGAAATATGCACGAGGACAATTATCGATCCGGTTAAAGGGGATTCATGTATTTTTCGCATTAAAAAAAGACACCGTGGTACTTATCATTGTCCCAGACATGAATTAAAAGGCTCGCTGCGTTCCAATTGATTCGCTTGTTCTCCAAAATAAACCCTTTCTATCGATTGCACGTTTTTTATATTTTTACTATAGTATGGACCAAATACGCCCTAATTACAAGAGTAAACTCGAAGATTAAAAAAAAAAGATTCTTTATGCGTTAGTAAATCTGTAGCGCTGTTATGTATTAATTGTTTCATAAAAACCGTGGGATCGTATATTTCACTTTGACATTGATGAATCAGACTTGATTGGAACGCGACTGAATATGCTAGGATTGCTGAGAAAGAATTTCCTTTTTCAATGCTTGCCACATATTTACACTTTTCGTATTTTGCCATTTGAAAATTATAATACCAAATATAGTATAATAACTGCATAATACAATGTTACGTTTCACTTTGACCGGTATCAAATATTCTAATTATCGATAGAATTCAAACAGTCACTATATTTCATCATGAACATTTACATTATATAAGTATCACTTTTGTTTTAGTATACCTAGAAAAATAATTTCAAATGTAAAACTATACATTCATATAATGCTTCTGTTATTATATATTAATATTTAAATTTTATTATTTTTGTTATATATATATATATATATATAATTTCATATATTAGGCAATACAAAAGCAATAATGACGCACCACTCTATTTTCACTTTGCGATGGTATAAATATCAACCGTCTTATAAATTACAAATGAACTTTAGTAAGAAGCAAGGAGCGTTCTTTTAATTATTTGGTTTGAATCATTGAATGTGTTTCAAATTGTTTACAATCATTATATTATTTGATAGTACCCTCTAGATAGGCTTTACGTGAAAGCAAACGATAGGTATGTATCGCGTACTAGATAGTAAATTTATTTAAAATATTTACTTCGATATATCTATATTTTTTTATTTTATAACTCTTAAAGATTTAATAGAGTTGTGTCAACAGACGTTTAATTTAAAATGGTCAATATTTTCTTCCTTATAAAAACAAAATAATAATCATAACTTTCTTTTGGTTTGAGTTTTGTAAATCAAATTTTATCACACAATAACATTGTGACCATTGACCTTCATAAAAAGGCATCACTTCTTGAATTGATGCTATTTATTGATTTAGTTATAATTATAAATGTCATTTATATATCAACAAAAAGTTCTGTTTGTTATATATCTTCAATTAATACTAACCACAACCAGATTTGACTTCAATTACTATACAGAGACATGGGCCTATTTCACTATGAAATTAAAATGGTTCTCGATCAACGTTGTCTATAACAACAATACAAATATTTCAACGAATCTACGACTTAGGTATACTTAACATTGTTCCAGAATGCCCACGTCCCAATCGCGAAGCAATAATCAATTTTCATCGTAATAGCCGTCTGAAAATCTAGTCTATAGTCAAGCTCTATTATTAAGCATCGCTTAACACTTCCCTCTGCTGCGTCCTAAGTACCAAGCACTTTAACGAAAGAGGAAATTCGACCTCAATAAACCGTCGGCTGCGCGAGGGCAGCTCGCAGTATCCCCGCATCCATCCCAGCGACAATCAACCCTGCTAAGCTTCGTCGACGCCGACGTCGCGGTGACAGCAGTAGTCGCGGCCTTATCATTAAAACCTACATAACGGAACAGCGCGTAACGTTGTACCTATTATCTTGGTCCACATTGTTGATGCTGAGCACCTTGAGCAGACGCTCGGTATCCTTGAAAGCACCGCCGGTTTGCATACCTCCGGCCTCCATCATGGACTTCATCGTCTTTTCGCGCATCGTGGCTATCATCATGCGGTGGCGTCTCCGCCGTTTGCGTCTGCGGCACTTGGGCAGCGACAGCTCGAAGAATTCGCCCAGTCGCAGTCGAATTGGCAGCGTTATCACTTCCTCGTCGACGCGGATCTCCACCAGATCGTCGATCGCCTGGTCCAGGCACTGCTGCTGCTTCTTCTTCTTATCCTTGTGCTTTTTTTTCACCTGCAGAGAGTGCAACGGATAGTTATGAAAACCACGCTGGATAAATTGAAAATTCGAAATTAGGCAGAACCAACCTTGTCATCGAAGAGTCTCTGCCAGTGGTGCTGCGACTGCTGATGCTGCTGCAACTGCTGGTTCTGCAGATTCTGGGTGTCACTCCAGTCGACGACAGCAGGCTCGTTGTCTTGCGGAAAGCTGTCGCGTACTCTGACGGGTCTGGCCAGAGACGAGCGTTTCCTCGCTGGCGTCGGCGGCTTCTTCTGGTGCTTGTCGGCCAGCTGTTGCGCCTCGTTGCAGCTGCTGCCGTTGGAGGTGCAACTCTTGGACAACCAGCGGCGAATCGACGGATCCTTGACGCTCATCAGGTAGCTCTCCAGTCGGCGAGTGCTACTGCTCTTGTTGGCCGCGGAGCTGCAGCTACTGGTTGTGGCTGCCTGCTGCAGGTTGTTGATCTTCTGGACCTTGTTCTTGTTGGCGCTGGTCTGGCTATTCGCGCTGTACTTCTGGTTCTTGCTGTTGTTCCGGTTGTTCCGGTTGTACTGGTTGTTCTGGTTGTTGTTCCTGGCGAGCTGCTTGCTGCGGTTTCCGCTGCTCGTCCGGTAACTCTTGCTGTTGCCGTTCTTGCCACTGCTGCTGCTGCTGCTCGCGACGTTGTTGTTGTTGTTCAAGATGTTGTTCTTGCTCTTGAGGAGGAGATCGTGACGGCATTGCTCGGCGCACTGCAGGCAGTCGTAATACTTCTCTGAGGCGTTCTGGGTCCCGGGGGCGCGCACGCGATTGCGGTTCCGTCCGGCCTGGGCCTGCGGAGGCTGCCGTCACACCTCCTGCAGGTACTTGAGCGGACAAAGGATTTCTTTGTAGCGCACCTCCCCGTCCTTGCCCGCTTGACCGGAGGACAGGACGTCAGTTGCACAGCGCACCATCGCCACGCCCTCGACCTCGTCGCCCACTTGAACCACGATCTATAGACGATTTTCGGCATGAAGACGATATAGAAAGATCTCTTGGAGCAATTGATGTGTGCTTATTGTTTGTTTAATCGTTACCTGATCGCGAAGAAGAGTAGTCTGATCGGCCAGCTGCAAATTCCGCGTGACCTGTAGTGTCTTCTGACCGGATTCAACCCTCATGACATACGTGCTGGGAAAGAAACCCGCGCGTCCGCCTAAACATTTGCCCTTCCACCAGTCCTTGTCGGATTTATCGATCACCGTTATCTTGTACCCGGCTCTGTAATCATTGCAATTACTTACTTGTGTACCAAACACAATCATTGTAATTGTGTTTGGTACACAAGTTTTATCTTCGATAAAGCGTATAATATACGAGCGATAAACTATGAAAAGATCCCTTTTATACTTTTTAATAACATAGTCTGTTATCGTTAAATTATTGCGCAAAATACAATAAAAAAAAAACGAAGCGGTTACTCACTTAAGATCAAGTTCATCGCGATGTCTGGCCTCGAAGTTGTAGAGTACAACGTAAAGATTGTTTGGTGGCAACACTCGCTTGCCAGGCGGATTGAGATGATTCTGATTATTCAAGTGAGGCGAGGGGCATGGCGAGGTACTCGCCGAAGAGTACGATTTCTCATTGTCGTCGGGTAGTTCGACGCTCGACATCCTGATGGTGCCACGAAGATGCTGCTTGTGGATACCGTGGATGCTCTGACCCGGACTGCATGGGGCTGCTAAAATACCAAACAGACATCAAGTTTAAGCTGATGTGACTTTTGTCACAATACATTTACTATAGATGCATTAAAGTAGTATCAAAATGGTCATAACGATTGTTTCTATCGAGGTTTTTTAGAATGATTCAAGAGCGTTGCATGCATTCTATTGATTTAATGAACACGTACTTATCAGTATAGGTATAAACCGAGCATTGACAGACGCAAGATTTCCTGTAGGTATTCGCAATGATTGCATTTTAAAGTTAGAAGAAATTCATATGCTGTCAGACTGAATTCTACTGGTGAACAATGAAGTTAATTACAGATTTGCAGATCTTCTCTGATAATTTTCTAGGCCGAACTGCGATGACAAAGAATACTTGACAAAAAAGCAAGAATAAGAATTTTCTTGATAAAAATTTAATCGTTTTTCAATTGGATACTTTCGTTGGCAAACAACCGTGAAATCATTTCGACACGTCGTGCGATTCGGGCAGAGCGCGTTAAATCGTTATCGAGAATTATGATTCCGCTGGATATCGCTATACTATACTGAGACAGCAAGTGGGTTAGCGGTCCAGGCACGATTCGTGCGTAGGATTATAAATCGCTCGGCATGTTGCCGTAGCCTATAAGCTGGTTATTTAAACAACTGAGCGGGAGGTAGAGACTCGTGTTTTCTCAATATACACCACGAGCACGCAATCCTGTTTTCATAACCGCGCGCATTCGATTGAATTCGAGAACGATATATGTTCAGATGCTTGATTCTTGCGTTCGGTTTTATACTGGGGGGGAAACCCTGTACAACGACTAGTAAAATTAGCCCTAGCGCGCTTTTGCAACGGATTATTCCTGGAATTTCACAGATTGATTTCTCGTTTTGTTTTATCATTCGAATTCTGGCTCACGATGAATTTTCGCCAGCATTATTACTGTTTGCTCTCATTTCAACGAATCACACTAAAATCTTGCGTTATTAAAGTTTGTGTATGCTCGTTTCATCCTCTTGAAAAGTTTTTAAAATTTTTTGTCGTTAAATAATTTTACACGTTTTCTCAGTACTACAAAATGCGTGAGCTTGTGAGGTTTACGCACAGTATGAATGATAATATATACTTACATAATCGATTAATGCTGCCGCTGTCGGAACGTCGAGGCGGCGTTGATTCCCCGCGCTGGCCCGAGTTGTGATAGTCCCGGGGCGTGCGATGCCGCACATGGGCCGAACCTTCTGGCGAGTCCAGGCTAAGGCTCTTCATGCGCAAATTTAGTCGCTCTCTACGACGCTGTGGACTGTGTGGAGCTTCGCCATCGCAGAAAAGAAAATGCCCAATTATCATCGATTTTTACATAAATTTCTGATTTTTATACAATAATAAAACAAAGCTTTATAGGCAGAAAAGACAATTAGCGACGGCATCTTGCGTTCTTTGATTTCTTTATCGAAAAGTTTACTTGTGAATTTAGTTACAATCAAAACACTGAATAATTGATTAATACTTCTAAAAGAAATGCTTATTCTATATTATCAGATCTCCTTTACTCAGTGTAATCCAAAAACACATTCTTGGATTGCACCTCCAGATAAAAAATGGAAATTTTCTGGTTTTTGTTAGTTTTTTCCATGTTAAATTCTTATACGAGAATTTACGGTGCCGCGAAAAAAAGTTTGGCAAGCGATTGGCGATGCACGCGCTCATTTTTTTGCATTGGAAGGAACAAAGAACCGAAAAAATTGTTCTGGTAGATGTACCCTCAAATCTAAAATTTCAACTTCCAGCACCCGATTTTTTCTACTCGGTCGTGGATTTGCACATATGTGTGAAAAGATACGTTGAATAATTTGATTCTTTTTAAAAATTTGCGTATGTTCACCGTGAATGATTTGATATTCACGTGACCTACTTCAAATATTTGCAAAAATGTAAGATAAAACTTTTTAAAATCGAAAAAAATTTTAATGGAAAAATCACACTGAGATTATTTTTGCATGGCTTTGCGGTAGTTTGATTATTCTATTACAGTACGTTTTAAATTAAAGAAAAAATGTAGGCAATCCTCGGTAGATAACACCCATCAGAGATAAAAAAGTTAGCTGTCGCTAATTGTCAGTTCGAAGACGCGTGAGGCAGCAGGCGCTTTTGCATGCGCTTTCGTTCCGCATAAATATGCACACACGTACACGTACACAGAGAGTATAATATATAGAGCACACAAATATACACATGGACAGAGATATAAAAGGAGCGAAAGACATAAATATACAGAGGTGCCATAGTGCGCGCGCAGATATTGTCGGCGCTAAAAAGAAGAAACAAGAAAAAGTCCGTTCCTCATGGGGGACACGAGGCCCGCCGCCGCGTTGCCGCGGGGCAAGAGTTACCTCTACTGCGTACCTACCTTCTGTGCAGGCGTCCCCGAGGACACCTCCTCCGTCTCTTCCTCTCTGCACCCCGTTGCGGCTTATTTGCGGTATTTGCGTATTATGCCCTGCATTCTTTCTCGCGCGCGCTCTAGCTCTCGTGTTTCTTTTTTAATCGTCCTCGTGGCTGCTCTCTCAAGAACTATACTACTGCTCCCCTTCTTTTTCATTCTCGTCTTTTTTTAAAGCCTGCAGCGAGCTGCTTTTTATCCACCTACTTCTTTGGCTAAGCGAGCTTGAAAATAGCGCTTCTAATTTATATTTAAGCGCGCGCATTGCTTATTGTGCTGGATATTCAAATGAGGAAGCATTTACTATTTTATTGCTATAAATAAGAGTAAATGCCTTTCTATAAATATTCGTATTAATCAATCGAAACCAAAATTTCATTTAAATAGAAGACTAGCTATTGCTTCATTATACATCTTGACACATTCTGATAGTTTCGGAAAACAGTAAAAAAATCTACGCTAATAATTTTTAAGTATTGGTATAATAATATTTCTTATATTGTAGGTATTATTGTCTCCGGAAAAAATTCATCAAAAATGCAATATCGTTGTTAATTAGCATCAGTATCGTGATAATAACGCCTGACAAACTGGCAAAAATGATGATGCATTAGACGGAGAAAAGCTCCTGCGCCGACCATAATACAACGCCACTATTGTGTATAGTAAAAAGTTTTTGACTGGCCTTTCTTTCACCGCTTGAACTTTCAGACTCTCTAGTCTCTAGCCAGCGACGATGGTGGCGTATAGACGTTTTTTAGATTCATATATGGGTTTTTTCCGTCCATGTTCAAAACAGCCTTGTTGGGCCTGCTTGAGCGGCCAGTCATGCAATAACCGAGCCGTACATTTTTCATCGCTTATCTCATAATCATATGGGAATTATCGTTGCACTTTATTCTTATACGTTCTTGAGCTATCTAGATCATATTACATCTGAGTTAATCATGACAGGATGAAACGCGGTATAAAATTTCATCAACGAAAGAAGAAGCACGAGCGAATGATTACCACCTACGTCGCTACCCGGCTCTGTGATATAAATTACACGGATCCGTGAGCAAACTCGCGGCGGGGACAAGGAACCCTCTCTTCGAGCCTATACCTCAGATTGTATACCTACGTACGCCACTCACGTCGCGCATATATATGGTTGGTAATGTGTACGTGTGTGTATATACGCTACACAGCCTTGCGTTTTACACACGCGCCATAAATCATCGTCGTCGCGGAGGACCCTTAAGCCTTTCTCCGAGGGATGAAGGGAATTTTGAAGGCTGCGCCGAAGCCGCGATTACCGAGCTACGCTCTGACTCCACCTTATGCAAAGAGGACTTTGTGTAGCATAGGATTTGAGATAATCGAGATGCTGCGTATATCCCCAATTTTGTTCATGAATTATTTCACTTCAACTTCCTTTGGCAAAGAAATAACATTGTAACACAACTCGTATAATTTTATCAGCTTGCTAAGAATTGCAAATTTATCGCTTAGTAATAAATTGCTCGATCAAATTCATGGGTGATTGTTAATTCTAGCTGTATTTCAAAATCAATGTAAAATCAGATGGACAAATGCAATGTGCGGCTTACCCTCTAGCTAAAGCAATTATGACGTCATTATACTGTATAAAGGTTACGAGAGGTCGTGTCACCCTTTGTCGCCATCATTAACGACGAGCCATTAATTCCTGTGCGACATTAAAGAGAAAGTTATTAGGGAAAGGCGTGCGGATGTAGTAAAACGGGGAAGTTTAAAAGTGGGAATTTCGCGGGGTTTCAAATAAATTTAGTGTCTTTATTGTGATAGTAGTTAGGAGTCGTTTAGAGTTGAGCTTGGTCAACGCTTTCAACTTATACGAGCTTGAAACTTTCATGGTTCAATCAATGTAAAACGTATTAAACGTTTGATTACATCTAGATATTCTTTTGAATTCAAAAGATTTGATAAGCCCTAAATTTTTTAATTTTTATGAGTGCCTATAAAACTTGATGTAAACAATTGTATACTGTCTACGTGGCTTCTATTTAACTATATTTTTTATTACATAAGCGCATGTGAAGAATAACTATCAGAAGTCGATGCATTATTATTTTCGTATTCACAAACCAGCGATTCTGCGATGAATACCTATAAATACCGTAAATAGTGTTTTGCGATCTCATGCTCTACAAGAACTCTGAATAGAGACTAAGCTTCTTTGTCACACGCTTCACATTCAAGCAACCGAAATTCGTGCGAGACATGATTGATTACATTTTTATATTAATTTCGGAGAATTTGTTTCGCGCTAGAATCGTGACTGGAGCTTAATTTTACGAGAAGTAAAAAACTGCTTATCATTTTTCCTTCATTCTACTTTCCAATCTATATAAGGTTTATCCAAAATAAATAGCATGGCTACATCTATTTTTTATTGATAAAAATGGACATCATATTGAAGTATAATTGTTATTGTCCCTGCATCGCGTAATTAAAGACGATTATCATTTTTCATAGCTTTCACTGTAAATCTTTGATAACGTCGCGTTGCAATATTTATCAAATATGTAACCTCGCGTGAGACCTAATTACCTAATTAATGACAGACGCGTAGGCTTTTTTCGTCGTAAATTATGTTTCATACACCGAAAGGAAGAACAAGAAAAACGAAATAACGCAGGACGATTAGTAAGAGGTCGAGTGACAGGGCAAAATATCGAGATCACAGGCATTTTTGCTGCTTTTCTCATATGGTAGACTTGACAGTGTCCAAATCAGCCAAGTAAAGAAAACGAATAGAGTTTATTTGATGGATCGCTATTTTGTTGCTCGTGTCTTGTGAAAGAATATGTGTTCTGAAAAGTACTGCGCAAACAAAGGCCCATTTTTATCCAATACTTTTAACGTTAACAGAAATTATATACCAACTAGCTGAATTAAATAAAAATATTACCCATCAACATAATCGAAACAGCCAAGAAAGTCTGACATTTTTTGAATTTTAAGCTACCAAGTGACACTTAACGGAATACATTTATCACAAAAAATTCTTACTCTCTGCATATCTATATTTTATCAGCGGCTATTATATACTTTATCCGCGTCGACAGTTACGCGTGAGCCGTTATACTCGGGGAATAGGTTCGAGTGACACTTCAATTACTCGCTGGGCTTGTGTACGATGAAGCATAGCTAGCGTGCAGCATCGTGCCCGTCGATGGATCTGAAAATTCATCTAGCGGACGGCAGAAAGCACGAATAGGTATACATGCACCTACCGTAGACATGGAGTGGACGCTCGACCTCGACCCGCCCACGCCCGAAGAAAGACGGATTGCTGTTTTTACGGCGCGCGCGCGCGATTCGCGGCCGAAGTGCCGCTGTTCTTTCCTCGCTAGATGTGTGTGTACTTTGCAAAATTTATGCGGGCGCGAGCGAAGGAGCTCCACTTTTGCCGAATGCAAGATTAAGAGTTGGGTGCGCGAGATGTTGTGGGTATATATAGGTATGTATCTCGCCGCCGTCGCGGGGCTATGTGCGCGCGTAGGTTGCGGCCCGATACTTTATTCAAGATGCACACGCGCGGGCGCCCGACTATTTCCAGCGCGTGTACGTGTAAAATTTCGTTTTCTCATGAGCTATGCGCATTAACCTCGTTGAATGATGAATGCCCTCGCCCCGGCTACGTTTCATCTTTATAATTGTGTTAAATATTTTCTGATCCGACGCGGCGGGCTTAACGAAGTAAACCGGAGCTCTCTCTGCTTTACTACTTTATGACGGGCATATTTATAAAATGGAGTGGATTTCTATAATCGCTTAATGCTGTCGCTCGACGCTCATTTATTAGTTTGATGATCTCGAAGTTATTTTTGCGAAAAATATTTGCTATGTTAATCGGATCGTTGCTTTTTTTTTAATTTTCCGTTAACTCAAGTCCTCCTGATTGTGATTGGTCAGTTCGCACACGATCTTGATTTAGGCATGAATTTCCAACTTCAAAATGTAAAAATTCAGAAAATATCATAATAAGGTTGTGCTGAGTTCGTTTTGAATGACCAGTATTTTCAAATGTACCAGATGTATTATTGAATGTATGTTATCCATGCGATTGAAGAAAAAATACATCTTAGAGAAATATTCAGTATGACAGATAAGTTATGGCATTATATTTTTTAATTGAATGAATCCCTTTCATATGCACATAATTATCCTTTATAACTATATGAATTCGCAGCAGCAGTATTAATCTTGTACTTAAAAAATTTAATTTGAAAAATCGAGTTCTTTCGGTTTATTAAGTATGAAGTGATTGATAATTGCTGATTGAAACTATATAAATAGAATGTTTTTAAAAATTTTGTTACGAAATACATTTTTTTTAAATATTACAAAACAGCTTTTCTTTGATACCTTAGATGTATAACACAAAAGGGCGTGAAAAATGAAAGAGTAGAGAAGCGAGTATAGTATTGTCAATGTACAGACAAATATTATAAGGAAAACTAGATTCGAAGAAAAACAAAGGCCATCTTTGAATCAAAGGTGAAAAGAAAGTTGAAGATACGCATAGCACAAAACGAAAGGTGTTAAAAAGGGAAACAGTTAGATTGGAAAACGCGAAGATCGAATATCGAAGGACCTTATTAGATTTGTATTCGTCACAAGGTTACGAAAGCCTTGCAATTGTGCCTTCACCATCGTTCATTTTATTGTTATTATTGTGATTATAATATATGAATTGAAGTGCGCCACTTTTTTATTACTTTACGATTTTGTTACATAATATTGCATTTTAAGGTATAAACATTCATAATTATAATTAGACTATGCACATTATACACGAATTTTTGAAAAGAATAGGCAATAAAAGCCAACATTATAGAGCATAGATTTCATATCTATTTCAAGTTAGATGCGATAGTTTAAGAATCGGCTAGGGATCTATAAGTTTTATTTTATCTTAAAATCGTTTTAAATATAAAGAGATTATAATATCCCAGAATGTCATCACAATGGCTCTGTTCCGAGGTAGGACAAGAGTTTAAACGATGCGATCAGCTCTTGCCCATCGTTTGATCAAGGAATGACCTAATTTTGCAATCTCTGCACAAGACGTACTCTTAGATTAATATTTCTGGAGTAACCCAAAATGTATTATCGCTATCAAAGGCAGAGTCATGAAAATTAGGCCAATAACGTTGGTTGCGCAATGAATGTAAATTAAAAGCGAAAACGTCCACGGCAAAAGTAAAGAGACTAATATAATATATTTTGAGGGAGTGTATGAGAGGTGATGGTGCCTACTTGTTGCTTTAAGTGGGAAGGATGGGCTTATACGCAGCTTCAGTGTAGTGGTATTATATACATATGTAGCTTTTGGAAATAATTGAGGAAGTCTTGTCTAACTATATCACTGGCGAGATAAATTATCCAACGTTGTACAAAAAAATTAGAGTCCTTGTGCTATTATTTAGTAAAGTATTTTATTACAGCGAATCTAACATTCTTCGGTTGCCTTCTAATCATGAACTTATATACTACCGACTATCGAAAAAATTATCAGTGAGATTTTATTTGAAATAAAATCATAATAATGACAGAAAATGATAATAGAATAAAGTTATGATTTCTTCGTTACGACACTATTGAGAGTGCTTAAATTGATCGATAAGAACTAGCTGAGAAGAGTGTAATATTTTGATGATAAATAAACAGAAGAAAGCAATAGTCGGTAGAACTTGTATCATGGCACGCTTACGATTACGCAAATAAAAATTATTGTATATTTTACTGTA
This sequence comes from Nasonia vitripennis, assembly GCF_009193385.2. Lineage (NCBI taxonomy): Eukaryota > Metazoa > Arthropoda > Insecta > Hymenoptera > Pteromalidae > Nasonia > Nasonia vitripennis. The sequence continues at coordinate 22,075,261 of NC_045757.1, read as the reverse complement.
CCATAAATATCATTTATGCAAATGAGCAGTTTAAAATTGAAAACAAATATTATAAAAAGTTGTTGATTTATGTAATATAATACACTACACGTCTTAAGGTGTAAAGAGGTTAAATTGATCAGACAAAACGAAAGCTGAAAATAATATTGGTGAGCATTTACAACTGTACAGCATTAGAAAATCAGAAGAAGAATTAAAATAACAGTAAAAAAGAAACAAATATTAATTGAAAATTTGATAAAGACGATTGTGAATTTTCAGGTTATAAAAAATGCTGGCTTCAAAAAAGAAACAAATATTAATTGAAAATTTGATAAAGACGATTGTGAATTTTCAGGTTATAAAAAATGCTGGCTTCAAATTAAGGTTTTCTGAGATACGCAAAACAATATGGAGCTTCATGATACGTTCAATCCAAGCTTGGAAATAAAGGAAGATTTAGAACTAGAATCTGGAGAATCAAACGCTAAATTTCTATGGTTCATCAAGTTTAGGAATCACGCTGATAGCGACGATTTGCAAATGATGAATGTTCTAGAGTCACCTGTTTTTCATGCTAAACATGACTCTGCCACAAAATGGAAATTGAAGCTATATCCAAATGGGTGCGAAAATGAGTTCAACGGCTATGCATCAATATTCCTGTTTCTTATGTCCAGGGGAGTATCACAAATGCAAGCCTACTTAAAACTATCGATTTCTAAGGGGAATGGTGCGTTTATACGATTCGCGATCTTTGATACGAATATGCATCACGGAGAATCCCTTGCTGTCGTGGGATTTTCAAAATTTGTCAAGAGTTCCTATTTTGCTAAGAACTACAATGGCATCCATCGAAGATGCTGCACCGTGTAGAACCAGCGGTTATTAGGAGATTGTGAAGATTTCAACGTTTTTAAAATTACCTATATACTTGTAATTGTTATTAAACTCGTCAAAAGTGCTGTGTTTCATTTCGCATTTAAGCTTATTGATTAACGTAACGATATTATAATAATTCGATGGGAGAAAACAGTGTGTATCGTTGCAAGAATAGCAGCCTCACCATCGACGACGACTCCCGCGGCTACACACAAAGCCATCTAGCCGTAATCGCCAATTTCTATTTGGCTCACCGAGCGAAAGTAAAAATCCTCCCTATAACACACCTATTTCCCGTGATCCCCATTGAAGCGCAGAATCCACAGTGGCACTTCTTGATATGTCTCTTCGAATAACGACTTTCCCTCTGTGTATGCGTCGGAACTGAAGTTATATCGAAGCGAATTGCCGTCTACCTCAGTGTATGCAGCGCGGGAACTCTGTATACGGGCGGTGCGCACTGAGGCATTCAGCCGAGTGCAGCTCCCGGATGATATTTTTGGTTTGATCGATAGGTCACAAGCAATGCTCGTTTGTGAAAATAATTCAACATGATGCATACCGAGGTGTGTTTGTTTAGCCGATCACGAGCAGGGTATTTCAAATGACCCGATTTCGGTTATTCCAAAAAATCCGAAATTAAAGTCCTTTCAATAAAAGAGAAGCTAAAAGGTCATCTATTCAAACTAGTCGTACGATTAGCATAAAGTCGCACAGCTGAATTACTTATGTCCAACTTTTCCCAGGGGGGAAAGTTGTATTCCACCTGATACAGCTGAAGCATCCGACGCGATAGCGAGAAGCCAGTCGGAATAAAGTGATATCGACGTCGGGGTGCCCTGTGGCCGGCCTTACACGAAACTACACTTCCCTCTCAATTTCTACCTACCTTTTATTTTCTCTTTTCTCTTTGGCGCACGACCATTTTCCTTTCCCTCGCGCGTACTTTCCGGCCGTATCGCTTTCGTATTGCTTTCTCCCTCTCGGACAATAGAAACGAATTTGCCAAGCGGCCACGATTCTAACAAGAAAGGACTCGACTCCCGTCTATTAAGTCAGAATACTTTTTCTTCGAAAACATTTTCTCGGCTTTCGACGCTTTAGAAAATACCTATGACAATAAGAAACGCTTCCAAAAAACAGATTAATCAATATAAAAAGCGTCTTAATAAAAGCTTTTTCAATTTAGGTGTACAGCTGTTTCAGTGGCGCTTGGAAAATAAATCCCACTTTTTTTCCTATAGTAGTCTTTTTTTTCTTCATCACCAATAGAGGGGAGAGGCTCTGGGAACTCTGTGGAGAGTGAATCCCAAAGTCGTTTTCACGATGTCATTCCAGTTCGTATACAGAGGCTCGGTTTGGGTGGCTAAGTGATTGACAATTTTGTTTCTGGATTCTCTCTGACCGATCGATACCATGAAAAAAATTTTGTTTGATGTAACATATTGATTTTCTTCTAGTATGAACTTCCAATTAACAACGCAAAATAAATTATTTGGCCGGTGTGTAAATTTTATTACATTTCTTTTTCAGATCATAAAACATATTCAATAACATTTACACAAATAACAGTGGCATTGACTATCATTTGTTTTTTCGAACTTCTTGACTAAAAACCTTTTACAAGTCTTTGAAACTGTTTATTATTTGTATTGCATAACAAATATATTTTCTTTATGCTTTATGGAAAACAATGTTACATAATAATTAATTCCAAAAATTCACACTTCGTGAGTGGTTTGTTTGTTTCTATGTTACCACGTAGCTACATAATGATTCACTAACAATATACTGATTCGTTGTCTACTGATAGAACACTTAAATTCTAATAATAAACAAAACTTACACTGTAGAATCACTTACTCAAACGCAAAATTATTGGAAATATCATGACTCTAAATTAAACGATGATTCTATATTATTGCAAGAAACGAATATATATATATATATATATATATATATATCTTACATTTATTGGTTTATCATTGATTTTAAATTCTTTTCGAAAAAATTCGTTCAACCCAATTAATAAACATCAAAGCAGCGGAAGTTCCGTGACCGTGAACGAGTCGCCATCGAAAATCAGTGCAGTGGGTCAGAGCTCCAGAGGTTCACGCAACGACGAAAAGTCGTCGAAACGACCAAGAGAACCGGCAAATTAAATAAAAAGAAACGCTCGCATCTCTCTCAAGAGAGAAAATAGACGATTGAAGCCACGAAAGAGAGTCATGGTCAGAGACGCTCGTAAGAAGAGGGGAAAGCATCGAAGCGTTGCTCCGACCCGATGCGTGGGCAGAATATATAGACGTTATGTCGACGTGTTCGTCGTCATCGGTAGGCGCCGCTAACGCGCTTCACGATGCTGCGCGTCGTCGAAGAACCCGGCGAGCGCTGCTGTTGGCCGGAGGTGGGCGAGACGGCGCTTTGCGGGCTGTTTGGCGATAAGTCGTAGTCACTTGATTCAGTCGACTGGCCCAAGAACAGCGGCTGACCGAAGGGTCGTGCTCGGGAAACCGAGCCACCTGGATACCCCGGAAACCCCCCAACGAATTTTGGTACTTTAGTCTCGCTATGTTAAGCTTCGTGGGTTGATTGTACTTGTCTTATTATTAGAAGATGGCGACTTGTGTTCGTTAAGTTTCTTTTTTCTTTAATCTTTTTCTTATTTTCGACAATTTTTCCAAGAGTAGATGAAAAATATTTGTTTATAAGTATAATAATTAATAAGTATAATAAATTTTATGTGCCAAATACGCACTGTCATGTAAATGAACGATTTTCTCCTCAGTAGCGTGCAATATAATTGCAGTCCATATTCAAAATTGTGCATTTACGAATTTGTGATATTCATAGATTTTAGACCATTTCAAAAAAGACAAGCTGAATTTTGTTGAATTTTTTAATAAAACTTGGTGCTATATGACGGCGCAGTATTAATCTAAAGTGAAATCTTGATAGGTATATAAATATGATTATTGACTAACAAGGTTAACGATTATACTTAGGTTTAAATCGAAACAATGATATGGTTATTTGTATATCAATAGTCTGTTAGTATTTTCTATAGCCTGCAAACGTAAAAATTTTAGGTTCGAAAATAATCAGTGTGTTTTTGTCACATGTTTTTTCTATGATTTGTTTATATTATCATACAAGTTACTCTTTTATCGACCATGAACAATTTATTCTACAATAATTGTTACAATTTAATCAAAAGTTCTAAAGCCAAAAGCACCAAGTTTTACTAGATATAATAAACATGTTTATAATAGGAATCATAACTTTTATGCATAAAAGTCAATTTGCATATAATATAGCTCGTAAATTGATAAATAGCTTTACTTACATCGTCTTAACTTAGCATAATGAACATGAGGCAAACTCACTTACTGTTTTAATGAAAAATTTTTCCTTGTGTGAATTTCAAGCTTATTTAACTATATAACTTCATGATATTTTGTGTGAATATAAGTTTTCACGTAAAACAGTCGCAAATTGCTGGATTACACAGGTACATTGCTTAGCTCGTTAGTTTCTTGAAAACCATTCTTGCACATTTTGATCTCATTCTGAGATGTTTTTCACTTCATTAAATGCCGTAATGAAAATTGCATCAATTACCATTCCAAAAAAATATGATACAAAAATTCCTGTAATTCTTTGTGAATCGCAAACTCGTGGTTTTTCTCTTCGATCGCTCATTAATTTAGAAGTAAGCGTAGCATGAATGCGAATAATTTTTTGCTTCATTTTGTCAGTAAAATTCCCTCGTTCTTCTCTTAATGGAGTCGTTTTGCTCTGTATCAGTAGGGAAGAAGAAAACTAAAAGAAGGGCTCTTAGCCATTTAATGAGAGGGAGAAATGAGCTGGGAAACCAATCGTCGTCATGTCGACTGCTTCTTAGTTTTGACGATGATTTTTCCTATGGCTGTAAAAAAATCCTGATATTTGCGAAGCACTGAACATCACGATGAGAATAATGGCACAAATGTTTGTGGAAAATGAAGATCAATATATCGATCGGCTGATTATAGTTCTGGCTTTCAGTGAGATTAGGGGTATTAAGGAAAACATTTTATAGCACTGCGTGGAGTAAATCCATACTTATTTCACGCTTATCCCTTTTTGGCTGTGAGAAGTAGCCCTTTTTGCACCGTGATGCTAACTTCACGCAAAAATGAACTGCTAATTCCACGGATAAGCGTGACAGAGGATTTATTCTAGACAGTGCTATAAAATATCGAACGATACACGCCAATAGTCGTCCTCCATGGCACGGCGTTGACTTATTTCACTAGTATCGCAATGAGACACCATGATGTAATAATAATAGATGCATCAAAACTTGGAGTGTAATAAGCTAGCCACAACATACGATATGAGATGAGGATTCGCGCGGTAATTTATAACAATTTGAAAGAGCTGGACTCAATTAATAACACCCTCGTCACCTTTCATCTCTCGTCCAAGCAATTTCCAAGATCAGTTGAACAAGAATTCAATTTTCGAAAAGTTATCCATCTCGCAGCTGTGCGCGACCGCACACGAGAAGCGCATATAAGAAAATTACGGAACGAGCGTCACTACGACCTGCAAATCTGTCGAGCAATATTCGATTTGTCATCTTGGCATAAGCGCGACGCGAAGCGCCCGAGAGTTTGACATCGAGTACAAGGTATAATATATAATATATACATCGACGCCGACCCTACAATTATAACAGCTTTAGCTTCGAGAGTTTACAAGTACCTTGCCTGATAATCCGTTTTCACGCACATGGAGAAATGGAGCAGCAACAAGGGTTCGTATAGACACACACTCGAGTCGCGCCTAGACGGCACGGCGAATGACAATTAAACACGATATCCAATTAAGGCAGTTCGCGGCGTAGTAGGCTTGCCGAAGCACATCGCTCTCGCTTTTAACGAGTGCGGCTGGGGGCTGGGCCAACATGGCCTCTATGGATTTAGCGCAGTCTCGAGCAATGCGCTTTCCCTTGTCTGCCGGTATCGATATACACCAATTCCGTCACACCGAAGTCGCGAGGGTCTTTGATTAATTGACGGGAAAACTGATTGCCCCGCGCGGCGACGCCAGCAGGATGATGCTTTTGGGTCATTAGCGCACGAGTTCCTCCTGCAGTTCGATTTTTCCAGGCAACGCTCGCTTTTCTATGTTGTACGCGTTCCTTCATCGTGATTTGTTATCAAACTAGCTTGATGGGCGAGTGATGACAGAGGCTTTTGTATATCAAAGACCGCGAAGTGAATTGTTGTACAAACGATGTATCTCGAAGTAGTTGCTATAAATCGTCTACAATATAATAGTAACGGCTTTAGAATGACTTTGGTGTAAGCTGTGCCTAATAATGTAAACTACGTGTATTGTATAGAGATGATTAAAAATATATTTCAAAACCTGCATATTTAAACTTTGGTATATTATTCAACGATGAGTATAGATATATAACATTATTGAAGTAATCAAGGTAGACGCTATGTCTGAGAGCTTATAACGAGATCGATCAAGTATCCACGTAAAACCTCAATTTTACGATTCGTTTTCATCGTATAGTATCAATAAACGTGATCAAATCATTTCTCAAAGATATGAAAATAATTTTTACCCTTTATAATCGACAATACTTCTCTAGATTGTATACTATAGATGATGATGTTTGGCACTACCTAGCAAATATTATTATTCAACATTAATGCATAGCTTCTGCTGACATTATATGCGTCATTATATGCTTACAAATTTAGATTTATAATATGATTTCGTGTCATGGCAAATTGCTAGTGTACAAGATGTATAAAAAACAGTTTTGGTTTCTGTACGATTTTTGTAATTTTTTAATGAATTTATGATGCACGTGGCGGGCGAGCAGCTCGTGTCCTTTTAATGCATACCTCCAAGACGTATTGTATATAAATGATACATTTAGATCGTAAAATCTGATGTCTGATTATATAATTTAAAATAAATAATCCATTTAAGATGCTTTATAAATTGAAATTTTTAATAACTATATTCGTACTTCAAATTACAAGCATAAATTTATGTTTCTTATAGTAAGAATTGCAAACAAAATTGTATTGTTCGTGAAACAACTAGAAATATTTATCTGAACAAAAGTTACCCTGATGTTTAGTATTTCTTAAAAAAAACATTTTATTTTTCATAAATTTAATATTATTCTAAAAGTCAGCCATTGAAAACCATCCGCCCGGTTAATATTCCCCTGTCGTCGGAGAGCTTTTTATCATATCTTGCGTATGTTAAAGCCAAGCTTGCGCGCGCGAGTGTATCGTAGAATGTGCGCTTGTACTTGAGCTTTCGGTTAAACAGTCCGATAAAACGTCAGCTGTGGCTCTTTGAACCGTGAAATCGATAACGCGCAATGTACACAGAAGCTCTGTGTATGCGGCTATACTACGTCCGCACATTTTGAGCCAAAGTCTGCGTGTCGTTGTACCAATGCCTGCACGTGCTCGTCAACTCTACGGGCATGCAATTTTTATTGTGTATAGTAGACCTATATATGTCATTCCTCCCGAGGGCTTACAGAAAAAGAGTTTGCGCTCTTTGATCACGTTAAGCTCGAGTGTATTGAACATAGAATTCTTTAAAAACGTAACGTACGTTAACGTCTAAAACATCGTTATATTCTTATGATTCCATCATATCGATCAAAATATACAAACATATACATAAATGAAAAATAATAATATATTCCAAAGATCGTAAAGTGTATTGATAATAGGTCAATATAGTGTAATGATAGCTACAATTACCAAGAATACATAAAGACATACTAAATTGATACCTTTCCGCATCACAGAAAAAAATAATAAGTAAAGACATCCACCATCATAACATCAAGTTTTACGATCTTCACTAAGCATATACGACACACGCACACACACAAAATGCGGTTAAGGTCGATAATCGCGTTTACGCCATGCGCGCTCGAATCGATGAAGAGGAAATAGAAGTATAGGAAAAAAACACAGCAAAGGAGGAGAACCGAAACCAACTGTGGCGTGGACTATAACGCCACGAATAGGCAAATATCCACTGGAGGTTAGCGCGATGTACTAACGATTTTTTTTTTGTGAAAGCCAAATGGCTCTGAAAATATTAAAACGCTCGAGGCTTTGGCCACGATGTTTAAAAAGCCAAACACGCTTGGGTATGAAACCGCCGATGGAAATCAAAAAAGAAAGTTGAACGCGAGTTTGAAATTCTCGCGAGAGAGGATTTTTTCTGCTTTGTTTTGACAAGCGGCAGTGTTGGCTTTGGCTTTTGGTAAACAATTGCTCTTGTATCAGAAAATGATTTACCATATCGAATCGTTTTTTGTACAATTTATAATTTTTTACTTCTGTAACACCATCAATTACAATATAAGATTAATAATTAGTATAAAAGGGAGTTAAATACGATTAAACGAAATCATCATTGAGAATTACTCTTGAATAGTTATAAGTACTATTTCTATCACAGTACAGCATTTTTATAATAATAGATTGTTATATTGAAGACTACAAATAACTGAATTAATGTACCGTATCGATAGTAATTTTAACGATTTTAAGGTAGAGTCACAAAAAATGACAGAGGTGTCGCATGGCGTAAATGCTGATACACGCAGAGATAAGGTGAGAATAAGAGCGAAAAATAGAGAGAAGCGAAGATAAGGATAGGCGGCGCATCCGTCTTACCAGAGGTGGACGAGGAACAGGGTTGGGAAGAGGTGGTCGTCCTCGCTGACGAAGAAGGTGCTGCGCCGGAAGGAGGATGATCTGCTGTGGGAGGCGTAGGTGGTGAATTTGTCGAGTTTCCACGTATCTCGCCAGCCTGCTTCAGCACCTGGTATATGGCGTCCACATCTGCCGGACCGGTCAGTATTGCACGAATATTCAAAGCTCAATCGTTTGATTATATGAGACGTGTTTTCGTTTTCGTCAATTCTCCCTTTTTTAATGTAAATGACAGTGAAATTTCACAGCTCGAAGCGCCGTGCCACATTGGAAACTGGTGGGGTTGAATAAGGTAACAATCTTATACACGTGGAAGTTGCTGGATAAATTATGTGCCATGCGAAATTACAATTTTAAAATAAAACTAGGAATGAAGGCGCGCATCGCGCGCTCTTGATTCTATCTCTGTCTAATAACACTGGTAGAAAATATACCATAAGTGTTGGGCGGCACACTAACGTCTGCTAATATTTCATAAGCATGTAACATGTTACTAAATCCCTCAAAACTATTTTTTAATAAATATATTAATAATGCTCAATGTCGTCATCATTGGTTTGAATAGTGAATTTGAAGAAAAGTTCAGTATAAGAGTTAGTGGGTTTGTCTATCATTACAATGCCATTTATTTGCATTATAAAAAAGCTATACAACTAAAATTTTACACAGATACTTACTATGCTACCTAGACAATATGTAACCTACATAATTATGATTTAACTCTTTTCATTTATATTTTCACATCGAGGCCCATATGAATTTTTAAATTTAGCATATCAAATTTTGCTTGTAGACAGTTACACAGAAACTACCATCTCTAGCACATTGTATTTCTGGTTTCCAGTGTATTTTTACATGAAGAAAGTGATAAGTATTTTAGCTTTTTTGTCAAGGCATTAATTAGAATTTTGACTTTTAACAGTTGTGAGAGATTTTGAGACCGATACCTGTTTCTCCATTTTTGCATTTTTTCTCATTCGAAAACTAACAGGTCTAGAAAGCTCATATTTTGTATATAGATTTCTTTTGAGATTGTGGAAAGATATTTAAAGTTGAATCAACGTTAACTGAAATACTTTTGTGTTCGACTACAACACCCATGATAATTATTTAGTCGTATAGCATGAGTTTGCATTCACATCAGTGTCGGAGTCGAAATCAGAAGTTTTTCAGTTAAGGTCGATTCAACTTTAAATATCTTCACAATCACACACTTCATCATCACAATCACAAAAGAAATCTATATGCAAAATATGAGCTCTCTAGATCTGTTAGTTTTTGAATGAGAATAAATGGAAAAAACAGGTATCGGTCTCAAAATCTCTCACAACTCTTAAAAGTCAAAATTCTAATTACCTAAAACATTGACAAAAAAGCCAAAACATTTATCACTTTCTCCATGTAAAAATATGCTAGAAACCAGAAATACAATGTGCTAGAGATAGTAGTTTCTGCGTTACTGGCTATAAGTAAAATTAGACCTGCTCAATTAAAAAATTCGCATGAGCCTGGATGTGAAAATATGAACGAAAACAGTTAAATCAGAATCATCTAGGTTACATATTTCTAGGTAACATGTCTAGTAGCCTTTTTACAATTCAAAGAGCATTGTATAGTGATAGACTTAAACTTACTGACTCGGATAGTGAACTTTTCTTTAAATTCACCTCTCAAACCTCACCAAGGGCGACTTTGGGCACAGAGACACAGTATATCTTCAAACTCTTTATTCTTTTAATTGAACTTCTCACTGACATTTAAAAATAAAACTAAATAATAGTCACACACTTTATTACTACTTCAAATAGGGTTAGGGTGCCACTTTTCAATACACATGTAATACTACACACTCTTGGTAATGATTAATTTTTACTAAAATTTCTTGCTAGTAATATTACATATATTTTATCTGTTATCAAGATTTCCACATTTCATTTTAAACACCTTAAACATTTCTACCAGGGTTATGAGTTATGACTGTTTTGAGGGTTATGAATTTAAGCGCGGTTCTGATCTCGTTGCCTAGGCAACCAACCAGCAACCAATCAGAATCACGTATTAAATGCTTCACAACAAAGGCCATACTTTTTTTAAGAGAGGAGGATCTGGACATTTCAAAATCTACAGCGTATGAAAGAGAATTTCTATTTTCTCAATCTTCGTGACGTTTATACTCGCATAATCTCGTATACTTTGAGTACTCGACTACAATAGAACGCAATTATCATGATTAATGTGAAACTCTACATTGTTTTTCCCTCCAAGTGCAAAAAATTGGGCTGAATGATAGAGAAAATACATGTTCATGCATATATGTGAGAATATAGTATCAAACCCAAAAAACTTGTTATCTTTTCAAGAGAAACTTATCATATCGATAAAAATAAATAATTGAAAATATTTTGTTTCCTTTATCTTCATGATTTTCAACTTCTTCGTCATTCTAATAAATATTAACGAACTAGGCATTCGAATCGAAAGTAAAAAAGTTTTTTCCAATGTAGCACAGTGTCTTTCAGTGCATAAAAAGCCAAACATGAAGGGATATATCGAGTGGGGAAACTATATACCTGCCATGAATGCATGATAATCATTACAGATTACAAAAAAATATGATAAAAAAAGTCTGGAAGTCTGAGCACTAAATATATCTATAGTTTGGTCGCCTCAAGACACAGCGAGCCTTCAGTACTTAAGCAATCCAGCATAAAACTGCCTAAGATCTAAGACTCTAAAGGTATATACATAGGCAGCGGCGCGCATTGCAAGACTATTATTTCATATTGTATATTATAATCTGCCATGTAAAGAAAAAATGTGACAAGAGGTGGTGTGTGCTAGGGGTAGTCACGATCAGGGGCGAGCTTGTGTACATCGCACAGTTGACGCGAAGCTGATCGGACGACTTTCAACTCGCTTTTTTTATCGTACCTATGTGTATAGGTACCTATATAACTTTAATTTGTACAGTGAACGACCTCGAGTTGCAAGCGTCGAGAGCTCGGCATCACAACAGTCGCATCTTTGGCAAATATCGTCAGTCACAGTGACTAAAGGAACAGCGCGGATACTCACTCTGTTCGGAAGACGGAGTCTCGTCGACGGGCGGCGCGGTGCTCTTTTGCCTGCGCAGCAGCGGTATGCCGGCGGTACGCTTTGGCAGAAGACTGGGGCAGTTGGCCGGCTGGACAGAGCTCATGCAGTCGGCGTGGGCGTTGGCCTTGCAATTCCGGCAGCGAAAGCCCTGACGTGCGTGTCCGCGGAGTACCTGCCCGCAGGCGTCGCACGGCGTTATCTTTCGGTAGGTGTACTCGCGCCACTGGTGACCGCCGGACTCGGCCTCTAGGTTTTTCCTGAGGAACATAGACAGAACCCTGCTCTCAAACGGCTAGTCTCGGCTGTGCTCGTCGGTTACTCTCGTCCTCGGGAGTTCCGAGGCGCATCAGGCGAAATACTTCGAACCGTGTCTCGGAGCTCCCGAGGCAATAGTATATTACGTGCCTAGGGAGGAAAAAACTTGGACAGTCCATATCTCGTGTAAATTGTCACCCGAGCCGAAGGCGAGGATGGCAAACACGAGGTATGGGCTGTTCAATTTTCCTCCCGTGGTGCGTATACTATTTTTCTTCACACCAGCACCGAAAATGCACATTCCTCTCCAGGCGCCCGGGAGAGAATGTGGTTCTTTCGGTGCAGGTGTGGAGAAAACCGAATTATTTCACTCCGCGATAGGAGAGATAAGAAAACGGCACTTAATCGCATAAACAAATGCGCTTTCTCTAGACATTAGATTAATTCTTAGCATGAATTGCGCACATTGTATTTAACCATCTTCGTTGGATTTTCTCTTTATTTCATATTCTGAGAATAACGCTCTCTACTGGTATACACACATATATATATATATATATATATATATATATATATATATATATATATATATATGGATAAACGTTAACCACACATTCCAACGACACAGCATATAGCTAACCCTATAGCGGCTGTAAATGTTCGTATGTATACGTCACGACGTGACTCGCAGAAACAAAACACCGCGATCCCGGCTGCGTTGCCGTTGGTATGTATAGTCTCTACACGCTCGACCTTGCGCTTGTGGTCGACTGCCAGTCGTCAATTGAATTAGAGCTTATAATACACGCACGTTGATCTTTCCTAATATTACCAGGACTTTACAATTCTAATTCTTGAAGAGCTCTTGTGCATATATTCCTAGCGGAATCAGTGAATTTATCTGTGTTTTTTGGTATTGATATCTGTTGGTGAATCATTTGCTATCAAACGAGCGAGAAATCGTACAATTATTCATCGAACGGAGTAAAGCTTAATATCTGAGGAAATTATCATACAGTTTTATTTGGAAAATAACAAGAAACCGAGGTTGGTAAAAACATGTTCAATCTAAAAGGCAAATATAACCAAAGAAGCAAAAAGTACTTGATAAAATAAGGTTACGTCGTTAGAATCATAAATGAAGTTTTTTCTAACGCGTTTGTGTAGAGGAATCGTTGTAATAAAATCTTTGTAACTGGGATACGTTATCTCTTATTTAAAGAACATGAATAAAATTTTGCTTACCTGGACATGGCAACCACGGAAGAAACGGCATGGTACATAGCTTGTTTCCCTCTGAAGCGTTAGTAACAGAGAATTTACGGGTTTTAGTTTTGTTAGTCAAGAAAAAATGACAAAATTTGTAAGCATTCCTATTACGTAGCCTGCATGAAAGATTATATTTCATGTCAAAAACTAACCAAATTCTTAATCTAACCTCATTTATTTACGGTTATAGGCCGCGCTATATAAATCATCGTTACATGTCACTTAAATTACGTTAAATTGTAAGCAACGCATAATAAAATAACACGATAGTTAGTTCTACAGCTGCAAACAGGGTAGTTAAAATTTTTAAATTGGTATCTAAAAATTAATTGTAAAATTAAAAAAAAAAACTCGTTAGTTAAAAAATTAACTTTTTCAAATGTTAAAAACACGCTTGGATGTATATAAATATGTATAGAGGGCACCAACTTTTCATTGGGCGGAGGTGTGGTAGGTGTAGTTTTCAGACTTTTGAATGCTTTCAACCATTTGTGCTTCGTATTACTCCCGGTTGAACCGTTTGACATTTTCCGATTTCCCGTTCCATCTGGTTGCGCTGCCTCCGCTCCTCCTCCGAACAATTCTTTCTGTAACGTAAAAAGAGACAAAATTTAATTTTGATTTTGAAACAAAAATTGTTTCTATGTTGAATTGAGGTTATATTCTGTGGATACAAGTCATATTATGTTTTCTGTTTAGAAGAATATTATTTATAATTTTTTATGTATTCGGGCGCTGTTACAATAAGTGAGAAAACACTCGCTGAATAGTTATAGTTTTGTTTTGCCGTCATTATTTTATAATTCGAGGAATCAATTCTTTCTTTTTATAGCGTCTTTTATGATAGGGTTGATCCTAAAATGTATTGGGGTTATCTTTTTTTGGAGAAGATCAATTTTTAGAAAACAAAGTCATTATTGCATTAAAGTTAAAGATTTATTTGTAAAATATCTAAATAGAGAGTATGTGTACTAACAAAATATGTGTCAAAGTCACCTAATTGAATGTACACAGTGATGTTTACCTTTTCGGTCGCGAATTTATTAGTTTTGTTTTCATTATACTAAATACATGAGTTCATTTTTCAACAGGCCATTTTTCATAAAATGGCAATAGCATATTATACCATGATTCAATTTAAAATAAAGTATTAATTGTAAAAAGGCTTCTTCAGACTAAAATTTGTGCATTAGTTGTGTCAATTTTGTTAATTTGTATCCCAGATTTGTAAGAGGATATAAGATTTTTTAAAATCTTTAACTATTATTCCTCTCTTCTCCTCAAATAAATGCAAACATTGTTGACTAACAATGAGTAAATGCAATGAAGATTTGAAACAATTCGAACAAGCGGGTTATACAGTTCAAAGCAAAGCGTATGCGCGCTTGCCTTTCTACGTTTGGTAGCGTGATGCTTGCCGTCTTCAACCGAGCGATACTTCCTTATCCGCCTGACCATCATTTTGAGGCCGTAACTACAGTGGGTAGGCAATCCTTGTACACCAAATCTACGAAGCACTGCACTCGTCCGAGCAGAGAAAGCAATCCCGCGTGCGCGTTCGAGATTTCAGCGCGAGAAACTGCAGGCGGCCCATCGTCGACCCCAAGAATCCGTCCGAAGCCAAACGCAACGCGGCCTAATTGGATCTGCGCTCGCGTGTGCGCCGCCGAGATCGGAGATAAGCACCCGCTCTGCAATGCGTGCGGACTTGCGAATGCCTCTGCTGATGGCGCTCGAGCCGCCGCCGCCGCCACGCGCGCTCGCGCATCCGGCTAAATTCGATTTAGCCCACGGCTGAGATTAAGGCGTGCTGCTGCTGCTACTCTCCTGCACTTTCAAAGGCCAACAGCGCGGCTTGCCTGCTTTTCGATCAGACCTATTTATAGATTCCGTAAATTGAAGGCGCGGATAATAAATACCCTTTGGATAACGAGCTACGTGCATTGTGCAGGTTGAAGGCACCCAGAAGATTACATTTTTAAAAGATTCACAATGTACCTTAAAACGGTCAACTTTTTAAATCATACTAGCAAGTTTAGATGCGCTCCGCGCGTTCTTTTTATCGTAATCATATATTTTCTCAAAATATATACTTGTTGAGGTTAGGAATTCATACGTCTGCACAGATCGCGCGCGAAACCGAATAGCTAATCAGAACGACTCTTCACTGTCCTTCAAGATGGCGCGATCAATTCTTTTAGATGGGACCATCGAATAATATAAATAGCGTTTAAATTCGAAATGTCTTCAAATTATTCCTTTAAATGAAGAACCGATAGTTCATCTATATAGAAGTATTCAAATGTCATGCATGCATTACAATGTTAAGGGTACAGAAAATAATTTATATCACTCATACATTCCTATTTAACAAAGAGTATAACTTGAGAAACATCTTAACGCTTATAATAGTTATAATCAGAGTATGAAAAAAAGGCTTAAAAACATTCGAAAATAGCAAGAACCACTGCATTTTTTTACGACTTTTTGATACAGTTTAGTGTTGTCCATTTGTTTTAGAACATTTCACAAACAAGAACTCAAATAAAAGCTGATCTCTGCTTGTACTTGTAACTATGTATAGTAAATGAAATCTCTAAAAAAAATAAATTTTAAAAAAGTAAAAAGTTAGGCAAGTTTAATATATTTCGCAACAAAATTACAGATTGAAAAGTACTAAGATCAATCAAACAAAGTCAAGTTTATTATATTTAATCGTGATGAAGCAAGGAACAACTCTCAAGATAAGTATTACGTAACTTGCCATGCCCGTTTAATTTTGTTTATTGGTGAACAACTAAAATTTCCTTTTATGTATTAGAACGTCATACAAACACCATAAGTACAATGAAACGGGCATGGCAAGTTACGTAGTAATTATCTTGAGAGTTGTTCCTTGCTTCATCACGATTAAATATAATAAACTTGACTTTGTTTGATTGATCTTAGTACTTTTCAATCTGTAATTTTGTTGCGAAATATATTAAACTTGCCTAACTTTTTACTTTTTTAAAAGTTATTTTTTTTAGAGATTTCAATCCTTTTTAGTAAAATTTTTTGAGTATTTCATATTCGACGTCGTAGAAATAAAATATAAGCATATTTAGCACCTTTAGATCAAAGCTTTTTTGTAACATTTTTATCACTAACATGAGATCACTGATTGTTGATATACACCACCCTTGAATTATTTCAACGCCAAGACACCAAAACCCACGGCGCGAACTATCCAGACCTCGTTATCGGACACCCTGTACACCTAGACGCCGTCATCGTATGATTTATTTACCTAGACACCAAAAACCACGAAGCGCACGACCTAGACCTCGTCATCGGCCACCCTGTACACCTGGACACCGCGTTCAAGTGATTTTTACACCTAGACACCAAAAACCACGGAGCAAACTACCTAGACCTCGTCATCGGCCACCCTGTACACCTAGACACCGCCCTCGAATTATTTCAACACCAAAAGCCACGGAGCGCACGACCTAGACCTCGTCATCGGCCACCCTGTACACCTGGACACCGCGTTCAAATGATTTTTACACCTAGACACCAAAAACCACGGAGCGAACTACCTAGAACTCGTCATCGGCCACCCTGTACACCTAGACAGCGCCCTCGAATTATTTCAACACCAAAAGCCACGGAGCGCATGACCTAGACCTCGTCATCGGCCACCCTGTACACCTGGACACCGCGTTCAAATGATTTTTACACCTAGACACCAAAAACCACGGAGCGAACTACCTAGAACTCGTCATCGGCCACCCTGTACACCTAGACACCGCCCTCGAATTATTTCAACACCAAAAGCCACGGAGCGAACTACCTAGACCTCGTCATCGGCCACCCTGTACACCTAGGTACCGCCCTCGAATTATTTCTACACCTAGACACCAAAAACCACGGTGCGAACTACCTAGACCTCGCCATCGGCCGCCCTGTACACCTAGATGCCGTCCTCGTATGATTTATTTATCTAAACACCAAAAATCACGGAGCGCACCACCTAGACGTCGTCATCGGCCACCCTGTACACCTGGACACCGCGTTCAAGTGATTTTTACACCTAGACACCAAAAACCACGGAGCAAACTACCTAGACCTCGTCATCGGCCACCCTGTACACCTAGACACCGCCCTCGAATTATTTCAACACCAAAAGCCACGGAGCGCACGACCTAGACCTCGTCATCGGCCACCCTGTACACCTGGACACCGCATTCAAATGATTTTTACACCTAGACACCAAAAACCACGGAGCGAACTACCTAGACCTCGTCATCGGCCACCCTGTACACCTAGGTACCGCCCTCGAATTATTTCTACACCTAGACACCAAAAACCACGGTGCGAACTACCTAGACCTCGCCATCGGCCGCCCTGTACACCTAGATGCCGTCCTCGTATGATTTATTTATCTAAACACCAAAAATCACGGAGCGCACCACCTAGACGTCGTCATCAGCTACCCTATTTATCTAGACACCTTCCTTGAAAGATTTTTACACCAAAACACCGAATACTACGGAGCACACATTTATAATTCAAGCAGAGGAGCAGACAATGTAGGCTCAATAGCTTGTGCGGCCAACTTCACAGTCTAACCACTCGGTCAAACTGCACGCAGCTAACTTAACGGTCTTACCACTTTTTGGGCTGAAGAAAAATTAAGCAAGTGATTTCAGCATTTTTGTTCACCTGCATACTTGTTTATTATGTTAAAGCTGGTTTATTGCTGATATTTTGGTTTAAAATCATAGTTTGGCATACCAGTATAAACATTTATCAAAATTAGCTGGTTACATGAATGATAAATAATTTATTTCCTTAATTGAAAATTCGAGAGACCAATATAGAAGTAAATAGTGTCACGGGCGCCGCGGCGTCGTCTGCTTCTCAAACTCGCCTTCGTGGCGCTCCCGCGCCACTTGATTGAAGTTCAGACCACTGTAGACACCAACCTTCAAGAAATAGATTCAGCTGATTTGGGAACTGATTTCTTGTCTTAAAATTAATCAAATGACTGTTATCTTTGTGTAATGTGTCTTTGTTGCCAAAAAATTGATATATTTTGCTTAACAAATTTGCTGCTTGCCATTATCGACCAATTATTAAATATTTATTTAATTGGTCGATAAAGGCAAGCTATCATAAAACGAGTGAGTAATTACAACATTTAAAATCGTTGAATGTTAACTTTTGTCAATGAAACATACGTAAAAAAATACTAAAGTTTAATAAAATATTTCGTGAAAAGATAATATCCGTTTTCCTTAACATCATTTTTGTCTTGTTAAGCTAGACCGTTTCTAAAAAGTAAAAGTTCTTTTGGACAAAAAAAAGTAAGGATGTGTTTGTTTTTCACGTATAATTATATGCAAGAAATCTGTTTTGCAAAGTTGTAATAAAATTAATTTCCTAGAGGTTAGAAGTTCTCCTAGCAAGTATATGCTGTAAATACAATTTTTTTGGTTAATTTTCCCATGTTAACAATTCTCGTGATTTATAAGACCAAATAATTGGGCTGATCTAAATACATAAGTTTTATATGCATTCCGCATGAAATAGTATATTGTGTACCAAGGGCGTAAAGTGGGCTTTTTTAGGCCGAGTGTGGATCTTGCAGTACGAGTCAAGGCGAGTTAGCCCGAGCCGAAGGCGAGGGCGTTTACGAGCCGCAGACGAGTACTGCAAAATCCACGAGGCCAAAAAGCCCACTTAGCCCTTGGTGCACACCATATTTTATGTAACGCGCGGACGTATTTTCGCGTTTTTTCGTACGTGTTAAGAGAGACTGATGTGACTATTTTTTGACACGGCAACCGTGCTCTTGTCTTGTTCAAACATTATATAAAATAAATAAATAATGCAAATTTATCAAAATCAACTTTTTTTTTAAAATTACAACAAAAAAAATTTTGCGGGTAATAAAGACTTTTTAGCGGGCAATAAAGGCCATTATTGTCCGCTGTTTGAATATGCGGGCAATAAAGGTTTTTATTGCCCGCTAAAATAACTTTTTTGCCCGCCGGTCAAAAAAGAGTCACTTTAGTCCATATTAATAGGTACGAAAAACGCGAAAATCGTTCGCGTGTTACATAAAAATATTTTTCTTTTCCATAAGACTGAAAAAGTTGATTGTGGTAAATAGTAATAGGCTTACAAGTAAGAGAGTTATTGATTGCATACTTGGAGATCAAATAGTGAACACTGAATGTTGCTTGCAATATTGTTGAATTATTTTTAACCGTTTTGGTGGATGTTTATTTTTAATTTTCTTTTTGTGTCGTTGATCAGATAACTGGTATCGTTGCGGCTGACCTGATATTGATTCCCATTACTGGCTGCGTATCTTTCCAGCTAGTATAAGGTCACGTACATTCGATAGTACGACTTTTTTCATAGCTGTTGTAAATAATAAATATTCACTATTGTTGTAGGCGCATGCAAGTGTCTTATTACTTAACTCTTAATGCGTTTAAAATTCAGTCGATACCGATATATGTTTATTTTTGAATGACATTTTTTCGTTTTATTTACTAAGGAGTAACATTTTCGAAAAGCTAAATAATTGTATAAAAGTATATATAAAATAGTAGTTTAGTTAATTCTTTACCGTTATTTTTAATCAAATCCATACAATTGTTTATTAGAGAATCTTTAAGTTGTTAGCTCTGCTTTACATTTGGCCATGAATAAATAAGAAATTGAATTTTGTTGAATGATTTTAAAGTAAAAACACACTTTAAAAAACTTCAAGGGTTTACATAAAACTTTTACGCATCGAAATCACTAACATCGCAATGTATAGCCATTACTTAATTGAGAA
Organism: Nasonia vitripennis; assembly: GCF_009193385.2. Lineage (NCBI taxonomy): Eukaryota > Metazoa > Arthropoda > Insecta > Hymenoptera > Pteromalidae > Nasonia > Nasonia vitripennis. The sequence goes on along the minus strand of NC_045757.1, from coordinate 22,055,176 downwards.
ATTGACGGAGTAATGCGGCGTAGGCGTGCATGCATGAGTTCTTGTAAACATGGTGACTAACACCGAAATTATGACAAATGCTTCTTTTCTTTCCCCAACAATTGTATACTCTAACGATAACAGTTATAAATCGATTTATTTAATTTCTTTTTATCATTTTATTATTATTATTATTTTAATGTCATCTTCATAATTACTGAGCTATTTATTAACGATTAGTGCATTGTTTGGCAATAATTAAACGGCTAAATCTAAAAAAGAGATGATAATGATTTATAAAAAAAAGAGATTAACCGCAATTTATTGAAAATATCACATACTTTTCACTTGATAATCAATAATCGAGAAAAAATGAGTTTATATTTCGACGCAAAAATGTAAACGTAAGGGAAGAAATATGGAGCAGTTTCTTCAAGCGTTTGAAAATTTCGTCGTGACCTAATAAGTCAATCGCTTGCGAAACTGGAACACTTTGGCTACAGAGCTTTGCATCAGTTTATAGTTCAACTCTGAACAAATTCTCAGAGTGTAAGCACGTTAATCGAAATCTCTTATTGGATCGATCGCGGCTTGCGTTGAATAAATGTTTTAATGAACCGTCAATGCAATCCTGCAGCCTCATTACGTTCTATTGTTCTGACACAATTCCCGGAGAGTCTAACCTCAATTCCCTCAACATTATCACCATCACCTGTCCCCGTGCGAAAACAGCGCCGTTCAATCACGCAATCACGTAACGCACAGGCACATAATGTGTAGAGGGTGCAGGAAAAAATGTAGTCTCTGACGAGAGTATACTAACAACCCGTACACGCAGTGACGTCCAGCCCATGTTTTCCGCAGTGAGGAGAGGCAGCAGCAGCAGCAGCAACAGCAATGCAGCAGAGGGACGGAGAAGCGTCGCTCGCTTGGTCCTTGCACTTTCTCTCTTGACGACCTATCTCGTCGGACTAGGTTGGCAGGATGGATTTTCGCTGCGCTCTCGCTCTCCCTCTCTCTCGCTCCCGCTTTCGCTCTGACCCAGTTGCAAGGGCGCATGTCGCCGATACCGCGAGCGCCAGCCGGACCGCCCGCTATGCCTGCTCCTCTTGTGTGTATACTGTATACGTTTATATTTATACGCTCTCGAGTCTCATCGTTCTTTCTTGCTCTTTCATACTTAGGTGACGTCTATTTTATGGTGTTTATGAATGTTCACGGAGAGGCGCGCCCGCCCCTTCTCGAGTAACCGAGCTAATGAGTAATTTCGTCGCTGCGCTGTTAATGCTAGATTTTGGCGCCAGAGCTTGCGATGAGGCGCGCAGGGGGACGCGCAGCTGGCGCGCTTACGCACGTGTGCGCGATGCGGTATGCGGCCGTACAGGAGAGAAAGAGAGAGAGAGAGAGAGAGAGAGAGAGAGAGAGAGAGAGAGAGAGAGGGAGTTTCCTAGTATCCGACTGCAGCTTTTGCCTGAGGTGCATGTGCAGGCGCATGCGCTTCGAGCAATGCAAGAGCTGGAGTATGGGTTGTGCAGCTTTTTCGACTTTCAAGCGCGTGGAATTGTGCTGCGTTGCGACGGAGTCAATTGCTTTTTTTTTTTATTTAGAATTTCCGCTATAATCAGCTTTGTTGCAGAAGGGTGACAATTTAACTAAAGTCTATGTCAATTAGATTTATATAAAGCAGTGGACAAAAATCTTCATTCTGAGCTTCTTATCTCATTTAAAGTATGTTTATTTGGTTGAAAGCTCTTAGACAGTCTAAAATACACGTTCTTATAGAATTTCGACAGCTTGTCATTTATCACTAGGTGTAAACTATATAATTAAATTTAATATATTATGATCACGATACAGAAAATTGGTGTGCCTACTTTTCACTTCTTGCAATGAAATATCTTTTTAGGTTCGCGCATGTTTTAAACAAAAACTTGAAATTTTTTGAGTTTTTAAAAATTTTTGGAAATATTAGAATATACAGATTTTAAATACTTTATCCCCGATCCGTTTTGTAGACAACAAAAATAAAAAAATATGTTAAACAACATGAGGTTAATGGGCTTTTTTGGCTTATGGGGTTCTAGACCACCTCAACTCCATTTTCTTAGTTGTACAATCAGTTGTAGTATTGTGTAAGAGAAGCACGATTTTTACGTTTTTGAACATTCTAAGTGAACGCGAAGTAGACTTTTTATATACTAGCGCCAAAAAAATTAATACATAGAAATAGACAAATTGCATCGTACAATATCAAGCAGCGGGGATATGTAATGTTGTTGCCAGCTCATAAGTTAACAAATTTAAATGCTGCATTCTAAAAGTTTTCCAATATTAGCGGAAACATCGTATAACAACTATATAAATAACTATAAGACTAAGAAGGAATAGGGTTCAAACTAAATAAATTCGACTCGAACTCTAAAAAAAACGCATTGTAATCATTCTTATTCGTCCTCTGATTAGATAAGCCTGATGGAAATAATGCTACTTTTTTGAGTGTACGTCATATAGAATAAGATTTATATGTACTAAAATAAATGAAACGATCACATCAAAGGTAATTAACGTTGCTTGCGTACATGACAAAGCTTTAAATAAAAGTTCTTTTTTAAAAAATGGACAAGTATTGATCTTTGTCAAACAGTGAAATCCAATGTTTTGTCAGAAGCAGATTTGACATGTGCACTCGCAGTTTAACGATGCTTTTAAAATCAAGCATATGGCACATGGCGAAATTTATAGCTAACAGACAGTCGATCACTGTTTGCGTATGAGTCACAAAAATGTAAATATAAACAATTATTATATAGTTTTCACGTTCTTAATGATTGTTTGCTAGGAATCATTGCAAGAATTGCAGTATGTCAATTAGACATCTGAGGAACAGTTTATTAATAAAATAAGCATTTAATTTTAAAAAACTTAAATATGATTTGCAATGTATTATTACCATAATTTTTTATGTTTATATATGTGTCCCTCTTTATAATATATAATCATATCTCGAAGAACAAAATGCATTTTAGCCTTTCAAAAGTGACAGTGCTAATTGATTAAAGTACCATTTTTTTAGTTATTTTATTTGTTGAGGTATACCCTTTACTTTTTTGACCAGACACTATTCCATTTTATAATCACAAAACAGTCTATTATACTCCTATCAATCCATTTGTCTTTCATTAGTGTACGAAATTCCTAATTCCATAAAAATAGTTTTTTAAATCCGCACAGTTCATTTGGTGGCTGGTATTCATATTTACAAAGTGTAATAGCGATATGAATATTTTCCAGATAATATTCAATGTTACTAAATCAATTGTTTTCGTACTTTTTTGCAAAATGCTCTATATATTTATCTTAGTCTTGATGTTCTTGCTGATCAAGATTTATGTTATGAAAATCGACATTGAGTGTTTCGGATTCTAATTTTGTTTATTCACGACTGATCTATAAGAGCCACTTCATTCCCTGAAAAGCGGGACTAAAGTAGCTTTTTATTCTCTCATATATTTTCTCCCATATTTACGGGAAATAAAGTTACTTTATTTCCGCAAATGCGAGACTAACATTATTAATTAATATGACATTATGCAACAAGGGAGTAAAGTCATTGATTATTCCCGCGGGTGATTACTGCTTCGCTTGGGTAGTAAACCCACCCGCAGGAATAATTTACGACTTTTATCCCTTGTTGCATATTGTCCTTTTTCTTTTTTAACGCCTTCTTCTTTAATTTTTATATAATATTATGTTGGCATAAGGGCCGCTTAATTTGCTTTTTTTCACGTTATCCTTTAGGTAAAAAGTGTTCATAAATTATTTAAATAATACCTTACTATAATCAATAAAAATTGTGGTGCAAAGGTATCCTTTTCATATTAAAAATGTTTTTCTGACGTTCTACAACTATTAGGTATACATAAAACGTTATCTACTAGTGTGTACAAATTCTTAATTTAAACTTGAATACATTTTGCGAGAACTTCTTTTACATAAATTCAATCATAAATAAATTTAAGACACTATTTTAGGTTTTTAATATAAATATAATGAAATATTTAGATATAATTAAAAAATATTTTTATTCGAATCTAATAATTTATTATAATATAATAAAATTTACTTTAACGTTTTTGCAAAAGAATAGTAATTTATTTTAATTTAAAATAAAAAAGCCAATGTCTATTATACACCATGTGGCACCGATAGTATACTCTCTATACTTGTAAGGGCAGCAGTTAATTGCGTAACTCTTATTAAATGGTATATCAAGTAGTATTTGCCGCTATGAGTTTAAGACTGCAACTTTGACAATATCTAATAAAAAAAATTGTTTATAATACAAAAAAGTCTATTATGATGTTGACTGGGTGATGTTTTATGTAATGATAATTAGATCAAATTTTATTTGCAGACTTTGTTTTAGAAATAATGGCATCTTTAGAATCAAATGAATTAATTGGTAGCTATATACCTTTCCTTCAATAAATAATTCACTATAAATATGTTTCTAAAAACTTATTTATATATTTCTTTTTATTTTAGAAGGAGACTTTATGTATCTTCCTTATTTCTCTTACATAAAAGAAGAAATTGATATTAGTTTTGATGAATCTGCAACCGCTGACGTTGATAATTATTCTGGTATATTTTGAATATATTAAAATGATATTTTAATGCTGTATGACTTTATGCAGTGATAAATCTTTTTCCATAGATACCGAGATTCCAGAACTCACAAAGCAACAATTTCAAAATGTGAGAGATCAAATAAAAGTGGATAGAAGCGACGAAATTTCCATTGAGTCAGATAATTGTATGAAATAACTTTTATGGAAATAAGGAAAAGTACCTATGTATCTCATGTACTTTTCTTAATACGCATGTATACATCTAAATATTTCAAGCTATTCATCAATTTATACTCTTTAGATGCTGATTGTAATGATTCCACGACCAATTCTACAAATTATTCCGAAAAATTTATTCCGAACGAAGAATCATGTAAAACATGTCAAATGTAATAAATAAAAAGTAATATTATTTTCAATTATGCATTAACATTTGCTATTTTTCTTAAGGTTTCACATTCGAAGAAGTATTTGAAAATCATAGTATCAATCAAAATACTGTGAAAAAATCATTGAAAAGTAAAAGGTTCAGTAAGTACCATACTTCTCTCAGTAAAACGTAAGTTGTGTTATCGATACTGCATTTTAATCAAATTAATGTCATATTCTATAGGCACACAAAATTTAATTGATATGTATTGTTGTGATTGCAAAAAAGTAAGAAAACGAGTCCGCGGTGATAAAAGAACTGTATGCAAAAAATGTAAAGTTTCTCTAAAATATCAGTGCACTAAATGTAAAAAACGATATACAACGTACAAAACGGCATTTTTGCACATTAAAACAAAGTGCAATCAAGCGCCGTTATTTCAATGTTCTGCGTGTAATTATGAAGCACGAAATGAAGTAAAACTTAATGATCACGTGCAAAACCGACATACTCTTCAGGAATGCTCAGGTTGCGGCAAGAGATATGAGAGTAACCAAATGGTGAAGCATCAATTGCACGACTGCAGGTCTTGGAATAATCCGTTAAACAATGGTAATTTTAATATTATTTTTATCTAACATCGGTACATTTGCACTTATCTAATTATATAAATGCAAATTTAATAATATTTTCGCTTTCTTAATATATATATATATATATATATATATATATATATATATATATTAATTAAAAATATATATACAATAATTAAAAAAACATAAGCAAATCATGAATATATATATATATATATATATATATATATATATATATATTCATGATTTGCTTATGTTTTTTTTAATTATTGTATTTGGATGACAATTAAATTAATCAATTAATGATCTTGTATAACACATTGTTTATATTATGAACCTGTAATATATTATAATATATATATATATATATATATATATATAAATATGAATGTAACAGATACCTGTTCAAAAACCAAACAATTCAACGCAGATAAAATTGAATCTAATATCAACCAAAAACCGAAAGTTATTAAACCTGGTAAGCGATACTAAATGTAAATTTTAAGTAGATTGTATATAGTACATTGATTTGTTGATTGTTTTTGTATATAATGTATAGGTCTGTTTTTGGAACGATATTGTAAGACTTGCGATGAAACTCTAGAGAAAGTTAGAGGTGTTAATAATTGTAAAGATTGCAAATCATTATTATTATATCAATGTATCATATGTTGCAATCGATATAGTAGTATAATGTCTGCATATCAACATATAAGGTCTTGTATTCAGTTAGCTGAATTCCATTGTTCCGAATGCGGTTTTCAAACAGTTTATAAAACAAGTTTAGTCAACCACATAGAAAGTAAACATGTGCTTCAAGAATGCGAAGTGTGTGATGTTATATGTAAAAATCGGCGTAGTCTACTTAAACACAAAAAGTACGAGTGCAAAAATAATCAACGTGTCAAGGGTAATCAAATTTGTATTTATCTTAAATATATTGCCATGCTTGAATGGTTTTACAAAGACAATATGCTTTTTCAGGTAAATCAAAAAGAAACAAAACTTCTGCATAAGTGTAACAGAAATCTTATGTGAGTATATGATTATTTTTTTTTTTTGAAGAAACAAAAATTTAATATATTACAAATTACATACAATTTCAGTATAACTTGAGTATATTATCCGCGAAGTTATGTATAATATAAAAGAAAACTTACTATATACGTTACATTAATAGTATCTAAAAATTTTTTATTCATATTTTGAAAACTTTTTGGATGAATGTACAGACAGAGTTTTATTGCTAACAAATATACAACAATTTATAATAATTTTTTACTATTCATAACATCAACAGGTCGTCTTTAAGATGATACTATTGACTAAAGCATCAGATGCAGCACTGCTTTGTAAATGCGTGAAGTACTCCATTGGTAGACACATAATTAGTAAGGTACTTTTACTTGTGAGATGAATTCTTGGATTTCGATTTTGCAACGCACTAGTTCAGTTTCACCGAGCATGTTATGCCCACAAACATTATGTAACGAACGATTTTTTCTGTATCTGTGCGTGCGAGTGCAATCAGTGCTTTATGTGCGTGTTCGGTGTTTTTTCTCGTTTTATCTTTTATATATCATTTCGCTTTTTATTGTGTCAGTTTGCTTAAATATTAATAAATCAGTGTTTTTTATGCCGAAAGGCTTTTTCCCGTAAACAAGTGTTTTCATTTTAAAACTTTTATCCAACAGTGTAAAATCATAAGAATCTAAAGTCAAAGTATCCTAATTATTCAATTCAACAAAATTATCTCTTTTTTAATAATAACTAACCTGCCACCTAAGGCAAGTTAGATAGTAACGTTTATTCAGATATAGTATTTATGTTATGCAAATGTCAATAAAATTCAAGGTTAAGTGTCAAGATTGAATGCTGATTTCGATTATACATCGTACTCGTTCTCATGATTAAAGACGTGTACCGCTTCCTAGCGCCAGATGTCGCCACTTTAGAGCAAGCTTTTTTCTTGCTCTCCGCGCCGCGCCCGTTCCTCATAACGTTTTTTGGCGTCAACGTCGTCGGACGTCGAATCATCGCGCGCATTGGATAAGCTAGACTTAAGTTTAAGCATGGGAAAGAACGAAAAGGCATCAGAGACTTCAGAGTTGAAACGAGAGGGAAGAAAGCGTAAGAGAAGAGAGGAAGACGAAGAGATGCGTCGAATGAAGGAGAAAATGGTGGAGATGGAGAAGACGTTGAAGGCAGCATTGGACGAGATCGCTAATCAGAAGCAGTCTGTACCTCGAAAGCGAGTTCGAACTGCTAAGTACGGCGCAAGTCGAACAAAGACAGGCGGACTGGTGAGCGCAGTTTTAGCTGTGACGCCATATACTTATTTCGGCTCGAGTTCATTTTTAGCTGAAACAGTGAGCATGAGAAAAATCAGTCAAGCTTAGTTTTAGTTAAGACGCTGTTTTGAGGTGTACAGCATTTACAATGTGAGATTTTGGATTTTTGTGTGCAGATACCGAATCAGATTCCGGATCAGAAAGTGAGAATTCGAGTTGCGGAGATGAGTTGGAAACACCAAAAGCACAGGCCGAAAAATTCCTGGGTGAGGACCCGAAAGATAAAAAAGAGAAGAAACTGGTGATCAATGAGGTGCTTGTGTCAAGGATTAACGAGTATTTAAAGGCTGGTTTGCAAAAAGATCTGAAAGATGGAATAATCGAGGGAACACCGCGCATCGGAGAGAACCTCCAGAGCTTAACTGGGAAATTGCGTATGGATTGAACGAAGCCGCTCGGAAGCGAGACGAGCATTTCCGAGAATCTTATAAGATGGCCGGCACAGCTATTGCATGCATCGCAACTGCGATTTCACGTTTCTTTGAGGAAGACGAGGCACCAATCGATTGTGATGAAGTAATGCAGCTCATGGCAAACACGATGATGATGTTAGGCGAAATTATGCATTTAAACACGGTTGCGAGAAGAGCCTTCATAACACCAGCTTATGATAAAAAATTCAAAGAAATTCTGGAGAAATCAGACAGCGGAAAATTATTGTTCGGAGAAAAGCTGGGTGAGCGATTTAAGGAATGGCAGAGTATGGATAAGACTGAGGCTGAGATGAAGGCGCTCAAGAGGACCCCCTTCAAGTCACAGAACACGAATTCGGTAAACTGGGAGCGGCCGTCGAAAAACGAGGCGGGATCGATGAGCCGCAAGAAGAATTTCTTCAACTCAAACGTCTCAAAGAACAAAGGCCAATTTCGTTCAAATCGAACGTACACACAAACACAGCCAACGTCGTCGTATCACGGGAGATCCAGATACTACCGGAACGATCGACGATAGAGGTAAAGCGGGCCGGCAGACTCAAACAATTTGTTGAAAAGTGGTCTCAATTAACGAGCGATAGTTTTGTATTAGGTGTGATAAAAGGGTACAAAATTCCCTTAATCACGGAGGTATTTCATGAAAGACCGCCTGATATTCCGCAGTTTAGCGTGGTAGAAAATAGGCAATTAAAAATAGCTATAGGAAAGTTGGTAAAGATAGGTGCGATCGAGGCTTGCAAGCAGGTAGTTGGCCAATTTATTTCATCGTACTTTCTTGTCCCGAAAGCAGATGGATCTTCGCGATTTATACTTAACTTAAAGAAATTTAACGATTTTGTTCAGGTAGAACATTTTAAGCTAGAGAATATTAAATTGGCAGCTAACCTCTTGCAGCCTTTTGATTGTATGTGTAAAATTGATCTAAAGGACGCATATTTTCTGATCCCTGTTTACCGTGCGCATTGGAAATATTTGTGGTTTAGTTACGAGAATAAGCTATGGCAATTTACGTGTCTACCGTTTGGGCTGTGCTCGTGTCCGTTTGTGTTTACCTAAATTATGAAACCGGTTATAGAAAATTTGAGAAATTCTGGAATAACGGTCATTTCTTATCTAGATGATATACTGATAATCGCGGAAAGTGAGAAAAAATGTAAATAGGACACGGATAAGGCGGTTAGATTATTACAATCTTTAGGCCTCATTATCAATTTTGAGAAAAGCAACATTGTTCCATGCAGAGAATGTACGTTTTTAGGTTTTACAATAGACTCGAATAGGATGCGACTTAGTTTGCCATCAGAAAAGAGGTCTAAGATAAAAGAATTAATTCAATTAGCTACTAAGGAAAGAAAATGTAAGATCGAACGATTGGCAAAGCTAGCAGGCGTATTAAGCGCTGCATGTATGGCTGTGAAGTATGGATGGCTGTACTATAAAAGCTTAGAGCGGGATAAATGTTTAGCCTTGAAGAGAAATGGAGGAAACATGAACGCAGTCGTAAAATTATCGGCAAACACTATACGCGATCTGATATGGTGGGAAGAAAGTATACCGAAGACTTTCAACCCGATTAGAAGTTTCACTTTCAAAAAAGAGATATTCTATGACGCGTCAATGTCCGGATGGGGCGCAGCATGTAAAGGTAAACGCGCACGCGGTTTCTGGACGGCTAATGAAAGACTAATGCACATAAATTATCTGGAAATTCTAGCAGCCTTTCTTGCTTTGAAATGCTTTGCTGTAAATGAGAGAGACTGTCAAATCTTATTGCGTATTGACAATAATACAGCTATAGCATATGTAAACAAGATGGGAGGCATAAAATTTCCTAGTTTGAATAGCATTACAAAGGATTTGTGACGATGGTGCGAAAGTAGAGGTATTTGGGTTTTTGCAGAATATATTGCGTCGAAAGAGAATATTGAAGCAGACGCAGAATCTCGAATTACAAATATAGACACGGAGTGGGAGTTATCAGACGTGGCTTATAAGGAAATAGTTGAAAATTTCGGACTCCCGGAAGTAGATTTATTCGCTTCGAGAATAAATAAAAAATGTGCAGATTATTGTTCGTGGGAATATGATCCGGATGCACGAATAATAAATGCTTTTACTTGTTTTTGGGGGAAATTACATTGTTACGCGTTTCCTCCTTTCTCGTTAATGGCTACAGTTCTCAAAAAGATCCGAGAAGACGAAGCATCTGTAATCGTGGTAGCTCCTTTTTGGCCAGGCCAAGCTTGGTTTCCTGAATTTCGAAAGATGTCTGTAGGGCGCCCATTAGTCTTTGAACCATCAAATCAATTGTTATTGTCTCCTTGCAGGAATCAGATCCATCCGCTGGCGTCACAGCTTTCGTTAATTGTAGCGATGCTATGCGGAAAGCCTTTGAGAAACAAGGATTCTCAGACTCGGTGCTAGAGATTATCACGGCATCATTAGCAGATTCCACGAAGAAACAATACGACTCGGCCTTGAAAAGTTGGTGGACGTTTTGTACGAATAATCACCAGGATCCGTTCGAGCCGGAAATAAAAACGGTTGTTGAGTTTCTGGCGGGAAAGTTTAAGGAGGGAGCCTCGTACAGTACGTTAAATTCAACGCGATCAGCCATATCATTGATTGTGAGCAAAGATTTGCAACATGATCCGATTTTGCATCGGTGTTTCAAGGGGATCTTTCGGTTGCGCCCAACAGCACCGAAATATTTTAAAACCTGGGATGTAAATGTGGTATTAGATAAGTTAGCATCGTGGTTTCCATTAGATTCATTAAGTCTAAAATTAGTGACAGAAAAATTAGTAATGTTATTGGCACTCGGTACTGGTTTCAGGGCACAAACCTTATCCTTGATAAAAATTGAGGAGATTTCAATAACGTCTTCGACTGTTGAAATAAAAGTTTATAAGACGTCGAGACCAGGTGCCCAACAACCTTTTGCTTGTATCCCTTTCTTTAGAGGAAAACCAAGTATTTGTATAGCTTCAACTTTAGTTCATTATTTAAAGATAACGCGTGAGTTAAGGAAAGATGAAAACTTATTATTTATATGTTATAAGAAGCCTTACAAGGGCGCTAATGTTCAATCGATTCGTAGATGGATTAAATCTGTGTTAAAGAATTGCGGGATAGATAAATCATTTACAGCGCACAGTACGCGTCATGCATCGACATCGGCAGCATATAAAAAAGGACTTGATTTAAATATAATTAGAAATGCGGCTGGTTGGTCGGGAGAATCAAAAATGTTTGCTAGATTTTATAACAGAACGATAGATAATCAAGAAGGTAACTTCGCGAGCACTGTATTGAATTAATCGTACTCAAATAAAAATGTTATGTTCATGGTCAGTTACAGAAATAAATAAAATTAAAGTTATTCTCTAAGCATCTACGTCTTTAATCATGAGAACGAGTACGATATACAATTAGACGATCAAACGAACTTACCTGTAAGTGAAGTTCGATCGTAATTATACGAGTGCTCGTTCGAAGTGATTAAATCCCACCCTATAATACATGATAATGATAATATCAATAGAATAAAAATCCCACCCAGAAATCACTCTAAAAAATATGAGGATCGGGCGCGCGCGCGGAGAGCAAGAAAAAAGCTTGCTCTAAAGTGGCGACATCTGACGCTAGGAAGCGGTACTACGTCTTTAATCACTTCGAACAAGCACTCGTATAATTACGATTGAACTTCACTTACAGGTAAGTTCGTTTGATCGTCTAATTCTTTTTCAATAGCATAAGCGGATAAAATTTTTGCAATTATTAAGAGTTTTTTTATAGAATAACCACAGCGTGGAGCGTTTTGAGCCCATTTCTCAACCAAAATAGGTACACTAGAGAATCACCACTCATTTTTTTATCCCAAAAAACGCATTTGTCAAATCAAATGGCGCAAAGACACCCTCATTTTCCTTTTTACTATTCTCACTTAAAACAGTTATGGGCTTTGTTCTGAAGCTTTTTATTGATGACTGGTCGCATGGAACAAGAATTTAGGAACGCCAATTTTATTACAAAATCTAAAAACGCCTCAAACTGCTAATGCTCAGCAGTTTGAGCAGTATAATGTTATAACCGATACTGAAATAAAAACTTATTATTATTAATTCAAGCTGTTGTACAGTGCAAAGACAGCCTATATATCCCGCGCTAGGTAGTTTTGTCCCTCCAATTTTAATCGACAGCTGAGCCCGAAAGCTCAAATTAAAAAAATAACGCTTGTCCCTCTCAAAAGTTACAAGTAATTAAAAATAAGGTAAAATTCGATGAAAATGCGAAGAATACCTGCGAAGTCACGATTTCCGTTTTTTTGTGAAATTTTAGTATGTAAAATAGACTGTTTTTTAGTTTTACTTACTTTTTATTTGTCCTAATAACAAAATAAAAAAGAAATAACTTTGTTTAGTAAGTGTGCCTTTAAAAATGCAACACTTCTATTTTTAGTCTGTGTTCTCTTAAGAATTGTCAAATATGAAGAGTTTTCATTGCATTATAAAAGAAACAAAAAGTAATTGAAAGAGTTAAACGTATTATTGAAATCCTACATCGTAAAACGAGTAAGAGCTTGTTACTTGTGTTTAAGAAAGGACTAGAAACGACATGACTACTTTAAATGATAACAATAAACTTACCTGAGCGTGAACGGCGGCCAACTGCAGTTGCGCAACTCCGAGATCGAAGCGTTTCATTGAAATATCTTCTTGGAGCTCGGCTACCTTAGTATACAGGTTACCTTCAGCGCTTCTGTAATCGAGAAGAAAGGAAACGTCAAGTTTTAGCATTCCATGCAATAGAGTTCACTAAAGTCAGATGATATAGAATGTCAGTATAGTTAAAAAGAAATGCCTTTTTCAGTTATTTTTATAGGTAAAGTAAATAATTTAGTATCATTAAATATTTCAGTTTCTCAGCCGTGGTTAGCGATTATTGTACTTATACTTTGATCGTTTTTATTTATAAAAATAATAAAGAGAATTGTGAACAGGATAAATTTTAACGAAGATCAAAGTAATATTAATGAACTTATTTTCAAAATATATACTGTCTCTTTACTCTTATGGATTTTGTTCAAAAGAGAGACGATATTTTATGTGCCTCGGATTTGGACTCAAAAATGGAAAACAATTCTTTAGACTTTTAGACTCTTTTCTCTGACAAATGATGGTAGTATTGTACCGTTTCTTTCCGTGAATTTTTTCATCTTGACGTACATATGGGGAATTCTACGGGAAAAATGTCATTTTCTGGTTGGAGAAACCGAAAAAAACAAATGTTGGGGCACGCTCCCACAACTTTTTTGTTCTTATTTTGCATGTTTAGAACCATGCAAAACCACGTTCCAACATTGAAAAAGTGCCTTGTGACACTGTTTTCTAGGCCCTTCAAGTTCGTCGAAAAATAGCTATTGTTCAAGAGCATGCACCTAAAGGATAAAGGCGCAAAGAGGAAATATATTACGGTAGGAAGAGAGTACGGAAAAAAGCTTGAATTTAAAAAAATGCGTTGGAAATGCTTGATATGGTCAAAAGTTACGCAGTTGAAAATACGGAAAAATCATGAAAATTGCGGGATTTTTCGAAGTCAATAATTTAGTGTCTTTTTACATGATTTTTCCGCATTTTCAATTGTGCGTAACTTTTGACCATATCAAGCATTTCCAACGCATTTTTTTAAATTAAAGCTCTTTTCCGTACTCTCTTCCTACCGTAATATATTTTCCGTTAGAATCACTTGATAGCAAGATCAGATAAGCAAAGATATCGCTTGCAGAAAAGGAGACAATACAAGTTTTTTGAGCATCTAATATCGGCAAACATGTACTTTTTGTCTCTTCAACGCAAGACAGGAACAGTACCAATGCAGGTCTTTGCTTTTGATGCTTTTTGGTACAAATTTCTTTTCTCGATAATCTAAGCAAATTCCACAGCCTCATCTATTTGTAGATGAAGTCTTTGATATTATGGAAGCCAAGCGCTTTTCATACGTATATTTTACGCTGAATGTGAGCTTGTAGCTCGATCAAGTCCTTATACATATACAATATTATTATACAATAATTTAATTTAATTAAAGTATTATATAATAAGTTTACGAAAGAAATTTTAAGAAGGATTTATCGCATAACATTTTTGTAACTGTGTTTAAGCACAATATTACATTCGCACTAATAAATTAAAAATTTCAAAAAAACTAAATGATTTTTTATTAAATTTGGCCTGCACTAACTTATCTTGCAAAGAGTTAATTATTGTATCTTCCCAATAGAAAAATATTCAAAATGTGTAGAAGAGATATATAACGGCAAATATTTATTTATAAGAGTTCGTAATATTATAGGAGAGATAAGTAGCCCAACATGAATAGCTCCCAGTGAGATTATCAATGCATTATCAGCTACCAGTACTATCGTGTTCTATCAAAAACGTACTTTATATAAATTAATTATTGTACTGTGTATCTAATCATGAAAATATGTGTACAATCGTGAACTATTCAAGGAATAAATCCACGTACAAAATTTGTATACTGATGGAAGCAGCAATATTTTTAGGTAATGGTAAACATTTTGAAAAATAAAAATTAGAAAGGGTAAAGATTAGAAATTCAAAATTTATAAACTGAGATTTTGAAATGAAAAAATTTATAAAACAAAAATGTTGAATTATAACATTGCGAAAGGTGATATTTGTAGTTAAAATAATGCGAAAGCAATATTTTTAGGAATTATAAAATTTAGG
This sequence comes from Nasonia vitripennis, assembly GCF_009193385.2. Taxonomy (NCBI): domain Eukaryota; kingdom Metazoa; phylum Arthropoda; class Insecta; order Hymenoptera; family Pteromalidae; genus Nasonia; species Nasonia vitripennis. The sequence goes on along the minus strand of NC_045757.1, from coordinate 22,040,063 downwards.
TTTTCAAAATTATACCTTTCCAATATTCTGGAACTTAAAATTTTACCTTTCGTTATTCGCTCTGTGCAAAATTTACTATTAGCGCCACTTTTGATAGCAAAACTGAGAACTGTTGGTTTGCTAAAATATATTGGCTTGTATGGAGAGTTATACAAAATAATTTGGTGAGAAGTTGGTATTGCTTTAAACCGGCGCAAACTTTTTTGAGAGATAAATATCAGTGTCCTTGATTTATACAAAAATTTACAATCGTTTTAAACACCTAGGATTTCATAAGAAATATTTTTTGTCATTTTCCCATGTAAGCTACGCATTTTTGCAACCGTTTAGTTCCGAGGGCGGCCACCAATTTATGTAGAATACGCGTAAAATACCTCAACGCACAGAGCGAATAAATCAATTCGTAATTTTCTTCTTTCAAAACTTGTTTTTCAAAATTTATACCCACGCCCAGTAACACGTTAAATAAATATATTAGGTAATCATACTGAGCTACTCTCCTCTGGCCCTTCGTCAAAACCAAGTGCTGTAATAATTGTCACTTTCACTCACTTGCGCTGCATGCGGTTCAACGTGTCGAGGGCATCCTGTAGATGGGCAATCTCCTGCGCAAGTCGGTCAGCCTCAAGCTTCAGGTCCTCCTCCATCATACCAAGGGTACCACTGCCCGTGGGTACAAGCTCATCCCTTAAGGCAGGTACGCTGTTGATGCGCTCGCTGCTCGTCTGCTCAGGCGGCGAAGGCGGCACGAACAGTCGCCGCGGTGGTTTGCGCGGCTGTGCCACCGACGATAAACTGCGTGCCAGGACCTGCGCGGGCACACATTTTATATAGTATTTTTTTTTTTTGACGTCATTGTGTCTTTGGAACGACAAGCTATTCTGAGTAACAGCATCTCTGACGCTATCGACAAAGAGGTTTTCGAGGCCGATAGTTGAGGATTGAGCTACTAGCCAACGGTGCTTGCCTTTTAAAGAAGTGGGAGGGTGCGGAGTAGAGGGACTGTTTTCATTGGTTTAGGTAGCTGTTGACAGAGCACTTTCGATTCATCTCTTTTTCATACGGCAGTTACTTATACGTGGCATATTTCCTCTACTTCTGAAATGTTTAGCAACGATTTTATATAGGAAGAGCAGAAAGTAATATGTCTCCGGAAAGTTTACTGTTACACTGGTAATGTATTTCGTACAAAAATTAAGCTCATGTATTAACTGAATTTTGGCTGGTATCAAGCTTTGATTGGACCCTGAGAGATTTATATAGATTGAAACGGGTTTGACAGTACCTCGTAATACGCAATGTGGTATGTAGATTTCGTGTTTTGATGACATTAGATATATTAAGAGACTTTTAAAATCAAGAGGTGTATTGTGAATCAAAGCCTACGCAAGGTGTAAGTATATAGTAACTCGCGAAATTTCTGATTTTTTTCTACCTATAATCATTCAGACAATACATTCGTTTTATTATAACAAAGTTTTTTCTGTAGATAATACCCGACTGATTTCCATTACTTTGTATCGAATTTGAAAATTTTAATTAAAAAAGAGATAAGAATTCACTGACTCGCACGCGAAAGTAAATGGTCATACGTCAATACGAAAGACATCTATTTAATCTTTGACAACAGATATAGGATCGTAAAGAATTTTGGATCAATTAAAGGGACGTGACGCTCGGGTTAAAAATCTTACCTGTAGGTCCGACTGCGGGTTAACGACTTTGACCTCCTTGGCGAGAGCCTGGTATCTCTTGATTTGCTCGGCCACGCGATCGCCAGCTGCCTCGGAGATGCCGGAGACGCATGTACAAGTTAGGCCGCAGAGCTCCTCGTAGACCTCGGCGACTTCGCCGAGAAGGCCTGGCAGGCAGTGGAACTGGTATCGCTCGGAGATTGCGTTGGTCGCGCGCAGTTGGAGCACGTACGCGTTGTGTGCCTCGAGGTATGCGCGCTTCAGTTCCGAGTCCTGGCTTGTCTCGGGGGCTGCGAGTAGCGCGCCGTAAGCGCGTTTGTACTCGGCTCGAGCGCGCTGCAGCTTCTCCTCTGTCTTGGCTACCACCTGCTCGTAAGCGTCGCGATGCGTGAACACCTGTGGGCAAAGAAGGTTTTATGGTGATTATATTTCTTTTAAGGCTATAATATCGAGTTTTAGAGATGAAGAAAGGAGACACGAATACATTATTTGTATTCGTAAATCTCTAGGTATCGAATAAATTACTCGTACAGTTCATAAGGGTGCAAGTGATAGCGTACAAAGGCAATGCGTGAAATTGCTGCAATAAAGATCGTCGGAGAGTAGATTGATTGCGATGCGTATAAACCAATTTGCTTGCTATAGGGTAAAGAACTGTTTGTTATCGAACAGCGCGAAGAGGATATCGTATATATAGTAGGCATGTATAAATAAATAATCGCGTATATAGAAATGTATCAACTGCAGGCCATTCTGCTTTTCATTTCTCAGAAACTTGCGGTTGGGTCAATTTAGAAACCATTTACAGTTGCTCGATTATTGTTCAATATCTGGAAGGTTTACTCTATAATAGCACAAACTGATTCAGACCGTGTGTGCAGTGTGGACCTCAGTCAAAATTGCAATTGGACTATTGGAATGATTCTTATTACGCTACCGAACCTATATTACTGTATCATTACGTGATCAATATTAAAAGTGATAGTTTCATAAATAAAATTACATCGTATGCATTCAAACTATACATTTTGAAAGAAGAGATTGATAAATAATAATTTTTAGAAAGAGTTTTCGACGCGAATACTGCTGCAGCAGCTGTGTAAATAATTTGAGCGCGATGAAATTTCAATTAGAACTTAAAATCATGACTTGTACAAAAATACATACGAGAAGCTGTCTATGTAGCGCAGTAATGAAAATAAATTATGCCTCTCGATATGAATTTTAAATAAAATAAAATTTCTGTATGCACCGGCGTAAAAGCAAACTTCAATATCCACTCTAGCTGGAACCATCGCGATAGAGAGTCTGTAAGCACGGAAAAGTCTGACTATTCAGAAAATTCGCCGACGAATCTACGAAGAAAAAGTAGACCAGGATGGAGAGAACAGGGTATTTCCATGAAAAAGCCGAATGATACCGAAAAATGAGAGGGAAATAGGGAGTCTGTATAGAAAGGGAGCTATAGGCGCGCGCGCATACATACCTTTCTGTGTTGGACTTTGCGATGAAAGCAACCCTCGAGCGCGGGCCTCGAGAGCTGCTGCTGCAGCACCGATGCGAGCTCCAGATGCGCTGCGGCGTCAGCCTCGACTTGCCTGAGTAGGCTATCCCAGACGCGGCGCATGCCGTTCGTATCTCCCCTCGAGTCAGACGTGCGGCCCCGGAAGTCATCCACCAGTCGGATGACGTTCTGGCCGTGGCACTCCATTGCACCACCCAGGGCCTGTGCGAACTCCGACACTGCAAGTGGAAATGGGGATATCGGTTAAACCCTCCCGCGTAAACTTGCTATTAGGGCTAATTGCTGTCCTGATCAGTTTGCAGAATTCATTGGGATTGCACGCATTCAGTGACTTGGATCTCAAGTGTTCTCGAGTCTTGTCTATTGTTAAAATGATTGTAGCGACAAGCGTATACATTTGATGCATATATGTATTGTTATGGCGAGTTCGGTAAACGCAATACGTTCGTAACTCCATCCGCGGTACGTTTGAAGGGTAAAATGTGTTTAAATAATATTGCGACTACCGTCATTATTACCGGGGTGGCGGGTGAATTTGAAATAGGACAAAATTATTCAAACATGCACCTATATCGTCTTACGAGTATGTACTGAACGAATTTTATTTTTCCCCAAATAGTTGACATGAAACATGTATGCCAAGTAAAAGGTCTTATATATCCTGTAAAAGTTTATGTAATATCATTATTCATTTCGAGGTAGGAAAACTTTATTGATGTAGAGACCATACGCACCACAGCACAATACACTTCTCTAAGCATCAAAACTTTTTATGATAATACATGAGTGAGACACTCGTTTACAACGAATAAAAAGAGAACTGTTTTATGGATCACTTTAGTACGCTTTAAAAATAACATATTAAATTTATGTTTATCAAGCAAAAAGAAAAATAGAATAAGTTTACAGAACAACATCCATTTTTACGTAATTATAAAATTGTATCTATATCTAATTTTATCTATTCGTTTGCAAATATTTTTATTTAAAAATCTAGTTATGATTTAATGCACTCTTTAATAAAACAGACAGATCTGCAGTACCTTCGAATTTTTTACATATCCCTATATAAAAAAGTCATGATCGGATGAAGTGAAGCCAAGAATGCGTCAATATGATTGGCTCATGTAGTACGCATGCGTCAAAAGTATCGTTAGAATTTTTTGATTTCTAAAATTGATTCTAATATTAAAAATGTAATATAATACTATAACACATCAAATTATACTTAACCTTAAAATTTTAAAAGGAAGTTGGCGACGAAACCGCTGCAATTTTGAAATTTATATGAGCGCGAAATGAATCATATATTGTAAAGTTTGATATATTTCCGTGATAGAAAACAAATATTAAAAATATCAATCAAGCATTTATATTTCATTTAATAAGTTAATGAATTAATAGTCTACTACAGTGCGCGCAGCGCACTGCGCCAAGTCTAGTTGTTTTAAAAAAACCGCTGCAAATTCTTTGGCACGTAGCTTCCTTCAACATTATGTATTGCCTTAATATCATAATTGTTTTCATTTTATATATAATTCTATAAAATATTAGAAAAAACTGAAATCTTAAGCTAAAAAACCACTAAAATAAGAGCGTTCACAAAATGTAAAAACGGATTGTTTTCCTCCTATATATTAATAAAAACAAAGAAAATGAGACTTGGTGGGTTAACATCCACTAAGTAGAAGCTAAGATACAGGTGTATAGAAACGCACGCACATAGATCCGTACTGACATTTTCCAAAAACACTATTTTTCGACTGAAAATGCATCAAAACACACTTCCTACATGTTTTTACACAAACTCAAAAATTACTATTACAAGTATTTCTAGGAAGGAAGTAAAAATACTCACGTACGTGTCCGAATCACTGTTTTTCTAATTCTATAAGATTAAAGTATACAGTATAAAATCACTATTCCGACGCACAGTAAGTACCTTGAGATACTGCTTACCCGGCCTCTCAAATTCAATGAAAACAAGCCATTGTTCAACTGAATGTACCTGCGTACGAGGGGACCAATAGAGAAAGGACGTTACTAGGATAAAAATATGGGAAAAGAGCTTGAATTTGAAAATGCTTGACCTGGTGAAAAGTAATGTAGAATAATGAAGATTTCAAAATTTTTTTCTAAATTAAGTAATTTGAATCTTTTTTAGTGATTTTTCCATGTTCGCTTGTTTGAAAGCGATTTCGCAATGCGTGATTATAAAGTTAAAAAAATGTCCTGGGCACGCGATCCAATACTTTTTTTTATCGTTTTTTGGGGCAAAAATGTGTATTTTTTCGTAGATTTTCTCATATATTGAGAAGTTAATGAAATGCAAAGCGTTCATAAATTAGCACTATTACATCTATTAGCTAGGATAAAGTTGGATTTAAACGCCAACGTACCTATATATTTAACGTAAATGAGTTCTATTGTCTCTGTGGTATCTGATCTATCTGATTTAGTCGCGAGACACGTAGACTGTTAAATTTAATTAGAACTCAAATAAAACGGCCGTCGTGAGCCAGTCACGAAAGGGACGTTGATTTAATGATAATTATCTAACATAATATTATAATGATGTTACTGAAATATACGATTTCTATTCTAAAATAACTAGTTTGTGAACCTCTTAGCATTCAATTGTTATGGAAAAGATTATTTTTTCCTCTTAAAGTACTATTAGTTCAATTTTCGTTTCATAGTTTATTTTATGGTTTTCAATTACTTAACTGCGATACATCGAAGTAAAACATTTTTACTCTTGAAACAGATCGATATACCAAGGCTCGTTATAAGAAGCACTCAAATATAGCGTACAGTAGGTATTTTCAGCGAATTCTCGTCAAAATGTCATTGTAATCTCACTTAACCGAACGCCCTACAAACGACCCTCTCGCAGTTGTTATTTATGAATAATCCACAAAATACATTAACACCCCATTCAATCAAACGAGTCAGCCTAAGCCCGAGCAAGCCGAGTCTCCCGTAAGCCCATCACACATATAAACGTTGAAGGACGCGATAGTAATGAGGAAGCAGGGGTGTAGCCAAAGTTGCGAGTAATGTCAGATCCGCTGAGACTCGGAATTAATACCTCAAAACGCCTAAGGGACGAGTCGAAACTCGCTTTCGTGCCGACAAGGAGCGATCAATATCGCAGCTCTATATACGAGTTATATAGCGAACCTGTCTTGTTTCTGTCTTAACTGAGACACGTGTACGCGTATAGGTACAAACAGAACTTTCGATTCTCTGCTTCGCGCCTGCAACCTATACGCTAACGCGCAGAGGTTGCAACGTGCAGTTGAGCTTCGGCTAAAGCGATTACGCTTGAACTTGTGGTCGCGCCCGAGAAGACGGTGGTGGTACGACCCACTTCCGGGGAAAGTTCACCAGCGTGCGCGCCCGACGGGTGTAAAATATGTTAGGCACGTAACATGCTCGTTATGTCGCGAGCCGCGTAAAAAAGCGCGAGTCCCTCCGCGTTGTCGATATACAGAACAAAATAACTATAAATAGAAGTTGGGAAGGCTGCTTGGAGTACACAGTGCGCATCGAATAATAAAAATAAAAAACGCCGTGCAGTATATTGTATCGAAGATATATATGATCAGCTTTTATATTGATAGGTGCAAATTGAGTTACGAGCAAGCGATAACAAGATTGCCATCACACAAATAATGTTTATTATTCCGGATGGAAGCAGTATGAAATTAAAGAAAATCAATTATCTTATACAATGTTGATTGTATACGGACATCAAATTATTCGACAATTGCAAACTAGAGCAAGTAAGTATTCGCGCTGAACGTTCTGAAGGCTTTATTATGAAAGACGTCGAAATTAGGGATCTATACATTTTCGTATGAGAGCTTCCTCGAAAGACTCATAAAAAAAGTCGTGGCTATAGCTTACAGGCTCTCATCGCAGATATTGGTCGGCAGATAAAGTGGCCAATAGGTATTTTGACATATCGAAACGTCGATTTTACACAAGCATAGATTTTTTCAATGCACGGAAAAAATGGTTGCTTAAATTAACATAGCGTTTAGTTTAACTGGTTTATTTTCTTGGAAATATTCATCAAGTTCTTTGTATATTTAACTAAAAATATATGATTAGTGTATATAGTTTACCATCGAGCGCTTTTAAAAGAATAAATGTTTAATGTTCGCCATGTACAAAAAACTCGATGCTTGATTCGCGCGTTCAAAAAATACTGCGCAGCGAGAGAACTTGACCCAACGGTAAATGAGTTGGAAAGCTTGCACGTTCGGCCAGGGTTGCTTTGTGTAATTCCAGTGAAGTGCGAGGTGCGCAGTGCTCGTGCCGATATTAAATAAACGTCGAGCGAGAGCCGAGAAGCTATCTTTCTCCGTCGGTGCTGTGTGACCTTTCCCCGTCAGACCCCACTAGTCTCTACTCTCCGGGTAAACTTTGAAATTGCAGGCGGGATTGACGTTTATCGCAAAGGTCGCCGCACCATCGCCGGATAAATCCATCTAACCATCCGCACACGCGCACACATGGATGGAGCCGCGGAGGATGAGGGACTGAATGGGAAGGATGCTGTGCACTATCTATCGATCCGGCGAAAAATGCCGATATTATCGCGAGACGCGTCCCGCTCCGCACGCTGCGGACCCGCGAAATTGAAACTGCACGCCGAAGAATTTGTTCGTTTTTCACGAGGGACTGGAGAAAAAGTCTGCAGTTTATCGGCGTTTGGTGTACACTACACCGATGTCAGGATGAATGGATAACCAACTTACATAAGCCAGATGTAAATGTCGGAAAAATTTATTCGCTATGGTAAAAACGAACTGGCTTGGGTATTTACGATTTTGGCTTCGCTGTCAGCTAAAATAAAACGCTCAGAACGAAATATTGTAAAATATATATATATATATATATATATATACATATATATATATACATATATATATATATATATATATCCTAGTATATCGAATCAAAAGTTCTAGTAGTATTCGCTTCCATATAGTTTACAATATTTCGTTCTGAGCGTTTTATTTTAGCTGACAGCGAAGCCAAAATCGTAAATACCCAAGCCAGTTATGGAAGCGAATACTACTAGAACTTTTGATTCGATATACTAGGATATATATATATATATATATGGAATAACTTGTGTGATTATGTCTCAATCGGTGTTCATCAAAATGAATCATAATGCTAATAAAATAACAACTAGTAGAATTATAGCGTAATAATACCACCATATAACCGAAACCAAAGTCGACTCTGAATAGGAGAAGGGTTTATAATATAGGGAATGTAGTGTAGGCGTTATATTGACTGTTGTGTAAAGTATCATAGTTTGAAACAATCTAGGACGTAGGAAATGAAGGAGCCAAGTTGGTACTTCAAAGTAAATTCTATTATATTTTTGTGAACCACCCTTCAGTCGTAATAAGCCTCATAAAGTAGCGTACGTAATTGATAATTGTGCTTAGATACTTCGTCCGCATGGCGAAGTTCGTTGAATGCAGAATTGTTAGGCGGAGTTAATTATCAAACAGAGTTTGTGTATCAAAGCACAAAGTTTTATTTCGAAATGATTTCACTTGCGTGATTCAAGTCTGCCTCGTTTATCCATAATGCGATTGCTTTTCTATTCTGAAATTCATAGAGTAAGATCCAGATTCGAAATCCCCCAATTCAGACGCTAAGAACAATGATCAAGATTTACTGGATCTCGCGGCAAGTAGAGCCAGCCATAAATCTCCACTTTCATTTGCCAGCGTGCATCCATGCATTGGCAACTGAAAACATCAGAATTCCCCCACAAGCAGCGCACGCCCGGGGCAAAAATGTCGAGATTTTTTAATCTCCGTAAAAACGATTTGAAATACGAGCAGTCCACGCGAAGAAGCCAACTATAAAGGGAGAGGGGTACACCCCGAAAAAAATTTTGATTCAGTCGCTGACGCGTGCAGTGCATCGTCATTTTGGCGCGACACTGCGTCGCGCGGCGCGCTTCCAAAGGACCCGCCGACATCGTCGCTTCGGCAAATGATCTCCTCTATCTCACGCAGACCAAATTCGAGCAAAACGGGTCGACGGCACCGCTCGATAAAAAAAGCCACTTGGCACAAGGCAGCGATCGCGCGCGACGCAATCGGAGTGCGCTGCACGAGACCGATCTCATGCATCAGCTCCCGCTCCCGCTCGATTCGCGCGCGGGAACCGTTGTCGAAAAATGCCGCCGCTGGCTTGCGAATGCGACGCGTATCTGTGTGCATCGCAAGGCGCCAAACCGAGAGATACGGCGTCGGGAAACCGGCACGTGCGCGAGACATCGGACTATGACGGCGACCGATGGAGGCTTCTTCTGCTATACTATATACATATACAAGAGCGCCCACGGCTCTGTAACTATTGCCTTTTATTGCCAAAGCCGTATCATAAAAAGTTGAGGGCAAAGTTTTCTTTATCTCTCTTTCTCTCCGCCTCCCTTGTTTTAATATTATTTTGCCTGGCTTTCCTTGGATGTTTACCCGAGTTTTGAGGGGAATAGAGTTTTATTAAGTGATTTAAGATCGGCTTTTATTGAATTCAACGAGCAAGGACGGGGGAGGCACGTCGAGTGCTCGAATTGGAAGAAATAATATCGTTTTCTGGAATTGAATATTGTAAGCATATCCGCGCTTGTGGATTCTATTTCAATTACCTTTAATTATTTTAGCGAAGTTTAACGAATAAGGCAAGCCACTGCTTAAACCAATCACATTTTCTTTTTATCATCGTGGATACAGAGTTACTCTCGTGCAAATTCTCATAACTATACGTGATCGAGGCACTATAGGCGCGTGTTACTTGTTTGAGACATTTTGGAAATCAGTTTTAGCTCTCAAAAGGACATGGCAATAATGTTATTCGTTCTTTGATTGCATCGATTCTTAAGATTAAATTAACTAATATAGCCCCTCTTCATATTTCCCTCATAAGATATTTACGCGCAGAATGTATAATAGCGGTATGTCACAGATCACCTATGACAAAATGTCGCTTATTGGGTCTGCTTGGGCCACTTATGCTATATTGAGATTCATCATTAAAACATTTAGTACCGATTTTCACTTTAAAAGTAGTAATCTATTTTCTTGTTAGCATACCACTTGAGTTTACAACGAGAGATATGCAAATGACCATAATATAATAACATAATATTCTAACACAGCATGCTGTATACACAGTCGGTAAATGCGGTGGAGTGAATTTGGTTGAAATAAAAATTTTCCGTGCCATCGCCGAACTTCCAGTGTAATCCAATTTTAATTGCAGGAAAAATGACGATTATCGAGCAATTGAGTTTGGCAAAAGTGTCGTGAAGTCAGTGGAGCGAGGACGAGTATAGGACGCTTCCGCACGTACGGGCGCATCGATTTTCGTTATCAGGGGGACTTCAACATGGTTTGCCTGGTGTATATAGCAGCCGCGGAAATACCGTATAGGATATCGGGTGCCCTCGTGGCATTCGAAGCACACTGACGGGCATTCATAAAGATCTGCGTGTACATGTATGCCTGTACATACATATATGTATTAGATGTACGGATTGCCCGTCGCCTGCAAACACACATATATACATATTGTACAATGTATTGTACACAGTAAACACGCATGACGGGCCAGCGTCAGAGGACACTGAGCAACGCACGCAGAACGAACAATTTAACGTACACTCAGTCGCGCCGCTTCACTGATTAGTTTCAATAGAGCATACTGTTATACATGCGTATATCTATACACACGTTGACAACGCTCGCGCCATTGCCTCGAAAATCTATATTGCGATTAGGAACTTATGTGTGGAGCAATTGCTCTTGACATCGACGATTGCAACACCTGTCTATAACCGGAAATCGATGGAAAAGTATATAGGGCATGTACTTTATCGTGAAATCTGGTTTCGTCTTACACGATACGGTGCCAGAAGTTCACGACTTCATTACTGGTATCTTGGATTAACTTGGCTGAGCGCCTAATCCAGTGCTTTTCGAAGTCGACAATTTTTCTCATTATTCTCTATGTGTATAAAATTGATTTTGCCAATGATTTCTTAATTGGATTTTACAGTGTGAAAATTTTACGATCTCTGATATCACAACGATAAAGGGCCCGTACAAACTTTGCTAAATTGATTTTATCTTTACGCATTGCAGGCGCGAATTATAAACTCGTGCTCTAATGCATGCAGAGATTCGTCATTTAAAAGACTTTACGCAATGTGCAGCTTCATTTTCAAAGCAATCATCAGCAGTTGAAACCTTGAGACGCGCAGTGTACCGACGTATTTACAGGATTAGGAATTAGCAGGCTTATAATACTCGACCTGGGGACTGAATGATTGGCGAGTTGCTTCGATCGCGCCTTGTTCACTAGCTTCAGCTCCTGTGTCGCTACACTTCTCGAGATTACCATTTCAGGGGAGAAACGAAGGAATTGCTCCTTGCTTCAATCTATTTGCTAATCGTCGGTGTGCAGCTTGTCGTCAACAGCCAGTAGTTACAGTCTAAAGGTCTTCGATGATGAGACGCCACCTGCTGCTATTTCAAACTTTGTCCATTTCAAACACTTTCATGAGCTAATACCTGCTGAGCTCTGCGCTACTGACTATTCTTATTTTTAAATCCTGCGCCAGATTCTCGCCATTTCTCAGGATTATGCAACGCCAGAAATACTAATCGAAGTAGACCGGATGACTTGTTATTTTTCCACGCCGTATTACAGAACGTTTAAGAAAAATTATTCTTATCCCGTCCAATTGGAATTCTCGTTTGAAAAGTAATTTTCAAATACAATTTGGAAATAAAAGACGTTAAGTTCGTTAAAATAACAATGCATAATATTTATGAAAGCGTCTCATACAGACGATGGTAGACAATAAAAAACTTTATTTCATTAAGATCTAAGCGGTCTTTGTTCCGCCGACTTTAAATGCATTTCGCTCAGCGGCTCAGTCTTCGACTGCGTTACGCTTAATTTGAAAGAGCAGGCAAATTGGCATCAAAGTGCACGGGTTCAGCTCCCCAGACCACACATTATACTCTATTATTCGTTTAACGTGCTATGCACGCAAAACGCCGGGCTATACCTTCGTGCTCGCGGGTGGTTTTCTCGCCTTAGCCAAGTGTACGTGCTGTTCGTGCGTTTCTCGGTGCACCCCTTTCCCATCTATATCATTCAAAATGCCATTGAGACGTCGCGACCCTGGGCTCTCGCATCGAGATTCGCTCGGGTAGACGACCAACTACGTAGGCGGGCATTGTCTCCCAACTTGGGCTCTTTGTCAAATATCGTGGCGCGCGTGGAGTCACCGCGTCGTGAGTGATTTACACTGTTGACAATTTTAGCTCTTGGAGGACGTACATTCTTGCTCCTCTCTTCTCGCAGAATTAAAGATTTCCGCGGTTATTTTTTTCTTCATTTATCGCCTCTTTTGTCTCATTTAATAACGCAGTTCATTTAATGATAGCAATATAGCTTATGAATGATGTTAAAAATATCCAGAGAACTATTCGTTTACACCTTTTACCGAATAATTTTACACAATAATCGTTTCACGCCTTTTTTATTTAATGCTATTGTTTGAAATCTAGATGTGCGTCAAATATTCTTTTTCAGGTGTAAAAGTTACGCTCTGGTTAGCAGAAGCTTCCAATATATATTTTTAAAACGTCACGTAAATAAGATATGAGCGAAAATAGCAGGCTTTTATTTTAAGTAGCTTATATTTGCCGTCCGCTAAGCAGATTGCCTTTTTTCCTCCTTATGCATGCATCATCATTATATGCATACACCTCGTGATATAATTAGTAGTTGAATCGTACGTATGACTATAATTACGTTAGCAAAAACTTTAAAATAATAGTCCAAGTCAATGTGATATATGCACTTATTCGTAGAAAGCTTATATATAAGTAAACTGTATATTTACACGGAGAGAAATGTATCACTAAATATTCCTACAATTTCCATCAAAAATTACTATATCAATATAGTAAAGAGGTCACAAACTCGACTTATAGTAAATTTTAGTATACTGTATAGTAAAATTTCAAATCATCAAATTTTAATATACTACATAGCAATTTTTACTAACCGCATACCTAATTTTGTAGATACTGTTAATGTTTCTTCTTTCTTCTTTCATTATTTATTTGTCACATTCAATCTCGCAGTTTAAGAACGAAAGTCGCATCGCATAGAATTTCTTATATGATATAACCTAATTTACATATAACGCAAGCTAATTATTACACATTTCACATGTCGCAACCTAACAACGCATCGCTAGACTAATCGAATTTATATTTATATATAATGTTCCGATCTGGAAGTTCCTTAAATACTAACCGAACAGTTTTTCGTCACTTGCGAGTGGAGTTTGCGAGACACCCCCTAGCGGCAGTAAGTAAACCGGCTAATTTCTGTCGTCGGGTTAGTTTACGACAAATTTTTGAGCGCTGTCGATAACTTTTTACCGACGGTACACAACGAGTTAGAGCGAAGTGCAATTTTTACTATACTAGGAATGAAGGCCAGCTTCGCGCGCTCTTGATTCTATCTCTGTCTAATAACACTGGTAGAAAATATACCATAAGTGTTGGGCGGCACACTAACGTCTGCTAATATTTCATAAGCATGTAACATGTTACTAAATCCCTCAAAACTACTTTTTAATAAATATATTAATAATGCTTAATGTCGTCATCATTGGTTTGAATAGTGAATTTGAAGAAAAGTTCAGTATAAGAGTTAGTGGGTTTGTCTATCATTACAATGCCATTTATTTGCATTATAAAAAAGCTATACAACTGAAATTTTACGCAGATACTTACTATGCTACCTAGACAATATGTAACCTACATGATTATGATTTAACTGTTTTCATTCATATTTTCACATCGAGACCCATATGAATTTTTAAATTTAGCGTATCAAATTTTGCTTGTAGACAGTTACACAGAAACTACCATCTCTAGCACATTGTATTTCTGGTTTCCAGTGTATTTTTACATGAAGAAAGTGATAAGTATTTTAGCTTTTTTGTCAAGGCATTAATTAGAATTTTGACTTTTAGCAGTTGTGAGAGATTTTGAGACCGATACCTGTTTCTCCATTTTTGCATTTTTTCTCATTCGAAAACTAACAGGTCTAGAAAGCTCATATTTTGTATATAGATTTCTTTTGAGATTGTGGAAAGATATTTAAAGTTGAATCAACGTTAACTGAAATACTTTTGTGTTCGACTACAACACCCATGATAATTATTTAGTCGTATAGCATGAGTTTGCATCACATCAGTGTCGGAGTCGAAATCAGAAGTTTTTCAGTTAAGGTCGATTCAACTTTAAGTATCTTTTCACAATCACAAAAGAAATCTATATGCAAAATATGAGCTCTCTAGACCTGTTAGTTTTCGAATGAGAATAAATGCAAAAATGGAAAAACAAGTATCGGTCTCAAAATTTCTCACAACTATTAAAAGTCAAAATTCTAATTACCCAATACCTTGACAAAAAAGCCAAAATATTTATCACTTTCTCCATGTAAAAATATGCTAGAAACCAGAAATACAATGTGCTAGAGAGAGTAGTTTCTGCGTAACTGGCTATAAGTAAAATTTGACCTGCTCAATTATAAAATTCGCATGAGCCTGGATGTGAAAATATGAACGAAAACAGTTAAATCAGAATCATCTAGGTTACATATTTCTAGGTAACATGTCGAGTAGCCTTTTTTCAATTCAAAGAGCATTGTATAATGATAGACTTAAACTTTATTCACCTCTTAAACCTCACCGAGGGCGACTTTGGGCAGAGTATATCTTCAAACTCTTTATTCTTTTAATTGAACTTTTCACTGACATTTCAAAAGAAAACTAAATAATATTCACACACTTTATTACTACTTTAAATAGGGTTAGGGTGCCACTTTTCAATACACATGTTGTAAAACTACACACTCTTGGTAATGATTAATTTTTACTAAAATTTCTAGCTAGTTATATTACATATATTTTATCTGTTATCAAGGTTTCCACATTTCATTTTAAACACCTTAAACATTTCTACCAGGGTTATGAGTTATGACTGTTTTGAGGGTTATGAATTTAAAGCGCGTTTCTGAGTTTCTCGTTGCCTAGGTAACCAACCAGCAACCAATCAGAATGACGTATTAAATGCTTCACAACAAAGGCCATCATTTTTTTAAGAGAGGACTGGTATAGCAATTTTTGATAAATGTATAGTAAATTTTCACACAAACATACTAAATTTTCTGCATAGATCCAAGTTTGTGCCTCGATTAGTATACAGTATAGTAATTTTTAGTGAGACATTTCTCTCCGTGTATAATATCAATATCGCTTCAGCAGATGTCGCATCAAACAACTTTTTGTTAATTGATGACACAATGTTTTGGATTACGTAATGTTAAAACTTAATCATTACGTAAGCTTTCAAAAATCATTGTTATTATGCCATACGCCGCTCCACCAACAAAGATTACATTTGGATGCATAATAGACGTTGACTAATCAAATTAATTGCTCTTGATATTCATGCCAGTTTCGAAATAAACGGCGTCTCTAGCTGCGGGCGCCATTCCCACATTAACCAAATTCTGACACACTGATCCATTAAATCACGTACTAATTAACTAAAAAGCGACGTTTCACTGTGTCGAAATCGCGTGACTGTGATATCGGCTCTTGCAGTTTCAACAATTTCCCGCCGCGAGCGCGCGCCATCATCTCTGAATTATTCGCGTATCTCGGGGGCGGCCCATCGACGAACATTTTCATCGTCAAAACTTTTCTAGCGCGAGCACATGCATAAATTATGCAGCCCACCTGCGATGACATATCTTTTGTGCGCTCTTTCTATTTCCTCTCACAGCACCAACGTCGCCCGTATATGTTAGAAGTGTCACGCGACGCACATCCGTCACCCTCTTGGCTCTGTCCCCCGTTCTCTTTTTTCAGTCGCGGCGACGCCTTTCGACCGCTGGAAGAGGCGCAGAATGCTAACTACCCTATTTAACGCTTTCCCTGCTGATGTGTCATGCTTTGCGAGCTTGAAAAGAACACTTGCTTGTATAAGGGCCAGTGCATTTCGTATTCGGTGAGTTACGATGTACAAGGGGAAAGGGCCGAATATTAAATATCGTGATAAATGAGCTCGCCTAAGGTGAAATGAAATGCTGTGACACGCACGCTTCCCAAGGTGCTGGGTTGTTTGTAAAGATTGCGTAAGTAGAGCATGCGGTAATTATTTGATTTCGTTGATGTGATTTCAAATTCGTTCTTGTATATGCTACATGTATAGAATTTTTCCTCTCATTCGCCTTTTTAATGTACTGCTATCCTACTCTAATCCCTTGATATTCGTAGACAAATATAAGGTTATATCATTCTATTTGCCCTCTGACTTGCTTCTCGTTTTACCGCGCAATGTCTTATTTGAATTCTCAACCTAGCTCAAAGAGTAAAAATTGAGAAAATCCAATAACAAGGGGCGTTATATTTTTCTTATAAATAAGAATTTAAAGCTCACTTTTGTACTAAAAATTTTCATTTTAAAAATCGTGTGCGAGTGTGAATTAAACTCAATTTTAGTGATCCGTACGCGTCTCGGGGCTGATGTGGGAGCCAGGTAAGACTGTTTAGTTCTATTTAGTAAACAGCTGCCCCCTTTGTGCGAACTCAATGAGCACTAATTAGGTACAGTTACTACTGGTAGTGCGCACCTCATAGATCCGCATAAATAAATAAGTAAAACTCAAAACCCGTTCATGCTATGAATGCACGGGATGCGCATCTAAAATCGCTAGTTAACTTAAAACATGTAAATTAAAATCTCATTAATAATAATACAAGGTTTTTTCATGTATTAATAAGTTTATAAGTAAGAAAAGTTCAGTTTGACATAAACCGAGCGTACAATTTTTTTTTTCTAGGACGTAATTCTCGAAAGCATTTCAAAAACTGAGTACCAGTAGCGCTAGCATCATTTTATATTAAAATAATACAGGAGAAAAAAATTGACATTGTGCTTATTTTATGCGTACAATATTTAATTTATTTAAAATTATTCTGCGAAAGAGATTTTTTACGAAACATAAATTTATAGATTCATGTCAAAGCAAAGGAAGTATGAAACATTTTACAGAATAAAACGTTAAAGAGGATTAATCAATAAAATCTTAGGAGATAGAAGAGGAAACATTTTGATATTTTTAAAAATACTCTTTTTCGAGCCCAAATACATAAGCAAATACTTGTAATTTTTCGAGAAAATGATTACAAATTGTGAAAAAAATTGTTGTTTTCCATTTTATGAAAAAGTCTTATTCATGGGTTCATGCGTAAAAATACGGCGCTCATACACAAGAGAAATAGTAAAATTTTAAATTATCATACATCATATAAATCTAAAAATATGTCTGCGCGTATATACATTATTTATGGAAAAAGAGAAAAGGAGAGTGAAAATTTAGAAAAACGTTTTTCAGTATTCTTATTGTTTGTTTTTTATATCATTTATTTTAGGAACTAAATTTGAATAACACAAAGTTATACTCATGTATAGCCACTTACATGGAATGCCAAAAAATCTATTGAAAACCTTATAGCTCTGAAAAAATTTACAGAACCTACGCTAGGTAATAATTACTGTCGTTAAAAAGATATTTTCATTTGCAAACTAAAATTGGCTTTATTATTTTCATCTATGAAAAAGTTTGGTACTCGCTTGAGTTGTTAACACGCCTGCAAAAACAAAAAAGAGCATTCCTATAGGTAACATCGCGTGCAGCCTGATGGGTTGTAAAACTTCACATATAGGTGACCGTAGGATGATGCACAAGCGTACTTCCAGTCTTGACTTACTCGGATATTACTACTTGCGTCGAAAAGTTTCTAAGGCAACGCAAAAGACCACGTACAGCATAGCTTTTTATTTGTGTGCTTTCTACGAAAGCCAAAATAAATAATGCCAACGAAAAAATATGAAGGTAAATCGTTAGTAAGTAGTTCTTATTTGCACCGTGAGGTTAGCGCACGAGCGTAGCGTGATAAACACGTTGCAAAAAAGGACTACTTTAGTCACAGATAAGCGTGACTTAACAGCGGATTTTAGCCACACTGTGCTATAAAAATCTTTTCTTTTATATAAAGTAACAATAACATAAAAGACCTTTGCAAAAATTTTACAATTAATTTCATAAATGCATTTAACGAATATTTTGATTCGTGAGTCCTTTTGATTATATTTAGCTTACTTTGAATTGTTATTATATAATTATGCTAGATTAATCGGGATTCGATTCATCGATAACAAATAGTTTTATTTAAAAAGTTAAGTATTTATTTATTAAAAGCAGGTAAATGTGTACTCGAGCGATCTGTGTGAAGAATCGTATAAGAGTTGAATAATCAATTTTTTTGCGAAGTATACTATAAAGTATACAGAACAGAAAACGTATTCCCCGATTTAAATGAATAATTTTGTTAGTTGATTTTTAACAAACTTTGTATAAAAGCTGTAACATTACGTAGCACTTTGATGCACATTTCATGGCTTAATTTCTAAAGGCTCTATAATTGGTAGTCAGCTTAAAAAAATCAATTATTTATATTACTCCTTTAATGTGAATAAAATCAAGTATTGCCTGAACAATTAAATATTTTCATTTACTTTAGTCGTAGCCATCAATTTTTTCGCGTTCATTTCGATCCCCACAAGGCGTTAAAAAATATACCATCTATTTTGTAGGTATCGAAACTCAGCGTTCACGAAAGATTTAACGCAAACGCGTATAAACTTTTACACTCTCGGGGTTGATCCGGCCCAAAAATTTAGCGCAGCACAGAACCTCCTTTCTTTACTCGGTCAACCCATCATTGCGTTTTACGACTCACGCCACGTCAATCGTCCTCGCTTTGTCAGATAAATCCCTCGAGATGCACGGCTCTTTTCTCTTGCTTTCTCTCAATCTTGGAGAGCGTGCTTTAGTCGTTTTTCAGACGTGTGTTAGAAAAACTCTTTATACTGCTTTAACAAATGTTTGTCAAGAATCAAAGGGAGAAGGTCTCTTAAACGCGTCTGTGATGTTGGTATTCCAAGCAATTGTGTTTTGATTAAAATGACTGTGTAAGCAGTGTTTGATTACGGAGACGTAATATTGTTTGTTCAACGTAATTGTTTCCCTGGAAACTGTTCGTCCACGGAGAGATGTATTTCATAAAATAAACATACAATTTTTTACTTTTCAAAGGCTCTCGAAAGGAGTTACTTTATTCAAGAAAATTAATTATTATTTCCGTAGTGTTTCACGATTGCCTATTGTCTGAGCATAAGTTGTAATGATTTTCTATGCGCCATCATTACAACTATTTTTATCCGTAATAAGAATTAAATTTATATTACTTGCGTATACAATTAAAAAACGATCCAACTCGAAAAATAAAAATTGTTAATATATCTATGATGGAAACGCATTGTACGCAAAGTTATAAGTGAAGAATTATAGTTCATTATTTCCCTCCCGTACATAGTATCCAAATAGGAATAGTTTCAAAGAACAAGACAAAACACCAGCAGTTAAATGTTACGACTACTATACGTGAGGAGCAAAATTGATTATAACTCTGTGGGAGCATTGGATTCTATATCGTACAGGAGGGGAACCGACTTCAAGAGTTGTACCTTCTATATTTTCTGTCATTATTCCATTACAAAGGAAGAAGGGGAAACTATTAAAGGAAAGGTGACAAATGTTAGAGCCGGGCAAACGTGCCGAACCGACGCTGCCAATATGACAACAATAGAAAGAGAAAAAGTTGTTAAGTTATCAAAATCAGCTTTAAAGTTCCAAATTTTAGTTTATTTAAAATTAATGGTCACTATAATATTATAACGTATATAATAATTAAATGATATTTTCATTTCATATCACCATTTCATATGTTCAACAGCTGCTACATTCTATAAATATGTGTTACCATACAATGTTTTCTATGGTAATCATACTCGTCCTGTCAACATGCCTAAAGTAGATTTTCTTCTTCTTTCCGTACAAATACAAAAAGTTTTCTACTGCGGGGATGACGCGAGTTCTGTGACCTATTTTTTAGTACATCTTTAATATTTGACATTCAGTTATCTACTTTACCCAGTGAAAAATATCATTAGAGGTTATTATAGGTCACTGATTTTAGAGCACAAAGCGGCCTACGAGAAATTCATCGTTAACGAAAAAATTCAATTATAGCGATTGAGCAGATCAATATAAGCTGTCGGGTTTTCCCAGAAAAGCAATCAGCCACAAAAATAGAAAATGGAATTTCAGAAAGCTTGTTTTTTAATATTTAGTCGAGTGTTTGAGTTGTATTCCTTCATTTCCGCTTCATAAATTATTGACCACATTGTTTCCTCCGATTTCCTATCCGTCGCATCATCAGAGGGTATAAACGAGTTCGTCCACCTTTCGGCACAGGGATTAATCAACGCTCGCTATCGTACAGCCTTTGATCGAGAATCAGTTGCGCCAGGACTTTCCTGGTGATTGTAACGCAAGCGTGCTATGTATTATATGCATGCAAGCTTGGGCCGCGTGGCCGTCGGCTTTCGCACCACAGTGTCATAAGGAGAGGGAGCCGAGAAAGAGAGAAGCTCGGCTGACGTTTCGAGTACAATACGGCCAAAGGTGTTTAGTCAGGGGCTGACCTGAATTCAGGTGGGGTGAGAATCAATACCTCGAGCGCGCGCCTGTTCACCTCGCGGGTTGTGGTTGCTATGGCGACCAGACTCCTTCTCCTTTATTAAATATAACCTGCGTGCTGGAGCCATTTCCACGAAAGAGAGAGAGAGAGGGGGGGGAGCCTTACAGGTGTTCGAAGGGTGGCGCGCAGGTCGCGATGCGCCGACGCGTGAATTTTCGAGAAGCCCGGGTTTAATGAGCGGGGTGCGCCCGCGCGCGGATCTCTTCTTCGCATGCTTCCTGCGCGCGCGTGTTACTTGTGCAGAACCGGGCACGTGCCGGAGCTTCCTGCAATCGTTCGAGAGCCTAAATACTTGCGATGAATTTAATGTGCTGAACGGGAGAGTATCGGGCTTCCTCGGTTTTAGAGCTTTTGACTCTTTTTCCGTTGATGCGCGTCTTCCGCTCCACGCCTGCATGTATATGTGGACGGAGTTGTTTTAGAGTAGTCGAGAAAGTTTTGCCAAGTTTGTATGAGTAAAATATACATTGGAGCGGCGTGTTTGGATGTATATTAATTATTCTACTCGAGTTACTTGCACCTGTTGCACCGATGAAACCTATGGTTTTTTTTTAAAGATTCTGATGACTTTTGAATAGCTTTGTAATGTCTCCTAAATAAGAAAATTTGCAGTGAACATTATTTGATATAGGTACTTCATTTGCAACTTGATTTTCAAATATATAATGATTACTAAGCGTTTCTCTATAAGAAAGAAAAATAATGAATTCATCTTTTCTCTCATCTATAATTCAACTAATAGAGAAGCAAAAGATTCAAATTTTCATAATTTTCTCAATTTATTAAAAGTTGGTGGTTTAAAAAATCCCAAAAGTAACTTTTGATATAACTTTAATGATCGAAAAGTGGCTGACGATGTTCTAAACAACTTTACCGAACAAACTTGTTTTAAAAAATAAGTGTTTTATGCTATAATACATAAAGAGGTCGTTAAATTTTATTATTAGATTATGACTATATTTTAGCGATATTAAAAAGTCAATACTATTTATGAAAATATCATTTAATTATTATATACGTTATTACATTATAGTGACCATTAATTTTAAATAAACTAAAATTTGGAACTTTAAAGCTGATTTTGATAACTTAACAACTTTTTCTCTTTCTATTGTTGTCATATTGGCAGCGTCGGTTCGGCACGTTTGCCCGGCTCTAACATTTGTCACCTTCATCATTATATGCGAGAGGTAGTTACTGAGAAACTACATTGAACCATGAGAGCTAAATTAACTTGCACAAAACTTCTTACTAGATACGCGCACTCTCGGTATTTACTACGGCTACCGGCACTACTAGTTTGATCAATTTTCACTGAAAGCAAAGTTATTTATAGGTATACTTCGATTTTGAATAAAATAAGACATTTAAGCAAATCTTTGGTTTTATTGATAAAGCCAAATTTTTATTGTTATTATTTTATATACCAATTCGATGATGATTACTTAAAATACATCTGCTATGAAACGTCGAAAAACAAGTTATGGGATCTTACAGAAATGTACCACTATAACATTTTTATTGATAAGAGGTTGTTGTTAAATAAATAATTTGTCAAGTAAACGGTTTAAATATAATCAGTAGCTTTATCAAAATATAAGTGTTTAATTTGTTTATGATTGCAAAGCTAATAACATTACTGCTGTAAAATAGCAAAATATTTGCGGGTCATTCATGAAGTCGAATTCCATGATCAAAAAAAAAAAAAAAATATATATATATATATATATATATATATATATATATATATATATATATATATATATATATATCTGTTTTATCAAAAGCATAGCACTGGACAAACACAGCACTGAATAATTTTCAATTAAACTGATATAATCTTTGTTGATACTGCTGAAATGATACAGCGGTGTAATTATATTTGCCATTTATAAATGCTGAATTATGCAATTATAAAATAACTAATATAATAGTAAAAGGGAATACGAATTATTTTTATTAGTTATCGCTCTATACATAATTTAATGCAGCATAGTTTAATATGAATTTTTCTTCGCACGAATTTTTTTTGAAGGTATAAATAATATTTTTTCTACCCGTAGAGGAGAAGTGAATGTTCAAAAAAGAATGCAAAGAGTGCAACGTACAGCGATATTGTCTATCTTTTATTTTATTTTTGCTAATAAAGTAAAGATATATGTGACAATTTTTTATTATTGAAAATTTCTGGAAGAAAAATGCGCGTTAAATGTAATAACATTGTGTAAACGGTAAATCTTTATTTATTTATCTATTTAGCGGAAATGTTCAATTTACTTATACACTTTTGAATTCATACAATGCAAAGGTCAGACTAACGTATTTTTGATCAACTGAAATTTCACGAAGCAGTTGTGGTAGCGTCTGGCGGAAATACTGCGAGTGTCGCCGACGATCCACCTGGGAGACAACGAGTCAAGGAAACAAGTTAGAATTAGACTCTCACAACGACGGGGATGTTAATTTTCTAGTAAATTCGCCAGGGAATCTGAAAAGCTATTAATTCTCATGCTTCACGGCACTCTAGTACTAGTACTCGACTGCTCACCCGTTTGTCAATCCCTTACTCCAGGGCATTTGTTTCGCATACTTCATTTTTGTATGCCGCCTGTTGGTATATTATTGTTATTTGCATTCGTAAAAATTTTTCCTTCTTAATTGTTGCATGTCAATGCAAAAGAAATACGAATCTAGTTACGTATAGAAGACTAAATTATTTAGTATTTATTCATGACAGATTCGTTGATGATTAAAGCATGAGAATTATCTTTTTGATGTAAATTATGTACTTGAAATAAATCTTCTGGGAATAAGGTGTAATTATGTATTGTCCTTTGAGCTTCAAGCGTAGATTGCTTTCCACGGCACATTGTATACACCCTCAGTGTTTTGAAAGGCACGTGAATCTCCATTAAAAAAGACTTGATGCAAGCTCTTTTTATTTCAGGGGCCATGGCTTTTCTATAACCCCTGCTGTGTTGTGTTTCCCCCTTTTTCTTTGGAACTGTACTTTTATACTATGCATAAATAAATATTATTCATAAACGAATAACATGTATTTTTTTTAAATATTATTAAGGTTAAAATTAAATTTCAAAAATCCATTAAATACATGACAACATAATTATAACCCCTCATATTATCAAAAAGAGAAATTATTTCGATATTGTTTACTGTACATCTATTTGTGAAATCAATAAAAAATATATTAATAATTTTACAACATTCATTATAAGTTCAATTTTTTGTCGAGTATATAATACGCATCTATATATTATCTTTGGTGTAAGAACAGACACAACAGAGTAACAAATGAGTAAACTCGTGTCGAATTTAGCCCGTTTTAAACCAAATCAGCTATAATTTTTTCTATTCATTTCGATTGAGCTACCCTGACGGATCATTTTCCTTTTATTAATCTTATTATTGTTTCGTATAGTTCCATCACTAAACGCATACACTTTGTATAATACAACAAATAGTGCATTTATTTCGACACAATGAATAGTTTTCTTGTCTCCCTAATGGGCTCCCTTATCGTGTGAATAATCCATACAGCCTAAGCAGTCATCAGCTAACGTATTTCTTAGTACAGCTATTTCAATCAATGCGTACGTATGTGTACACACACGCGAATGGTTCGGGTTGGGGAGATCGAAGTTAAGATACAAGAGTGCGTAGACAGTACGGAATTCCTGTGCGCATCTTCACGCTTCGTGGAATAAACGAGCCCGTGCTCCCTACTGCCTAATGGCTCTCCGACGCGAAAGAATTACACCTAATATCCTGTCTTCTCTCTCTCTATATCGTTCGCTATCTTCTTCTTCCCTTCTTGCGCTCTTCCAGGCGACTTCCTTTTTCACACACTACCTCCAACTTTTTCTTCTCCACCCCAAATCAACTTCATCTTTCTTTTTGTCCTATCTATTTTCCTTTTGTCTACATGATTTCCAAGTGTGCTTTCTCTCATCCCAATCGAATTCAACACAATCGACTTTCCATAACGAGAGGCATTTTCGTCTACAGCACGCTACAGTTGATATGACAAACACATTGTTCATTCCTTTTATCTTTAGTTTGTAAATAAAGCAACATTCAAGCACTAATTTCATCTTCCATAAGAAAATGATCTATATGCTTCGCTCAATGACAATGACAACCATCAGGATCACCCAAAGGTGTACGATAAGCTCAGTTGATGCTTTTCATGTAACCGCAAAAAATAAATAAATAAAAGCACCAAGTGTACATAAAAAGAAAATGTTAGGCAAACAAGAACGGTATAGCCTTTTTAAAAACTTGTTGATCCGAAAAGCCCTCCGCTCGTTTTTGCTCCCGCGTCTTCATCCTACTTTCACTCCCCGAGCTTACGCGCGTTTACCACACCCTCACTATACACACTTGGCGCCCCTTGCTCTTTTTTCAGCAACAACGAAGGCGGCTGTGTATTTCCTGCCGCTAGAGGTGTATGGCATCGAGCCCTTTCTTGAGTCTGTGAAAACAGCCCCTCTATCCCACATCGACGCTCTCGCTGCGATAAGCCGAAATCGCGCACTGCGATAACGAATGGATCACGTGCGCACGCGCTCGGGCCTATACAAGAGAGAGAGAGAGAGAGAGAGAGAGAGCGTCTTAGGGGGTGATTAATCTCTGGTCGTTCGCTTGCTTTTCGGAGGCTCGATCCGTTTGTAAGTCAGCGAGATGTATGCGCCGTGCACACAGTCTGCCGCTACGCTCGCTTTCTCAAAGGGAGGCTGGGAAAGGATCTTTCGAGCGGGCGTAGGAATTTTGTGATTTACTCCGGGGTTTCACGCTGCTACAGTGGCCTTTAAAGTGGAAGATGTTGAGCTGTGGGATCGGAAAGTGCTCGATATGATTTTGACGATTTTTGGTTGGAATTTGAAAAATTGCACGGGTTACCGCGGAAGCCTGCAAGATTGCTTGTTTTCGCAAAGAAAAATAGAAGACGTTAGCCTGTGCGAGAACCGTCGATTACTTGTACAAGGTCCTTGGCTAACTTAAATTTCAGTTTACTTTTTAAATTTAGTTCAGGTTTCAAGTTTTTTCCACGTTTAGTTTTGTTGTTTAAAAGTGGAATAATTTTCGTCAAACTGCACGGCAAACTCAATTAGTAGAAATTGGTTTTCCTTTTAAAAAGTTTAAGGAACCTATACTTTTTTGTGTGGATCATATTCGCTAGCAACTACTTAAAAAATACGATAATGTCTTTGGAACTTCGTGTAAAGTTTGCTTGGTCGTGAGACACATCAGTCCAACAGTGAAATAACAATGGCTGCAATATCGATGTATGGTTGAAACAGAATTTCACCATATTTATGTCAAAAATAAATTCGTGTAACTTCTTGCGTTCACTCCACTTGATTAGGAATTGAACCTCTTAGTAGCGCACTTCCGTTTTAACGATTTCAGCCTCAAATTTCACATTCAGCGCTCGTTTAAAAATCCGAGAAATTTCTGCACTTGCTTGTACACTAGGCGTGTAAGGCAGCACCTGCTGGAGCGTCTTCAATGTACTTTGCGCGGAAAAGCTCCTTGGAGCACACTCAAGCCCATATCAGACGCCAGTCTGAGGCTGCACTCAAAAAGCTATCAAAATTTAATTACTTGTTTCTCAGTTTCTCGAGCGAACTCGGGCAAGGGAAACGAAAGAGAAGCCAGGCAGAAGGAAAGATAGACGAGCGTATTCCACTCGAGCGGTCATACAGGCACTACACGTGCCCAGCGCAAAAGAGGCATCATCATCCAGCGCAGCCTCTTGACTTTTTGTTCGCCCTTATGCTTGACGCTCGGTTCGAGACCACAAGTGCGCCAATGTGTTTGCTAGCGTCCGCACAAAGGGCTGAAATTGATTTTAGCGCCGCAGCGACGACGGCGCGCTGCGCACTTTTAGTTCGAGTCGTTCTGAGGCTCACCCTCGAGAAGAGTCAAGTAGAAGGAGTTGACTGACTTAGCTCGGCCCTGCGACCGATGCTGCCCTAATAAGACCTTATTTACGCCAACTTTACTGTGAAACTCGATTTTTCCGTTTACGTGTCGGGCTGAAGAGAAAAAAGTTTGCAAGAAATAGCGTGCACGTGCTGGGAAGAGGATAGCGTGAAGGAAGGAAGGAGAGGTGGGAGAGAAATTGTGTTTGGTTTGCGTGAAGCCGTCTTGCGTTGTATATCGGGTAACGCTAGTCTTCTTGTTGGTGCAGCAGTTTAACTGCTTGTGGAAATCAGTTTTCTTGGATGTTTACATTTGGCACCTCTGAAAGCATACTTAATTCACCTTGATAATTGATTGATTTTCTATAATAGGAATCTATGACAAACAGATCGAAAGCTCGATTTCGATTAGTTCGTTAGCTGCATCTACAGAGTTATAAAATTTCTCATCTCCTGAAACAGCATCGAGATAGCGAGGGAGAAAAAAAGTAAAGGAAAGAAATGGAATAAGCGAGTACGCATCGAACTAGCTTCAGCTATCGCTTCCCGGAAAAGAAAGAAAAAGCAGCCGAAGGAGGTGGGGGCAATTACGCGCGGGTAACTTTAAATTGACGTAATTACATTGAGACGGCGCTCGCAGGCTCACAACCGAAGGCCACATTCATGCCATTCCCGCGATGATTCGCGGCGACGCTCATTACTGTCGGCTGCGAATAATTCAGAAGTGGCCGAGTACCAGCGCTAGTAGCGAACTTGCGAGGTGCCATGAATTTTAAATCGAGAGCACTGTCGTCATTTCTATCCCATGGCTGTTTGATAGCTTTGGAATGGAAGGTACATACGGACGAGAAGAGAGTGAGAGAGTAGTTGGAAATCGAAGTCGCGGTGCGACAAGTTATTCCCTGCGGATCCGACCGTAGCGTCTTTCAAGTTATCCGAGTCACTCTCAGTTCGAGGGAAAAGTCACGTGAGCTAGCATTTTTAAATTAAAATTGTTTTAGGCGCCCAGGCAATTGAATGTTTCTTCGAGTTTCTTTGAGCTATTCAGAATGGAATATTGTAATCCTTTATGTACTCCAGACGTTGTCGTTTCTTCTTCTACAATTATTGTTTTCCGTTCTTTACCCTCCAGACCAACCGTTTTTATATAAAGTTCTCGAAACACACTTTATGAGCATTTTTCTTCTCCTTATTTCCATCGCCGTCGTTTTATTTCTCCCGACTCCGGTTCATCCCTTTCCTTTTCTTTGTATAGGAGTAAAGATAGATAAAAAATCGTAGTAGGTGTCGCGTGTTAAAATAATTTTCCAAGATTTTAACTTGTCACTATGTGTGTGACGTGCGATAATGTTCACGCACGCAGCTCGTGAAGGGGATTTTTTCGAAATATGAAAGTATCGCGATGGATGAGCGCTGCTGGTATTTTCGAATTTTTTTTTCTAGGAGCGTACGCGCGGTGTAATAAAGCTGATGCACGCCTCCATTAGATTGCGGGGTCAGAGATAAATTGGAAAAAGGGATTTCCGGAAAGTTTTAAAGCCGATATGGAGCTCAGATGTATAACCATAAACTGAAAGAGAGTAGATGTAAAAACGGCAATACATTCATCGTTCCAGAATAATCTTCAAAAATCTACAAGTTATTTATTTTTCGAATAGTATGGAAAATAACATTTTTCGTAACGTGCCACAAAACATCGTGTAGTAGTTTTTAATAGCTACAGTACAGCAATAAATTATCAATGCTCCGTCTGGCAGAACGTATATATCTACTACTAGTAAACTATTCGAAACTTTGAAAAACGAAATTAATCAGTAGAACTCTCTTGTTTGAATTAGCTGAATCGAATAATTATTTAAATTGCTTTGTTGGTTTTGCTAATGATTTTGTTAAATTTTATTTGAAAATCACTCTATAAACTAGAAGCTGTCGATTGAATTAAAGTTTATAATTATATGAGGTGACAAACAGCAGCTCTGTATGATATAAAACTCACATCTTGAGGAAGACTACTCTGCGCCCTACTTCTCAAAGTTAGTGAAAATTGAAAAATTTGTAAAATTAAAAAACATTCTATTAAAGTTGACCTTGATCTTTCTATGCTTTGCTTTATTTTTATATTATGCCTCTTCATGCACTGCAAGTAACAAGAGATTAAAGTTTTCGGACTCGGATGGTGACTTAAGCACGCGATTTGGCCGAGGTTGGCGTTACTAAAACTTATTCCGCATGCTAGCACACCGCAAGCATGACACATCTTTTTCACTGTGGAAACTTGACTACTGTCTGGATGAATATACTTTTAATGTCCATGATTTTACAAGAAGTTTTCACATGCACTCGGATGAACGATCTATACTCCTACATGCTAATAATCAAAGTAAAAACAGCAATAATTTATAAGAATCCAAGGATTAAAAGTAGTTACCTGTATAACAGGCTAACAACTTTGAGGTATTTGATAAAACTTGCTGATGTACACTCACCGTTAATGGAAACTTTAAATTTGCTGAACAGCATTTGGCTTTCTCCGTCGAAAAAATATAAATATTCTAGTCGATTTTATTATGGTAAATATTGAAAATTCTTGAATTATAATTTAAAGTTTCCATTAGCGGTGCAGTACGTGAATAGAATTTAAATTATTTAGAAAATGTTTCCTAAATAATTTTATATTATTAAGCGCGTAACGCATAATGCCAATATATGGTATTGACCCATATTCCCTTTTCTCGCCTCAGTAGTACATTTTTCTTGTTTATTTGAAAAAGTGCTCGATATTGCTGTTTAGTCAAGCCAAGCTAATACATACAGATTCCACTGTACACGCATAGGGAAGGTTATATCCATTCCTCTATAAAGTCGCTTGATGAAGATTAAGCGCCATGTTCATCCCTACTATATTAACAGATCAATTCACCACAGATACTAATCCGAACTTGCAAGAAGTATCATTGGAATAAATATCGCTTTCATTCTCTTTAAGACACACCGGGCTTAACTCGTTGTTCTAATTTTTTTCCGAACGATATTGTCCCCTTTGTCACGCTGGCGCAACGTACGCGTGACGGATGAAGCAAGCGTGCGCTAAAAGTCGTTCATCGCAAAGCGGCGTCGCCGTCGTCGTTTTTTTAATCGCCAGAGACCCGATGACTTTAAAGCGGCGCACTCGTACCGGCAACTAGATCTGCTTTTTGCCCGGCGTTTTTGCTGCTCCGAGTATAAGCTCGTGCCTTTTAACTGCGCGTCTAGAAATAATAGACTCGCTATCATTCGGATTATAGCGTACGAATGACAGGAAAGTTTAGCTTTCTTAAAGCTCGTGGCTGTCCGCGCTTGTTTGCCTTTGCCCTTAGCCCAAGAAAGTTAGTTTGTTTTGACCGCTCACGGGTGAACGATATTGCGACGCGCTCGCGTTGACTCATGTTTTTCTGCACAAGGGTTCGACCGCGTCAATGTTTGCTCTTATTGCTGGAAGAACTTTCGGTAAAATCAAAGTTTTTCCGCGAGAAATTTTCATTCGTACTTGTATTGCGAAACTTTTGCCAGCCATCTTTTTACAGCGTTGCTTATTTTTGTTATTAAAAAGTTTTTGCAATACTTTCGAGATGCCACTCGACCCGGTGTCTATGCTCGCTCGCGATTTTTCAAGTTACTCGATATAATAGCGCGTCGCGGCACGCATTATACTTCTTTCTCATCAAAACATAATATTCTTCAGTAACTACGTTCGAAACTTTGGCAATTTTAAGGACCACATCCATTTTAGCCTTATTCGAGCGATAGGTCTCGGCATCATTATTATACATTAGGCGGCGAGGTCGAAAGCCCCTGCGGATTACAACTGCAGCCGCCAGCTGGCATCGATTGCAAGCTGCGCTCCGGGCGCAGTGTTAGAGGTCTAGCTCGTACTCTCATAATAACGCAAATCTCGCGAAAAGCCGTAAATCACCGGGTCCGCGTCGTGAGATTTCTGTGCCGCGTTGTATACCCTCGCAATTAATATTACAGCGGCTGATGATTGCGTTCGTCGTGCTTAAGCTTGTTTACGAGGTATAACAAGCGCTCCGGGACAATGTCTATGGAGTGTAAATGCAAAAGAGGTCGATTCGCAGAGATCTTTAGTTCCTCTGGAAATGATAATGTCTTTGCAGGAATGGAAGATTAAATTATTCGCGGGCGGATGAATAATCGCTTTATCGTTACAGTCTGTTATTTTAACGGACCGGTTCGTACAATTTTAGCGCGATCTGAAACGCGTATGTTAAATATTAAACGTTCATTAGGAGGGTGGGTGATCAATCGATTTTCTTTAAATGGATTAGCTGCAGTGAGTTGTTTGTTGCGTGTAATAATGCCGGAGGATAATGCTGCAGCTTTGCCCGGCGATCAATCAGCTTATATTCGCTTCATTGAACCCAAAATAATAAAACTATAAGTGAACCATAAAATTGAAATTCGCTTTAACGTCGAATAAACCGGTCATTTATTATCACACTGATTTATCTCCATGGTGAAATAGGACACAAAGGATTACTCTTGCTGTAACCGGCTTTGTTTTTCAAGATAATATGTATTACATTTTGCCAGTTAATGCAAAAAGGTCATTCGAAAAAAAAAACGCATTTTCTTTGGCATTATACACTGAGAAAAATTTGACAGTAAAACTTACTATCTCGGATAATAATTTGGTAACAGACTCGGAAGCTAGTAAGTTTTACTATCTTTTATAGTAAAATTCACTATAAGAGATATTAATTTTTACTATCTCAGATAGTAAAAATTGTTACGGCTTTCAAATAACTTAATTTTTACTACCTAAGATGGTAAAATGTACTATAAAATGTGGGAAAAATTATAATATTCTCAGTCGGTAAGGTTTGAATTTAATTTTTTTTTCTGGAGTAATCAGCATTAAAAAAGTAAAAGGTTAGGCGAGTTTGATATATTCCGCAACGAAATTACATATAGAAAAGAACTGAGATCAGTCAAACAAAGTCAAGTTTATTATATTTAATCGTAATGAAGCGAGGAACTACTGTCAAGATAATCACTATTTATCTTGCCATGCCCGTTTCATTGTACTTATGGTGTTTGTATGACGTTCTAATACATAAAAAGAAAATTTTAGTTGTCCACCAATCAACAAAATGCAACGGGCATGGCAAGTTAAATAGTGATTATCTTGACAGTTGTTCCTCGCTTCATTACGATTAAATATAATAAACTTGACTTTGTTTGACTGATCTCAGTTCTTTTTTATCTGTAATTTCGTTGCGG
This sequence comes from Nasonia vitripennis, assembly GCF_009193385.2. Lineage (NCBI taxonomy): Eukaryota > Metazoa > Arthropoda > Insecta > Hymenoptera > Pteromalidae > Nasonia > Nasonia vitripennis. The sequence continues at coordinate 22,007,807 of NC_045757.1, read as the reverse complement.
AATATATCGAACTCGCCTAACCTTTTACTTTTTTAAAAGTTAAGTTTTTTTAGAAAATTTTTTTGAGTATTTCATATTCGACGTAGTAAAAATAAAATATAAGCATCTTTAGCACCTTTCGACCACAGATTTTTTGTAACAGTTTTATCACTAACATGAAATCACTGATTGTTCTGATATATACACCACTCTCGAATTATTTTTACAGCTAGACACCAAAAACCACGGTGCGAACTATCCAGACATCGTCATCGGCCACCCTGTACACCTAGATACCGCTCTTGAATGATTTTTACACCTAGACACCAAAAACCACGGAGCGCTCCACCTAGACCTCGTCACCGGCAACCTTGTACACCTAGACACCGCCCTTGAATGATTTTTGTACCTATAATTTAAACTTTTAATTTAATAGGGCGCCGCAGTAATATTTTTTGTATGCAACCCCGCAATGATATGAGGATATGTAAAAAAGGTGGAAAAGCAATTTCCTATCATTTTTGATGCGCAGCTAAATTCACCGTCCTTTCACACTGGATGCGGTTAACTTCACCGTCCTTTCACACTGGAGAAAAAGATAATGAGTTGAGCGAATCATATACAAGATTGTTTATATTATATAAATGACAGCGTTTTTTTGACAACTTCTATTAAAAATCACTGATTAGCACACGAATGTGATAATATATAAAAATCACTTAGAAACAATTATGGAAAGTATCGTTTTTCTTAAAAGTAAAATCTCGGATACCAATATAGAAGTAAATAGTGTCGCGGGCGCCAAAGCTTCGTCTGCTTCTCAAACGCGCCTTCGTGGCGCTACAGCGCCACTTGATTTTAATTGACATTTTACGTTTATTTTATTATAATGAGTTTCTGTGTCTATTGAATTAACTTTATTATTTATTAATCGTTGTTAATATTTATTAATTTTAGTTCGTACGTCCATTAATACATGAGCTAGATCTGAAATTTTGTACGTAACAGATCTGTTTAGGTAAATGTTCAACACACTCGACTCTCATGTCGGAGCTCCAGGTTCGATTTCCGTCGCCGTAAAATAAAATTTAATCTCTTTCTTTCTTGCAAACAGCTTAATAATAATCAATAAAAATAATAAAGTAATAATAGCGCGATACCTACACTGAAAAAAAACACAGTCGTTTCTGCTGTAAAGTCCGGTAGTTTTAACCGTTCTGCCACCGTAACGACTGTTCAGTAAGAACAACGGTGTGCCACCGGTAGTTTTGGCGAGTCGCGACTCGTAAAATTGGTCGCTTACGCGGGATACCAGCAAAAACGACCGAACTGATTCTTTAAAACTGTTGAACACTACGGTAATCTTGGCGAGTCTTCGTACAATGACGGATTACTGGTGCGAGTTCAGTTAAAATAGCTGTGTTTTTTTTCAGTTTAAGAGGTGTAAAATATAGAACTAAGCGACATTCAAATAAAGTTTTTAAAAATTCGATTTCATCAAAAATTACTATCTTTGGATAGTAAAATCTAATATCTTAAAAGTCTGTTACCAATTTATCATGAAAAGCAGTAAAAATTACTATCCCAAATAGTAATTTCTACTATCAAATTTTTCTCAGTGTACTCGAACGCTCTGAAACGTTTTGAATAGGTCTGTTTTTCGAGTACAACAAAGAATCAACTCGCGAATTGTTTCACGCTATATATTCTAAAAACACGTAAAAGCATTGGGCGATTTGAAAAGCTTTGAAGTTCACCAAAGTCATTTTATTTTTAATTTAATAGTTTGTTTTCCCGCTACTTACTAGACCGTTCTTTCTATATGTGTTGCTCAGCGAAATTTTGATAGATCTGCACGCTTAAAGAAGAATAGCTACAACTCTCGAAAGAATAAAGCACCCCAGCTCGCTGTTTGAGGTCGCGCAGCAAAAATAAAAATTTCACGAAAGTGCGTCAATCTGCAGAGACGATATGCAGAGCTTAAAAATGCTCGTCTCGCGATGGCGCGTTTATGCGCCAAGCCGAGAGTGCCATTATACGCTGTCTACGAACAGCGGAAATCCTCCCTTTATGTACCCATATACGTGTGTATGCTCGCGTCTTTGTCTTATGTGTGTGTACTCAAGATATGCAATCGCGATCAGCTCAGCTTGTCCTCGGGGAGAAAGGAATCGCACCGCATCCTCGGGGAATCTGTCATGAGTGCGTACTGACGATTCATGCACGTATACACACAGCCCGGATTAGGGGCTGCTAAGGTATAACTAATCGAGTGTAAATATTTGCGAACCTCTGAGAATGGGTGGAAATTTGTCGAAAGGAGAAATTATGGATGACCTCGTGGAAGATTGACTCAGCAAGAGATTTATAGTCAAGTGCATTAGTACAGGAATTGGTGTAGAAATATTAACATAGTTATACCTTATTGGCATCACGGCGCGAAGGATATTGGACCTGGCGATGATTCAATTACACCTCGATTCTTTTATTGCAGAGAGGCTTTAAACTTTATTAATAATTGATCCAGTATTCCATCCGCCGTTCTGTCAATCCAGGTATCCATACGAGATTTCAATTTGACGTGATATTTTAAAATTAGATGGAATAAAGAAGGGTATAATAATGAAAAATCTCGAAATGATAAGTCAAATCGAATCAATGCAGAGAGAAGAGAACAGTTCTGCGGCGTATAAATGATAGTTTCAAATGTAAATTTTCAAAGCTAGGCAAAATCCCGTGGGTCCACTCGAAGTGAATTCAATCGTTCTTACTCCGATTCGACGATAATGAGCGGGCAATATACATATACCTAGATCGGTCAAGCAGCAGCGTTGCATCGAACCGGACGACCGAGTTCAATAACGTTGGCGACCGGTCTCGCCCCGTAATCTCTAATAATAAACGTGCAGCATCGCACTCGTGCAGCGCTGCATCAGTACTCACCGGTCTGTACGAGCTTGACGGCATTGGCATTGTGCTGCTTGAGCGGCTCGTTGAGATTCGCGTGCGTCAGGTCCTTCAGGGGGTTCGCGCCCTCGTCCAGCAGGTTACGATTGTTTTGCATAATAGCTCGTTTAGCGCAGCACTCGTCGCCGCACGGCGCCTTCGTGCTGCAATCCTCTTTCTCGGCTGCTACTGCTGCTCTGTAAACAAGTTTTTTTTCTACTTTTAATCCAGATGCTTTATCAAGTTGGCATATTTATTGCATCGTTAGGCTGAGAAATTTTGCAGCTTTAGTATGAATATAAATTGTTAATATTTCACAAAATAGTGAAAAGAAAACTAAGCTAAGAAACTATTATTTTAACTTTTAAGAATAACGAATGCATTCGTCTCTTTCGCTACGGTCATACCGTAATGTATACAAAGAATATATCGACATTTTTTAAACATATTATGTAAAAAAATATCAAAAAAGTTATTTGAATTACGAACAAATTGCTCATTTTTGTTAACTTCAAAGTTCGGAACTTTCTTCTTCAATACGCGCACCGAAGAAAAATGCCAAAACCACTCAAAGTGTGTATATTTTATTAGAGCAAAGTATACAGAAACTCCGTAAGAAGTGCAATTTATCAAATATTTTGCGGAGAGTATTATAAGGCGTTGCCGTATTTTTCCGGTTCATGAAAACTAAAACTATCGATCGATTCGAAACTCGTAACCCATTTGAGATATGCGCCAACGAGCAAAGTCGATAAAACTTTAAACAACCAGACGTTTCAGGTCGAGGAATCTTCTACATGCATTTTTCGCAGGTCTAAAGATATCCATAAAGCGTCCGTATGGCTCTAGAAGGTGTTAAAATTCAGGAAGAGACTCCAGCCGAGATAAAGCCGAAGAATGCGTACAGTGTGCAGCAGCGGAGTAGTGACGGTGGCAATGACGGCACATATCTCACCGTAGGAACGTTGGCCGGTCTCTTATCGCCGGGAATGGCTGCGGCCACGGTGAACGGCAAGACAGTCAGCTATTATTCCTATATACACTCGAGTACAGTGCTGCTTGCGGCTGCTTCGATAGTCGCGACAGTCATGCTCTCTGGGCCCCGTACGAATATCAAGCAGCATCTCAACCGGATTAATGACGTAGCGCAAAATCATAGCTGTCGAGCTCGGACAACAAACAGTGGTCATACGGCAATCGATGCACTTCCGCACGGGCAGACGACAGTCGTTATTCGAAGCCAGTCGATAGCTAGGGGCACTGCTGCCCTGGGCTACGATGGATTTTTGTGCGCCTCTCGGTCATTCCTATGCGTGTCTCGGTCGGTAGACTGAATGATGGCGGTCTCGTGCAGTAATGGATTGGCGCTGTCGTGGCTACCGGCCGCACTTGTGTCGCTGAAACATTCGATGGGAGCTAGCTAGACTTTCCGTTTAATTGATTTGTTCGACTCGCTTCGAATTCATTCACCGATAGTCTTATCGATGCTGGAAAATTAATTGGGGCTGCCCACCGGTGTAGTATTTGCGGGCAATAATTGAACCGGGGTATCAATTTTGATGCAAAAGCGATTGTTCGACCTTTTTCCCTAATATACTTTTTATCGAGCAGGCTTTGCTTCAGTTGATAAAAGCGAAGCGTGACTCTCAATTCGACAGTAATAGGTATGTGACCTGATTAAGTTAGAACAGCTTTTCATTTTAGTCGGGAAAAATTTAATTACGACTGTTTTCGAGCCGAAAATACGTCAGTATATTTAAATTTAATAAAAGTCCGAGCGACTCAACCAATTGAAATTTTATGAAAATTTTAAAGGTCGAAAATAGCACGTTTAAAAGTTTGTACGTATGAAGTGAATTCTGCTTCTTTGTCGTGTGCAATTTATTTTGGAAAAAACCCTTTGCGTATGAGAAACAAGAAAATAATATTTTGATCATATTATGACACTCACTACCATCTATAGATATCAAATATCCTAGCATGAAAAAATCTATTACTCATCCGCGAGTTTTGAATTCAACTGAGGAGTTGCGAATCCATTTCTTCACGATTTTTCCACGCTACCGTGCATTATGGATTTTTTTTTAACTGAAAACATTTTGACTTGTACACGGGCATCTCAAGACTATTTTATTCCTTTGTCCATGCATCAGGTGTTTCATATGATATTTTAAGAGATTTTGTTATACACAGAAAAGCACTCGGTGACTCAAGTAAAAATATTTTAAATCTAGGTAAATCCAAGTCATCTTTAATAGTATTCCTATCCAGTTCTTATAAATGAAAAGTACAATGTGACGGCACTGATGCTGTGGAGGTACAGAAGACAGCCATTATAATAATCTAGACCAACACTGACATCGCTACTATACTCCGGGATATCCAGACATAAAAACGTGCGGAATTCCTTCCCCTCTCGAAAAAGCTTGCAGTGAACAATGGTCATGCAGAGGGATCATTCACAAACATCGAATGACCCATACTGCTTTATCTAGCGGAATATAAATGGTCACAACGCGCTCTCTCCCTCTGTACCCATATGTTCCTTCTCTATTACGAATATTCAGCTGTGACTGGTAGTCTGTTACTGACGCCTTAGAAAAAGGAACTTGAGTCAAGAAATTACCACTTTTCTCAACTTGGTAAAAGATGAAAGCCAATTTTTTAGATAATTCAATTCAAAAATATAATTTAATAATAATAAATCAGCTTAGAATCGTTTGACTGCCGCAAACGTTTACCAACATGAATTAATGAACATGTATAAAAGAATTTTATGAATATTAAATTATGAATTGACGATGTCAATTTTGTTACTAAATAGCAATAATATTTTTCTAACGAGTAATAAATTTTATAATATGTGTACCAGGTTCTTCATGGAATGAATGAATTCAAATGCATTTTTCTCGGCAGAGTGAGCTTTGCTCCTTCGTGCACAATTTTTCCTAAAAATAGCGTCTGCATAATGAAAAACCAAGAAAGTGCAATTCAACTGTACACAGTATATCCAGCGAAGACTCCGCAGATTGAATTTCCTCAGAGGAAAAAACCAGCTGCTCTCTGTTTAAAAGCAATTCATGCATACGCAATCAGTGTAAATAAAGCAAACGTCAAATTCTAGGTAAAGAGAAAAAACCTGAAAAAAGAAGCTGAAAAAGGGAATAAAGACAATTGTACACCACTGAAAAAAGCTCACAAGCCTCGATCGCGTATACGCGTACGTGCTCGACTGCATGCTCACGTCTACCATATGCTACGTGTGATGCGTTACACGTCCTGCGCTGCGCGACCTCGCGACTCCACGCTACACACAACCTCGTCAATTTTTTATTCGAACGACTCACCAGCTACACGGGAACCTACTCCCCACCAGCCGCTATTCCCTATCAACAATTCAACGCCGGAATTGTACACTTTTTTCTCCGGCCCTGTGTGTTGGAGTTGTCCCACCGGCGACCGCGTCGTCGAGGGAAAAAAGAAAATGAAGAGCAGAAGGTGGAGGAAGCGGCTAAACCGATTCTGCCGCTGTACGACGAGGAATCTAGAGAGCAGTCGAAAGGAAAAATTAATTTGGCGTCCATCAAGTTACTCGCTCCCTCTTTTCCTTTGCACCCTTATGGTAGTGTTATCTAGTTTTTTCTCTCCTCCACTCTCCCCAGCCTCTTCGTCTTTTCATCTATATAGTTGCAGCCCAAGAGAGGGAACCTGTTTCCCATACTTTGAAATTTTTTTTATTTTTAAAGCCGAGAATTTCTCATGAAGAGCTTTCTGTGGCACGGATCAATTGGACTTCTCTATACAAGCTTTATTCCATAGTCATCAATGACGTAGAGAGGAAGAAGAATTAACTTGAAAAGTATATGCTACATAAGAAATTGTTCACAATTGCATAATAGGTAAGAAGTGTCAATACTATCACTAATGCAACCATACTTTGGTCACCTTCTTCTGGAAAGCCTGTACAATAATCGTCGACAGTCCCTAGCGATGCTGGTGACGTCTCCGTCTCGACCAAATACGATTTCGGCCGAAGAAAATTACTGTCAAGCTGAGAGTCGCGAAAAGCGAGAGGGACGAGCCAACGCTCTCCTTCATTCCTTTTCCTATATCTCTCGTTTCCGACAGTGTCATGAATAAATTGGCCTGGAGGTCCCTTGCGCTCTGTCGCCAAGTTATCTTGAATTCAGATTTTCTCTCGATGCTAGCGATATTGCACTGTACACGCTAGACTTTTGATGAATATTTCTGACGTGATTAAATTTCAAAGAGTGATTTCTTATAGCAAGAGAATATACAGGTATTTATGTGCACAAAGTATGTATGTATCCTTATCATCGTTAAGGAAATTAAAGAACTTGAAAATCATACGAATACTATAATCAAAGAATAAAATACTATGAAATGACGATGGCGAGAAAAATTGCCTAGACTAGAGCTTTTATTTTGCGGCATTTCTTTGTAGTTAATAACCACGTAACTAGATTTTAACGCATTTATTATTATGATTACCTAATTACAAGTTCATCATGTACAATGACAACGTTATCAAGTTTCCTATAATGAAGTATCTTAGCTATTAAATTCTATTCGATCCTTTTACAAGCAGTTTACAACATTTTGTTCCAAAATATTAATGATCGCGTATACACAGAAATGTATGTCAATCAATTATTTTATAATAGACGAATTGTTCTTTAACTATTTGCTATACACACATACACACACAAAGATCCCAGACCAGAATGAACAGTACGTGAGTATTCTTTTAATGCGTCTGTGTTTTTAATTTCTCAATGTTTAGAAAAATGTATTCATGAAATCTCGTAAATGAGTTAAAAAAGAATTCTTCTTCGCTTAGATAGAAAATAAGTATAACCAAATAGAGTCGTAATTATTATACAATAAATCCTTTATAATGTGAATATAACCTTAATTTATAATATAAACATTTAGGTCTTTTCACAGTAATTTCAGTACAGTTCAAAATGATGACTGTATTCTTGAAATTCGCAAAACACTTTGGCATATTCAGGGGGCACATCGGTATACACACGTCGCCATGCGCCCTCTCTTATTCCTATTATTTAAAAATAACAAAAGTTGATAAGGTTGAATGATTGTTAATAAAAGTCATAAAATTTTGCCTTAATACTTCACGCACAGGTTTTTTATCGAACACAATTCTGCAGTCGTAAAGAGCAGAAACTTTTAAGCTAAAATTAAAGCACCTAGCCCGCATTACCTCCTACGCGTCAAATTTAAAAAAATAGATACTTATTTGGGCAAAATTTGAACAGGAGAAATTTATTATTGTATGTAACCCTGTATGTATTTCGTGGTTTGTCCTGCAGGATTTCCTGCATAAGTCTTTGAAATTTTTTTTTGTTGGAACAACTCTGCAAGACTTCCTATAAAAAATATCCGCAGGATTTCTTATAAGAATCCTATTTGTGATTCTTTGATGTAAGAAATAATGCAGATAATATAGACGTATGGCCTATTTTTGGTGTTATCCAGCATGATACTTCTATAAATGGCCATAACATAAGTTAATATAGTGCCACTTTATAAAAGATATCATCTTTTTTGCATTGAAACGGAATTCCGAGAGAAAATCATGCACGAAATTCCTATAGAAAGTCATGTAGGGTTATTCTGGAAAATTTGTTTTACAAAATCATGCAGGAAATCCTTCATCAAAATCGCGAAATACGTGCATGATTTCCTACAGGAATAGGGGTAACCAGCAGGATACCCTACAAAATTCCGTAAGGGTAATGATTTTATTCTGAATAAAATCAATAACTATTACAGCATTCGAGAAACCCTCTTCAGAATAAAAAAGAAAATGAAACTTGCACGCTAAACATACATATTTCAGTACATTTTAGCTGTTGATAATCACTTTTGTGTCATCTATGAGGCTGACGTATAAGAATGCCGTTTATTCCATGCGATAATAACATTTTCATATACTTACACTAAAGTTTAAAAGTTTCTTATTTAAGCTTAAAAACTTTCTGCTCTTTACGACTGCAGAATTTTGTTTGATAGAAAACCTGTGCGTGAGGTATTGAGGCGAAATTTTATGACTTTTATTGAAAATCATTCGCAACCTTATAAACATTTGTTATTTTTGAATAACAGGAAGAAGAGAGATTGTTGAACGGCGCGCTCGTGACTCGAGACCAACGGAAATCTATGAATATGGTTGCTTGAAGCTGCTGACTAGCTTCAGGGCGCATGGCGACGTGTGTATACTGATGTGTCCCTTGAAGTTAGCCGATCGAAGCCTATAAGAATAATCGTGACCTTACTGGCTTGTTTACCACCAATAGGAGGCTTACAAAAAGGCCACCAAGGGGTACCACTAGTAGGCTAACAAGGCAAATAATTACGATCAAATTGATTACTTAGAAGATGATTTGGAGATGAATTAAAAGTTTAAATTAAATAAAAGTATACTGTATCAAATATTATAAATTGAAGTATAAATTAAATCGAACTGATTTATCAGATGGTGATTATGATAACCTTTTAGCCTCACGTTAGCGTCTACCTTTGCCAGAAATTTCAGTATATCATGCCTGAGTATAGAATAAAGGATATATTGGCCTACCAATATTCTACAAGTGTTAAGAGTTTACATTAATATTTGATAGTTAATTTGATCAGAATCAATTTTAAAATAAATGAATAATTTGCACGTATATGTTATGATAATCTGCAGACGTCATGCTGCTTTTACAAATAAATCGTAAAGATGCATATATAATAGACAGTTGCCACTGGTTGTCACTCTTCGTCCCCACTTGAAAAGGACTTCTTATGCGCAAATGAGCTAACGTGCGATTATACCAGAACTGAGGAGAGTCCGAAGCGTGCGTAACGCACTTTGTCATCGGATGAAGTACACGAGAAAATCAAGCGAGAGACGGAAAAGGGTGACAGCTTTCCAGCGTTTGCTGGCAAGTACTCACCTAGATTGACTAGAGGGTATAGCGAACAGGAAGCCACGAACTTTGCGCTCTATGTACATAGTACATAGTTGTAGTGTTTTTTTCTAAAACATATAAATAATATAAAGGCGAGTTTACAATTTACTATCATGATTATGAAAAGAACTGTTTGAAAATTTCTAACGTGACTAGTTGTTTCTGCTTAACTATAACAAATTATCTGCAGAAAATTTTCTAAATGAATCAATTAGTTTAAGTATGTATTTTCACGTTTAATCATATAGCATCATTTTTCACGCACCATACGTTACAGTTTAACGAATTTGCTATTGAATTCCGCTGAATCAAAAAAGTTATTGTGAACAGTTTAAGTATTTCAGTTCCGCCAAATGCCTTAAATAATTTTTTGATTTATAAAAATAAAAAAGATAAAACTTTAAAAAATGACAAGGACTTTAAAAAGAATTGCCAATGTGGAAGTAATCCAATACCAGAACACAAGTCATATAGACGCACTTTGGTCTGCACATACTGAATATCCTCACACGTGAACGCTTTTATGCACATGAGCGCTGTTTCGGTGCTTTCATCTCTAGCGAGCAGCCTAAGCCACTCTCTCGACGCGGACCTGGAAGTAATTAATGCAAAGTACGGACTTCTGTAGTGGACCAACACTCACTTAGTGCGCGCCTCGCCGTGCGAGAGCAAAATCAAGAGCTAGTAGGTAGCGAGCTTGCCCTGATCGAAGTGCAAGAGAGACCGGGAGAGAGAGAGAGAGAGAGAGATGGCCCCGCGATCACCGGTGCACTCTCTGGCATGTGTCTTTTTAATTGGGGTATGCATCTGCTAGATTGGAGGCAAGCCAGTGCATGTGTGTTGCTCGGCTAATGCCGCACTATGGGGTATTTCCACTTTTTGTGTTTCAAAATCAAATAGCTCCGTATCAAGTCAGTCATATGATATATATATATATGATATATATATATATATATATATATATATATATATATATATATATGTGTGTGTGTGTGGGTTCTAGATACATGTATACAATCCTAAAACCCTGCAAATAAAGACTTGTTTCCTTTTTTGCGCTAAAATATGCGCGTTTGTGCGTAAATGTTGGTCATATGATGTATTTACTATATAGTTAATATAATCAAACAAGTATTTTTATAGTTTTATAGCTGTATACAATGAGACCATATCCTACGGAGTCATATAAAAGACCAAATTTCGTCGATTTTACAAGTTTTTTTCCATTATCTAAATGGAAAAAAAATCCTTCAAAATTTTTAGGGACAGATTTGAATTCAGCGTGAAAAATACATAAAAATAGTGTTTACAGGCATTAAATAAAAAAAAAATCTATTGTTCTACAGTGACTTTTGTAATTTTTTTACGAAAACTGTCAACTTTAACGAATTTTCCTGGGCTCTACAGTCAACATCAACCTTTCTGCTTATTTTTCTCTGATAGTTTAGACATCATCCTCTAAAAATTTCAGATTGATCGACTGACTGGATACGGAGATATTTGATTTTGAAACACAAGAAGTCGAAATACCCCATAGGGCGCCGCTCATATTAGAGTAAGCACTTTCTGCAACAACATCTACATGAGAACTTTCAAATGTGACTAGTATGTTGAGATCAGTTCTTTTTTTGTTGGTTTTTATTCAAACAAGAAAGCAATTTTCATTATCAACTCGACATTTTATTTGGCCACACAGCTGACATTACACGAAAACTTAATAACAAAAAACAGTATAATGTAACTATGTTTGTTTACTTATTTCTACGTTTTATTCAAAATGTAAACCAATTATCTCCTATTACACGTTTGTTTCTATCAGGTGTCTGTAGCAAGGGTAAGTCGCTCTTTCTTTATCAGGCTGTCTCTCCAGCGATTTCCAATAATTCGTGATATCACCCGAATGAAAATCTGATTAACGGCGCTGAAATTTCTGATGGGAAAGTCTGTGAGAGGCCAAATGATTTTTCTTCCTTCTTTTGTATTCGTTCACCTCTTTCATTTTTGCCCATCGACTCACTATAATCGAGCAATTATTCTTTCTTCTATCTTGGGTTAAGACAATTATAACCGTTCTCTCTGTATTGACTCCACCAAGCCCTCGTGTTGTCGTAAGACTCGTAAGTCACTTTTATGAGATTTTTTTATTCTTTCGGAATTATTGTCGGGAAGCTTTCTCCGATGTTCAATTTTCTGCCACCCACCTTCTTCTCAGGTTCCGCGACTCTAGACAAACTTTCTTCATTTATTCGTTTATTTGTGAAGTAATTTGACTCATCTTTTTTTATCTTAATCTACTGCGAGTGATAAAAGATAAAAAGCTTTCCTATAGCAAAAGTCTGATATTTAGTACGAGAGTAAATTTTAACAAAACTATTGCTTTCTAATTCTGATAAATAAAAGTTATATATAATGTATCAACTAACAACTTACAATATATTCAAAATATAATTAAAAGCATACGCTCTCATCATGTGGATCATATGTATGTTTATGGAAACAATGTCAATTAAAATCGTCAAAGAAACTGAAACATGTGTAAGACGATAACTTTTATTCAGTTTTCAAAAAAAGTAAGTCATTGCACTTTAAAAAAATATATATATTTGTACCGCTGATACACATAAATTATTTATACTACAGCGTCTTTTCCAATTTCCACAACGTGGCTAAAAATCAATACTATCCAATCAAACTCAATCAAATTTACAGATTGGTTCATAGCTGTGACCGTGCTCTTGCAGTTTAATCCCTTAATAAAGATTGAACAGATCTTATATAGGTACAGGATCTGTCAAAGATTTGTTCAAACGCAGTTCATAATTGAATATTTCTATTCTGTTATAAAATATAAACAGAAAAATATTCAACCATAATAAACGCAGACTATTTTATATTTAAAATAAGATATTCTTATGTTTTGAATTTTATAACTAATTCTTGTTGATTCAATGCAATGTTAATTAATAATGTAGTTTCAATTTGAATATTTTTTTTCTCTACTAAGTAATATAATCGAATATTATAATTTTCGCCACGTCGATCTTTTTTTCTGATATCGATGACCTTATTTCGTACAGTTTCGATTGCTCTTTGTCTATCACCTTTTATTCATAGCTTTAGCAGTTGTTTTATCTTTCGTACCTCCTTCACCTGTTTTTTATCAAGCTTTTATACTTCAACGGTTTTACTTTTCAATCTTTTCCGTCTGTCTGGCTTCATATGTCTTTTTGTATTTTTCCTCTTCCGCACGATGTATCCTTGTTATCGATACATTTTCCTCTCTTGTGCTTTCCACTCGCAATGTTTTCTCTCGGCCTATATCTACCACATTTTATCTTCCTTCGTCGCTTTCAATTCTTGATCTACTTTTGTGCACTCTGGAAACATATCGACTTTTTGCTACTTTCTCTGGTTCGAGTTTTGCGTGTTAGAGGATTAATTTTATAGAAAAATGAAAAAAAAAATTAATAGAGGCTCAGACAGTTATAGCATGCGTGGCCTTAAGCAAACCCAAGAAAAGGCAGTTTTGTTATAAGTAGCACACCTTTGTACAGATATATATTATACTTTTTACACTTTGATTGTGTTGAGGAAAATAAGTAAGCGGTGGTCCAAGTGAGTGGTGCACGATTTTCTATTTGTTCCATTATGATTGAAAGAAAGACCTGCGCATGCACTTGCCAAAAAAGCACAAGGTGTATAACAGAGAAGAGGGGCAATTCACAGCTTGCATGGCGACTTGGGTGATGATTTTTGCACTTGACTCAACATCAACTCGTATTAAATCGTCTCACCCACGCTAGAAATAATACCATAACATCATTCAAAGTCGGTCCTCAGAACTCTATTTTGTTTTCTTAGCAAAGTGAATGCAGCACTTGGCCAATTTAGTCGTTACGTACGGCAGAGGTCGTGAACCCTTTGCACGAAGTGGAAACGAAACATACATTTTTGAGTGCTTCAAATCGGTCGATTGAATTTTGTATTTTCTCTTCTGCACCTCTATAGTAAATCAACACCGTTATGTACAATGATTGCACCGAAAAAAGTGAGTATAATTGAGGATATCGGAGTAGCGCGCTTAGTTTTTTCACTGTTGTCAAAGCTTTATAAAAAAAAGTATATGCATGCAAACTCTCTAAATTACTTCTTGGTTTCTATTATCACTATCTAAGTAATCACTATCTAAGTTACACAAAATTGCGAGTAAAAAGTATAAAGCGATGTTAAAGAAACATAGTTTTAATTTTTAAAAATTTAAAGTGGTTTGCAAAAACCAATGCAACAGCTCTTTGCGGTTTTCTTCAGAGCGTTTGGCCGCGGCTTCGTCCAACGGAATTCTGCAGTCATCCGAAATACACTCGGGCCTGTGCTCTGCACGTCTAGAACCAGCACAGAGCTTTTCTTAGCTTCAGGCGCGAGCGACGTGTGTACATACGTTTCAGTTTGCTGCAGGCCTGTTTTGACCCGTAGTTTTGTTTACATTTAGAAGATCTTGCACATTTTTCTTGCTTTTGAAAATATTTGCATTCGAATTCTCGTCTGCTGGATTTGAGTTATAGCGTTTAAAAGACAAGCATCGAAAAACAAATATCCATTCATTAAAAATTAGTATCTATGTGCATTTAACTGTATATTCGGATTATTTTCTTAAATGTTCTGAGAAACATTATATATTTAAAAACATGATGAATTATTCGAACGATTTAAAAACCTTTAATAGATTTTTTCAGATTATATCGAAAATTATTGAGCATTCACTTTATACGTTTATATTAATTTTTACTCCAATATTACCTATTTCACTATCGAGAGAAAGCTCTTTAAATCTTTTCCGATAAGAATCAAATAAAGGATACCCCATGTATTCATCAGTTATCTTTGTCGTAAATTTCTCTTTTTCATTATGATTTTTTCTACTATTATTACGGAGATAGTAATAGAAATATTGTATGCTTAATAATTGTATGAAGAGAAAAAGGAGAATCCAATTAAGTGCGCACTTATTAAGACAAGTATTGTGTGACGGAAAAATAACGAGTGTGAATATATTTTAGAAAATTTGAAAAAAAGCTCGAAAAAAAGAATATGAAGGCACTACAAAAAGGTTGAAAGTGTATAGCAAAGGAAAATTGTCATTCATGACATCAAACTGCGATTGTTAAAGAGTGCTACTAATTAATATTAGGCATAAGACTAAATGGAGATCCTTTTTCAGATATTGAAAGTAAAATGGAAGAAAGCACTTAATCGTTTGACCTCGCGGGTATAAAAAATCATATTGTTCAGAATATTTTGAAAATTTGATAATTTATCGTTTTTATTTTCACCAGTGTTGTGTTGCGAAATACTAGGTATAATATTGAAAATCAAAAAACTGTTTGGTTGAGTCAAAAAGAAAAATAAACAGTTAAGAAATATTTATTTGTACTAAAAAAAATTTATTATCGTTATTAAGTTATCTGTTGTTTTTTAATTCAACAAAACTCTTCCTAGCAAATGTTTCATGAAATGAAAATGTTGTCTTTTTTAATTCTTTCTCAACTTATAGCTCTTAATTATTACTGAAAGAGTGCAAGTTGGATTTTCTGTGAATATACGAATCTCTAATACATAAAAGCATTAATAAAAAATGCCTAAAAAGTTGGGACAGCAAGCATTGGTACAAATTGAACGAAAGCTATGGGAAAGCGAGGCACGAACTAACTTGCATTTGCGAAAGTCACAGGCTCGAAACGTCTGTTGATGCTGATATAGTAAAATGCTACAACAGCTGAGCAGTACTAGAGAGAAAACTTTAGCAGCGCGACCGCGAGCTCCAGTCAAATGTAATGATTATTTAAGTCCGCGAAGAAACAAGTGCATGCCTCAGCAAGTCTAAGCCCATTATCGGCAAGTCATGCATTGCGCTCTCTGCCCTTCTGCAGATAATATGATCTCCTTGTCAGCATGTCGGTTTGCTTCAATGCCAGCAGACGGTAGAAGAAGAAGAACAAGAAGAAGGAGGTGCATAAGAAGCCCGAACTTAAGCGTATTAGAGGGTGGCATGCCACTCGGAAACCGCCGGCAGATCGATTTTCCTATTGCGATAAGTCAATTTCCATCCAGGCCATCAGCGGCTGCCGATGGCGATCAAGCCTCCCCTTTGCTTCCGGCGTATTGACACTCGACGAATGCGCCTGCAGCCGAATTTCCGCTAGTTAATTTCGCGGCACTAGCACAAGAGCGAGTCACTCACTATTAGTTCCAAATTGTCGTTGACGAGGCCAATCGTCCCCGCAACTGTTTCCACCCTGTTGTTCACGACATATTTTGAGCTCCGGTGGTTGAATGCGTTACGCAGTTGTTTATCGAGCCTTATAGTCAGTATGTTTCCCGCTTCCCGATTTTTGCCGTAAATAAACTGCACTTTTCAAGATCTCGTCTTAACAGTTCATTTATAATTGCTCCAGGTATCCCACAAAACCAATTGATTTCTCTTTTTCGGATCAGTGCATTTTCATCTATTATGAATCGGCTATACCTAAATAAACCAGGAAGTCGAAAACAAGTTGAACTTTGCGAAAAAGTGCAAGCATCGCGCTCTAATAGCGAAAGCTCTGTTTGGATTTCGCAAAATGACTAGTGGATAATTCACGAATAGTAAGCTGAAAAATTGCTCGAGCTTCGACACGATTATCATTAGGAGAGCTCAGGGTGTGGAGAAATGGTGAAGTGGTGCCGAGAAACCGGCGATGCTCGAGACTTAAAAAAAAAGTATAAAAATAAAGAAGAAGGTGGGCAAGGGGCTTGAGGAAAAAAATGAATAGACGCGGGGCTTCTTTAACTTCTCGGGGTAATAAGGTCGAGAGAGTTGGGGAAGGGAGAGAAAGACGCCGCGAAACAAGTAGAACGAAGCAGAGAAATCAGACGGCTCTTCAGGAAAAGTGGAGTAAGTAGCGGGGTTAGGTAAAATAATTACAGCGAGAAATATGTAAAAGAACAACCAGTTAGCCGCACCGACTCGGAAAAGTGGCTCATTTGAGGAATACGCATTTTACAGTGCGAACTTTAAAAACTTAATTGCCACTTCATCAAACAATTGGAATAAGAAACCGTGCAAGCATAGAAAAAAAGAAAACATATTATTTTTACAGTTGTCACTTGGATTTCCGAACGTGGAAATAGCTATCAAAAAATGGAATTTAAATATGAAAACAAAGAAATTTTGAAAACAGAACAAAGCTCTCTACAATGGTAAAAATATTGAGAAAAGGAAGATCTTGAATACCGCGATAAGACGATGTAAAAACGTATAGGCGAAACAAAAATAGAGGCTTTGCTACGCGGGATGAAAAGAGGAAAGATAATACGGGTCTCTGGCTTATATAGCGTCCTGGTCTTTCAACAGAAGCGAACAATGAAGTGACGGTTTTATAGCAGTTTGATTGTCCTTTAGGCTTAAAGGCGTGAGCGTATCAACATTTCCGTTTCAGTGTCCGAAGAAAAAGAATCGAGGGAATGGCTCGGCTTAGTTTTTTCTACAAAATTACTCCTGGAACAATTCTAGGTCTTCGTCAATTCCTCTTTTCTTTTCCCGTGAATCAATTAATACGATTCCCCACTTGCCGGATTACAGTAGAAAAGTACAAGAAAAAGGGCTATCCAGAGGAACTTCTCTAGATCGAGTGGTACATTGAACAAGTCACTTGTGGATAGAGAGTGTGTAGTGCGAATGTAAATCTGCAATAGAGATGCTAATTGCCACCAGAGTTCTGAAGGTTGAGCCTGTGTCTTGTTTTGTTGGGGAATTTGCTTGCATTTTACATCCACGGTAATTCAGTTAGCAGTACGCTCGAAGTTTGTTTTAATGTATTCGATAATTTTGGGTTGCATACGTTGTGTGCATTTAAATTTGTGTTACTCACGAATATGTATAAGGTATTACAACAAATAAAAATGCAAAGTACGTGAATTATTTGACAGAATATTTGACAAAATTATATTAAATAATTATGTCAATTTATTGTTTATGCTGTATATAACAGTTTTTTTTATTCAAAATACGTATACGTTTAGCTACGTGTCAAACTTAATCATTCCTTTTACTAATTTCAAATTTCTGTTCTTTTTCTAATGATTATAACCAATTCGCATTTTGATAAGCCGTGTTAAATGTAATTTTACAGTTTGCATTTTGTATTACAAAATAATTACTTATCCATGTGCATCCAAAAATCGAATTTTCATAAATTTTGAGACGAAATGACTTCATTTGATGATTATTTTATAAGCCATGAATTGATTCCCACAAAACATTTTAAATAAAAAATGAAATAATTAAATATGTTTTACTTTTCAAATGCGGATAAGCTTGAAATTTTATAATTATTTAATTTAATTTAATTTTAATTAATTGGTTTGGTAATTTAGACTAAATTTGGTTCTTTGTTTCCTGTAACAATTGAAAACAATTAAATTTTTCGTAAATTTCAAGTGAATTAAAATAAAAACTTATGAATAATACAAAAATTATCATATAAAACGATAAATTTAACTGTATACTTTAAAACACATTTTTTTTCTTAAAGAACTTGAACTATAAGAAAGTTGTTAAAATTATCCAAGTCGTTGGAAACAGAATCATCTCGTAAATTACGGTGTTTATGATCTTATCTGCTCAACTCTGTATAAAATGCTTCATTTAGAAAGTTATCTTCCATAATCAGCATTAATCTCCAGCGATGATTGTTGGGGTTGCATTTTTATTCCACTCTTTTCTATTTTTATTTTAAATTTACAATTAATAATGTACACTAGAATAATTTGGATTATGGACGATAAACAATGGCAAAAATAAATACATTAACTCAACACAGTTTAAACATCTACTTACCAGTTACTGAGTTTGTATAAATAAGGTATGAAGAAATTCCTATTTCTGCTTTTATAGGGTCTTAAAATTTTTACGTGTGCATATTTTTATTGCATCTGCGTTAGCAGTTCGCCAGTCGTAGTACTTCTGCTACTATACGTACCGTTTGACTTACTGCATCCTCTCTGTTTAATTACCATATTTTACGATGATCTTTTATCAATTCCAAGTTATATTATTACATCGATTGTCGACCTTATAGCTGATTTATTTATGTACAATAAATAATTCAAAAACTATTGTCTTTTACAATTTTCCCCCTAATGTTTCCCTGGTAGAAAATCACCCATTTAAAATGGCTGTAAAGGCAAAAACTAGCTAAGTAAAATGTGAAAAAACTGGACATTTTAAATTTCCTAAAAGTAGTGATATCTTGGGCATTTTTTATAACTGAGAATTATATTTCATGAAAATATCAATAAATCAATTAATTTTTCGGATGTAAAATACAAAATTATTAATATTTAGGCGTAAGCTGAATAATTTGAATAATTCAAACAATGACCAACTATAATGGGCAGTTTGTACTTAAGAACAAGGTAAGCAGATTGAATCCAAGAACTGCCCATTAAGTTGGAGAAAAAGCGTTACATTCTGCCTAAGAAATGACAAAGAAAACTGCCTAGTTCTTAGATTCCATTCCAAGAACTGGCCATTAAATGGGTTACCGATTCTACCAGGGTTACTTTAGGACAATAATTATGTTAACATGGTTATTCAATAGGTTTAATAATAGCAACCATAACAGCTTCTATGCATTTATCATAATATGAGTGGCCCTAAGCGATCCTGACAGCTATCTTCACTGACTAGAAGAAATACGGAGAGTTCAATATGTAAGAATATATTCTGGTAAGGCTTTCGCAAACGATTTTAATAAAAAATTAAGCATTATAAAATTTTGATTTTGAACAGTCTCGAGCCCCGCAACAATAATAACGAAATATAGCCCTCATTATCATATTTTCTCAATTTTCGCGTTAGGAATTGATGAATTTGTAGAGATTGAGCTCGAAAACGAATAAACTGATCACCACGTCCTTTTTCTAGAATAAGGAACATCTTTTGGCATTATAAGTTAATGCTGTGTTAACAATCTGGTATCGATGTTGTGTATGAGTAAACTAGAGAAAAATTTATTTTGAAAGCATATTAATTCTTCGATCATGATGAGTCTTGAAAATATTCGTAAACACGAAAATTTACTCGATTCTTAAGGGGTTGAGGGGATGTGGGAGATGAAAACACTGTTTTACTGTTCCATATAACTTTTGGAATAAAGCTTGCAATGATAAACCAAGACCAGAGCGCTATAGTGTTGAGTTAAGTGAGTCATTCTACCGAAAAAAATACCAATACGGCTTTTATTTTTTTTTTTTGGCATTTGAAATACTAAATACCCCGTGGCGGATTTGCGAAGCTATAGCTCCCACCTCCCCTCAATGCGCTTGCTCGCGCGCTTGTTATTTATTACCTATACCTACAAAATACGTATTAATACGCCGTTATTATGCAGCCTTGTGTATTGCAACGTTGATTTTTATGCTTTCACCGATATGAATTTCGATCATACGACCCACGCAGAGGGAGAGCTGCGGGTAATATAAAGCCCAGTGAAGCATCAATTAACAATAATGCGTGCGAGATAGATTTTGCAATATTTATGACCTGCGGGAAAGCCCATCGTGTTTGGTCGGTAAAAAATGCAGCGCATTAACGAAAAGGCGGAGCGGCGCGGCGCTCCATCACGATTAATGGAAGAAAAAAGGAAACAAATCGCCTACGGCACACGAATTGCTTTCCTGACCCTCTCCCGCGCGCATTCCTCCCAGCGATCACTCCCCTTCTCTCTCCTATGCTCTCACACTCATATACACGCGAGGAAAGTCTTCGTATGCTCTTCCTTTTCTCCCTGTCCTTCGCCCTCTACGCGTATATCCTCGAGCTGCTTCTGGCACTTCTTTTCCCGAACCTCGGCCAGCCTCCCAGTTTTCTCCATCCACGCCGCCTTTGTTTTTCTGTCTCTGATGCCGCTGTGCTCAACGATGCGTTACTTATTCATTCAGATCGTTCTCGTCAAAGAAGAGAAAAAATCTGATGGGCCGTTGTGGGTCGGCCGATCGTAAGCGTGACTGATCAGAACTATAATAACATCATTGCGTGTACATAAGGAGCTCTCACCAGTGTCATATTGATCAACGAGTTAATTTTTAGCCATTTCGCGTAGAAGCAGCAATCTCGAAAACACTCTCGCGAAGACCATATCGGTTAGAGAACCATGGGATCTCGCGCGATTTGCATGCAAATCGTTAGGCCGAAAACGGCCGTGTAAGTATTTCACCTACACTTCCTCGACAGCCTATTCACCCTCATCTTTCCTTGCGCGCATCCATATTACCTACACATATATCGCCGCCCGCCCAGCCATCATTCTGGCCGTGGAGCTTGCGCACGCCCCCGAGTCTTCGATTAGCATTCGGCTTCGAGAAAGAAGCGAAGAGAGCTATAGGCGTGTGGGCAGCGATAAAAGGAAACTCGAGGCCTGATGCCGCTGTCAAGCTACGAGAAGTGTCAATACACGGCCGAGCATTTGTGTGTAAATGTGGTCCTAAGTCACAAGCTCGATGATCCGAGCATGTTTTTATGCATTAGGCCGCTCAGAGCCAGAGTCGTGCCTGCCGTGCTTTCTGTGCGTACCTGTATGTTCGCTGCGAAAGA
Source organism: Nasonia vitripennis (assembly GCF_009193385.2). Taxonomy (NCBI): domain Eukaryota; kingdom Metazoa; phylum Arthropoda; class Insecta; order Hymenoptera; family Pteromalidae; genus Nasonia; species Nasonia vitripennis. Next base: position 21,986,252 of record NC_045757.1, on the reverse strand, counting down.
ATTCCTCCCTTCGGCACCGTTTTTCGTTACTCCACAGCGACGACTGTACTGCGATGTCACGGCTCGCTCGCGTGGAATTGCGGGAATACACGCACCCACGGAAACACGTATGTACACGCGAATACTTGTGCAGGGGCTCTGTGTTTACATATTTCCGTGGAGGTATTTTATTCTGAATTTATGCCGCGGCTTCTCCGCTGAATTAATTCCTGTTCGAAAGTTATCGGGTCGCGTGTGTAACGTTATATTATAACTTTTAATGCCTCGGCAGAGCTATACACAGGAAGAGATGGTGATGGGGCTTCGATGCTATAAATATAACCATTGTTTGTTTGCGATATGCAAATGCGGCATACAGCGGCGTGTTTTTTAATGGTGCAGCCTGCTCTATCGTTGCGCTTATTTGAATGAGCAATGTTTAATACAGTAGAAAATGCCTACACCCCTACACCTATTCTTATACAGTATGCCGAGCCCAGATATAGAAAGTAATGACCGCCTAGCAGTGCGGTTCGTAGCAGTCGTTTCCGAGTCGACTTAACACCATGCGTCGAAGCTGAACACACAACAGCGAGGGAATGCGCGCTTTCAGCGCCGAGTAAGTTTACTCTACGCGACCGCGCCACACCCGGTCGCAGATTCTCGGCCGCGTTCATCACATGCATGAGCGTCCATGAAACTGATCTTAAACCTTCTCCACGACTCCAAACCAAATCCTCCACTTTCCCGTGCGTCTTTGGCACGCTTCGAAGCGCCTCGCCCCGCGTCACAGTTAATATAGGTGCTTCATTCATATGCGCGCTCATCCCACAACAATGTATATGCGTCTGCACACGAGCGCAACCGACAATCTTTTTAGCCAAACATGACTTTTTTAATATACGCGCCACAATGCGCGCTCATGCGTTGAGGTGTATAAAGCCACGAATAAATGCGTGCGAGGGTTATAAGTACCGAGCAATAAAGTGCGTGCGCAAACTCGCGGCTTTGTGGATTAAGGCTGCACAAAGGCAGAGCTTTATAGCGCGCAAAAATCGACACGGTGCCGATTGCGCACGTGCGTGGCAGCCGTTTCCGCGTGGAAAATTATAACTTACGGTCGACATTTCCGGGCCGCGGATTCGCGAGTGCAACGCCCCAACGACTGGGCTGCAACGTCGGCAGACAGCGTACTCGAGCGAGCTTTTAGTGAAGAGAGAAGAAGCAAGCAGGGTGCGGAGAGACCCTTTCTCTCTCTATCTCTCTCTCTCTTTCTCTCTCAAGAGCGAGTCGCGTTAGCAGAGAAAGAGAGAGGAGATGCCAAGAGAGTGGGAAGACCTTTGGAATTTTCGATGGCACGATATTGGCATCCGTGGCGTGTCAGCGTTTCTTCACATCGGACCCCGACGCATATATCGCGCGACACCGGACTCTGCGTCGCGTTCCCCTTTGCCGCTGCGTTAGTATATATAGAACGCAAAAGGGGCAAAGCGTCCAGAAACTCGCCATTTGGCTCTTCCCCTTGTACTGTATGTAGCCTCTTCTCTTCTTCTTATTCACTCTATTTTGTCTAGCCGTCATTCTTCGCTGGTACTATCGTGCGATTTGTCTTTCTTTTTCTCGATCCGCCTTTCCGGTTTCCCCTTGGTTCATCTCTAGACTTGGCTTGTCCGTACTTTCAAAGCTTATATAGCTTTTACTGTACTATTATTGCAGAGGAGCTATGCACATCAGGCGAACCAATATGTCGAGCGATCATTTTATTTTCTTCGAAACTCATTCGGGCGAGAGTTGCTCATTCGGTCTTTATTTTCGCTCTTCTTCTATAATTGAAGGAAAATGCAATGCGATGCACGGCTTATGTAGAAACTCTACAGCCATATCTATCTCGTTGATTTGTCAAGAAGATATGTTTATGCGACAAGATCTAGGTCCGTCGAATTCACAAAAGATATATCTATACTATTAACGATTGCATATTATTTTGTTAATTTAGAATTAGAACATCTTGTAAGCTATCATAGCACAAGTAGCCCGAGCAAATCGAACAAATGGCAGTTTTGGCATAGAATTATAATATGCACTGAGCTCGCAGACAGCGATTAGGGAAATAAGAAAGCACCTATTAACTAGACTCACAATAGTTAAAAAAAATGTTAGTAGCATAAGCATTATTTAAATGGAAAATAAAAAATCGGAGATTGGGAAGATTATATAATTATTATGTTTCTTATTTGGAATGGGATTATCAATCGGCTGTTGTTAGATCGATAATTATAGAACAGAATTTTTTAGTGCAAAGTTATCATTTTCATTATTAATATGGCTGTGCGGTAACATTATTTGCGTGATTCAGAAACAATAACAAGATCTTGCAAGCTATTTTAATTCAGGGAAAATCCTATTGCTAGCTAAATAGCGTATGAAAACTTCTGGCCTGATTTCAAAATTATTTATACGTAATTTTGTTTAACTTCATAACATAGCATCAATTAAAATAACATAGCGCTATTTTTTATAGTGTGAAATAATACTTAAATAAATGCAATTTCACTTACTTTGACACGTGCCTGCAAAACATGAGGTTGAATAGCGCAAAAGCGATCGAAACTAATTACGTTCTCTACATCTGTTTATTATTCGATAGGAATCACGCATTTGTGGAATACGAACTGCAAGTAAAAAATAAAGTTAACTCCAATGAGTGGTAAAGCGAAAAATTCCCGCTAAATTCACGCGAAAGCGTGGAAGCCATAAAATAAGTTTATTGATGTGCATATGTATATGGTACGTTATGAATGCATAAAATGCAAGGGCGTTCGTTTGGCCGGAAAACGTGACGTAAACAAGAAAGAGAACAGTAGTGGTACAGAAGTTGAATGAGCAAATTCGAAGAAAGTAATCTTCATGTGTGCGTAGCTATTATAAATAGTTCAGCGCATAGCCGCGGCAGTCTGTCAGTGCGGTCGAGCAGTTCTATAGCCATACGCAGTTATACGAGTAATCGTTACTTTTATGAACGACAGCGCCATTCATCAATAAGCAACGTGTACGCATTCATTATTCATTGCTTTATTCAGGGGAGAACGCCATAAATTCAAGTCTATTACAGACTGAATTTTTCATAAATCCGCGCCAGCTAATATCTGCAAGCTCTAAATACGCAAAGATAGCGCAGACAGCGAGTGAAAATATACGTATACAAATATACCGACGATGAGAGCAGGTAGATATAGCAGAACTAGACGAGTCGTGCGTGCGTCGACCAGTCGGCGACATTAAATATTCACCTAGGATCGCCTAGAATTTATTTATATGACTTGCAGCTTTCACGCGTTTGCGCTTCGCGCGGCTTGGCTCGACGTTGACGCGCTGTGGTGCTCTTTGCAAGATTGCCTCGCATTCTTCTCACTTTATACGCGTAGATATTGTTTGCGCAGGACCAAGCAAATTCCCGAAACGGCTTTACTGCGTGTCAATCTACATCGATTCAACACGGTTTGATTTTAAAATTATACACAAAAATATTTTGTTTTTTTTTTAAACCCGCATTTCAAAATGAAGCTCTTTTCTTTTTCTTTTGATTATAATGAATTAGAAATTAATTCCTATCTTTAAAATAAAACTTGGCTCAGGTTAGGAGTTCCGTTAAGGAATTTAAATGAAAAGATAGCATATGTTTTATTTGCCAATAGGTGTAAAGGTACAAAGATTGTTCGATATGATTTGAATATAAGATCAGTTCACCAAGATTAGCCACGACCTTGTTTAGAGCTTATTGAAAAAATAACTAGCGCGCCACGCGCGGCCTTACGGCCGCGTTGGCTTGTCGCCTTGCGTCGCTTCGCGATCCAAGGCACGCGAAACGCTCGCGCTTCGCGTTTTGCGCATAAGGCACGACCGCTGACGCTCGCGCTTCGCGTTCGTAATGCCTGTCGGTGCTTATACAGTATTATCCTGTTTTTTTTCAATATTGTTGTCAAAGTTTTGATTGGTATTCTTCTGGCGGTCATCAACACTATCATCAAAACTACTGGAAAATTAGTAACTTATTTGTATTTGTATCAATTATTTATATTTGTTTGTAGATATTCTTAAAATATATCTTATTTTAATTTTATTCTATTGTAATTTCAAATAAATGATACAACACTTTTGTATCGCACTTTTCAAGAGGAAGTAAACAAAAGGATGATATTTCGTTTGTAGGATTTCAATTAGAATATTTAGAGCTTTTCTTCAATCTAAGCAATTTTCTTTATTGAGTTTAGGTTTTTCTAGTTCAGTATATACACTTGAATTTTGAAAGTGAATTGTACTGATTCAGCTTAAAAGATCTAATTAATATAGCGTACGTCGTTATATGATGCCAAGTTACACGGATTGTATTCGGCCATTACGTATTTCCTAAATTATGCATTTTTTATAATTTATAAATTAAAAAAGTCGTTTAATTTATATATGTATGAGATAAAGGCCAAAATATAAATTTCAGCTTTTAATAATATAGGAAAATTGCTGAAAATAATTGGGTTGGATGGGGCATGTTGCACCGAAGTTATTATTGAATTTATGTATCAAAAAATCGCTTTTAGGGTTGTGTATGTCAAAAAGTGTTGAAAAAAAATGTTGCAACGGTAAAAAGTTGTATTTTGAAAATGTTTACAACTTTTACATTTAACATTTTCATATAAAACGTAAATTCGTAATGTTTTATGGCAAATAATTGGTTTTTAGCTGTAAAAAATTGATTTTGGGCTGTTAACTCGAGTTATAAGCATTTTCATGATTTGATGTCAACAGAAAAAAGTTGTATTTTTTAAAGATCTACAACTTTTCCCTTTAACTTTTTTTTGTAGAATGCTTGGATTTAAAGTTACAGCCCAAAAACCGTTTTTAGCGATTTTTGAAGGTGGCCGCATTTTGTATATATGTTAGGAATCAGGCCCAAAATAGGACCGTCAGCATACTATTATGAGACGAGTTCCCAAAAAAATGTTGAGCCCGATTGACTAAAGTCTCTCAGAGATAATCGCATCACAGGGAAATTTTTATTAAAACAACGCTTAAAAATCTAACAAAAAAAACTATGTGGAGGATCGGGATAAAAAAAATAGTTTTTTAGCTTTTGCAAAAGGAGACTTCTTCTAAAATTTCAGCCCGATCGGTCGAAAATTGCGTGAGATATCGCATCTCACACATTTTTCGCACACGAAACTATAAGGCACTTCCGTGTCGCGGTCGTGCCTAAAAATGAAATTGTAATATATAATAACACGGATGGAAATTTCGAACCTCTATACCTTAATCACATTTCTTTTTATTAAAGGTGATTGCCTTAATTTAATCGATACGATAAAAACTTTTACTTTTTTTGAGGCCAAACTTATATGAGTAGTAGTATAGCATAATATACCTATTTATATGCGTGTTTATCGATTAAAGTGTTAGAAAAAATAATAAGCTTACGAAGATATAAATTGAATATATATATATATATATATATATATATATATATATATATATATATATATATATATATATATATATATATATATATATATATATGACGATGCATTATCTCTTGTTTCGGACAGAGCTTCACCGAAAGTATTATTCAAGATAAAAATTAAAATTTATTGAAAATTTGTTAAAGCCTCCAATTCAATATCGTTGTTATTTGTTACTGCGAATTTATATGAAAATTAATACAGAGCAGAAAAACTTTGTATTATAAACGACCTTCTAGAATTGAGATTTCCATTTTAATGCAAATTCAAGTGTCATTTACATCGCGTTTGTATAGAGGTCTGCATGACCTGGAGTGAGCGACAAGAGTAGTACACAAACGCGGATGAATTTTTATCGATGTACTCGAAATGAACTTGCCTCTGAATTGCGCTAACAGCGATTCGATAACCTCAGTAACCTCATTCAGTAACCTTCGTCGCTGATTTGAAAACACAAATATCTAGAAAAGTCTCTTGGCGCCTGAAAGTTCGCAACTCGTCCAGGAAAGCTTTCGGAAAAGGCGATGGAGCGGAAACGTCTCTCGGAATTCGTGGGTCGCGCCGCGTAAACAGTGTGCATTTGCGTGTATGCGCGTGCCTATATATATATATATATATATATATATATATATATATATATATATATATATATGCGCAGAGTTTGTATAGGTATAGGTGCGGTACACGACCTACGTCGACTGCTCACAATTTCCGGAGTTCAAAGATTACGGCCCAAGCTTTGCCTTGAGCTACCAGCATTTTTTTTACTTTTCCTTCGTTGCTCCATATGCCCCGTTGCCAGCGCCTATCATTGGTACACAGAATTTTTCGCGATGCTCGCTCGGTTGTTTGCCACTGCATGCCAATTTCAGGATCACGAAAATGACCAAAGTTCTGAAGCAACTCAACTAGCTACAGACCACGACAACATTATTTCAGAGTTAAATCCGGGCAAATTAGATTTTCTCGGATTTAAAATTAACGGATTTACTCTCAAGTACTTTGACGTGTGCCTGAGTTACGGCAAAATATTTTTCTGTTGCAGAAGTTAGGAGTAAATCGGATATACTTTGAAATGTGAAAAGAAAATTAAATTATTATTTCCAAAATAAAACTCCGCTTCACGAAGTTAAATATTTATGCTTGCATGCTTTCAAAGTTATCAAGTGGCGCGGGAGCGCCACGAAGGCGAGTTTGAGAAGCAGACGACGCCGCGGCGCCCGTGACACTATTTACTTCTATATTGGTCTCTCGAATTTTCAATTAAGGAAATAAATTATTTATCATTCATGTAACCAGCTAATTTTGATAAATGTTTATACTGGTATGCCAAACTATGATTTTAAACCAAAATATCAGCAATAAACCAGCTTTAACATAATAAACAAGTATGCAGGTGAACAAAAATGCTGAAATCACTTGCTTAATTTTTCTTCAGCCCAAAAAGTGGTAAGACCGTTAAGTTAGCTGCGTGCAGTTTGACCGAGTGGTTAGACTGTGAAGTTGGCCGCACAAGCTATTGAGCCTACATTGTCTGCTCCTCTGCTTGAATTATAAATGTGTGCTCCGTAGTATTCGGTGTTTTGGTGTAAAAATCTTTCAAGGAAGGTGTCTAGATAAATAGGGTAGCTGATGACGACGTCTAGGTGGTGCGCTCCGTGATTTTTGGTGTTTAGATAAATAAATCATACGAGGACGGCATCTAGGTGTACAGGGCGGCCGATGGCGAGGTCTAGGTAGTTCGCACCGTGGTTTTTGGTGTCTAGGTGTAGAAATAATTCGAGGGCGGTACCTAGGTGTACAGGGTGGCCGATGACGAGGTCTAGGTAGTTCGCTCCGTGGTTTTTGGTGTCTAGGTGTAAAAATCATTTGAATGCGGTGTCCAGGTGTACAGGGTGGCCGATGACGAGGTCTAGGTCGTGCGCTCCGTGGCTTTTGGTGTTGAAATAATTCGAGGGCGGTGTCTAGGTGTACAGGGTGGCCGATGACGAGGTCTAGGTAGTTTGCTCCGTGGTTTTTGGTGTCTAGGTGTAAAAATCACTTGAACGCGGTGTCCAGGTGTACAGGGTGGCCGATGACGACGTCTAGGTGGTGCGCTCCGTGATTTTTGGTGTTTAGATAAATAAATCATACGAGGACGGCATCTAGGTGTACAGGGCGGCCGATGGCGAGGTCTAGGTAGTTCGCACCGTGGTTTTTGGTGTCTAGGTGTAGAAATAATTCGAGGGCGGTACCTAGGTGTACAGGGTGGCCGATGACGAGGTCTAGGTAGTTCGCTCCGTGGCTTTTGGTGTTGAAATAATTCGAGGGCGGTGTCTAGGTGTACAGGGTGGCCGATGACGAGTTCTAGGTAGTTCGCTCCGTGGTTTTTGGTGTCTAGGTGTAAAAATCATTTGAACGCGGTGTCCAGGTGTACAGGGTGGCCGATGACGAGGTCTAGGTCATGCGCTCCGTGGCTTTTGGTGTTGAAATAATTCGAGGGCGCTGTCTAGGTGTACAGGGTGGCCGATGACGAGTTCTAGGTAGTTCGCTCCGTGGTTTTTGGTGTCTAGGTGTAAAAATCATTTGAACGCGGTGTCCAGGTGTACAGGGTGGCCGATGACGAGGTCTAGGTCGTGCGCTCCGTGGCTTTTGGTGTTGAAATAATTCGAGGGCGGTGTCTAGGTGTACAGGGTGGCCGATGACGAGGTCTAGGTAGTTTGCTCCGTGGTTTTTGGTGTCTAGGTGTAAAAATCACTTGAACGCGGTGTCCAGGTGTACAGGGTGGCCGATGACGAGGTCTAGGTCGTGCGCTTCGTGGTTTTTGGTGTCTAGGTAAATAAATCATACGATGACGGCGTCTAGGTGTACAGGGTGTCCGATAACGAGGTCTGGATAGTTCGCGCCGTGGGTTTTGGTGTCTTGGCGTTGAAATAATTCAAGGGTGGTGTATATCAACAATCAGTGATCTCATGTTAGTGATAAAAATGTTACAAAAAAGCTTTGATCTAAAGGTGCTAAATATGCTTATATTTTATTTCTACGACGTCGAATATGAAATACTCAAAAAATTTTACTAAAAAGGATTGAAATCTCTAAAAAAAATAACTTTTAAAAAAGTAAAAAGTTAGGCAAGTTTAATATATTTCGCAACAAAATTACAGATTGAAAAGTACTAAGATCAATCAAACAAAGTCAAGTTTATTATATTTAATCGTGATGAAGCAAGGAACAACTCTCAAGATAATTACTACGTAACTTGCCATGCCCGTTTCATTGTACTTATGGTGTTTGTATGACGTTCTAATACATAAAAGGAAATTTTAGTTGTTCACCAATAAACAAAATTAAACGGGCATGGCAAGTTACGTAATACTTATCTTGAGAGTTGTTCCTTGCTTCATCACGATTAAATATAATAAACTTGACTTTGTTTGATTGATCTTAGTACTTTTCAATCTGTAATTTTGTTGCGAAATATATTAAACTTGCCTAACTTTTTACTTTTTTAAAAGTTATTTTTTTTAGATTATGCATTTCAATTTGATGTAAGTAAATTTCGTTTACCTTGTAAACTGTGCTTTAATTAATTTCTTCGAATTTAATTAAGTATTTTTTTAAACCAGCTGTTTATTTATACATGAAAATACGATATTTAATAATTAAAATATCCTAGTTACTGTCTTAAAATAAGAAATTTTTAATTCGATCATAAAAGAGTTGCTACTTAATGAGGAAAATTTGAGTTTTTCTTCATTTTAACAGGCAATCTAGAGTACATAACTATAACGTTTTTATAAAGCATTTAAAAAGTTTTTCAATTACAAACCCCAAATAAAAGTTGGACTTTGCTGGCTTGATAGCTTCTAGAGGAGGTTTTGCATTTTTTACCGATCCACCAAAACTCGGAGAACATAATGAATGATATAATAGCAACGATTGAAATAGTTCTAGTAAGTAAAATTGCTTTTACATTTTTGTAAACAATGAATGGAAGAATTTACATCTCGTAGTTCATAAGCTTTTTCGTACTCTTAGTTATCATATACTTAGTAATTCTGCAGATTATTTATAACGTTAATACTTAAAAATAACATCAAATAATCAATTAATTTTTGTACGGTTCATCGCTTTTTCAAAATAAACAAGAGCTACTTCCCAACCGTCACATTTTTTAAACATTCAGTTTCCAAAATTTAAGTACTAATTATGCACAGCTTTATTTAACTTTCAGTATTTAGTGGTCCTGATTTATATAAAAATATGAACACATAATTATTATACTTAGAAATAATAAATAATAACTGTACATTCTATACAAAAACAAATAACTTATCGTAATCATGCAAAAACAAAATAATGTTATTTTTGAAAATAAAAATGCTACAGGAGATTTTGCTTGCCGTGTTGTAATAACTGCTATTTGAGTATGCATTAAATAAATTTGAAAGCTTTGTTATAAATTGTTACGTCTACGAAAAAAAGCTAACGAAGCACTGGATAGTATAGGGTCGACTGGTAAATGGGGAGGTAACGAGAGCATAGCCGCTCTAAAGTCCCGCGTCTAATAAAGTTCTGCAGTATTCAAGATTAACAAGTTTCGAAGGTAATCCAAGAGCTCACCTTGTTCTGTATGCCAATTGTTAACTATTATCCATCGACGTCGACTTCATCAAGCGTCACTGCGACAATAACTTCCGGCTCAAAACAAAAGTCACAAACAAGGTCGGTAAAGTTTCACAAAAAGCCCGAACTTTATCGACGCGCTCAGATAAACTGAGCGCGAAAGGCTCTCGGCTTGCACTCAAAAGAAAGTTAGGACGCCGCCGCACGGATAACGTCCTCGCGCCTCGGAGGCTCGCGCACCACTGACTGTTTCCACTACCGGCACTGCCGCCACCGCGTACACTGATGCGAGCGCGCGTCGACGCCGAGCGTCGCGACGCCTCGCTCTGTCTTACTCTGCCAGCGTTCAAGGGCTCGCGCCTTCTTCTTTCTCTATTTCTTCCGTCGCTGTGTCTTCGGCAGTGGCGGTGTCGTTCTTCATTCTGCCTGCTCTTTTTTTTTCAACCGGGCGTTACGGGTGCTCTCGATTTCACGTTTATTTTCGTATATAAGGTAGTAGCGCTCGTGCTCGTATATTATATACGCGTGCGCGAACGCATGAGCGCGATGAGTTTTGCAACCTACAGCCGGAATCTTCCGCAGATGCATTAGCGCTTTCGATGTGATGCAAGTTTTGATGGGTTCTTGGGGAAGGTCGCGCTGGATGCCGCCTCTGATATTTGTTTTTGAATAAAAATGGACAGATTAAGTAGGTCCAAAATACGGCGCGTTCGAGACTAAACCAAGCCTGTTTCGACTGACCGTGAAAAGTTCCGAGATTTTCCGTTAAATTTGGATTGTTTTAGGGTCAGTGAGTCAGTATACAATTATTTAGGTCAATGCTACAGTACGCATGATATTATGGCTGTCTACGACGATTGTTTTTTTTTGCATTCAAAACTTTGGAACAGGGGTTGTGATGATAAAGTATTGAAATTTTACTGGCATTTCGTGATTTGATTGATTGTTAAAATATTTAGACATGATAATGAAATGTTGATTGCTGACCTACATTTGGAATTTTACAAACCAACTATGAATAAGGCTATGTCGAACATAGTAATAATATCTATCATGCAATTATTATTTACAAATTTTATTTAGTACTGAAGTTAGTTACCGAACTGTTCATTCAGTTGAAACTACGCGAGCGACTTCAGTTAGATTTACTTAATAGCCGTTACTGAAACATTTAGGTTACATTTACCTAAATTTTGAGTAAGCGCAACGTTTTATTTTTCTCTGTGTACTTATTTTTTTGCCGGAAATTTGACATTGGATAAATTAACGAAAATTAGCTACGGTTCAACTTTACCCACTTAGTGTATCAAGGCGCAATCCAAAAATATGTATTGCTAGGATCGAAGCATTATAAGAGAGCTTTTGTTTGAAGGCTGGTAAGTAAAAAATGGTTGCCTTGGTAAAAAGTTCTCTAGGCTTAAAAATAGCGTAAAATCATGAAGAGTAAGATTTTTTAAGAAAATAAGCGATTTTTTTCTGTTTTAAAATCTTTACAACTTTTGATCCGAGTGGTCAATTTTAACCATTCGGCCCTCAAATAAAAGACTTTTTTCTACTTTAGCTTTCAAAATTTAGATAAACCTTTTAATTGTTCGATCAGCTATATATCGTCGCTCTGTACGAAGTCTAGCACAGTTCAAATTTTCAAACAAAAACTAGCACAACTCACGATTTGCAGCGAAGAGTAGCACAGTTCAGAAATGCGGTCAAGAGTAGCACAACTCGCGACTTTATATTATTGAAATGTGAGTATTTTACGTTTTTATTGGGTTATTTTGTTGGTTAAGTTCATGATAACCTTGGACAAAGACAGACAAACCTCCAAGTTTAAAAAGGTTTCGGAAATTTTAGAAGGTTTCTAAAAAAAGTGAATAATTTAAAAAAATGTTTGTAAAAAATTATTATATTTGTGAAAACAATTTTAAATTCGGTAAAAAGTTGTAAATTGTGAATATTTAAAAATGTTTCATTCATGAAATTTTTTTTTATGATTCTGACCATTTTATGGCTATATTATAGCCATTTTTTTATTTTTGAAAAATATGTTGGAGTAGTGGATAAATAAAGACACTGTGAGGTTAATAATAATTGTAAATATATTGTTGAAAGTAAGTGGCATAAGCCACGAGTCGGCAGTACATCCGTTCAGCTCGGAGTCTAACAGGCAAGAGAGAGTATAGTACAGTATCGCATAGTCTGACTACGGAGCCGAGTATACAGCATAGTATGTGCTTAGAGTATATACGCGAGGCATGGGCACTATATGCTAGCGTTTGCTCGAGCTCGTCTCGTTGCACGAAATCGTCGTCAACCAGTAGATGGCGCGACGAGTACCTTTTTTATGTATTACGACTGTATAAATTCACATATTACAACAAAATATTTTTGCTTTTTTTTGATAATATGATCTATGCAATATATTCAATACTAGTGTACCTAAGAGAGCATAAAATTGCCTACTTTCCCGCAAGATTTGCCAGATAGACCGTTCCGTTCAATTTTTATGATAAAAAAGGTAATTTTTAAAAAAATAAATATCTTCAAAACTAAATCGTCAAACGTTTTGAAAAAATTTATGACAATAAAAATCAATTATAGAATATTAATAGAAAATTTATGTAAATACGCCGTTTTTTTTAATATAATAAAATAATAATAAAGGAGTGTATATATCGCGAATGCTCGGAACAGTTTCTCTATATTTTTCTCCAGTGTGGTAGGACCGTGAAGTTGGCTTCCTAGCTGAAAAGTGGTAGGAGCGTGAAGTTGGCCGCAGAAGCTATTATGTGTAATACAGTTGGGCATCGCTTTCCCACAGTAAGCTATTGAGAGTTTAAACTTAGTTCGCGCGCTCGGTTCGCGCGCTTTAAGGTTAACAAAGATGGCGGCCAGAAAGTCTCCGAAATACACAGGGCTCTTATGGAGCTTTATTAAAAAATGTAGAATTATAAACTTTTACACGATAAAAAATCTTGTCAGTGTCCTTATACACTCCGTGTGAATAGAGTGAGGCTACACTGTCGTCAAGAAACATAATAGAAGGTCAGAACGTTATAAATTCTGGCATGATTAACGTGTATGGTGCTCCGTAAAAGCTCCAGAAAAAATTGAGCTGTATTCATTAGTTTTACAAACAAGTTCTTCGAAATCCAAGCCTTATCTGGTCACAGGGATTATTATTAAAATGAAAACGATAAAAATGACGTAGAAGTGGTAGTTAAAAAAATGTACTGTACGTACTCTTGCTCGGATACTCATAATAAATTTTTTAAAGTCAATTTGTTGTAAATATCGTTCCTTTGCTAAGTACTTAGTAAAAACTCAATGACAGAGTTTCTGCATTTTGATATTACAGTCCTTGAGGAACGAATGAGTGCAGCAGACTCTTTTTTTAGTAAATTTTCTGTATTCAGTACAAAAATACGTTTGGCCCTAGATAATAGTCAACTCTAGAAGTTGATTCAATAAGTTCACGTACAATTTACAATAATTGTTATTCAAAAATTGACTGAAAATACTGAACTTCTATATACCACCAATGTAAACAGAGACTTTGTTGGCGCCATGTTTCTTAATTCCCGAAGCTGCCGCTAGTATCGCATTGCAACTTTAAACTCCCAATTATGTGTAATACAGTTGGGTATCGCTTTCCCCCAGAGTAAATGTGTTTACATTGTCTGCTTGAATTTAAGGTTATGTTTTTGAGGTCTACTAGGTGGTGCACTCCGTGATTTTTTATGTCTAGGTAAATACATCATTCGAGGGCGGTGTCTAGAAGTACAGGGTAGCCGATGACGAGGTCCAGGTGGTGCGCTCCGTCATTTTTGGTGCCTAGGTTCAAATACGTGGTTTTTGGTGTAAAAATCATTCGAGAAAGGTGTCTTGTAAGATGTTTGTATTTTATTTTTACGACGTCAAATATGAAATACTCAAAAAAATTTACTAAAAAGGATTGAAATCTCTAAAAAAAATTAACTTTAGAAAAAGTAAAATGTTAGGCGAGTTTGATATATTCCGCAATGAAATCACAGATAGAAAAGAACTGAGATCAATCAAACGAAGTCAAGGTTATTATATTTAATCGTAATAAAGCGAGGAACAACTCTCAAGATAATCACTATTTAACTTGCCATGCCCGTTTCATTTTGTTGATTGGTGGACAACTAAAATTTTCTTTTTATGTATTAGAACGTCATACAAACACCATAAGTACAATGAAAGCACTCGTCTACGTATCAGGCGTCTTTGGCGCTCTTGACTCCGACTTGTGCTAAACACCTAACCCTCGCTTGAAATAGCCTATTTTCTCCCCTTGATGCACAATGTACTATTTTATCACGCCAGCAAGTATTTGTTTTATGATTTTTTTTGAATTTTACAAAACTATTTTTCGCATTTTTATAAATCAACGCACCCTAACTAACCATATTTAGCTATAATGAATTGGTTGTACTACACGCAATATATTATTACATCAAAGAAACAAATGCTTGTTTATTTTATCCGCTCTTGACTGATTCGTTTCGCAATTGAAACACAACCGCTGAACTTCAACATTTACTCATATTATCATAAAATAGGCAAAAGACGAAAATTAAAGACAACGAAAAAACAAAATAAAACCATCTGGTGGATATTGGATTTTTCATTCTGAAATAAATGACGAAAAAATACGTTTTCAAACAGAAATTTTACATTAAACAGATGTTATATTCCCATTTCCATACGTAAAATCATGCACCCCAAACTTCGCTTATCCTGGCCTTCTCGAGAATTCTGAGCCCTTCGGTATAAAAATACTGCTGTGACACAAGTGTTCGAAAGTTTGGAAAGTCCTGTGAAAGCTTCTTTGGAAGGGCCGTGACCCCCCTTTCCTAAATCACATTTCTGCTGTGAATTCCCTCAAAAACATCGAAGTTGTCCTCGAGTTTCACGTATTTCCCCTCGTATGTACCACCGATAAATTGAAATACATTGTATTGACATGAACATTGCGATGACGACTCTGCGTCACAATTTAGCAAGTGCAATCATGCAGTTTTATCCAAAATTTTAACTTACCACGCGTGTTTGATCAGTATATATGTATACGTTTCCGATATATTTATAGATGAGCGTGAAAAAAACAGGAATTCATCCTACACGATTTGATTTATGATAGCCTAGCTTTTACTCGCGAGGATGATCGATTTCGCTCGACTCAGCCATTTACTTACACGAAGTTCAAGAAAGATCTCTGCGTGATTAGTACATTTTTATTCTTTATTTCGTAGAAGTAGCTTTTTAAATATTTATTATAAAATCCAAGTTTTAGATGGTGCTAAAAATTGTTTTAAATCAAACTTTTTTCCAATGCATTAGAAGCGTGTAGTATGGTATTGAGCCATGATAGTATATGGGGAATTCTACGGGAAAAATGCCATTTTCTGGTTGGAGAAACCGAAAAAAACAAATATTGGGGCACTCTCTCGCAGCTTTTTTTTTCTTATTATACATGTTTAGAACCATGCAAAACCACGTTTCAACATCGAAAAAGTGCCTCGTGACACTGTTTTCTAGGCCCTTCAAATTCGTCGAAAAATATCCATTGTTCAACGGCATGTACCTAATGCATAAGGGCACAAACAGAAAATGTATTACGGTAGAATGAAAGAACGGAAAAAGAGCTTCAATTTAAAAAAATGCATTGGAAATGCTTGATTTGGTCAAACGTTACGCACAATTGAAAATGCGGAAAAATCATGAAAAAAGATACAAATTTCTTGACTTCGAAAAATTCTGCAATTTTCATGATTTTTCCGCATTTTCAATTGTGCGTAACGTTTGACCAAATCAAGCATTTCCAATGCATTTTTTTAAATTGAAGCTCTTTTTCCGTTCTTTCATTCTACCGTAATACATTTTCTGTTTGTGCCCTTATGCATTAGGTACATGCCGTTGAACAATGGCTATTTTTCGACGAATTTGAAGGGCCTAGAAAACAGTGTCACGAGGCACTTTTTCGATGTTGAAACGTGGTTTTGCATGGTTCTAAACATGTATAATAAGAAAAAAAAGCTGCGAGAGAGTGCCCCAATATTTGTTTTTTTCGGTTTCTCCAACCAGAAAATGGCATTTTTCCCGTAGAATTCCCCATATGTGCTGATTTGGTAGTGCGAGTACCTCCTTAACAAACCAGTGAAATTTATATCTTGACCTGAAAAAACTAATTGTAAGTTTATACAATCTAAAAAAAATTAACTTTTATAAAAGTAAAAGGTTAGGCGATTTTGAAATATTCCGCAACGAAATTAAAGATAGAAAAAAACTGAGATCAATCAAACAAAGTCAAGTTTATTATATCTTTAAAATAAAACCAGTATCCACACATACCTCATTAACTACAGAGTGATAAGTGACCCCCGAAACCCTTGACTATCGAGTTTCGACTAATTATGTTACAAATTTCTATGAAACTCTTGGAGACGACGTTGATACTGTCCACCCTGGGCACCAGGTACCTAGGAGGCCGTTGCGGTCGCAATATTCGTGTTCAGCAACCCCAAAAACCTCCGAGTAACGAGTTTCGACTAATTGCGTTACAAATTCTCATAAATCTCTAGGAGACCACATTCATATTGTCCACCCTGGTCACCAGGTACCTCAGAGGCTGTTGCCGTCGCGATATTTGTGTTCAGCGACCCCATAAACCCCCGAGTAGCAAAGTTGGACTCATTTTGATTAATACTATGCACCGAATACGTCTTTTTATTATATATACATTTTATTTCTAATTTCTGAACTCTGCTACTCTTCGCGGCAAATCATAAGTTGTGCTAGTTTTCGTTTGAAAATTTGAACTGTGCTAGTTTTCGTACGGAGAGACGATATGTAGGAGGGCCAACTCAGAAGCGAAGGTTATTCTTAGCCAGTGTAACCACATCGATTATGCTATACGAAGTCCCAATATGGGCAGATGCGATGCGGGTAAAATCGTATGCACGAAAGTTGACTACCGTGTATAGGCGAAGTGCACGAAGAGTGGCGTTCGCTTAATGTATAGGAGACGATCGAATGACAAAAGCCAGAAGGAGATCTGGGATGCCGCAAGAAAGAAGACGATGGCTGAATGGCAAACAAGATGGGACGCTAGTGGAAAGTGGCGATGGACTCAGCACCTTATACCAAGGATAGAAGACTATATTGGAAGAAGACATGGAGAAGTTAACTACTACTTCACGCAGTTTTTGATCGGGAACGAATGTTTCCAGACGTACCTGCATCAGTTCAAACTAGACGACTGCCCAATATGTTCGGATGCAACAGAGGATGTCTTCTTCGAGTGCTCACGATATCATCAGGAGCGAAAAGAAGAGTTATCTTCAGATTAGAGTAACTCCTAAATCGATTATGACGGCCATGCTGACTTCAGAGGATCGATGGTGCGCAGTCAGCAACTATGCAGCACACATTCTCAAGAAAGTCAGAAAAGACGAAGAAGGCAGAGGTTGAGTATGTGTGTGCGACGCAGAAAATGAAGGATAATTGTAGTGATGACGACCAAATCAACCAGAAGCGAGCAAAAGCCTTTCGCCCCCCCCCCCCTCCGTAAAGCATTGCTTGGCGGTGGTACCGCGGGGTTCAGGGGCATAGAAGATGGAGCTAGGCACCTTTACCGAGGGTCGATAAAGGCAAAGAGGGCGTTCCTTTTTACGACTGGATGTTTTTTTACCTGGCCGTAAGAGGGATGGGTTTAGTCGGTGTGAATTCGACACACGGCTGAAATTGGGCATGGGGCTGTGTCGACGACCCCATAAATAAGGTCATGCTATAGTCTTTCTAAGATTTTCCCTAATACCTCTTTCTCCGAAAGAGAAACAAAAAAAAAACACACACACAGAGCCATCCGCACGGACATTTTCTAAAAATGTATGATTCGAACTCCAAAAACCTCCAAATACGTTTTTATAGTTTTAGCAAAACTGAAAATTTTATTATTAAAAAGCTTCCTCTAGGAGGAAACAAAATAACCATTCAAAAACAGTGCTTTAACCTCCGGCTATTATATCTCAATTAACAAATTAAATCTACTATTTAACGAATTAAGTCAATTTAGTATATTACGACATTAGTGCGGTAAAGTAGTTTCACCCTCGCTTCGCTCGGGCGATAACGTCCCCACGAGGGTGAAATCCCTTTACCCCCTAGTATTGTACGGTATTTTATGATACGAAAATTATGACTTAAGTTGTATTTTTGTTTTCGATAATACGAATTGCGATGCAACTTAAACGACGTAAATTGTGTTTACTATTACGGTTTACCTTTTAAATTATTGCGCTGGGCACAACAAACGTTGTCGTTTTAAGATACAGAAAGTACATTCATTTAAGTTGCCACGCAAATTTTTCGTGCTCTACTTTACACATTGTATTGTAACATTTTGTTGTTAGCTGACTCTTTAATACAAAAATAAGTCGTGAAATGTATAAACAAAGACTTCTATATTTTTCATAATTTAATAAAAAATAAAAACAGCAAAGAATAATTAATACCTCTTCGAAAAACGTGATTGAAATATTCTTGCAGTTTTTATTTAAAAACAGTCTGTGAAATCGATACATAACTTTCTCATAATAATAAACAAGTCCAAAACTAATAATACTTTGATATGTTGATATGCACAATAACGTTGTAAATAATGCATAACAAAAATAGTTTTATAAGCGAAATGTGACATAACTATATTTGGAACATAAAATATAACAGCTGTAAAAAAATTTTTTTTTTAATTAAATGTTCAAAGAAAATAATATTTTGATGAAATATATGTAATATATAATCAAACAAGCATATAATACAAACGTATATAAATTGAATAAATAAAAAAAGTTAAAATTATTTTTCACATAAAACTGTATTTCGGGATAAGATACAAAAGAAAATCATGGCTCTCAAAAACAGATAGACTTTCCGTAAGAAAATGATTGGACAGATATTAGAGATAAACAGTCGTCAAGTTAAACTAAATTAAAAGGATATTTTTCATGTAACGCCATAGCAGTGTTATAAATAATCCGTGAAAACATCTTGAAAATCATAGTTTCACTCCATTTTGTTTCTTATATCGTTCATGTAACGACCATACCACGCCGCCTACTACATTTAATTTTTTTTTTTGTTTTTACATTACTATATGTTTAGAAGTAGACCCTCGCATTTCCGTTAATGTTATACGTCTCGTATAACATTACATTTCACGAATATTGCAGCTCAGCATCGACATGTTCATTCACTTTTTCTTGTGTTCTTTTTTATTAATTTACTATATATAATTGAAATTTCGCGTATACACGTAAATTGTGTTATACATCTGAGACTTGTTAGATAATTTTTGTTTTCTCTATTATGTATATGCACATATGACATCGCTGAGAACATGAACTCCGCAACTTTACTCACGGCTAAGTTATACAATGACTCTCATACAAACGCTCGACGTTACAATGCTACAATATTTTTTTATTCAGCCATTTGATCTTATACATGTACTTCATTTCCTCAAGGTTTTATAATTTTTGCTTTCTTCTCCATTCTTCACAAGGTTCTCGTTATAATGTATTATCTGTTTATAATTATTTTATGTTATTTGTAATGTTAGGCATAATAATAGTTACATACGATACAATACATACATACAAGAGCCCGTCCATCAAGAAAACTTTTCGCGGAACGTAGTTTGTATACATGTATATAATATTTCGACTTTATTCGCCTGTCGCTTGCAAAAAGCCAAAGTGCATTTGCGCTTTTATAGAATGACACAACATGAATCTCGCACATATGTACAAACAATATTTTATAAAATATGAACAATATAATATATTACCTTTTTCAAGTGATTGAAAAAAATCTACATAATCAATTTATTAATATAGTTCTTCTATTTATCCGATATTAAACAATGTTATATTTATCTATAAAAGCGCAAGAGTTTCAATTTCGTTGAATTGTCAATACAAAGAAAGCCCATTTAAAAAATAATGCACATGTATAGACATAGCACTTCAATGTCAGCGATATCTCGAAAGTATGGAAAGCAAAAACAAAAAATTATAAGAAGAGTAAGATTCTTAAAAAGTGGCGCGAATTGTTCGCATTTTTATTTACGTTAATTTTTTTTCTTCATAAATTGGTTGCCATTTCACCAAACGTGAAATAGTTGCCATTTAATTTTTTTTATTATAATTCACACGAATGAGTAACGCGTACATTACACTTCATTACAGAGTCAATAATATATATCTTTTGTATATGTACAGTCGGCAGCTTGCCTATATAGTCATAATAGTTATAACGTCGTGATAGCTGAAGTACTAATGCGAACACGATGCAGCGCCGTGATTTCACACTTTGATGTTTCTCGTTCGTCGTAATTGACGTGATTCTTGCGCAATATATATCATCTGCTAATTAAAAAATTAACAATTTTTGACTATCGACTCGTTTATTTCTCTACACCCTCGTAGAGAGTGGTAGATTATACTACAAATTCTGAAGTGTTCATATAAGGAGAATTTTCTCTAAAAGAATTTTAATATTTTAGATTTGCCAATAAAAAAAACTCAGCAATTACGCTTTAATTTGCGAGAAATCAAGTCTTAATTTTATATAAAAAAATTTTTTGTGTCATCCAGTACTCAGTACTGGAAACTTATAATAACTTCAAACGTATAACGAAGAAGACGATGTATCTGACCGAGCCTCTATATATGAGAAAAGCTTTTAGTGCGATGGTTGGCAGCTTTGAGTTTTGTGTCTTGACGATATAATAAACGAATACTGAAATTAAGAGCAAAACACGCGATTTATACTATGCCGGAATTTGTGATAATTATAACTCATATCATATCATTATACTGTAGCAGAAATTCAAAATTTTTTGTAATATGTGTTGTAGCAGTTTTAAAATGAAAACAAATTTGTAGAATCAAGTTACATCAACTAAAATAATTAATGCTAATTTTCACTTACATAATAGCCAATTGAAACAATGTGCTGATTATACCTTTTAAATTTTAAGTAAGTTTATACATACATATGTAAAGCGAAAAATTCCCTGGTAAAACAATTCGCTAACTGTCTCACCCATCCTACCAGGGTTTTTTCCTCCGCAAATGCAAATTTGAATGACTTAATATTTTAATACCTACACACAATAAACAAAGCACTGTATACAATATGTCAATACCTCACATCTTTATTAGAACTAATATTGAATTGCTCTATAACAATTGTGTTCTACAAAGTGTTCAAATGGAAAACAGTTGTACGGCTCGATTTACTCTCTTCAATAAAAACCTATGTATAATTATTTATATTTAGTTCGCCTATTGCATTCCAACTTAAATGTTTCATTTTACTACAAACTTTAAAATACGCGCCAGCTACTTCAACACTTTTTGCAATTTATAGCAACAGACAATACGCATTTCTTCACAAAAACAATAGTAAGACCAGAAGTAGAGTTAATGAAGCAATGAAATAGTTTCTCGACACTTACTATTTGCACGTTAATTATTGATATATTTAAACTACGAAATACAGGATGATTTTGATATTTCAAAACTTTATCCACCAGAAGAAGATTTATAGTCTTGATCCTAAAAAAAAAATTTCCAATGCAAAATATTTGCCTTCATTGTGAAGCAAAATCCTTCGTATTTTGTTGGTTTATTTGAAGAACATGCGTCATAAAACAAAAATTAGAAAATTTTATAACTCTACGTGTGTGTCTCCTTGCATCGTCATTACGCGGCTTTTCTCTTACCAACATCTGGAAATTGAGTGTTAGAATACGTAACATGTAAATGTATATACTTCGAAGTTTTGACAAAGGCGACTTTTAAAAATCCTCTATTTACTTGGCGCCGTTTCTGCAGTAGCCCTTATTACTTCAGCCAACACATAATCCTATATAATGTAATTTTTGACGGTGCTCACGGTTGCTCGAGCGTTCTTGATGTATTCCTATGCCATCCGATCAATTGACACATCATGCACCAGGAAAATCTTTGAAATACTGGTTGCCGATGCCGTAAAACGCAATGCGTCATAGTTTGTGCAACAGAACTCGATGAACCCTTATATATGTTTTTTCGTTGCATTACGTTGAGACACGTAAAAACGTATTATTGTAGTATTTTTTACTGCGATCGGACGAGAAAACGAAAAACAATGGTATGCTTTTTGAGCTGACATTATAAGTAAACGTTAATGCCACGTCTCTTAGCAAATGTCAATCAAGCAAAAAATGGTGCACTTTTCCTGGTGGAAATTGTGACCAGTATTTGTCTGCCACGAGCCAATCCTGACGAAGTAGTGACATACCAGTACGGACTAGTACTGCTCAATTTCCTACCAGAGTTCTTATTTGCTTAATTTTTTGCCTTACAAAGAGTGGCAGATTTTAGCCGGAGTAACAGAAACTATTGTTGTAGTGAAATTGGTTATCTGTGAATAAAACTAAGTACTGTTTCTGTATGGTCAATCAGAACAAACATCGAATAACAGCCCAATTCACAGAGAGTTACCAGCTGACCTACCGATGCCCAACTGATCTGAACCAGTGCCAAGTCAGAAACAAAGTTGATCCGACGAATCAAAAAATTTGATTTTTCCCTAATATTGAAATTTTTAGCTAACGTTCGCGCTCGAGCAACCGTCAAAGCGAAGGCTCGTCACTTTTTCCACTAACTTCTCTTTCTCTCTGATTTTCCCACTCTCCTGACAACACGACAGAAACAATTCATTCAAATCAACCTAAGGAATGAACGAACGAACGAAGGAACGACGAAGAGGGTGGACTAGCTAGAGAGCCAGCTCAATCGAGAAGGCGTCGACTCCTCCTCATTCGGGTTCACAAGCGCGCTTCGGCCTTTAGCAATTGCAGTTGGTGTCCGTGGGATTGGTTGGTTGATCGGTCAGTCGTTGGCCCTTATTCTGTCCACCGCCGCCCGCCATCAGAGTTGGATCGTTGTCGAGGGATTCGCTCATCTTGTCGCAAATTATATCCACTAGAGTTTCGAATACCGCCTGTAAACATATGACAGAGGGTAGCGTCTAGTCGAAATATTGATTTCACAGACTTCAAATATAATTATCACAGCTTAGTCTGTAGGAAGCTGATTAACATTAAACTTATAGTAAATATTAAAATGATGGCATTTTTTGCGAAAACTATGATTTTTGTAAAAGCTCAAGCAATAACACTTTTCTTGATGTAATTTGTAAGTTTCACATTTTAAAGCTTATCTGCGTGATTTGACTATTCAGTCGAAATTAAATATTTTCAGTTGGAATAATTCATGTGAAATTTGATCTCCTACTTTGTTGTTTATGAACTGAATTTGTATGGAATTTGAGTCTGAGTCTGTATCAATTTAATACGAATAGCGTGCATGGAACCAAAACAAAAGCAGTTCCATAATCTGCATGAATTCTAAATTTATGTGACTTACATTGACCTGTAAGATTGTGAAATAAATCAAATCAAGATAAAATCTGTACGAACTATGGCACTGATTTAATATTGTTTTCTCGTGGCGTTTTGCAATTGAAGGTATATGTTTCCGTATGAGTTACGCTAAAACCATTATTACATACTTTGCAGTTTGGAATTTTTATCAATATTGTTGCCAAATTGGTTAACCAAGTCGTTTAATTCGTGGAGACATTTTATTACCTTGACATTAGTATTCTCCTTCGCCGAAGTCTCAAAGAATTGCACTTTTAAGTGTTCTGCCAGTTGTTTGCCCCGTTCAAAACTGATCACCCTTTCGTCCTCCATGTCGCACTTGTTTCCCACAAGGATTATTTGGGCGTTGTCCCACGAATAGGTTTTGATCTGCGTAAGCCAATCTTGAACCGAGTTGAAGGACTCTTCATTGGTGATATCGTACATTAGTATAAAGCCCATCGCTCCTCTATAATAGGCCGTTGTGATCGTCCTATATCGCTCCTGGCCCGCCGTGTCCTGCACCAGTAAATCATTCATTAGATTCCAAGCTATCAATGTTATTAATTAAATCGTATGTAAATGGGTAGTCTTATAATTTTAAAAAATTAAACCTTTTAATTCCACTAATAACATTTTTTATTTCTGCTAATGAACATTCAATTAACCATTCCACTATTATTTAATTCATTTAATTGATGCCCATTTTTTTGAGCCGGGATAATGATGCTTGAGCATATTAAAATAAAGCAACTCAAAGTTTAACCAATATGTAATAAAACGAACTGGGTGGCCTAAAAAATGGAAAAATTACGAGTTGAATTTTCAATCATCGATTGCCGTCCTATGCGGTGCTCAAATCTGTTATCTTTTTTAATTAATCCTACCTGTACAAAATGTCTACTTTGTATCTGCTAACAGAAGAGCATGTTGTAGAAAGGAAAGGCTCCGAGTGAAAAATCTCTACAATCAAGCATTGAAAAATGATGCTGCATTTCCGCTTTCGAGAAACAACATAGAAGCAAGCTCGTCGCGTCAGTGCGTATTTTTCTCACACGCATTTGAGAGAAAAGTGTATGTGTTGCGTCTCGAGTGACAAGGATGCAGCCTCGATGCCCTAGCTATATTAGACCGGCAGATGAAACGGAAAACTCGCAAGCTCGAAAGCTCGACAGCTGTGCCGCGCCCTCTACACGGCGGCGCAAACTTGTAATGACCTTCGCTGTGTTGCCGCGGGCGTTGGAGGGGTGAATAGCGCGGACTGGAGAGCGAGGGGAGGAATCGGAGGGAGAGAAAGATGCGAAGTTTTTTGCGTTACACTAACCCAGATTTGGAGCTTGACCCTCTTGTCGTTCCTGAAGACTGTCTTCACTTTAAAGTCGATGCCGACAGTCGAGACGAAGGCCGAGGTGAAGGAATCATCGGCATAACGGAAGAGAAAAGATGTCTTGCCGACCGACGAGTTACCGATTATCAACAGCTTGAACATGTAGTCGAAGTTTTGATCCGACGCGTCCTTCTGCCATTTTGGATCCTGTCCGGCCATCTGTAAATCAAAAGAGAGTATCTTAGTTAGTAAAAGCCTTGACGCTAACTGTATCTTGATAATTCTGCTTGAATTCGGTAAAAATATTTTTTGAGTTTGATAACATTTATAGTTGACTGTGATGTGTTTTTTTTAAATTCAGATACGCGGTTTTTTATGCAGTCTGTGGGAACAAACCGACTTGTTCTAACTTATCCACTTATCAATATGCAAATGAACCGCTGCTTTTCTATCTTTTGACTAAAGAACCATAAAATACAAGTACTCTTTGTATACGAAAACCGCTTCCTTAAAAATATTATACGTGCAACTTGAAAATATATTTTTTTTTATTTTAAATTTTAACATCCAAATAAAGTAAATAATGTTGAAAAAATATTAGGCAATATCATTAGACAGTTCACAAAAAGCATATTTTGACGTTATAGCTTTATCGGCCAGAGTATCGTCTAGCTATAGTGGAACAAGCTTTTGCGCTCGACCGCAAAGGCAATGTCGGTCGTGCTAATTTCGTCTACGCTGTGTCTTATCCGGTACCGGATTCGTTGATATTGGCGTGGTGATGTCTACGATCGACAGCATTCGGGACATCCGCGTACGCAGCGTGAAAAATGAGTCTTTTATTTCTTTCTTCGACATGTTTTATAATTGCACTCTTTATCTATAGTACTGTAATTTTATACACACACACTGAGAAAAATTTGACAATAAAAATTACTATCTCGGATGATAATTTGGTAACAGACTCGGATGCTAGTAATTTTTACTATCTTTTATAGTAAAATTCACTATAAGAGATATTAATTATTACTATCTCAGATAGTAAAAATTGTTACGGCTTTCAAAAGACTTAATTTTTAATACCTATGATGGTAAAATGTGCTATAAAATGTAGGAAAAATTATAATATTCTCAGCCGGTAAAGTTTGAATTTAATTTTTTTTTCTACGCTAATCAGTATTTTAGTTGACATTTTACGTTTATTTTATTATAATAAGTTTCTGTGTCTATTGATTTGACCTTATTATTTATTAATGTTCGTTAATTTTTAGTTCGTAGATCAATTAATACATCAGATAGATCTGAAATTTTGTACGGAACAAATCTGTTTAGGTAAATGGTCAGCACACTCGACTTTCACGCTGGAGCTCCAGGTGCGATTCCTGACGCCGCAAAAAAATTTAATCTCTTTCTTTCTTCAAAATAGCATAATAATAATCAATAAAAATAATAAATATTATAGTAATATCAACGCGAAGTATCTGATAGGTGTAAAATATAGAAATAAGCGAAATTGAAATTAAATTTTTAAAAATTCGATTTCATCAAAAATTACTATCTTTGGATAGTAAAATCTAATTTCTTAAAAGTCTGTTACCAATTTATTATAAAAAGCAGTAAAAATTACTATCCCAAATAGTAATTTCTACTATCAAATTTTTCTCAATACACTACACAAAATAAATGGCTTTCGAACGTTATGGTGAATATGTTTGTTAAGAATTCGCTAATCGACAATTGAAGTTGCAGCAAAATATCAATTTGTCAGACATTGTTCTCATTAACTTCAAACATCAAAAAGTTTTTTATGAAATCATGCTTGTATATTATTTTACTTCACTGTTTACTATCAGTGTATGAAAAAAACTACAAATTGAAATCTAATTAGTACAGTTTTGTGCGTCATAATATAAGAGCAGATAAAAAAGATGCGGGTTAAAAAAAAAATTTTAAGCCCAAAAAGCTCTATTTGAAAAACCGCAATAGCTGCTATGCTACGATTTCTTTTATCAGCATAATTTTATAAAATATTCCGTGCATTCTTCACTATACTTTATTAGATTGTCATTTGCAGACATAAAGTATGAAAAGTCAGGTTTCACAAAAGTTTTGCATAATACTTTTCCAAAAAAGTTTGTAAAGTGTTATGCTTGCAAACTCGGAAAACTTGTCGAATTCCCATCAAAAAATAGTTCACCACAACACATAATTATGTCAGCGATACAGCTCTAAAGTATTGTCCGACTATAATTGCAAAGAGCACAGCCACTGATATAAGCCACTCTGATCGCGTTGAACGAATCACTTTTAATCGTCGGCTCGTAAAGTCGATAAAGGCAGTAAATTTATCCGGAGAAATAGCGGCTCCCTTCGAGTTAATCTTGAAACGCTCTCGATATTCAGCGAAATTTTCCTTCGCTGGCCAACTGATGGCTTCAGCCCCAGCCGATTTATCCTACGATCCTCCCCACCAACGGCAGGTACTCTCTCTCTCTCTCTCTCTCTCTCTCTCTCTCTCTCTCTCTCTCTCTCTCTCTCTCTCTCTCTCTCTCTTTGTGCAGAGCGGTAATCAGCCGGAAGCCAAGACCCGCGACGGCAAAGACGATTAATTAGGCAATTACTGGAAAACTCGGGCCGTTCGATGCATACGTTGAATGCCGCGGCATAATCGCGTTGTTCGTCGTCGTTTCCTTCTTGTTCTCGGCGGCGAATCTTCTCTCCACCGTGGCTGCCGCCATCGTCTCCTTCTTCTTCGTCTCCCTCTCTGTCACTCTGTCTATGTCGCTCGGCCGTGTGACTGAGAAGGATAGCCGCGATAACGAAGAAAATAACACCCGACGTGGCTCTAATACGTCGTCTCGCGGCGAAAAAGACTCGGCCGATTTTATGCGCGAACTGACGAACGGCGCGGCTATACGCACGTGTGTATACGTGGCCGCGTGTAGCGCAACACAGCGGATCCTTGAAACGTGTCGGCGATAAAGCGCGCAAGCGGCCGCGTTTCGATGCTCTAGCTACTGTAACGCGACTGTGTGGCGACAAAAAAATATAAAATACAGTAGAGAAGAAGTTGTTTATGCAGAAACAGGCGGAGGCATCGGAATTGGAGGATACGTTGCCGTCGCTTGCACTAACTTATTTGATAAGTCGATATTTTTCCCGACGTTAGGAGACGTTAAGAGCTTTTTGTAAAATATAAAAGGTGTCTAGTTAAAACGATAGCGCTTGTATGAATGCGGAAGTATAATAGATTTGGTGTGTATAATATTCAAGACAAAAGTGTTTTGCTCAATTAAATTTAGCCTGTGCACGATGGTGCATTGTAAGCTTCTCTAATTTATCGTGCCACTACACAGTAAGACGAGACGACGTCCCTGTACTGCAGCTGCACTTGAGCAAACGTCAGATAGCCGGCTACTTTGAGCGTGCACACGTATAATGCAGTCGCCGTCGCCGACAAAACCGCCAAGTTACGAGGCACCCGCTTCATTTGCATAGACGTGTATTTGCTCGATCCGTTCTCGCCAGCGACACTTTGTTTGCCTTACTTTTCGTGCAAAATATTTCTTTCCGAAGATTCAACTGCATTTATGCACTGTTATTATTTTCAAACAAGTTTGCTGATTCTCCTATCGAATACCGATATTTTTTAGTACTCACTGGTTGCGTTCGCCGCAACTACCTTATTTAGCAGATATTATCTAGATATCTATATTATATACTCAATTTTAATTTTATTTCAGTATGGACACTAAGTAAATCCATATATCACTAGGTTTGATTAAAAGAATTCATTACTCTTCTTGCCGCGTACAAGATTTCTACCAGATTTTTCTGTAACCCTATGCTAAAATTTTTAAGTATGAATTATTTTTAATGAGGCGAGGAAGAAATCAATTTCAGTAGGATTACAATGAAAATACATGCATGTCTTGAAAAAGATCTCACCGTCTGATAATTTAATAAAGGTTATGTGTAATTTGAAAATATAGACGAAGTGAAAAAACAGTTTTACCTCACGTTATGATACTTTTATAGCAGTACTTGCAGCGGAAATAAATCACGTAAATACATTAAATTTTTTATACTTTCAGGTTATTACTAATTCATAGCTGCATTTCTGAAAGCGTAATAAACCATACATTTTGCAGACATTTCACGGAAATTGCACGAAATCCAACAGGAGATTACCGGGTATTATAAAATCTCCAAAGATTAATTAGTTTGAAATTAATATTTGATACAATTTCAATGTAACTATTAATTTTTCTTATGGTAAGCTTTATGGCAAAGGGAAGAACGTAATGCAAATCAAGACAGGACATCAAAATTTTACGAGACCTATCACTGTTGCCGAACTTTTCTAAGGATTTATCGCCATCTTTTCAACATCAAGATCTAATTAACCTATTGAGCTGCGTCCTGACCTAATAAAGCCACGGCAATTTCCGCGATCGATACGACTTCATTCAATCATTCTCTAAGCTTTCCACTGGACAGACTCTTTCCAAGGGTTAAAGCTGGCAACAAGAAGTAGGATTCAGTTACTCACTGTAGTACGGACAAACGTAAAGGTCGACGTCACGAAAAGCCCCCAGGTATAGGCACTTTTCCACGCCGTCCACCGAAGTTTATCGATCTTGCCTTGTAGTCTTGGGCGAGCCCCCCCCCCCCCCCTCTTTCTCTCTCTCTCCCTCTCGTGTTTTCGGCTTTGGATTTTATTTCTTTCGACCACTCGCATGTGACCCCTTTTCACGCCCCCATTAACACGTGCACGTACTATATGAGAATTGTTTTTTCTAAGCCACAATTTTGCTTACGACCATTGACCATTGAAATTACTGTCCTTTCTAATACGTATGCTATGATCAAAGTTGATATATTTTGTTATAACTTCTGCAGTGGTTTGTTGCATAGTCCAACCATATTTTTAAAATTTTACCAATAAAATGAGGGCGCATTATTTCAGAAATCCCATTCCAACAACCTCTACGGAATATCTCTCATAAAAATCATGCTCGTATTCTTTCATTCTACCGTCGTCGTCGTCGTTATATCTCTCTTCGCAGCCATCTTTCCTTTCCACTTTGGACTTTCATTCTCCAGCGTGCGGAGCTTTATTTGCCTGCGTCGTTGCCATTAACGGTCATGTGCGCGTCGACATCGCCCACGGAAAGATTGGTTCGGAAACTAGTACACGGTACTCGAAAAGCCATTCGCAGTGCGCGCGCATCCCTTGGACGGTTTTACGACGGTCTCTCGGCTCTGCTCTCTGAGGTATATAGTACATATAGCTGCTGCACGGCCGTCATTCATACGCTGCGCACGCATGCTCTTGTGAAATAGCTTTGCTGCCTCTTTACCTATAACACTACTGCTTTAGTAGGCTATGTACAGAAATTTCATGCTGTGACGAAAAGTGAAGTGTGACTAGATGCGATTGTCTCTTTGCTCGTTATAGTTTGCTTTACTTTTTTTTCTCGTGATACTTATAGATATCGTCAATAAAAGGCACGTGAGCTTTAGTCCATCAGTCAGTGTGTGTATAAAGTTTTGCAAGTTGTTGGTTCACATCTATACAACACTGATGAAACAACTTCAGCAACTTATGAAAAAAACTTGATAAATCCTTATCGAGTAATATTACTGTAATCGAACAACTTACTTGACAATCGAAATTATAGAAACTTGTGCCTCACCTGAAAAATAAAAAAAAATAGAATCGGATGTGTTGGGTGTTAAACATCATACTCTAAAAAAGACATGGTGATCTTATGATTACATTGAAACCTAGTATGAAAATTAGGACTGACTGTACCGCATTCCTTGCTAGCACCCAAAAGGGAATTTGATGCTTTCGGCCCGTTATTACGAAAATAGTATACTGCCCACAGGAGGAAAAATGACGAGCCCATATCCATAAGCTTTAATTTAAACGTGCTATAGCCTTCCTTCGGGCGTAATATTATAGTTTTTAGAAACTAATGCAAGTTTACTCTGGAATTCATTTCAATGTGTGCGTACGTATGAACCACGAATCATGATAATATATTCAAATCAAATTTAAAATAGTTTTAAACTGGCCTTATCCCCACCTATTTTAACTTTATAGCGTTTTGAATTTGGTGACACGTGGCACATACAGACACTTTTTTATTTTCTCCATCAGTATATGCAACATGAAACTAAGGTGGATTTTTTTCTCGAGTGAATACTATCCTTGCAAGAATATTATTGTCCGATTAATAAAGTCCACAAGAAAAATCTACTACTTCTTCCCTTTATTGCATAATGTATTATTATTCCATACTCCGAAGTAGCTACTTTTTACCCCTGAATTGAGCGGACAAAAATAGTATACTGCAGCAAACAGGTAATGCACAATAGAATATTGTGTAACTAGGGGGGAAAATTGTCTTTTTCTAGCGAGGGTGATGTTTTGCCTAAGCCTACGGTTTCCGTGACTCACACGCGTGCATCACCCGAATCTGAAAAAGCCACTACCCCCTTGTTGCACACCGTACTTTTTATGATAAGTGTACGAATAGGCCACTTATCATGCATATGAAAGGAATGGGAAATTCGAGGACTTTTCAAAGTAAAACAATATAGTATATTGAAAATTTTCAAAATTTTCAAAATACTCATATAGAAGCAAAGAAAAACTCGATTTTCCGTTCATTTTACATGCATGGAAAGTGGCCTTTTTCGTGCACGTATCATGAAAAAGCATATACGTATACATCGCCAATTTTTCTGTTGATTGCTATCCATTAATACATATTTCTATAGCTTGCAAACTGTTTCGAATCAATTTTATGTAGATGAAAATTCTAAAATAAATTGATAAGAACTACGTTATTGACTTTTGTAAAAAAAGTTTATAAAGAAAAACAAGTATAGCATTCGTTCGCGATTGACATCTTTGTTTTTCCTCTCTCTTTCGCGGTGAAAGTCCTTATCGATTGTCGTTACGCGCGAGCGACGAAAATAGTAACAGCATAGCGGCAGCAGCCAATACATGTATACATAGAGGGCTGGCGAGACCAGATCGTGGGAATTTGGAGCGAGAACACACCGGATTCGTCTCGCGGTAAAATCAATGCAAAGCTCTGGCCTCCGCTTCTATCAACCTCCCTCTCCCTTACTTTCTTCGTTCATTCGCGTCGGCCCCGTTTAACTATCTTCCTTCTCTTTCTCTCTCTCTCTCTCTCTCTCTCTCTCTCTCTCTCTCTCTCTCTCTCTCTCTCTCTCTCTCTCTCTCCATATCTGCGACTCACTTTCTTTAGTGTAGGTCCTTATACGGTATGGTTTCAACCCTAGCGCGCACCTTATCGCATTGACGTTTTTCAGAACCCATCCCATAGAAGCCGTACGCTCTTTTTTTCTTTTTAAAATCGTTATTAAGCCGGTGAGTGGAAAAAGAAAAAGAGAGTGAGAGAGAGAGAGAGCTGCTGCAACTCGAACTGATCCATTATTCTTTTCTTATCTTCATCTGGCTCAGGGCACTACTGACTATTCGCGATCATCGTCTTCCTTTATGCGATGTGGGGATCGTCAGACTTTACTTGGTCTACTATCTTAGCTTTTCACAAGTACTATCTGATGTGTACATACACTTTGCTTGGATCATTAATTATACCACATCGAGTTTTCTTCTACGCAAATTTCATAATATGATAGCATATTCAAACGCCTTTCTTATCACTGTAGTTACAGCTTTTTCTGACTTATTTCTTCTCTTGAATTCTTTTTTGTTTTTATGGCCTCTTGTGCACTTTTGTCCCTTTCTACCTGACGTGGGCATACTGCAGACCTATTATCTTTCATGTTTTTCTCTCGCTTTCCACGCTTCACATTTAGCTCTCAACGTGTCCCCCATCTTTATTGATCCTGCTTTACGCCCATCTCTTTTTAATCTTTTACAAACCGCGTCCACGTTTATACTTCGTTCTTTATCGCGTCCCACAGTTTTGTATTATCTCTTACGTTTGTTAAAAATCTATGATCTACCCTTTTTCACGTAAAACTTTTATTTTTGTTTTAACATCTTTTAATTAACTACGCACTGAAATATAATTCAAAAATACCAGATAAAAATACTTACAAACTTCTTCGCACTTTTTAAGTTTATCAGCAAAACTGCGTTCTTTATGCAGTAGCCAAATGCATAGAAAGTACCTGTTCTTGATTACCTACCGATATTCAATACTTAACTAGGTATAAGACGTAGATGCCTTTACATTCAATATACGAAATACCCAGAAATTCTGGCCTTCTGAATCTGCTTATTAAATCATTTATTCACTGCATTGAAACTTTTCAGTTATGTGGCAAAAAAGCTGTTTTGCTAGAATCAAGATTTGTGAAGGAAATAGAAAACTAGGCGCTACGTCGATACGAAAAAACTTAGTCGATTATTATTATTTATTAGTCTAACTTTATAAGAACACAAGAGTAAATTTAGACTTGTAGTATGAAAATACAAAGTTGCAATTTTTTAAGATCTTAAATAATTAACGTATACATTTCTTTGCTTGTGGTGAATCAGAAAAATCTGATCACACCGCAAACGCGGTAATCTGAGATCCGCTACATGATAAACAAATCATTATACTGTCTATGTTTGACAGTGGAAGGTAGATTGCAAACGAATAATGAGAAATATACGGTTTAAGATGGGATTACCATTGGTCAAATTCGCTCCGTCAGCCCCTCAAGTTCACTTGCAAATTGACACTATCATTATTATATACATTCAATAGTCGGCATTCTTATAGCTACGCGACAAATCGAATTATTTCTTTTGTTAAAATAAAAGAGAAATTTAAAGCTTTCAGTTCTCTTTCCTTTTTTTTTTTTTTTTTTTTGTTATAAGGCAAGAGCTTTAATAAAGAATGAAATAGACCAGTGGCGGAGGTACTCCGGTTCATAAACCTGTATACGCCGCACGTATGACACAAAAATAAACAGTGTGTTTACGATCGATACTTAGCATCACCGCGCAAAACTCACTTCGCTTTGTCCAAGTTATTTCCAAAAATAATTATTATTGTACCTGATGTTAGAGGAAAGATAAAAAGTTTAGTTACACTGCTATAAAATATAAAGAAACGCAATTTGCTTGAAATTCCAATCCTCTATCAAATATTAGAAACAAATGAAGGCATCTCAAGGTGTTAGGCCGAGCAAAAATCGAATCATTGTACTATGCACTCGAAATGCAAAATCGACTCTATAGGCGCACTTCATGGTTTTCGATACGTAGATATAAATTGTGATGCGTGATTGTATAATAAGCACGTCACCCGCTCAAGCTTTTGTAAACCACGTCTAGAAGTCTATTTAATTTTTATTTAATATTACCGATGAAGAAAACAATTGCAAACGTAGTTTTGATTAAGACACAGCTGTCTTGTCACAAACGCACTAATTTAGCTATACATTGAACACCCTATACACTGGGTATTCTAGTTATGATTGCGTTCTCGCAATTTGACCTAAATTGATTCAGATAACGTTCAGTTCAGGTACTACGGCGAAAATAGCTTCTCATGTTATAGTCCACAATACTAAACATTTGGATTTGAGTTATTTAATAAAAATTGTGCCATTTTTAAAACATTATACCTGTACGTAATATTCTGAATATCAAAAACAAACTTGTATTTTAATACCTATAATCCATCACCACGAACATACACATGATGCTCAAAGTAACTTAGAATTTTCTAATAAGTATTTTATTGCTTTTTTTGTAAATAAGTAAATTCGGATCGAAATCGCAATCATGAAAGAATATTGTTTTTTTATTCCTGCTTTAGCTTTTCTCCTACCTTATATCCAGTTCACACTATCGACCATCAAACATTTTTTTAAAGTAAATATTAAAGTTGTTTTATAAACATATGAATATAGTTTTTTGTATCCTACATGGTCGATACGTACACTTTGTTATTTATAATTTTTTAATAATGCATTGGTTGATAGTGCATGATCAATACTGCGTTATTATGTAGAGAAACAATGCATGTATAATAAATATTATTTTCAATCTATTAAGTAAAGAATAGCAAGAGCATTGATCAAAATAAGAAAACCTATAAATTCCAAGTTGCACTTAGGCTCATAAATATCAACATTGTACAAGATTATCGGTATCCTGGTAAAATTCAGCCTTTAATGTTCGAAAAATAATCAAGACATAAATTTGAAACTAGGGATTTTCAACAAGTCAGTAGCTATTTTACAGTTAGATTATAGGAAAATAATTTTAATTCAATATCCTTATTAAAAAAGTTATAATTATATATGGGTCAGAATTAACGAACTACGTGAACTAATATACTTCTTTTAAATAAACATATTCCTAGCTTGTATCTATAATAGTGATTATTATTAGAATATTATTGTCTAAGAATCTAGTTGTAACTTTAAAATTTAGCGGAGTGTGACAGTTTCACCAACTTTGATAAGTTCAGTTGGTGGTTTAGAGTAAACGTAATTATTTCTAGAATTTCATCCTTACTACGTTAATTGAATGTATGTATACTTATAAGTATTATAATGCTGATGTATATTTTGTATAGTTTCCATTACGATAATACTATGAGGACTTAAAATTTGAACAATGCGTTTATCATTGAGAGAGTTTTTGGAGGTATAATATTCGTTGAATGTTTTGTTATCTTAAAACCTTAAAGATAGACCAAAGCAATAATGGCATTTTTATATCTGACAATACCCTATGCTTGTATTAGAATATCTTTCCGAACGAAGAACAAAATAAAAACTTCGTCTTGCGTGTAACTCACACATTATAATATTGTGAAGTAACAACTCTACGCTATTTTATTTCTCGTGCGTGCTTCTGCACCGAAATAGTAGATAAAACTTCGACTCCAATAATCTCTTTTGTTTCCAGTATCCATAATACATTTAGCATTCTACGCAGTCTACTGTTTTGTTCACTGTTCGGTTCGCTGGATAACTGCACATTGTGCAGAAGATGCAGCTGATGCACGCGCCGTGAATCGGTGTCAAAGTGCCAAAAAGAGTAGGAAACTTGGATGCCGTGTAATTGTGCGAAATTCCGCCGGGAATAGGAAGTTTCAAGTTGAGCGACACAGAGGAAGAATGTCTGAGAAACAGATGTATTACAGAAGGCTAGATACGAAAGAGGCAGTCGAAGGCCGCAATCTGGATTTCCGGACTAGGTCGTTTAATTGAGGTAGGCGCGGGGAGATGCAGGAAAAGCGCGAAGCAGGTCGCCCGGAAGTGAATTTATCGTAACAACCGCGCGCACGAAAGAGATAGACAAGGACACGCTCGGTTACTCAGACGCAATGGATACATATACATTCGTATACGCAACCACACTCATGCGAACATGTGTGTCGGTTGTAAATATACCTCGCCCAACGTGCAGCCATTTTGCCAGTCCCTCGGCTGATAATACTATGACCGGCTGCTGTCACATCACTCTGTGCGCGAGCTTTTTTATGTATAGCACGGATGCGCGCCTGGTGTTTTTTGCGGATCAGTGGGAATGGGTGTAGATGGACATATAGTGCTTCGAACGGTGGAGAGTTTTTCGTTCAACGTGCGGTAAATCGCAGTTTCCGAAGCGAACGATATTGAACAGGAAAATAAAAGCTCGGATTATCGATTACAATATCCTATACAATCGCTTTACGTGTTCAAATCAATTTAAATTTATCCAATTCAAAGATATCAAGTGAGATGTGCCCATTGTTTTTAAAATTAAATTTTATAAAATGTCTGAAAACACAAATTTCTGTGTGGATTTAGGTAGGAATGTGGGTGTGCATGCAAAGTAGTTAGTTAAGACTCTGTTATAAGTATATGAGTTATTTGTTGATTTCAAAAAGTTTTTACGTACAATTATAGGGATATAAATAAACAATACATTTATCTCCGTCTCAAAGCCGTCATGAAAAAGGGTACATCCTGTAATTACAGACTTGCAATATAATCAGAGGACTGCACGTTTAAGTACCTATATATTAGTCTACTGGATGTTGAGAGCAACTTGAGCTATACAAGGTCACAAGAATCTTTCCAATTAATGCCTATGTATATATTATTACTTTAAGTCTAGTTAAAAATACTATCTAATTAGTAATTTATTACAAAAATAATAATACAGATTAACGAAAGCTTCTTTAGAATAAAGCTAGTCGTAGAATTTGTATAACAGCGTCTGTATAATTCAATATTCTATTTTTGTCATTTGAAATAGAATTTTGAAACTCCAACCCAAATAAAAATAGTTTTTATTAAAATTATTTCTAATAATATAATGTGTACATAAACTTTTATGATATGCATAACCGCTGCATAATGTTTATCGGATATAATCGGGGTTTGTATAAGTTTGTACAAGTGACCTATTAGTTATCAGTAGACCTTTAATGTTTTTCTACATATACTAGCTTTACAATATAATATATAATATGTAAAAAATCTTCAACACGTTGTTTTAAGAGATCGTGGTTGAATCTCGTCATAGAAATCTGAATCATTCTTACGTTATGTGCTAACCCTGGAAACTTTCGACGCCAAAATTTACTCTGAAAAATAGCTTTAAAAAAGTACCTCATTTAATCATTTATTAATTTTTTTTTCAATTTAAAATGCAACCTTAATATCCAAGTTCAGAGATACTAAAAATAATTTGCTCAATCTTTGTAAGCAAGGCAACCACGCATTGCTGGTGGACTCAATAGCCGCAGACAAAAGTGAGCATACAGTTCTCGTATCCATGATAAAGGTAGGATGAAAAATTTCTAATTAACTTCTAAAACGTGTATGCAGCACTGTTCCGGACGGCTCGCGGCACACACAAGTGCATATGCGTCATTCGCTCTTGCTCTCTAGCAGCTCCTTCCCTCATTCCGACTCCTTGGAGCACAGTAGGAGCGTAGGACTGGCTCATATTCGAATGAGCCTACGAGCGAGCCCTAATTGTGCGGCTCTGCGCGGGCGCAAGGAAAATCCAAAGCTAGCGGAAAAGCAAGTCGAGGGGCAAAACTCGATTTCCGAGCGACCGTGGCTCTGTATAGGCTACATACGAACAAGCGGTACAGCCGCGCACACGCGGGGGAGTTCGGCCGCGTGCAGTGCACACATCGTCGTCGCCACTAACTGCTATACTCGCGGCCAGGAGAGAACGAAGCGAGATCAATAAGGCTGCGTCCACAATTGAGCGTATACGTTAGGGTTTACAAGGTGTTTACGTAGAACATAACGTTTTGGGCAGTATTGCCAATCCACTGTAGCAGACTGCAGTTGAAACGAAGGAACAAACCTGCTCAAAATTTAACCTATAAAAATGTTTAAATTTGAATTGTATGGTAATAAATTGTAAAATTCTTTTTTCAAATAAAATTATAAAATTTTGTAAGAGAATGTATTATAATAAATTAGTTTCTGATTAAAAAAAAAAGGTCTACCACTGTCTCAAAAAAGGAAAGGAGAATAAAAAATAACGCACATTACCAAATGAAAAATGTATTATTATAATTAGTTAAATAGCATAGGAAATGATTGTATGATTATGTTTTTCATTGTATAAGTAAGCGATTAATAGCTTCAAACTGAAAGACGAATCATACGTATTTTATTTTAAAATAACTTGAAATTTTGCTCATGCTAAAATTTTGTCCAGCATATAGTTTATAATTAATGAACATAGTTTTGACATTAAATTTGGTTTACAATATATTGCTTCAATCTTCAGAAAAGCCATTTTGAATTGATGTCTTGCAAATAAGTATCGATGGGCAGTTTTGTTTAATTGTTCTCTATGACTCTTTACTATTCGATATTCTTGATGATAAAAAATCAATAATATTTTTTTTCTCAGAGTTGCCTTGGAAGGGAGGAATACAAAAATAGCTGTAGTATTGATACAAAAGGAAGCTCCTCCACCTCCTGGTACTGAAGATATGGTAGCTACAGAGCGAGCAACTGCACTTTCTGCTGCATGCGAGTTACCAGCAAAAACTCTTTATTTTTTACCTTATGCAGATCATTTATTAGGCTACACATTTAGGTAGATAATTTTTATTATAGCAGCAGTAGTTTTTGAAGTCAGTAAATAAAATATTTAAGTTTATTATTTTAGATTAGAGCATGTTTTATACAACTTAGCCCAAAGTTTTTATCATCAAGAATATCGAATAGTAAAGAGTCATAGAGAACAATTAAACAAAACTGCCCATCGATACTTATTTGCAAGACATCAATTGAAAATGTCTTTTCTAAAGATTGAAACAATATATTTTAAACCAAATTTAATGTCAAAACTATGTTCAATTAATTATAAACTATATGCTGGACAAAATTTTAGCATGAGCAAAATTTCAAGTTATTTTAAAATAAAATACGTATAATTCGTCTTTCAGTTTGAAGCTATTAATCGCTTACTTATACAGTGAAAAACATAATCATACAATCATTTCCTATGCTATTTAACTAATTATAATAATAAATGTTTCATTTGGTAATGTGCGTTATTTTTTATTCTCCTTTCCTTTTTTGAGACAGTGGTAGACCTTTTTTTTTAATCAGAAACTAATTTATTATAATACATTCTCTTACAAAATTTTATAATTTTATTTGAAAAAAGAATTTTACAATTTATTACCATACAATTCAAATTTAAACATTTTTATAGGTTAAATTTTGAGCAGGTGTGTTCCTTTGTTTCAACTGCAGTCTGCTACAGTGGATTGGCAGTACTGCCCAAAACGTTATGTTCTACGTAAACCCCTTGTAAACCCTAACGTATACGCTCAATTGTAGACGTAGCCTAACGCGCCTATATCAACATCGACGTGCGGGTCCGTACGTCAAAGAATTTTTTCACACGAGCAAGCTTCTAAGGATCCGATTCGATTGTTTGACTGAGCTAACCTATACATAACCATGCTCCGACTGAGCTTTCGAACGTGAGCTTTTTTTCTCGCCACTCGGAGTAGAGTTTCCAGGAACTCTATCCTAGTTTGCTGTGATTTGCGTTCTATTTGCATCGCTAGCTCGATTACGTATGCGGAAACATTCTCGGAATGTGAGATTCGATTATTTATGCTGCTTCCAAATGTTTTATTAAATTTTTCACATAGGCTACGTATTCTTGCCGTGCAATAGCGGATCGATCCAAGAGTCTCAATGCACGTTTCAATGACAGCATTCTAAGAATAAGCTAATTATTATGATATCAAACGCATGTAGTGATTTTATTGATTATTTTTTTGTAATCTTATGGGCTTGTGCAATGATCAATGAATAAACACATGGATTGAAATTGATGTCGATGTTCGATACATTGCCTATAAGTATGTAAGTGTGTAAAGTAGAAGATAAAGTTTTATTTGATGATCTAATCAACCAATCGATGCACATCGATAAGTAAATATGCCAAAGGAACATCGACACAAAAATTGAATTTCAACTTTTTTCACATTGAAATTCCGAATTTTCAAAGATAGCTTGAACGGTATTTTCATAATATTAATTGTCATCTGTTTTGTTAGGAAGTCCGACAAGAAAGAATAATTTATTCGAAAATGTTAAAATTTAGCGATGAATCCTAATACATCGCCCGATCTGAATTTGGAACAAAAATGGACCTAACCTATGCTTTGAATCGAGCCATTTACTTCACTAGAGTAGGTACTCGCTCTCGTTTGAATGATCAGATGTACATTTAACAAGGTGGAGATCTTCCGTATTCGTGCAAAACTTCAATTTAGCGTGAATGCTCATTTTTAATTGAACAAATGTAACATTTAACTGCCTATGTTCATTTTAGAAAATCAATGAATACTTTCGTCGTAAAACCCCAAACGTTAAAATTTGCAACTATTTATATTCGAGAAAAAACATCCTTGAAAGTATATGTCCTCGAAAAAGTCCTGCATTTGCCAATTTAATCCGTCCTCCGTCGGGCTTTTTCCGGGTCGTCGTTTACGCTTTTCCTACTCCCCTGAATGATGCGAAGCCTTAGCGCACACGCGCTGTATCGAGCAGATTTGAGTGGCAGCCCCTTACACCCTCACCCTCACGAATTTTTCATCTGCTTTCATGTAACGCTCACGTAATTAGAGCCGTCAGGCTTTACTCGACGAATATACGAGAGAACTGGAGGACGGAAAAAAGGGACGGAATCGATCCGGAGTAGGTATCCATAGAGCTCCAACTTGAGAATCGCCCGAGTCACCTTGTGTCTTGACATCTCCACCCTACTGTTACTACTTTATTTTTCTTTCACGCGTCTTTCGTCTACGCTTATAGGCTTTTAGATAGGTACTGTTTTTCGGGTTATTTTTAGCACGACTAACTCTATATAAATTAATGATTGGGCTGCGCTTCCTCCACTCGCTCGCGTTTATAGAATACAAATTAATTTACATATGAATGAAGTAGTAAGACGAAGCACACAGGCGCACATTCACTCAGATTTGCACACTTGGAAAAACGATCCTCTCGTTTCAGACTAGAACAACACAATTGATCAATGATGATAAGCTGCTTTGAATTGACGCGAGACAAGAGAAAGGAAAAACACTGAGAGAGCATCATATCTCGTCGTCCCTTCTTTTTCGAGAGCAACTTTTTCCATGGCGCGAATAACCAAGATCCCTTTCATCCTCGTTTCGCGAAGTTTTTGTAGCCGTACCTTGAAAGTGAAAATCCAACGATCCGGCTAGTTCGCGTCCGCAACACAATCGCCGAATCTCGTACCTCTAATTTCGCAGTCCTCTCCTCTTGGCCCTTCGACTCGGCACACTGTGTGGGTGTATCAGTTTCCACGAATTTTCTCACTTTACCGCCAAGCCAGCAGCCTCTCTTGCGGCTCGATAATGCGTTTGGAAAACAAAACGAGAGCTTCAGCGACGAGAAGAGAGGGTCGACCGACAGTATGCACGCGTGGGTGGTGACTTTCGGCCGATCTTTGCGAGACCACGCTGTTAAATTTCCTCGGCTACGAGCCCAAGAGAAGACTAAAACGTCGAGGGCTCTGTCTCTCGCGCTCTCTCACTGGCCTCGGCAGACGTACGTATGCTGTTAGAGAGCTGTACGGAGCGCGGCTCGCGTCACCGTGGCCTCCGCTATAGCTAAAATATCGACCATTTTCCCTTCCAGCGGGGCGAGATAAAGCGCGCGCGCGCGCCGGTGAAAGAGAGAGAGAGAGAGAGACAGACGAGCGAGCTCCGACACAACGGTAATGGGCTATTCCAGAGGAAGGAGAACGAAAGAGATACGGAGCGCGAGCTGCTCGTCTGTGCGAGAACGAGAGAAACACGTTGAATTGGCGAGACAGAGAGGAAGAGCACGAAATTAAAGCAGAAAAATGATGGAAAAGTAGCAGGCGACGGAAGCAAAGCGAGACAGCAGGATTGTTGGGTTGGCGCCTGCGCGCCGGCAACCCCTCACGGTTCTCTGTTTGGCGCATCAATATACGAGTCGCGCATGGCACGTGCAGCTCTCTCATACTCGGATGCGATGCGACGACGAGCTACCGCCGTGAAACCGTTGAGACTTTATATAGCAATAGGTGACCGAGGGCAGGGAATGAGCGAGCGCTGCCGCGAGCACTAGCCCCACCAACTAGTGTATGTATTAACGAGTATATAGGATAGGTAAGCACAGTATCACGTAACAACTGATCGCTACTCTAGTTGCTTACTTGTTGATTTGCAGCATTTATGAATCTTCTGAGCACCTGATCTTCTGACTTTTAAGTTTTCAGCACGACTCCTTTGAATGCGTCGAATTCCCCACGGACGATAAGAAGCGCAGATAAAAGGGCAGTCGCTTTATCGGCGTTTCGGGGGATGGGATTATTGGGTTTTGGCGAAAGTGTTTTTTCCCTATGAGCGAAAGTGCTTACTTTCGCCCCTAGGGAAAAAAACACTTTCGCCTCAGATATTTGCATTCTCGTGTGTGTATGTGTGCGACACATCTCATATGTGTATGTGTACACCATCGATCCGTGTGACATCGAACACAATTCAGATTTACAACGAAATCCTACTATATTGAATGATATTAAACGACTGCTTTTCAGGCAGACTAAAAGGAGCGTTATCGATGCACTGATTATAATAAGCACGGTACACAACAAGGGGAGAATCGACTTTTTCAGACTCAGATGATGCACCCTTGACTCCCACTCGTGCTCAATCGTCATCCGCGCTTGGAAAAGCTAACTTTCGCCCCTAGTTATGTAATTTACTATTACAAGACTCGCCTCTTTCTCCCTGTGTACACACGCTACATGTTTGTCTAATAATTTGTATGCAAACTGTATACATTTATAAGTTATTTAAAACATGGTAGAACCCTCAACTACTATGATCCTCTCTCTAAAAAGTGATGACTGAATGTTTTGAATTCACAGACGAATCATATTGATCAATTTCAGGCTCACAGCACCCGGTCATCACATTTTTTAAGAGAAAAAATGAATAAAATCCCGAATAGCGAATAAAAATGTATGTATTTAATACTGTAATAATATTACATCACAACATTTCTTGAATAGCAATGATCCATCATTGGCCTGTCATCAACGCCTGTCATTGTTTACTACATAACTTCTTTACAACTTTGAACATCAAGCCCTATTGGCATATTCGACGACTTCCTTCACCAGCTCTGTAATCTTTTCCCTGTAATCCGGATTTTTCATCATCAGTTCTTTCACAAGTCCAGTTCTATCCTCGAAGAAGAACTTTTCGAAAGCCACTGAATCCTTGCTCAACTCAGATCTGAAAGCCTCGTCCATGAACATCTGCGGCTGTTGAAAGGCTGCATAGATCAGTCCATAGTGCTTATACTCTTCGTACTCCTCCATTAGCTCTTG
The DNA here is from genome assembly GCF_009193385.2 of Nasonia vitripennis. Lineage (NCBI taxonomy): Eukaryota > Metazoa > Arthropoda > Insecta > Hymenoptera > Pteromalidae > Nasonia > Nasonia vitripennis. The sequence goes on along the minus strand of NC_045757.1, from coordinate 21,942,441 downwards.
CAAATTTCGCACCTCCATATCTGGCTCGTTCCTCATTACAGTTTCCTTAAAGACCTCGTGATACTGCTGAACTATACTCTTCTCCAATGCATCGCGTGCCTTCCGAGGCATCGTCAAGAATATCAGGTGTGCAAGATCTGCAGCTGGTGGTACGCACCTCACCGTCTGGTAATCAATAAGGATACACTTTGGCGAATCATCGTCATCGTTAACCATTATATTGTTGGCCCACAAGTCAGTGTGGCACAGGATGTTACGTCTCGTATTCGAGGGCTTTAGGATCTCAAATATTTTCATAAGATAGTCCCGTACTTTGCTAGTATCGAGATTTAGAGTCTCTCCCACATCGATGATGACGTCTATGCCAGCGCGGAACCAGTTGCGGTAAAAATTCCCACGATTAAAAATACTGCCTTCGAACAAGTCAGGATACATCTCTTGGAATGACTTTTTCAATCGCTTCTCCAGTATGACTGACGCCGCGTGGAACCTTGCTAGAGTTGAAGCTGCTGCTTTGACGGTGGCCTCGTCCAAGATGAGATTAGACATTCTGAAGTTCTTGATCTGGAGGTTTTCAAAAACTAGTACGTCATCCTTGACCAAGTAACACTCGGCGCTCCAATGCTCGCCTTTGAAATTCTTCAGCATCTCTGGTTCCAAGTCGCGAAAAAATGTGCCTTCGCGTTTGAACACCTGGAGATCGTTGAGCAACTTTTCTTCTTTTTCCGAGTTGTGAGGAATACACTTGACAAAAAATGAGTGAGTCTCAGAGGAGATGGTAGTGTCCCTCTGAACTGTAACTTCGAGAAGCAAATTCGCACTGAGAAAACCTACTCTGACATCGGCGAAGGGCTTGATTCGGTAATCGACAACCTTGACATTTGGTCCTAAGGCTTTGGATATAACAGCTTGGACATCTTCCGCTGATAAGGATCCGTAGAAACAGTCGGGTTTGGCGCTGGCCATGTTTTCTAAAATCTAAACAGTTTTCAGTTATAATAAATGAGTTTTGTATACATTTCTGAATAATTTCGAATTATCTGTATTTCCAATTTCCGGTTCAATTGAAGCACTTTGGAAACCAATTTATGATACTTATACAAATTATGAACGAATTCATGATTACTTTTTTACAATAGACCTTAATTGTTGCCCAGAAATAGCGCGTATCAAAATATATTACTTGGACAAAAGCCATTGGGCTATCTACAAAAGTAAAAGCTATGTGTTATCATTTTTAGATACCTTATATCTGTTCCCTCAACCGAAATGCTTCTACTGTCTAAAAGTCATTAAAATTTTATATCAGTTTTCCTTTGTAAAAATAAAATTCAATAATTAAGCATCCGTATAATACTGAAAGATTTCAAATGAGGTATCCTATATGCCGAAATTTCATTTCTTATTTTACAAGTAGTCTCATTAATTGTTTTTAATAATTTTGTATAAATAATTGTTCATTCAAAAATCTTACCCTAAATATGGTTGCATAGGCATAACTTTTATGGATAAGCAATTAGTAAATAAGAACATAACATCTCGCAACTAATGCAGCCATCCAAAAACCGCTGCCAATTCTTTGGCACGTAGTTTTGTTCAACATTTTTGTATGACTTTTATTGTTTTTTCTGTTTATCTGATTCCATAAAGTTTTTGTACTTTTTCTTTTGATAAACAAAATTATTTCTGATCAATTAGATTTACAAAATGAATTATGATTCTCTCTCTTTCTCTCTCTCTCTCTCTCTCCCTCTCTCTCTCTCTCTCTCTCTCTCTCTCTCTCTCTCTCTCTCTCTCTTTCTCTCGAATAGCTATAATTGTTAGACTAAGCTCCAAGAGACATCACTCTCCCTTTTTTACCTGACACCCTATTTGCCAACCTATATATTTGTAAACGGGTTGTCAGTTCTATTAGTTGACACATCTCTGCTATTATATGTTTCATTTTCTCAGACACTTTAATAGTATATTACGATATGTGTAACCTAAGTAGCCGATTATTGCACGGCGTGTATTAGCGCCCGAGCGCAGCAAGGGTAATAAAACGCCGTGCACTGATGGGCTGCTTAGTTCACGAGTATCGTTTTAGTATATTACGACACAAGTGACATAAATAGTCGTATCGGACTAATTATGCCACGAGTATCGTATACGCTATTTTATAGCACTGACTAGCATAAATCCGCTGTCACACTTATCCGTGGCCTAAATAGTCTATTTTTGCACCGGGCAGTTAGCCGTGATATGCACGGTGCAATAAAAGACTACTTATGCCATGGATAGGAGTGACATAGATGCGGATTTATGCCACCCAGTGCTATAAAAAAAATTTTCTCACCACCAAGCGGTAGATATCTCGGCGCTATTTTAATGTAAGAAAATGTAACAGTTTTCCCATCTCCATATTTTTCTATTAAGCTAAAATTATTTTCAATTTCCTTATTTATTTTTCCTTAAAACAATGTTTTAATAAAATCATTTAATAATATTTACTATAGAAGTGTTAAAAAGAATGATATAAAACTTTGAAACAGAAGAAGGAACTCTGCACGTTGGAGTTAAAATTACTCCTTCCCGTTTTTCTCCGGATCTGCTCAATGAAATGACTTGAAATTAAAGTAGTCTATAATATAGTTCCAATCATAAAATTGGTTAGAATGTTTCGCGAAGAGCGTCTAAAATCGAAAAATCAACATGAAAAATAGGTATTTGCGTAACTAAAAAGCCTGTTTTCTACAAATTGGTAAAAAAAACAGAAAAAACGAGCTTAGGTAGATTAAAAATCCATTAAGGGGTCAAGCCTGGGTTAAATCCTGCAAAAAAACAAAAAGATATTCTTCTTACCAAAAAATTTTTGATTTGATGTAATTTGAAAAAAAAATTCTATTGAAAATATATAAAATATACACCATTTTTATCGAAAAAAAACATGTATATACCTTGTAAAATCATTGATCAAAATTCATGACATTTCACTATATAAATAAGTGTTTTCAGTCACTTGCCACGGCTTTTTGAAAGATCCGGACCGTCTTCTTTACTCTATCTGGGCTTAAAATGTACCTTAAACATGCCCCCTCGGACCGATCAAGAGACATTTCTTAAAAATATGAATTAAATATAGTTAGCAACAAATTTTGTTATATCTTCAATAGAATTTTTTTTCAAATTACATCAAATCAAAAATTTTTTGGTAAGAAGAATATCTTTTTGTTTTTTTTTGCAGGATTTAACCCAGGCTTGACCCCTTAAATAGAAGCTGAGATCTAAGTGATGCAGTTTTCAGATAACTGAGAGAAAAACGGTAAGAAAAAAATTTTGAACATCAATATCTTTGAAACTAACTAGATTTATAAACGGCCCAAAGAAAGGGATCAAGATGCTATATACTGCTAACTAGATAAAAAATTTTAACTTAATTAATTGCCTTTTCAGTTCAGTTATCGTGTCATGTAAAAGACTACACTCTACTTTAAGTGTTTTCCAATGTAGAGTATGTATGGTATTACCAATAATATTAAACGAATTTATAAAGTTTGTGATTAGATGGAATTTAATGATTAACTTCAAAAATTAATTCTAAGACCACTTTTCGTTTTTTCAAATAAAAAAAGAATCGATTTTGATGTTCGTGTACATACATGTAAGATCAAGACAAACTAGATGAAACGCGGTGCGGAAAACATTAAAATATACGCTCTCAATACGGATATATATGGGAAATTCTACGGGAAAAATGCGCTTTTCTGGCTGCATAAACCGCAAAAAACAAATGTTGGGGCACGAGCCCGCAACCTTTTTTTTCTTATCGCACATTTTTAGAACAATGCAAAACCACGTACCAACACAAACAGAAAATGTATTACGGTAGAATGAAAGAACGGGAGAAGAGCTTTAATTTGAAAAAAAATTCGTTGAAAATGCTTGATTTAGTCAGAAGTTACCTGCAATTGAAAATATGGAAAAATCATGAAAATTGCAGGATTTTTCGAAGTCAAGAAATTCGTATCTTTTTTCATGATTTTTCTATATATTCATTTTTCCGTAGAATTCTCCATACAAACAGAGCTATGGTCAATAATACCTACATTTGTAACTTTGTGGAATGTTGCAAAAGTATCGAGTTTTGTAGGTATGTCGAGAACTCTAGACTTATCCATACTACGCAGTTCTCACCCGCAAAACATGCGTTACGTAGCTAATTACAAGACAATTGGCATGTTATCAATACTAACGTTATTTGAATGAGCTTTTAACGTAATTCTAAAATTGTTCGTAGATATCTTTATGCTAGTATGTGACTACAAAACTAAACGACGTAAGTCTGCTATTATTTTTTTTAAGAGTATTTTCTGTAATTAGATCAATTATTGGTGATTGTTTTGAAATCTCATATTATTGTTTATTAATTGACTAAGGACTCAAGGTCCATTATAGTCGCTGTCGAAGCGATTACATGGCAAATTACAACTGATGCTGAAAGTAGCACAGCTCGCAGGCCGCCAAGGAGTACTCGCCAAGAATATAATTTTTTTTTTTAATGGCATTTGGAACTCGAAAGTTCATCGCCTCATCTACGCAAGCCTTCCACGCTGCCCTGTCTTGTGTCAATCCCACCCAAGACGCACCCCTCCGATCGACACCCATCCGTCCTATTTCTACTAGATCTGCTTTTACGTTGTCCTCCCATCTGCGTCTAGGTCTACCTAGAGGTCGCGTTACCATCGGCCTGCCCTTCATGACACGCGCTGCCGTACGGTCGTCTCCCATTCTCGCTACGTGCCCTGCCCATCCCAATCTGCGTGATTTTATTATTCTGTTAATATTTGGTGACGCGTACAGATTGTGTAACTCATCGTTGTGTAGTCTCCTCCATTCCCCGGTTTCCTCATCTTTCTTCGGCCCGTATATTTTTCGCAAGACTTTATTTTCAAATACCCTAAAACGGTTGTCCGCCTGCTTAGTGAGAGCCCACCCGTACAGAACCACCGGCAGTATTATTGTCCTGTATATTCTTATTTTAACGTTTTTAGACAACAGCCTCGACTTAAGTAGATTACTCACGGTGTAGAAGCAAGCATTGCCCGAATGGAGTCTCTTATTTATTTCGACATTAATCTCGTTTCTATCATTTATGGTCGTACCCAGATACCTGAATTCGATAACCTTTTCAAAAGTGAAATTCCCAACTCTGAGATCTCCCTCCCCTCTGCAGATGCCTAGTTTATTCACAATCATGTACTTTGTTTTTGATTCACTCACTTCTAACCCTGTATACTCCGCCGCTTTTATGAGGATTTCCGCGTTTCTTGCTACCGTTTCCCTACAAAACCCCAGTATATCCAAATCATCTGCGTAGCCTAGTATCTGCGTTGTTCCATTAAGCGTTGCGCTCAGCTGGCTAACCTGCATTTTTCTAACGACATACTCTAACGTTAAGTTGCACAGCACCGTAGAGAGCCCATCCCCTTGTTTTAAACCATCGCGTATCTTGAAGGGTTCTAATACATTACCGCCTTTCCCGTGCTTCCGTTCAGACATATTTGAATCAATCTCACGAGTTTTTTTGGTACATCGAGAAGTACTAGAATGCATAGAATCGTACGCTTTTTTAAAATCTATAAATAGTTGGTGTATGGTTTCGCAAAATTCCCACTTTTTCTCTAACAACTGTCTTATGGTAAACATTTGATCGCTCGTCGATCTGTTGCGCCGAAATCCGCATTGATAATCTCCTACTATATTTTCCGCGAATGGAGTGAGTCTAGCTTGTATTACTTTCGACAGAACTCTTGTATTACTTCGACAGAACGTAGGCGCAGAATAAGTCACGTAGACGTCTCATCAGTTCAAGCTCTCATGGGCAACAGAACGAAGTCGTATCTTGGAGCGGTACACATAGTCCGCACTCGGCGCGGCTTGCGTCCCTCACACATACATATATACACGCAAGTACACGAGTTACAAACAGATAGAGAGACTCATACAGAGTCCACACACATACATACGAATCTAGACGACGGTTAGGTGGGATATTGAAATTTTGCTTTAACACTCCCTCTATTTCAAGTATCTCACAACGCGGTTTTCATGCCAATATTTTCTCGCATCCATTGGTACTTGTCTTTCGGCAAAACTTTAGTTAATATGTCGGCTAATTGCTCATCGCTTCTAATGTACTCTAATGCAATCTCTCCACTCTCTACCTTTTCTCGCACGAAGTGAAATCTGACTTCGATGTGTTTTGTACTTCGATTTAACGTAGGATGACTGGCCAATTGAATGGCACTCTGATTGTCGACGTACAGAGTCGTCGGCATTTTACATCGAAGTCCAATCTCACTTAGTAATCGCCTCACCCAGATGATTTCTCTGGTTGCAAGACTGAAGGCTACGTACTCTGCCTCAGTCGTACTTCCCGCTACAATACTTTGCTTTAGTGAAAACCAAATGATTGATGCGGAGGCCAACATGACGTTACGTTGCGTACGATCACCGGCAAAATCAGAGTCTGAATAAGCGCTTAAGCATAAATCGCCGTTCGCTTCACTCGATACACAATACCCAAATTCGCGGTTCCTTTAACTTAGCACACGTTTTGCTGCCTCCCAGTGCGTCGAATCGAAATTGCTTACAAATCTCCCGAGATAGTTTACAATGAACGATAGATCTGGACGTGAGACCACAGACAAAAAACATTAATGAACCGACAATCTCTCGATAGACCCCCCTTACCCCAGCCCGCAAATATTGAATATATATAATAAAAAAAATACTAGTCGATGTATTTTTAATTGCACATTACAAATAATCTATTTATTGTAATTGAACCTCCGTAGTTTTTTAATTAAAAATAAAAAAAGAAATGTGCTATATGTACCTTGGAAAAATACGTTTTTCTCAAGAAATATTGTGTTTACCGATATTCTATCAACGTTAAAAAATTGAACCCTAGCTATTTGTAATTGAGACACTGCTAAATATTGCAAAAAAAGCATAAAAAAATCTAAAAAATCACTTTTGAGAAATTTAACATACAGCACCAACGTATTGCGCATGCGCAAACCACTCCGAGTGCGTCAGCGGTCAGCGTGTGGCAGGCAAAGCGAGCAGCTGTTCTGCAGTGGAGAAAATACTTGTGCTGCTGGCTGCACTTTGTGCTGCTGCTGATGATGTCGCATCTGAAAGCAGTATGCAGCGATCCAGGGGTTGTGCCATTGCCGCAATCAAGGATGGACTTTTCGGATATTCATACAGGAAGTTCTGGTGGAGATGATTGTGATGAGAAATGACTGGACTGTGTGCACTAGGTGTGAGACTTACAGACCACCTAGGGCACATCATTGTAGGATTTGTAAAAGGTGCATTAGGAGAATGGATCATCATTGTCCCTGGTACGATTGATTAATCATGCATATTCACTGTGGATGGGTAGTATTGGAATACTTATCTCTTTCCTCCTACTTTTCAGGATAAACAATTGTGTTGGTGAAAGAAATCAAAAATATTTCATACCATTTTTAGTGTATGTCGGTACTCTAGCTTTATACGCGATAGCCTTAGTAATCGTGTCTTGGGTATTTGATTATCCACAGTGCAGCAATGACATTGCAATAAAACAGAGTCGCATGTAAGTACTGATTTTCAGAGTTGCGTAATTTCTAGTTAAAAATTATTTGCAAAGAATAATAGCTTTTCGATAAATAACTGTGACAAGAAACATGCATTTTAAATTACTAGTATTACAACGATCTTTGATGATTGCTACAAAATTATATTTTTTTGTTTCAGTTTACACTGTGTGATACTAGTTCTCGAATCATCATTATTTGGAATGCTTGTAATTGCAATTCTAATATATCAATTCCAAGCTATTCTTGATGATGAAACCGCTGTTGAACGTGTACAAGGAACTCACAATCATCATAAGAATACTCATGCTTTTACTCTACTAGCTCAAGTCTGTGGCAAGAGCCATCCTATATTCTGGCTGCTTCTTTGCCATAATCCTCCCCGTTATTCTTGCAGGCGAGATGATCATCTTATAGACCATCAAGTTTGATTAAATTATCTAATTTAAGTCAACAAAAAGAAAGTCTTTTAAAAAGAAATTGTGAGTCAAGTTGAAAGTTGTATATTTATTTATCTGTTTTAGGTGGTTTTAGTTTTTATAATGATTTGCTATTGGAATGAATTCAATTTAAACTCGATTTATCTTTTTTGTTCTTGTTCTAAAACATAAAACAAAGTTTTTCTTTTCTAAAGACAATATTGACGAAACGTAATAAAATCTTGTGCCACTATTTTTTTTATATTCTTACCAAAGGCAGTATCAAGACATAAAGAATAAGAAAGTGTCATATAAACAATTATTAAAGTACATTAATTCGAGTACAATTAAAATAATGTCACAATGTTTCAAAAGCTGTGTTATGTGTATCAATAGGAACTTCCATGATTAACAACATATTTTATATTATATCTTAGTCTTTGTAATGTATTTTATATTTTAAATTATGATTGGATTTGTTTGCAGTTTCTGTATTATACATGTGTATATACACTTACTTGTTTATGATAGATTGTAATGCAACAATTTTATTCATGAGAATATATTTTAGTATATTAAATATCTTGAAATCTTAAATATACATAAGTGAAATATGAAAACATGTATTCTTTTAATGCTGATATTCTAATTTCTAAGATATTTCAACGTCAAGTTAATAAAAGTTGTTGCTACATAAACAAGTACAAGTCTTGAGATTTTTTGGGACATGGTTGAGTATGTGCAATTAAATAGCGCATCTCGACAATACCCACAAGGAACAAAGAAAAAAAGTCATGAGGTTTAATTAATGCATCTAAACAATTAAAAGTAAAAAATTAAAATTACAATACTGATAAACAAGCAATCATTTAGAAAATAATGATACAAAATCTAATAAAATTATAGGTGTTAAACTACTGAAAGAGAAATGTAACAACATCAAATCAATAGTGCAGTAAGTGCAATAAGTGATGTATTAGTAACAGTCTTGAAATGTATGCTCGATAAAATAATTGTAGAAAAAACTTACTTGTAAGATCTTCAATAACAGACGCAAAGAAGCATTCCAAAAAGAAACAAACTTTCTCCTGATATTCTTTTCTGTGTCCATATTTTGGAAAAACTGTGCTACTTACTCGCACTTGTTGGCAATAAAGCAGATATGATTCATCTGAGGCGGAGGAAGGTGAAATTATGAATAAAATGTTATAATTCTTGATGCAAGGAAAAAAGAACTATTGTATGCTTGTGAACACATGTAAACAAACTTGATTATATATTATACTTATTTGTTTTGAAAAATATAAATATTCTAAAATATGAACAACTTTGAGTTTATTTTTACTAATTTTGGTAAGGAATAGGCTTGAATCAGTACATTAAAAATGACAAGGAGGTAGAATTTGAAAATCCATTTATTCGCCTCCAGACTATTTGTGTAATATACCTTGACAGCAATGTCTGCTTGTTTTCACATTATCAATATATTTGGCTTACGAACTAAGTTTCTCTTAATGTACAAACAACTATATTATTTAAAAAATTAATACGTGGATTTAATTGGCGTAAAAAGTTTGCCCTTATTATGTATTGTGCAAAAAAAGTGTGGATTCTTCTTGCGTATACAAAAATTTTAAATACTCATAAAGCGGAGAACCGTGGAAGAATAAACTGGAGCGCAAATCTTAGTCCAACGAGATTCTCGTTTCCTCAATCAACGCTCATTCGCAAATCAAATGGATGCCCGTCGTATTTTAAGAAAAAATTTTATAATTTCGAAATCTTTTATAAATTCTTCTATTGTTATTAATATTATTATATTATCATTGCTCTTTCAAATGCGAAGTTAAAAAAAAACATTTTGTCACTTTTATGAGTGCATTAATACACATCTGGGGAAAATATGATTATGAAATAATTTTTTGTAGCTCAAGGTATATATTTACTTATCATAATAAAGCTAAATTATTTTTTTACATAAAAAAAAACTTAAAATATATTATTAAATCTACAGACATAAAGCATGATAAACCACTTTTTGTGAAGTGATTGTACATTATGACTGTAAATAGCCAAGAACCTTAAGTATTCAGTTGATATAAATATAAGCTTATAGAGTCTTTATAACTAATATTTTTGTTGCAATGCCTCATATTATTCAGATATGTATTATTGCATGATAAAAGTTACAGTGTTCAAAACCAAACCGCGCCGCAAGAAAAAAAAACTCGACAAAAGTGATATAGAGAAAGAGAGACACGCATGACAGAATATCTAAGCTAGGCATTAAAAATTTCGAAAGTTTAATTTCCAAATGATTATTCTTAAACGGTTCTCTTCTCTTAGAAATAAAAATGAAATAGAACAGAACCCACAATCCACGACGCACTTCTTTTTTTACTTTTATTAAAATTGAGTGTCCCCTCCTCTGGAGAGAATCTTCACAACACGCACACGCAGGCCGAGCATCTCATCACTTCTTGGCGAGCTCGTTGCTGAGCCAGTCGAGACCTTCGTACAATCCGTGACCCTGAGTGGCGCAGGCACTCTTTATGTACCAGTGACGTCCCCGCAGGGAGTTGAGGCCGAGTTTGTCCGTGAGCTCGGCCGCGGACATGGCGTTAGGCAGATCCTGCTTGTTGGCGAAGACCAGTAGCACAGCATCCCTTAACTCGTCTTCCTTCAGCATGTTTGCGAGCTCACGCTCGGCTTCGGCTATACGCTCGCGATCGTTGCTGTCTACCACAAATATGAGGCCCTGCGTGTTCTGGAAGTAGTGCCTCCAAAGAGGTCTGATCTTGTCTTGGCCACCTACGTCCCAGACAGTAAAGCAGATGTTCTTATACTCGACGGTTTCAACGTTGAAGCCAATGGTGGGTATAAGTAGTGGTCACGATCTCGCCGAGCTTTAACTTGTACAGTATCGTGATTTTACCAGCTGCATCCAGACCCACCATGAGAATGCGCACCTGCTTTTTGCCAAAAAGGCGAGTCAGCATACCACTGATTGTAAGACCCATCTTTTAATGTGGTATCTATCGCTGAAATTAAAATTTGTTATTACTATTTAATACTAGTGTTAATACACATTTGTTGGAATTGTGTATCTTAAATATAGTTTTTATTTTTAGTTTTTGTTTAATTATAATTCTTGTTCAACTTTGAAATATACTTTTACAAAAATGTATACAGCAACTACCCTGCCATAATAGCATTAGATCATTAAAGTTTAAAGAAGTGATTTGAGCAAATGAATATATTCCTACTAGATCAAATGATTTAATGTTCAAGTTTTTACAGTATATTAGTTGTATACATTTTTAAATAGATAACCCATGCATGGAAAAATTATTATGAATGATGCAACTGCTTATATTTAATCCAGTACTTTAATACAAGTACATAAAGCATGAATACATTGATAAAAATTATTAATACAGCACGGAGGAAGGTGAAATTTTGGCCAAAGACTTCGAATGCTGGTTCAGCAAAGTTACGGCTGCCGAACAGGTACGTTTTCCTTTAATGTGAATTAGCAATGAGCCTTATTTAGTTTTTACAAAGGTTGAAAACAAATTTCATTTAAACGTACTTTTAGGTGGCTCAAGTAGCAGAATCCTTTCATGAGCTATGTCGAGAAGTGTGGCAAGACAAAGGAATAAGCAATCTCTGCTCGACAGAATGCTCGGTAGTAAATCAACGAAAGTTTATTCCAGAGGAAAAAGCGACTCAGCGTTGCCAAAAGATTGATAAGATGATATTTTTACAATGAACGAAACTCAAGCTTTTTAAATACCTGTGGAACTAGATGAATGTTGAGCCTTGTCATATACAGTCTCTATTTTTTGTATTTACAACAAAGGATTGAGCTAATGAAAGCCTTTTTCCGTTTATTAAAGTTTCTTAAAAATAAATGTTCATGATTTTTAGTATTACCTTAATCTTAGAAAACTGTGAGCCTTATCATTATGATCGCAGACTACTTGTTATCAATATGAAATACTGTTATATGTATTCTCATCAACTAATAAATTATTTTCACACACAAAACAAAGTAATTCCAAATAATGATTGTTTTTCCAGTCTATTCCTTGTCTTCGCTTATAAATATTATCCATCTCTAGTCTTGTAGTTCAGGCAAATCTTGTAGTTCTGCAAAAAAAAATAATAATAACATTCAATTAATTGTAATCTTTAAGTAACTAAAACCTAAAATTTTCAAAATTTAGTGATTTTATGTTTACAATTTTACTTGTTACAAAAAGTTCAAAGTAAAACGCTTAAGCCTTCATATATAATATCTTTAATATTTATTTAATTATAAACAAAACATCATTGATAACCAATCGCGAGACACAGTCTGCTATAGACCAACCAAAAGAAAGAATAAAAATATAATATTTAATTTTACAATAACTCCAGAGCAATGGTCTCAAATAAAGCCTATTACAATAACTTATAAAGATGGAAGAGAAGGTATGTCCTTGCAAGAGCCTTACAGGGAGATGTTTGTGAAAGAAATGTATTATAAGGAAAAATTACCCTGTGCTTACAATTATAAACGGAATGTTATAGATGACATAGAATCTTATGTCAAAGTCACTGGTTATTGCAATACTTGCAACGCACAGTTAATGATTAACTGTTTTGATAAACCGATTGATGGTGAACCAGTCACATTCACTGTAGAAACTTTAGATTCTCGTGGAATACCTCATACAGCAAAAAGACGACTAGCTGGATCACAGAGAAAATTAATTAAGAAAGAATTAGAGCATAAAAAACCAAAAAAATGGAGAAGAGAAGAAGCAAGTAAGCATATGAAGTATGGGGATCCTGAACCACCGTTTCTTTACAGTCAAGAAGTAATACAAACGCTAGTCATGAGGTAAAATATGAAAAGTTAGGATTGAAACCAGGAGAAAAGTTGTTTGACTCTTTGACAAATTTAAAAAAAGATGTTGAATTTAATAGATATTTTAGAGGGATTGGTCGTGATAAATTTTACTTGATGTATTGGTCACCCGAACAAGTAAGTATCCATAATGATGTCCAAGCCAAACTAAGAAATCCTCTATCGCTAGATGCTACAGGTTCTGTTGCCTTGAAAATAAAAAGACCAGATGGAGAGAGTGCTGACATTTTTCTTACTGTTCTGTCAACATATATAAAAAGTATGATTGTACCCGTAGCACAAGTATTGTCAGAGAAAAATGACACAAACTTCTTGTCTTATTGGCTTTTGGAGTGGAGAAAATCTGGTGCCAAGATTCCAGAATTTATTGTGACAGACATGGGAAAAGGCATTCAAAACTCTGTTTGCTTGTCTTTTAATACAATGAATTTTTCTAAATATAATGATGAATGCCTTAAGATTTTATTAAATGCACAATATAAAATTGAGTTGAATACTCAATTGAGAACAGATGTGGCACACTTGGTGCACGCTGTAACGAAATGGCCTTGTTTTAGCAGCGATAAACCAAAAGTTAAGGAATTGTTCAAGCGATGTGTGGGCTTTATGACAGGCATAGATAATCTGAAGAACTTTTCAGAGTTTTTAGTTGCTGTATTTATAGTGTCTAACAGCAAAAATAATGATGACAATTGCCAAAAAGCTTTGAAATATCTGATTGAACGAATTCAAACATATAAATTTAATGCGAATGTTACAGAAAAATTAGAACTTTGGATCAAAAAGAAACTTTAGATATTTTTGCGGATATTGAATAATTCAATACAAAAAGTAATCAAAGGCTTACACGTAAATATGTAGACGAATTAAAAGTCTATAAAAAACAAATCTGACAACAAATCTGATAATTCTTCTGATTTCAATATTCAAAATAATGACTATTACTTACCTAACTTTGCTGAACGATTATCGATTTTATGTGCAGAATTTCCATGCTGGACTAAAGTTATGAATGTCTATTTTGATAACTCAGAAGACGTGGCTACTTCAGCAAGAGCAGAGTCATATTTTAGCGACTACAAATCTTCGAATGATGCTTCTCAAAGAGGAGATGTAGTTTTTGTGAATCATTGTGGTCAAATTGATAGTGACATGCTCTTGGCACGTGCTTCATTGAACAATTTGCAGCCAGATGAAATTGTTTCAAAAAAAGTAATTGTTAAGGACGACAATGAATTTCTTTTTGCCACAGAGAGATGGAAAAGAAAGTACACAACTGCTGAGTGCCAAGAATTTTCTGACTTTCTTTCTGAAACTGTTGAGTTGGCTGAAAATAGTATTTCAGAAACCATTAATGGAAAGAATGATTTAATTTTAGATAAAAATAAGCTTGAACAAGAACAAAAATCTCACATTAAAAACTCAATGAAAGTGAATGATGAAAGCCAAGTGACCTTTGACGATGATTTGGAAGGGTTTTCTGATTACATAAAGTTGACCTCCTCAATAGTTGGCGATGAAAAATTAATCAGTAGCATCCATTCACCTGAAAAAATAAATTCAATATTACAACCAATTAACAGTAATAAAACTATGAATCTTAATTCTAATACCGATCATAATTATAGCTTAGAACCAGAAAAAGAATCACCTAAGCAAATTTTTCAAAATACTGATGAAGTTTTATTAATAGATCATCAACAATCTGAATCTGAAAGAGTATTATTAGATTATAAAAAAACCGAAGAAGTAGTATTAGATTATGAACAATCTGACGAAGAAGTAGATTTGGAACATTCCAAAGAAACATTGTTGAATAAAGAAAAGTATTCCAGTTACCAAGTAAAAGATGTAGATGTAAAAAGCTCTGTGAATACAGTTCAGAACTCAGTACAATTAGTAGTAAAAAATGAACAAGATCAAAATAGTCTTCCTAAAAATAAAAAGAACCGTGGCAAATACGTATCTGCTGAGCCTGGATTAAATCTAGTGCTACAAAAAGAAAAAAAGAAAAATAAAGACAGAAAAGTTATTCAAAATGGCAACAAACTCCAGGAAAAGTCTGTGCGTGGAAAAAAGTTTAGATTTAATAATACTTGTTCGTTTGATAGCATCACTGAAATCATGACTCATTCTTGCTATGAAGTACAAGCTTTTGAACAATTTATCAAAAATAATATTAACAGTATACTCGAAATGCAAAATTTATGTTATGCAAGTACTATTATAAACTATGCTACATCATCATTAACCAATACATTATATACAAATCGAGCATACTTACTTCATTCATTGATGCCAAATTTGAATAATTATGATGTAAATTGTCAAGGTAATATAAGCAATTTATTCTGCAGTTTGATGAAAGATTTAACTTCCATTCGAGAAACTTCACTATGCCAAACCTGTGGATATAAAACAGAATGCAATAAATGTCAAATACCAATCCCCAATACTAATATAATAGTAAAGCATAATTATACGACTATGCAGAAGGAATTAGATCAATATTTCACAGACAAAAATGTATTTTGTTCGAATTGTAAGACCAGTAATGCACATCTTTCACGTACAGTAGGTTCTTACTTATGCATAAATACAGAAGATTCTTATCAGCGATCTCTAAATCCAAAGATGACTGATTTCAATCAGTTAGATATTACATCTACATTAGATCAAGTTCCTGTTACAATAAATGTAAAAAAAGATACCTTTAATCTGTGTGGCGTAGCTAGGTATATTCTTCCAGTTGTTGAGAAAGGGATGGGCCATTATGTTGCTTATTGCCGGAAGATAAATGATACCTGGGATGAAAGAAATGATCTATTAAAATATAAAACTGCTATTACAAGATCTCAAACCAAACGTTTGGAAATGAAAATAAGCATCTTATTTTATGTAAAATTTAATAATGATTTATAATATACTGATAACTGGTGAAAAATAAATATATAGAAATACTAGAAACTGGTGATGATATTGCTTTTGCATCCTTAGCCGTAGGAACTTTAGAATTCTGTGACGTTATAAATTTACTCTTTGAAATCATCACTTACTTTGTAATGCCTAAAGCTTTCATATTATTTGGACTCATTAATACTTGTTTTTGAGCGTGTATTACTTTCTAATTATTTTGATCTTGGCCTAGTTTTGTAAGTATCATTTTTCCCTTAAACGTGTTAGCACTTATTAAATTTCCTTTCACTTGATTCGTTGTTTGTATAACATTTGGTTCATTGGGTGGTATTTCGTTCTGCTATTATAACTATTGAATCAGTTATATTTTTAATGTATCTTATCCAAGATAATGTCCATCCTATCAAATACACTGCTCCAAAATTAACGTGACTATATTATGTATAGATATAGTTCCAAATTTATTATAGATTCGATTGCCCTATATTTATAAAAGTTTTAAAAATGTTTGTATATATAAATTATATAAACATAAATTAGAATAAAAATCGTATAATACTTACATAATCAAATTTTGTTAAGAAATTACCTATGAACTACGTGCTTACGGCCCTACTATACGACTCCGAAATGACTCCGAACATTAGACTTTTCTATAGGTTATGTCTCACACCTAGTGCACACAGTCCAGTCATCTCTCATCACAATCATCTTCACCAGAACTTCCAGAAAGATCAGAAGAATAGCTTGGAATTGATATATTAGAATTGCAATTACAAGCATTCCAAATAATGATGATTCGAGAACTAGTATCACACAGTGTAAACTGAAACAAAAAAATATAATTTTGTAGCAATCATCAAAGATCGTTGTAATACTAGTAATTTAAAATGCATGTTTCTTGTCACAGTTATTTATCGAAAAGCTATTATTCTTTGCAAATAATTTTTAACTAGAAATTACGCAACTCTGAAAATCAGTACTTACATGCGACTCTGTTTTATTGCAATGTCATTGCTGCACTGTGGATAATCAAATACCCAAGACACGATTACTAAGGCTATCGCGTATAAAGCTAGAGTACCGACATACACTAAAAATGGTATGAAATATTTTTGATTTCTTTCACCAACACAATTGTTTATCCTGAAAAGTAGGAGGAAAGAGATGAGTATTCCAATACTACCCATCCACAGTGAATATGCATGATTAATCAATCGTACCAGGGACAATGATGATCCATTCTCCTAATGCACCTTTTACAAATCCTACAATGATGTGCCCTAGGTGGTCTGTAAGTCTCACACCTAGTGCACACAGTCCAGTCATTTCTCATCACAATCATCTCCACCAGAACTTCCTGTATGAATATCCGAAAAGTCCATCCTTGATTGCGGCAATGGCACAACCCCTGGATCGCTGCATACTGCTTTCAGATGCGACATCATCAGCAGCAGCACAAAGTGCAGCCAGCAGCACAAGTATTTTCTCCACTGCAGAACAGCTGCTCGCTTTGCCTGCCACACGCTGACCGCTGACGCACTCTGAGTGGTTTGCGCATGCGCAATACGTTGGTGCTGTATGTTAAATTTCTCAAAAGTGATTTTTTAGATTTTTTTATGCTTTTTTTGCAATATTTAGCAGTGTCTCAATTACAAATAGCTAGGGTTCAATTTTTTAACGTTGATAGAATATCGGTAAACACAATATTTCTTGAGAAAAACGTATTTTTCCAAGGTACATATAGCACATTTCTTTTTTTATTTTTAATTAAAAAACTACGGAGGTTCAATTACAATAAATAGATTATTTGTAATGTGCAATTAAAAATACATCGACTAGTATTTTTTTTATTATATATATTCAATATTTGCGGGCTGGGGTAAGGGGGGTTCTCGATAGCGCACGCCGAAGTTACAATTCTCACTCGGTGTTTTTAAAACCATCTTAGGATCCGCAGGCGTGCTCGCAGTTTTCGCTAGTTCCATACCGAATCTATGGACTATTTTATTTGCGTAAGCTTCTTGATGAATAAAGATTTCTTTTTCTTTTCTATTTCGAACTATTTGCATTCCTACGAATACGCCCTCAGATCCCAAGGTTATCTCAAATTCGCTTTTGAGTGCGTCTACAATCCTGTTGACATCGCACATGTCATCGCCAAAAATCATCCCGTCATCCACAAACAACGCGAGATACAATTTTCGACCATTCACATCTCTTACGAAAACTGACCATTCACTCCCACACTTTATAAGTGCATGTATCTGTAAAAAATCGCTGAATTTCTTATTCCAACACCTTGGAGATTGTTTGAGTCCATATATGGATTTCCTCAGTCTGCATGCTTTAGTGTCAGGATCAGAGACTTGCAGACCTTGGGGAACTTTTATGTATAGCTCTTCCTCAAGTGTGCCATAGAGAAATGCAGTCTTCACATCGAACTGCACCATCTCCATATCTTGCTGAGCTGCGATGGCCAGTAACATTCTGAGGGATTCATACCGTTCTACTGGTGCATACGTCTCTCCATATTCACCCTCCGCCTGCAAGCATCCTCTGGCACACAGTCTGGCCTTGTAAAGAGTGACATTACTTTTTGCATCCATCTTGGTTCTGAAGACCCACCTCGTGTCCAGAAGCTTTACGTTGGCTGATCTCTGGACCAATTCCCAGGTATGATTCTTTTCTTGGGAATCTAACTCCTCTTTTATCGCGTTCAGCCATTCGTTAGCTTGGTTTCCACCTACGGCATCTGAATAATCCGTTGGCTCAGTGATTATAGTAAGCTTATAGCATCATACCTCTTAGGTCTCTTCATCGTGGCTCTGTTTCTCAGCTGCATGATAGATGTTGTAGGTTCACCTGCCTTGCGTTTTCTTGACTTTGGTTTACTTGCTTTCTGTGGCGTGGCTTCTGGTGTTTGGTCAGTAGGTGTCACCTTCATCTACGTTGGTTGAGTGTCCTGGTCCATCTCTGCTTCGTCGTCTCCCTCTGGTCGACTTGGCTCCATCTCATCCTGCTCTGAAACTTCCATCTCTTCAACGAAATCTTCTTCCTCAGATGCCTCTACTGATTTAGTCTTTGACAATGCCAGAGCTATTTCCAGGTTGCTACTCTTACACCGATTCTCATCGAAGGTTACATCCTTGGATACTATGACTTTTCTTTCTTTTGGGTCATATACTCTGTAGTTGTCGGTTTCCTTATCGTATCCAACAAGTACTCCAATGGTAGCCTTAGCATTGAACTTCCTTCTTTTAACGTCAGGAATAAAAACGTAGGCTTTCGTTCCAAACGACCTCATGTGATTTATGTTTGGCTTCCTATTGAACCACTTCTCGAAAGGCGTCCTGTAGTCCTTGGAATTGGATGGAATCGTCCGATTCAATGCATATACTGCAGTGTATACTGCCTCCGCCCATAAATTCTCGGAAACGCTGGTGACGGTGAGCATACTTCTTGCAGACTCCAGAACAGTCCTGTTCTCTCTCTCTATTCTGCCATTTTGTTGCGGTCTGTATGGAGCTGAGGTACAGGAACGGATACCCTTACTGGCGAGGAACTCCTGAAATTCTTTGTTGATAAACTCCAATCCACAGTCTGATCGCAAAATTTTAATTTTATGGCTACTAGTTGTCTCAACTTCATTGTAGAAGGCCTTGAACCATTTGAGTGAGTCACTTTTGCGCTTCAGGAAGTACACCCAGCGATAGTTCGTTCTTCTGTCCTTGAGAAGCTTAAAGTACCTCGCACCGCCCAACGAGGAGTCAAATGGACCACATAGATCAGTGTGTATGGACTCGCCAGCCAGATAATCCCCCTGATTACCTTCTTTTCTTTTGCAGGGCATTCGGTGCATCTTGCCAAGGACACAGGGCTCGCAGAACACGTCAGGAGTTTGCCGCACTGAGTCAATGCCCTCGATAGAGTTATTCTTGATCATTTTTCTTAATGTAGTCTTGTTCACATGACCCAATCTTTCGTGGATTTCCTGTAGGCTTGTCTCTCCGTAGTGCGCCTCAAGGTCTACATGCCTGAACAATAAACAGCAAATATCTGCGTGGTACTTCCTGCCCTCTGCCACTACTTCACCAGTGTTCTTCATTTGATATTCAACTTTATCTCCATCATAAATCATCTTCATACCTATTGGTGCACACATTTGTTGAGAACAGGTTTTTCTTGAAATCTGGCACGAAGAGTACATCTTCCAATCGACCATCCAGCCACTTGCCTCCAACGAATCGTTGTATGCGTATCGTTCCAACGCCTACTACTTTCTTGTTGTTGTCATCTCCCAGGATGATTCGATCACCTGTCGTATAGGTTATGTTTTCAAACCAATCTCTCCGGAAAGATATATGACGGGAGGCGCCACTATCAGACAACCACAAGTCGGGTGTATCAACGCTAGGCAAAACAGAGCTCAGTCGCGAGCTCGCGAGAGCTTCAAAATCTACATTGCCGACCCCGACAAGGGACGACACAAAATCGCCAGTAAATTTTGAATTTTCTCGCCTACATTGGCCTGACTGTTTACCTGTTTGTCTTGAGTCACCTTGCCCGCTCGCTGGCTGCTTCTCTCCGCTTACTTCTTCTTCTTCTTCTGCTGCCAATTTCTTTTCTTCTTTAATTAAACGTTCTTGGAGATAATCTATCTTTTGTCTCTCCGTGTCTACGCTGTCCCAAGCTGAACTGAATGCTCCGAATTTTGGCGGGAGTCCGCCTAGAATTTTGGCCATTATGGATGTTTCACTCATCTTTTCCCCAACGTCTTCTATCTGTCTTGAAAGATTCTGAATGCGCGTAACAAACTGGATCACGGTATCCTGAGGTTCCATTCGACACTGATGAAACCGTTGCAGCATCGTAAGCTTGTTGAGCTCCGAACGCTCTTCGTGAAGGGTTTGTAGCTTCGTCCACATTTGTCTCGACGTCTCACAAGTTAATAAATTTTGCAACTCTTCCGGGATCATGGCTGATGAGATAATTACAACGGCTCGAGCATCATTCTTGTCCCATTCTATTTGCTCTTTTTCTTTTCCATCTTCTATAGGTCGTTTTTCCTGTTACAATGCCGCTACCCTAAGCGGGTCTTGGGCGTTGTCGTCCAGATCGGACGGGTGGGTGCCTATCACCACTACACAGCGCGTCCTTAGGTTGCGGATAGAGGAACAGCCCCTGAGAAAGAGGTTAGCTGCGAATAAATTGAATAAGCAGCCGCGGACAGCCGATAGGAACAGGCGTGGGTGTGATGAGCCCACACTGTCGAACGCATTCATCTAGAAACACTACGCAAGCACCACAACAACAAAAACACTTCACATTATCTCTTATCTCTCAATCTATCTCTTTCATCACACATTACAAAAATGGGCAAAAATCCTGCTGCCGAGGAGGATGCGGGAGCGATGACAACTGCCCCGAAAGGGGATGTGTAGAATGATTCGTCACCTGATCTAACGCGGTAACGATGCCAGCGAAGGCGCGCTGCCTTGCAGGGGGGCGTTAGGATGCGAGAATGAAACCGTAGTGTGTCTGACGACGAGTTGACACTGTCCTCGTCAAAGTCGGAAAGCTCTCATACTTAGTTCTAGAGAGGTATGGGGGTTATCACCTCTAGAACGGTGGACTCACCTGCGATCGGAACAGGATCCGAAGCGCGCGGGTTTAACATACTATCATGGCTCAAAAAAATCAAATCCGAACCAAAAGGGACTTAAGGGTCGGAACTTGGAATGTTCGCAGTCTATACAGGGCAGGCGCGTTTAAAGAACTCGTAAAGGAAGCTGATAGGTACAATCTAGATTTGGTAGCAATACAGGAATCGCGGTGGCCAGATGGCGGAGTACTAGCATCGGGTAACTTCACGTACCTGTATGGGACCGGGATTGGGGGATCTCTAGGCACCGGATTTCTCGTAAGCAAAAGCATCATACTTTCGGTTAGTAAGTTTCAAATCCGTCAATGATAGGCTCTCGTACATCATTATCGAAGGTGAATGGTATAGATATGTATTTCATACACTGTTCTACGGAGGACAAAGAAGAAGAAGCTAAGGATCTCTATTACGAAACTTTAGAGCAGGTAATCGACCAGTTCGCGTCTTACGGCACAAGAATAGTATTAGGCGATTTCAATGCTAAAATAGGTAGGGAGGAAATGTTTAGGCCTACTATAGGAAAGGAAAGCCTGCACGAAGCCAGCAATGATAACGGTATTAGGGTCATAAATTTCGCGGCGGCAAAAGATCTTATAATCAAAACTACGTGTTTTAAGCATGAGGACATACACAAGCTACCAAGAAGTAGAGGCCGCGATTAAAAAACTAAAAAACAACAAAGCCGCGGGAAATGACTCTATACCAGCTGACTTACTCAAATATGGGGGCGTCGAGCTCACTTTCAAAATCTATAAACTAGTATGTACTATCTGGAAAAATGAAATAATACCCGAAAATTGGAAGGAATCTATCATTATACCAATTTTTAAAAAGGGGGATAAGACAGACTGCAATAACTATAGGGGTGTCTCACTTTTAGCAACATGCTACAAAGTTCTGTCAAACGTAATACAAGCTAGACTCACTCCATTCGTGGAAGATATAGTAGGAGATTATAAGTGCGGATTTCGGCGCAACAGATCGACGAGCGATCAAATGTTTACCATAAGACAGTTGTTAGAGAAAAAGTGGGAATTTTGCGAAACCATACACCAACTATTTATAGATTTTAAAAAAGCGTACGACTCTATTAAGCGAAGCAAAATGTATCAAATTCTAGTACTTCTCGGTGTACCGAAAAAACTCGTGAGATTAATTCAAATATGTCTGAATGGAAGCACGGGAACGGTCCGAGTAGGCGGTAATGTATCAGAACCCTTCATGATACGCGATGGTTTAAAACAAGGGGATGGGCTCTCTACGGTGCTGTTCAACTTAACGTTAGAGTATGCCGTTAGAAAAATGCAGGTTAGCCAGCTGGGCGCAACGCTTAATGGAACTACGCAGATGACGAATCTAGACGACGGTTAGGTGGGATATTGAAATTTTACTTTAACAGCTCGACGCCTCCATACTTGAGTAACTCAGCTGGTATAGAGTCATTTCCCGCATTTTCGTGCACGTTTAATAATTTATCGAAATAGTTTTTCCACAGCGACAGTAATTCGTTGTCATTTGTTACGAGGCCCCCGTTTTCGTCCTTCATTAATTGCACTCTACTCCTAAAACCCTTTCTGATGGCGTTAATCCCTCTGTACATTTCGCAGGGATTATTTTCCTTACTGTTAGTTTCTATTCTCCTAATAAGACTCTTTTGATACTCCCGCTTCTTATTTCTGTAGATCGCGCCCGCCTGTTTCCTTACGTTAGAATACTCTACTACGGTCCCTGGTAGAAAATTAACGGTTGAAATTCGTTAAAAAGTTAAGTTCAATTGGCCAGTTTTATCAAATTTTAATATAAAAAAATTAATTAAAATATTGCTAATATTGTAGTGATGCGTATCTATAATACCACATCAGTATTATTACTTAGTTAAAAATTGTTTTTCCCTTTTTTTGGCATTAAAACGTATATATGTATTATTACAAATATTTGGATTTTTACGATTGTAACGTATTGTTTTACAATTTTTGGATTGTAACAGTCATTTGACAAATTTCAAGCAAAAGTTTCGTTTTATCGTGAGTTAAGGGGTCAAACCTGGGTTAAATCCTGCAAAAAAACAAAAAGATATTTTTCTTACCAAAAAATGTTTGATTCGATGTAACTTAAAAAAAAAAATTCGATTGAAAATATATAAAATATACACCATTTTTATCGAAAAAGAACATGTATATACCTTGTAAAATCATTGACCAAAATTCATGACATTTCACTATATAAATAAGTGTTTTCAGTCACTTGCCACGGCTTTTTGAAAGATCCGGACCGTCTTCTTTACACTATCTGGGCTTAAAATGTACCTTAAACATGCCCCCTCGGACCGATCAAGAGACATTTCTTAAAAATATGAATTAAATATAGTTAGCAACAAATTTTGTTATATCTTCAATAGAATTTTTTTTCAAATTACATCAAATCAAAAATTTTTTGGTAAGAAGAATATCTTTTTGTTTTTTTTGCAGGATTTAACCCAGGCTTGACCTATTAATGCGTCATATCTATGCATTTATAACGGTTAAACGCTTATTTAGTTAAATCGTTAACCACAACTTGGTGTCTTAAAACTTAGCTTATTAATCGTTAACATTTCTACCAGGGGTCCTATCGCTTCTATTGTATAAGCTATCTAATTTAGTCTTTTTGCGCCTTTCAAACCAGAATTCGCACTCTTCGTTAAACCATGGTTTGCTCTTTGGCTTTTTCTTTTTACCCAGTATATTGTTAGCGGTCTCTTTTACCGTTTTTTCTATGCCTCCCCCCCCCCCCTAAGCTATTCGGTTCGTCATTCCCCTCCGGCGATGTGTTCGCTTCTTCAAGTGCCTGAAACCTGTTATTAATTTCTATCTGGTACCTAATTCGCTCTGTTCTATCTCGTAGCTTTTTAATATCGAAGCTTTCTACCATGTTTGTTCGCTTACTATTTTGATTCGCTACTAATCTAGCTCTTAATTCGGCTACTATTAACAAGTGGTCTGAGTCGCTATCTGCCACTCTATAAGCCCTTACGTCGAGAACGTTAGTATGACGTCTTTTTTCAATGAGAAAATGATCAATTTGGTACTGTGTGGCCCCGTCCGGCGATGTCCACGTTGCTTTGTGTATGTCCTTGTGCTTAAAAAACGTAGTTTTGATTATAAGATCTTTTGCTGCCGCGAAATTTATGACCCTAATACCGAAATTATCGACCTAATTATCATTGCTGGCTTCGTGCAGGCTTTCCTTCCCTATAGTAGGCCTAAACATTTCCTCCCTACCTATTTTAGCATTGAAATCGCCTAATACTATTCTTGTGTCGTAAGACGCGAACTGGTCGATTACCTGCTCTAAAGTTTCGTAATAGAGATCCTTAGCTTCTTCTTCTTTGTCCTCCGTAGAACAGTGTATGAAATACATATCTATACCATTCACCTTCGAGTGTATGATGCTTTTGCTTACGAGAAATCCGGTGCCTAGAGATCCCCCAATCCCGGTCCCATACAGGTACGTGAAGTTACCCGATGCTAGTACTCCGCCATCTGGCCACCGCGATTCCTGTATTGCTACCAAATCTAGATTGTACCTATCAGCTTCCTTTACGAGTTCTTTAAACGCGCCTGCTCTGTATAGACTGCGAACATTCCAAGTTCCGACCCTTAAGTCCCTTTTGGTTCGGATTTGATTTTTTTGAGCCATGATAGTATGTTAAACCCGCGCGCTTCGGATCCTGTTCCGATCGCAGGTGAGTCCACCGTTCTAGAGGTGATAACCCCCATACCTCTCTAGAACTAAGTATGAGAGCTTTCCGACTTTGACGAGGACAGTGTCAACTCGTCGTCAGACACACTACGGTTTCATTCTCGCATCCTAACGCCCCCCTGCAAGGCAGCGCACCTTCGCTGGCATCGTTACCGCGTTAGACCAGGTGACGAATCATTCTACACATTCCCTTTCGGGGCAGTTGTCATCGCTCCCACATCCTCCTCGGCAGCAGGATTTTTGCCCATTTTTGTAATGTGTGATGAAAGTGATAGATTAAGAGATAAGAGATAATGTGAAGTGTTTTTGTTGTTGTGGTGCTTGCGTAGTGTTTCTAGATGAATGCGTTCGACAGTGTGGGCTCATTACACCCACGCCTGTTCCTATCGGCTGTCCGCGACTGCTTATTCAATTTATTCGCAGCTAACCTCTTTCTCAGGGGCTGTTCCTCTATTCGCAACCTGAGGACGCGCTGTATAGTGGTGATAGGCACCCACCCGTCCGATCTGGACGACAACGGCCAAACCCCGCTTAGGGTAGCGGCAAGAATATAATATAACAATAAAATATAATAAAATAGATTTAAGTAATATACAAAGTACGATAATAGTAAAATATAAAAATAAAAACTCGCAGAGACGTAGTCGATAGCTAAGGCGCAGTACTCGAGCAGCTTGTATTTAAAGCCCTCTAAGTATGCTGCACTTCTCCCTTAGCTTGTGCGGCAAGTCGTTCGATAGTCGGGCTTTGCCGATCCTAAACAAGTGTCTGTAGCACTCGAAGCTCGCATGTGCGATCACCAGATCACGCACATTTCCCCCATGTACGAGGGTGCACCAGTGCGAAGCACTCTTGCCAGGAAGGAAAGAGAGATGTATCTGAGTCGACCCTGGTACGACAAGATGCCGTACTTCTTATAAACTGGGGTGATATGCTCATAGATTTTTATATCTTCCATGAAGCGCAGGGCTGCGTTCAGGCATCGCTCAAGCTTCCTCGACATCTCCTTTGACATCCCGAAAAACAGTGACCCGCAGTAGTCGAAGTACGGGAACACCATCGCCTTGACCAGCGAATTGAAAAGCATTTTCTAGCAGTTTCCTCGCATTGCTGCTTCCAGGTCAGAGTATTGTCCAGAGTCACTTCGAGCAGTTTTAGAGAGTCGCCTGGTGCAATAGTTTATCCCTCGAATAGGATACCTGAGAGGGATTGTGTAGCAATCTTTTTATCAAAGCCGCGTATACTGAGCCAGATGACTTGCGTCTTCCGTGCGTTAATTCTGAGGCCATTGTCGGTTGCCCAACGTACCACAGACTCCAGAATACTATTCGCATTAGCGGCGATCGAGGCGGCATTCTAAATCTTCCCACGAACGTAGAAGCAAAAGACGTCCGTATACAGACGGTAAGAAAATAAGAGCGGCCCGAGGAGAGAACCTTGCATAACTCCGCAGAGCTTTTGCATTGCAGTAGAGGTGTCACCCGACGAAGTCACCACCACTTAGGAGTGATCAACAAGGGAAGATTCAACCCATCGGCATGCTGAATCCGAAAAGTCCATAGCACGAAGTTTTTCAAGTAACGGAATGTTCACCAAATTAAAAGCCCGAGACTGATCGACCGAGAGCAGGGGCGTCATATCTCCTTCATCCATCGCCTGGCGGATGTCGTCGAGTATGCAGGCTAGAGCTGTATGCATGCTGTAGCCCTTCCTCAATCCGGATTGGTTTGGGTCCAGTATGTTATTCTGAGAAATGAATTGTCGGATATTGCTGCATGCAATCGATTCTAAAATTTTTGCTGCCGCGAAAAGAATGCTGATTGGCCTAAAATCTTCGATACTGCTTGGTCTACGAACCTTTGGCAGTGGTCTCACGAGCGCGCGCCTCCAGCTCTTTGGAAAAATCCCTGACTGGAGGGAGGTATCGAAAATATTTAGAAAAGCCGGCATTATGCAGTGTAAACACCACCTCAATAACGCAAGGGCAGAGTGTCGGGTCTCGGTGCATCTGAGTGCGCTGAGCTGAAGGCCTCCAATACTTCGTGCACCTCCACGTGGCCAAAAAAGAAGCGAGCTTGAACCCTATATCCCGTGGTTAGGAGCGGAGGCCGCACATCATTAGAGAGAGAGAGAGAGAGAGAGAGAGAGAGAGAGAGAGAGAGTGTGTGTGTGTGTAACTGTTCTTGATAAACAGCTTCGCTCGCAAAGAAAAAACTCAGGAAAAAACTTTTCAATATTTTATTTGTCAAAAAGATCAAAAATTCCGTGTTTACAAATTTCGTCTGCACTTCAAAATTGCTCGCGATAATCTGAAGTTTTGTTCCGCGTCCGCTCGCTCAATTGTCTCCAACAAAAATTTGTTTTTTAATTGTTAGGCAACTCGACCTTCAACTTTTGTTCGAATTATACTTCGCACAAGTGTTCCTGTGGCCAAATGTCCGTGAAAAAGCCTCTAAGCATTTTTCACCCAGTGCCCTCCTTCATTTACTGATTTCATTTTTTTTTTTCATTTTAAATCATGTCGCAATTATCAAAGAAGGAAAACGGCTCCGGACGATCCTCTGCGAACGTCGTGCACGACGCCTCCAACATAGTATCGACTTTCACCATCCGTCGGAACAATTGTTTTTTAACTACATTTAAGCGATATTCATTAATCAAAACGGTAACAAAGAGTCACAGGTCCTCGAGGCAGACGACGACCAGCAACCAAGTTTTCAGCGGGTCACCTCCCGCAACAACAGTTTCAACGACCTTCTGCAAGACGTACGGACTTCAGCGCTCAAATAAACCGTAAGATTTATATTCGAAGAGACGAGATAAATTAAAGGCCGCGTGGCGATCGAAAAATGTTACCCGTCAGCTCGCATTTATTGCTCGGAAAATTTTGACTACCTCATTGAGAAGGAAATCGCGTGTGTGTGTGTGCGCGCGCGCGCGCGTATGATTAACGTGAGTGTGAAAGCGCAAAATATAACGGCGAAAAAAATTCTTGGGATATCAATTTTGATTAAAAATATTTGTCAATTGCGGAGTGGACTGCATTCTGCTTTACCAAATGCGCCACGATTCATTCTAAAATAAATACTTTCAGAGATAATTTACAATGCTGGACATTAATAAATACATCCTATATACCCCAGATTTTTTACAGTGAGTATCTGAACTTAAAGGTGACGGTTCAGCAACTTGCTGTACTGCTCACTTAATTGTATACCTACACTTATTAAAATGTAACAAATAGAAAACTATACTCGGGCGATCCGTTTCGCACAGTTTTTTACAATCTTTACTACTGCGCTATTACCAATGGAGAAGGGAGACAGCGAAGGTCTTTTTATGTATAGCACGCGTGTCGATGCGGAGACTTAATAATGCTATTATAGTAATTGGCGATTAGTCCTCTAATCTAATGCTTTTAGATAATACAATAACTCCCGAAATAGAACATTACGATACTAGCAACATAAGTAGTCCTTGTAACAAAATAAGCTTTTTTAAAACATCCATGGCAAATTAATCCTACTATTTTATTGACTGCAGCGATGAGCAATATAGCTATAGCCATATAGGAACCTATAACGAGCTTAAAGTTAGGTATCAGACAATAAAAAAAGTACCTGAGATTTGCAATTTAACTGCAGTATATGGATACAATAAAAATACGGCTAACAATGATGATATATTCAGATATATTTGTAATAATATTTGAAACAAGTATTTAACAAATTTCAGAATGAGAATAAGAAGGCGAAAAGAAACTGTGTTTTACAATATGTTTGTATAAGTAGCAGTTGGTAGAGCCAAAGCAATTATGTTAAGTACAATGAAAAAAAAAAGTAGTAAAATTTGTTATTTAATTCATAAGTACATGAAAAATAGTCATATTGCTAGTGAGTGGGGGGAAAAGCTAGATACTATCTATAAATCATCATTCAAGGGTAACAAGCATACGTTAGAGGAAAATAAAGTGAAGCTATAGCAAAAATAGCTTAATCTTACCAGTGCAAAAGTTCAAGAATTTGGCCTATTAGTTTAAAAAACCGCTGCCAATTCATTGGCACGTAGCTTCCTCCAACTAAATTTATAGGTCCAATAAATAAAATATTGTTTTAATATATCTATATATCTGCTTGCTAATGTATGAGGCGGTTTTTAATACATAATTTAATATAAGTTTTGGATGGTTCATTGTTCAAAAGTTTGCAGACCCCTCTGTTTTTTTATTATAGAATATGAACACTGTCGTCAATTTTTTTTCACAGAAATTCACGCCTGTTTACATGTGTTCCTAACCAACCTAACCACCAAAACAACAGGCTATTCATTAGATAGGTCGCTCGCGCAATTTTCGAGAAAACGATTTTTACAATTTAGCTCTTTAGTTGAAAACCGCTCGACGAAATCGTTTAATATTTCAGCAGCAGATAGCTTTTTTATGGTGAATCACCAAATAAAATCTTGAAGCATTTGACTACATTGTTTTAGAGATATAAGGATTCAAAACATTTTCAAAAAAAAATTGAAACCTTGATATCTTACGAACCATAGGGGTTTGAAAGCTGTGCAATGAACTTAGCCAAAACACATAAAATATCCCGAAATCTGAAGTGCAATAAGACCTTTTTGAAAGAAATTTTAATGGGATATAGTTTGACATGTGACCCATAGACATACATTTTTTCGCGAGGTTATGACTTTTAGTTTCAGAGATAAGAATTAAAAAAAAAATCACCCTTTTTCATTTTATCTGCCGAACAAAGCGGTCCTGCCAATCCTGCCACCAGAATTGCAAATTTCAAGATGATGGTTTCAATATTATGGTCATTTCTAGCCAAATTCATTGTTTTTTTATAGATTTGGCTGATGACTACTTGTATTGGGGTTTTCGGAGTTGCTGATCACGATCCCGACGTAATAATTGATAAATACAAAGAAATATTTTTAGCAGGGTCTTATATTTATTTAGACATTGTCTTTGCAGTTTTGGTAATCAACAAAGATCTTATTTTTTTGTTCTCTTTATGTCAGCAGAAATGTCAGCAGGAACCTCCATTAATACTGTAGTTAGTTTATAAAGATGCAGTACCTGACCCTCGTTTGTGAAGCTTCCAAAATTCCTCTCGTTTATATCGTCGCTACAAACATTTTTTTAAATTATTCACTTTTTTTAGAAACCTTCTAAAATTTCCGAAAACATTCTATACTTTGAGGTTTGTCTGTCTTTGTCCAAGGTTTTCATGAACTTAACCAACGAAATAACCCAATTAAAACGTAAAATACTCACATTTCAAGTAATATAAAGTCGCGAGTTGTGCTAGTCTTCGCGGGAAATACGTGAGTTGAGCTACTCTTGGCGGCATTTCTGAACTGTGCTACTCTTCGCGGCAAATCGTGAGTTGTGCTAGTTTTCATTTGAAAATTTGAACTGTGCTAGTCTTCGTACGAAGCTACAACATAATCTGATCAAATCTACTGCATGTTCATGATTTTTAGACTTTACAACATGCAGTTTTCACTTTTTTTACGAGGATCGGTATTTTCAAACTTGTTGATAAAATGTCTCTTGTTAGTTGCCTTCTTCGTTTTTCATAATTCATTCTATTTCTTTAGTTTCGAGTAATTTTCTACTGAGCACTCGTACTGTCGGTAAAACTTGGGTTTCGGATCCAACTTTTACCGACTGTACGAATGCTCAACAGAAAATGTCTTGAAACTAAAGAAATACAATGAATTTTGAAAAACCAAGAGTTATAAAAACATAAAAATTTTAACGCATTAATAAATGACATTTGAACGAAAATCAGTAGCCGAAATTTGCTGAGAATTTCGTATGTGCACGCTATTGTTACTGAATTTTTTTCAAATGCCATTTATTAATACATTAATATTTTTATTTGAAATTTGGCACAGTGATAGATATTTATAAGAGCAAGGGCAAATAACTCTGGGTTTTACATAATTTGTTGTATTTATTTAGTTTTGAGTCTTTTTCCATGCACTTATTTAGTCGACATGGTCGGTAAAAATTGGGTTTCAAATCCCCTTAAAATTTCATAAAGCAAAAATTGCTACAGTTCATACAAAATTTTTATGCTTTTACATTTTTTATTCTTCTTAGAAATCTTATTACATCTTGTATAAAATATTATAAGAGTAATAGTATAAAAATACTGGTTAAAAATTGTTTATTCGCGACTGACCTATAATAGCCACTTTATTACCTGAAAAGCGGAAGTAAAGTAGCATTTTATTCTCTCATTTTTTTTTCCGCAAAATGCGGGACATAAATTCATTATTCCAGCAAAATGCGGAAAATTTTTTTTAAATTTCGAAAATTTTTGGAAATTTTGGAAAATTTTAGAAATTTTTGCAACAATGTTAAAAAGTAGAAAAATTATTAAAAAATATATTTAAAAAAAATGTATTTATTTATTCAATTTAGCGGTTGTAGGTCCCACTTTTCAAGAAATAAAGTGGCTACACAGTTCAGTCGTGAATAAAGCACTATACGCAACACGAGAGTAAAGTCGATTATTCCCTCGGGTGATTTAATGCCCTCGCTTGATCGCTCGGGCAGTAAACTCTCACCCGCGGGAATAATCAACGACTTTACTCCCTTGTTGCATAATGTACTATTGTTTATCCAAATATTTGACTATATATCTATTGATGTTCATCATAATACATACCAAGAACGAAAAAAGCTTTTTCATGGTGTTTTCTATGGAGATAAAAAAAAATGTGTTTAAACAGATAGAATAAAATTATAAATATACAAAAGCGTATATAGGTTTAAACTGTATAATACTGTAGATGAGAAAAATAATTAGAATAATATTATGTCGGAATTATATAATTACTTAACACTGCAGCATATAATATACGTGAGCCCAGTAAGGACATCCATAGCGTTTAAGGCTACAACTTTTGATTACAAGCTTATAACTGGCTTCACTCTGGTAATTCACTTTTTTTAGGGCTATTAAAACCTTGCAGTATACTTTCACAAATTCACCGATTGAGTACCATCCTTATATAAAAAAACAAAATCGTGATTTATTGAACTATTGAAAAAACAAGCCCCTCACTTTTAAACGCCATTGATATTTACAATTATGACACGTATACATTACAAACGTCTAAGTGTTAAATTTGTTTGCTCTATATGAAGCAGTTTCGTTCTAAGCGGTCGACACTATAAATTGTCGCTAATTTTATTAATATTTACTAAATGCATCAAAATCGATTGTAGTTTCACTTTGATCTTTTTTCAAAGCATTTGCAACAAAAAAATTCCTTTCGATAATTATATTGAAACTTAAAATGTAACAAATTGAACATAAACTGAAAATCAAATCTTTTTATACTTCTAAATCTAAGTTTATCATTTGAACAAAATACCATATCAAAAATAATTTTTAGACGATGCTATTGTGTTAGAAAATAATGACCATTTATATACACTTTTGTACGTTTATATTTGCTTATCAGCATTTTTGCGAGTATTTGCGTGTATAACGTTTAAACTTTATAATTGATAATATACATATTTTAAATAAGATGTAGGTTGATGACGTGATAAAATTGATGATTAATCAATGACGACCTTTTTTTAATTGAAAAATATATTAATACTTATTCGTTTTTAGATATAAAATTTTTGTGATTATAAATAATAAGCGTCAAAAATATACAAAGTTATAATACAAAAGATACAGTATTGATTTGTGAATATACAAAAAACGTTTTCGACTCGTTGATAAGAAATCGAAAAAGTCAATAGAAGAGTCGAAATAACACACTCATTGCATTCATTGTTAATTAATTCAAACAAAACTCCAATAGCTGCACAATTCGCACAACGGTTGTCCACTCATATTTCAAAGCTTGTAACAACAATCCCTATTCAACCGTTTATGAATACCGGACATTCCACAGCTTTTCTAAGCAAACCTCTTGGGTATGCCACTCCAGAAAGCAGGAGAAGAAATAAGAGGAGCTAATAGCCTACACACGTTAGCTCTTTACAATCTGCTCTCAAGGTCATCTCTAACTGGCTGAGGATTAGCAACAGCCCATTTCTCTTTAAAAACTATGTTCGCTTTCTTCGGCCTATCTTCTAGTCTTTGAACGCCCGCAAAGTGCTCCTCGATCTCTTTTAGTGTTCTGCCCTCAGTCTCCGGTAACATGAAGTACAAGCCCACTACTCCGACGAAATTCATGGAAGCGTAGAAAAGGAAGGTGCCGGGCAGCGTCATGCCATACTTCATGTAGAGGAACAACTTGTTGGCGATGGAGGAAAAGATGTAACCAATGGAACCGGCTGAACCCGTGGCTACGCTGCGAACTTCTGGAGGAAACACCTCACCAGCTAGAATCCAGGGCAGCGTCTTAAGGCCAACGTGAGAAAAGAAGGCTGCTGCTACCATCAAGCTGGTTGGTATCCAAGTATACTTCTCTCCGTCGATTTGGCCATGCATTATCAAGTAACCATAGACGGAGATCAATAAAAGAGAAAGGCCCGTGCTGAACACTGAGAAAAAAGATAGCTTGCGCTTGCCCGTGAAGTGGATTATAAATACACAGATGATCGTACCAACCACCTGAGCTATTCCGACTATTACTGTTGCTTTATATCTGTGGAGTATAAGGAAATTATTAAGTACATTGGTACAATGGTGCGCCAACACAATAGTTCAGAAATAAAAACTTTACTTGTCAATCGGTGTCTTCAGTTCATCGAGGATGATAACAGCATAGACTTGAAGCACCATAATTCCACCAAACGCATTGATGAAGAAAGCCAATGTAACGAGAGCAAAGGGTAGATAAAAGGTCCTCTCCAAGTATGACTGCCAGGATTTCTTTGGCGGCTGCTTCGCAGGACTGTTAGCTTCTAGGATGATAGAGTTGATTGTCGTAACATTTACAGGTTTTTGGAAAGCCTCACGAAGATCACGGAACTCGTCCTTCACGTGGTCCGGGGACACCCAACCACGTAGCCAGCACAATGCCTTTTCTGCTTCGTTAAACCGACCTTTGTCTGAAAATTTTCACCTTTTCTTACTAACTTATAGATGCAAAAAATTACTTGGCAAAGAAATTAAAACGAATCGCGCATAAGATTTGACGTGATTATTGATTTTGCGTAACGTAAAAAGAATAATTAATAAGTTGTAATATATATATGTGCGAAAACCCATAATTAAATAATACCCACAATGGTTAATACCAACTTCACTGCACAGTAAAATATTTTACTTTTTGCAAAAGCATTTTTATTGTTCATAAGAATAAGCTCAGACAAAAAGATATTAATATAGCTCATTGACTAAAAATATATTACTTATCTCGTATGATAAAATGTATCTGTTTCATTATGAATGACTGCAGTCAGACATTTAACTGATGAGTTTTATCATTTATACTGATTATGTTAAGACTTATATGCATTTAATAACTTAGGCGATAATCTCAATTATATTATATGCTAATTGAAAATCGGATATAAGTAAATTTGGAATATTGTAAAGTTATTTAAAAAATGCTGATGTCAGACGAATATTACGAGAAAACGAACTCGCTGCTTCTTATATAATTATGTCCGGGAACGTGTATTTCCAGCGTTTAAGGAAAAATTAGTCTTCTTTTGTGCATTAACTGCCAACGCAGTTCAGCATAAATTTCCTACTTGATAACGTCTCGAAAATTATTAAACTAGAGGAAAAAATACCTGCAAGCCACGTTGGACTTTCCGGCACCAGGTAAAGCGAGGTGAAGCACAGGACAGGATAGACGAGATTG
Organism: Nasonia vitripennis; assembly: GCF_009193385.2. NCBI lineage: Eukaryota > Metazoa > Arthropoda > Insecta > Hymenoptera > Pteromalidae > Nasonia > Nasonia vitripennis. The sequence continues at coordinate 21,907,347 of NC_045757.1, read as the reverse complement.
ATGAGAGCGACGGTTCGCCAGCCAACCAAGCTACCCGTCAGCATCTGCGTAAACACACCACAGATTACGGCCATGGTTGAGGTGGCCGATAGCAAACCACGGAGATGAGGCTGCGTGACTTCAGCGACGTATGTTAAAACCGGAGCCTCAAGCAGGCCGCCAGTAAGGCCAGTCAGAGCCTGGGCGATGAATAACATGTCGGCATTCTTAGCGTAGTGAAAGATCAACCAGGCCACGACAAACGGCACTGTCGAGAGCATCATAGTTCTTCTACGACCCAGCCTCTGCGATACTGGGCCACTTACAAAACCACCAAGTGGTACAAGGAAAAGATTGATGCTACCTGAAATTTAAATATTTTTTGATGATTGCATATTATATGATTACTCAGTATAACTTACAATAAAATGCCATGTACTCTACAAACTATATGGATGCTAAATTAAAAAAAATTATAATTTTTCATACAAGTACATTATTTGGTCTTTCAGAACAAGTTTAGTATTACAATGATTCTTCAAAAAACCTGTATTTTCAAAGAACGACTCTGCTTCTCATAAATGGTTGCTTTTTTAAAAAATGGCATTTCCAAAGTTTGCCATTTTTTAACAAAGTAACCTTTTATGAGAAGAAGAGTCATTCTTTGATATTATTTGAAAATAACATTCTTGAAAAATGTAATCGCAAAACAAATAAAAGAGAACAGCCTAAGACTAACACAATAGAAGTTGGGGTTTTTTCCAGACATTTTATTTTTCATCATATAGGTATGCAGTTCACACAAGACCAATTATTCATAATAATTTGAAAATATTTTATATTCAAAGTATAATGTTATAATATCATAATAATATATAAATGTCAATGAATAATTGATAGTGCAAAAATCAATGGTACGACTTTTTTAAATTTGATACTGTCATATAAATATAGTTTTAAGTAACACTCACCGATCCATGTCACTTCATCAAGGGTAACTGGAACTGCCGGGTTAGTCTTTTGCAGCTCAGGGATAAGAATCGTTGGAAAGCCAAGGCTCGAGCCGAAGGTTAGTAGCAGAAGGTTTTTCGCACCAACAGCGAAAAACTGTGGTAAGGCAGCTCTGAGCTTCGACACCGGATGCGTCAGTTCTGTTTTTCCATTTCCAGTAATATTTGCAGGCATCTTAATGCCATTGCTGTCGAGAGATACACATCGAATTACTTCTATTTCAAATTAATTACATGTATATTGCATTATAATTACGAAAATTCATATAGTTATTTTACGTTTTAATATATAAGTAAAATTCTCCAAGACATAAATATTATTAAAATTTACGTATGTTGAATACCTCGAAATAAAAACCATCGTATCTAATATTTAAACCGGAAGTAATTATGCTTCTTAATAACTTGATGATCAAAGAGTTCGTTTCAACGATTAACGCAACTCAATTACCTACTAGAACTTCCTTCAATGGTGTCACAGCAATTGTTGTTCAATATTGTTAAAACGGTTAAAATCAGTTTTTTTTCTTGCAATGTCGTATTCATTACAATTGTTAATAAAATAAAATGTTCTCTATCCCGTAATAGTTAAATAAAACAAATTTACAATTAAAAAACGTTATGATCAAACAGGACTTAGAGATACAATTTTTTTATATTTATTTAAGTGTAAAATGCAAGTATAAAAGATAAAAATAGCTTCATTAGGTTTCAAGCAGTAAACCGGTTTTAAATAACTCACTCTCGTTAGCGGGTTTCTAGCTAAAAACTCGTTAAAAATGTCGCTCTGGTAGCAAATTTTTAGCCGATTTCATAATAATTTCTAACGGGTCTTGCATATTACTAGCTGGAAACCCATTACTATTTCTACCAGGGTAGTATACTTAAATAATAGTACATTACGATACGTGTGACTTAAATGGTTCTTTATAGCACAGTGTGGCTAAAATCCGCTGTTAAGTCACGGCTATCTGTGACTAAAGTAGTCCTTTTTTGCACCGTGTTTATCACACTCGCTACGTTCGTGCGCTAACCTAACGGTGTAAATACGGACTAGTTAGCACTCGAGCGTAGCGATAGCGCTAAGCGCTGTGTAAACCATTTAAGTCAAGAGTATCGTATAAAATGTTATAGCACAGACTGCTAAAATCCGCAAGTCTCGCCTATTTGTGACTAAAGTAGTCCTTATTTGCACCGTGAGGTTAGCGCACGAGCGTAGCAAGTGTGATAAACACGGTGCAAAAAAGGACTACTTTAGTCACAGATAGCCGTGACTTAACAGTGGGCTTTAGCCACACTGTGCAAAAAGTTCATTTTTTCATATTTTTCATCAAACCTCATTCAAACATTTTATATAGGAATTTGCATTATACTTTTCATATCGAAGATCTTTGAAATCACTCGCTGTGTTAACTGTTATTAAAGGTATTTCACAAACAAACAAAAATAAAAAGTAGACTTGTTTTGACTAGCTACCTAGGTATAGTACTTTAACGCTCTACCAGGGTTCCTCGTGCTGAGTTGTGTCACTTTTTGCACGTACGTACAATTATTTACGTTGGCATTTATTACGCGAGACCTTTCACTTTTCTTCTATCTCTCTCCTTCTCTTTCATACGTTTTCTTTTTTGTACAAATCATACTTCACATCTTTGTTATAATTTGCAAACTTTACTTCCGCAAACTATTCCGGAATTCTCCATAAAGTTTTTTTTTTGTTCCGACAAAAAAAGCAGTGAGACTTTCCGAATATTAAATGCGGCATACTACAGCACGCGTAGAACAATTGAAGTATAGAACAGTTCGAAAAAATGTCATTTGAAATAACCTAACTTGCAAAGAAATTAATGTTCCATTATCCATATATGATTATTATTAAAATTTCATTTCATTATTGTTAAACTTTTTTTATTAAGTTAATTTATAAACTTTGAATTCGAATATGATTTAGAAAGACCAAAAACATGTGGTAATTTATTTTTGAAACTTTAGCATATTTTATATGGATGTTTTTAAATAATATAGCCGTAATAAAATTATAAGAATAAAACATGTGTACATTGATTCAAGCACATACTATTTGAACAAAGGTGCGTGATTGCTTCCTTGGCTATGACTATTTTATGTAATCATTTTTTCATGAGGCATTCGGTTATTTTTCGAAAGTTGTATCCTTGAAGTGTCAAAGTGTGCGAACGATTTGAATTAGTATCATGTTTGTTTGCCCTTCTTTCTAGATGTAAGCACTTTTCTTTCTGATTTCCATAATTCTGTTTACTTCTTTTGATCTATAGATGTCAACGCTGGAACCATTAACGTAATTTTTAATAAATTTAAGTATGAAATTAAAATATAGTAAATTATGAAAAAAATACTATAACAAAATTTATGTAAATGCAAAACTAAGATTATTTGGGCCTTACAATGCACATTATACTAATTATGTTAATGCATAATAAGCTAGAATACTGTATACATTACATACATTCTATTACATATAGCTAATGATTCTTAATATTCACCCTCTATATTATAAAATAATCATTTTATAATATAGAATAGATTTATAGTATGATATTTACTTAATCATAATAATGTGTTAAATCTAAAATCTTTAGTGTTTAAACTTCTTTGTCAACAATTTACCATCACATAAAATATTTTAAATAAAAACTTTCACAGCATAATAATTATAATAATAATAATCATAATAATAATTTGATGAAATAAAAATGTGTGTACACCATTCTATGGAATCAGTACGATTGAAAGTAATTTATAAGATATATATTATCGTGTATCTAATTTTTGTAATGTTATCCGGTTGGATATAAATTTCATTAGCAAAATGTCTATTAACGTTATACAATATCAGAAGAGGATAAAAATTATGAGTTCCGATGTATCGTTAGTCGTAGAAACTTTTTCTATCGTTAATTATAAATGTTCAATCTTTTCACCTATTTAACAAATATATTATTCTTCCAAAAATATAGCACATTATTTATTTAGATGTGCAATTCGGCAAGCAATATTATGCAGATGATTTTGCAATAAAAGTTAGTTCAAATTATTGGTAGTAAGTGATTGTTGAATTGCCAATTTGTTCGAAAATTACATATTTATTGCTTATAACTAAAATAGATTTTTTTACCTCTGAATTATCTGATTTACCTATGAGCGCTTAATCAAATTAAAAAAAAATGTGGCTGTTTCGGGGACAGCCGATAGAAGTGAATACTTAAAAAGATGGTGTGGAATTTTGGAAAATTTTAAATAGTTTCGTTGCCAGAGAATCAAACGTATACGAAGTGAGAAACGTACTAGTCTTCGCAGCAGGACTACAAGTGTACTTTATACTTCGACGCAAATTCAAATGCGTCTTCGTTGAGTGCAAAGTAGTAATATACAAGGATAAATTTAATTGTGACTTTTTTGATAAATTTCTATAATTTTGTGATTTCGATGCGTAATTCGCCGTCATTTTCTTATTTTTCCAACTTAATCGCAACTTTGACAGAGAGTTAAAAAATCTTAGGTGGTCTAACATTAGGGTCTAATACGAATAAAGAAAATATAATAAGAATAATAGTATCGTACGATATTTTATGATACAATGTGCGTAAACCGAGATTTAGAGAGTACATTTTTGCACGAGCGTGCGGTGAATCGAGGTTTACGCCAGACCGTGTCATACAGTGATAATGTTTACCGCGCGTCCAAAATTTAGCGGAAAGAACCGATGTGCGGTTTATATGTAAGGGGAGAGCTGAGCTGAGCGAGCATGCTAATATGCGCGTGGTGGGGCGAGAGAGCTGCCGCTGCTTTCGTGACGATCGGTCTGTCGCGCCGCCGTGACTATCGCCGCTCGCCAATTCACTCCCCGCACAATAAATGTATACCTGGCGAGCATACAAAATTATTCACTTCAAAAACACTCAGCAAAAGCAAAATATTATCCGCAAAAATCGATAATTTAGCGAAACAAATTTTCGCGTAGCTACACGTATAGCATTAGAAAGGAAACTTTGCGCGTGCAGCAAGTGATCATCTGGCTCGTAACTCCGAGAGTATTATAAAGGTTCGACGTATGGCTCAATAGAGGTACTCGCGAGTTGCGAGTCCTCGCATGAAAAGACCGCACGTGATTCTTTCGCGATAAAAGTGTGTCAGATATAGCCGCTTCGAGCTCGTAAAGGAGTCAAGCCATTCACCCAGCGCCATGCCATCGCTATACCGCCTGACACATGCTCTCTAAAGTTCATCGGACTGTTTGTTTAATAAATGCTTGGTAGAAAAAAACTTTCGTGTGACAATTAAGATACTTCCATGTAGCGGCGATCGGCGACTAAGCAAGCCAGATAGCAGCTATCATACTGACGAATACTAATTAATCTGCAGTAGTGTAAAAATGAGCTTATCTCATTGTATATGTACATACATTTCCAGTTGACTTTGCAAATTATGACTATAAATTTTTTATCAAGCATTCACACACTATCAAAATGAAACTACCAATATTTGAAATGTCAGCCATGATTCTTTCCATGTAGGTATTATGGCTGACATTTTGAATATTCCAAATTTTATCCGCGTTTTCTACTCATTTTTTATACATAATGTTCTAAATATAGCTATGAAAACCAAATTGGTTCAACCAATTGATATGAAGTCCATAATAATTTAAAAGACGTCTGAAGTAAAATTATCGTTCTGTTTAAAAATATTTAATTTTCAATACATTTTTATTTGTGATCTTATGTATAATGTAAATCTGTAAAAAAGATTTTAGACTGTCGTGGATGTTTGTAAATTAATGTTCACTCTGTAAAAGAACGATGATGCAGTTCAATAACCAGTTAAAGTTTTGAAAAATTAGCACCGACCAGATGGCCTCCATGGCTACCTTTTCAAGGTTAAGCTTATTGACTGATCTTTTTACAACCGTTTCACTTTCTCTTAAAAAAAAATTTGCATTTACAATTATTTCGTCATAATATCTCCTCAAGTTTAAATTAGAAGATTTTTGATTGAAAAAAATGTGCACGTATAAAAAGTTAAAACGTGAACGAAAAAACAAACAATCTTTACAAAGGTTGATAAAAAATTTATCAACCTTTGGAAACACATTTTTACAAAAAAAGTAAAGATTGGCACTGGATTTGCCGATCCTTAAAACTTAAATCTGATAAGCAGATATTCATCAAACAAACGGAGGCATTTAAAATTGAAATTCATGTTGATATAATATTTCCATTATTAGGATGGAAAATTTTACGTCTATTATTAGTAAATCTGTTAAAAATATTTCCTTATATCATAATTAGTTGAATTAAAAATTATTTAATATATTATTAAATTTATTTGACTTATTATATATTATTATTTATATATTTTATCAATTTATTAATGAATTACGAAACACTTTTTGATTATTATAACCTGCTTGATCATAACAATTATGATTTCAAACGGAACATTATGATGGAGGTAAAGATTACTTCACAACTCTAAATAACTGTTACCATATGCCTTCATTTTAGCCGCAGGCTATTCACAATATCTCAAGCTCTGTGTATACACAATATAAAATATATTGTTTATTTATTGCCAATTAGGTAAACGTTTTTATTTTTTTTTTAGGCAAACGCGCTGATATTAAAATTAAAAAGTCTTTTTTAACAATATTTAGAAAAATCACTTAAAATATTGTTCAGAAAATATCATATAATAATCTCCAACAAATTTTTATTTATGAATTATATTTGTCAACTTGATGCTTGATTGATGTTGAACTCAATGTTTACATTTAGAAAAACTTTGGCTGTAAAACGTCTTGTTTATTTACAACTAGTTTTCACCCATAACTTGAGTAGCAGTAAAGATAATAACGTGCTTCAATTAGATATGTTTCTTTTTTACGAGTAGGATATTTTCATAGATTTCAATAATATTTTAGAATACTAATTGGCTTTTATAATAGAATTCGAGTATTGTATTTAGGTATTAACAACGTGAATACTACATTTGTGGATGCATAAAATACAGTTGTATTGCTTATATAACGGTAAATTTGAGTATATTTAATCAATTGAGTATCCGTATACGCATCCGTAAACGTATCTGTTTTATACTTTAAGATGACGTATAGAATGCATATTTTACTACTGAAGCATAAATTGCCGCGAGTCTAACGAACCTCTTCCTAGAGATGAAAGGTCGCATCGGTGCCGCAATCATAAGTGCGTACTTATTGTCCCATCTTTAGAAGCCATGGCCGATGTGCTTTACACTCGTGTATGTCTGTCGAGGACGCAGCAATTAAAGGAGAATGTACTTGCAATTTTACGCTCCGCGTAATCATCCTAGCGTATAACGTTCCCGCGCTTTGCCTATTTTCCAATGAAGAGAGTAAAATGTATATACATAAAAGCGAATGATTTGTTTGCTATTAAAGAATATTTTTGTATCAAAGTTTTATGCAGCAGCACGAAAAAATATTATGATAAACCACAGTAGGTATATAATTTTTATATTTATGAAAAACAATTCATTATAGATAACATGTCTTTCCAACCATTATTTTATAAAATATTTTACTATATTCAACTATAAAAAATCCGCCTGTATGAGAAAGCGATAGGCAAATATGATATTTATTTTATGAATAAACATGAACTTTTTTCATTGTCTGATTTTGATTTTTAATAATCGAAATATAATTGCATGATTTTCTGTTGTACATGGATAAAAGTATAATAAAACCTATTTTAATAATGGCATAAAAATGTCTTCAAAATATCATAGTTCTATTACAAGTCATCATGATGTAATACTAGCTAAAAATAAATGATAGACGGAAAATAAAAGATTGAAATAATTGCATTAAATTGGTGGCATAAATATGTAATTACTTCCGTTTTTTCGAAAAATAGACGGAGAATACAAAAGCGTCCTTTAATTGGTATAGAATATTTTGACTGTTCCGCAAAGTTGATTTTCTTAATAATACATTGAAGAATTTGTTTACCCAGTATACTTAACACAATAATTTATTTATTAAAAGATTATATTCTTTCACTTTTTAACATTTGTATATATAATTAAATCAGGTTTCAAAAATGAAGAATTGCATAACGTTCTTCCATAATTATATTCTTTAAGTATTGTGATGTTAGGAAAGATTATTTACATTGTATTTTTATACAAACTCTGTAAGTATAATTTAAAGCCGTGTTTATGTACGAGTATTGCAGAAATAAAATTAGTGACCAACCTTTGCACATCTTCTTTATCTTGTGATATCATCTTTTTGGTGTTATTGTTTACAGGAACAAAAAATCACTGGTATTTACTTTACCAAACCCGTCTGGTATTTTGCAATCAGTTCATAGTAACATAAAACTACGTTGCTTTTAAAACACTTTACTGATTTATTTTTTAATACTGCAATTTGTTAAAACTATTTTAGCACAATACTGTTAGTTGCAACATTTACTATAACTGAAAAACGGTTACGAATTGTTTTTCGGTGATGAGCATGAGGTTCTGAATAAATAATATTAAAAATATAAAAATATCACAGCGTTAAACGAAAAAATAACTTTTTTAGTTCATCGGAAAGTGAAACGCATACCGCTTCGGCGTTGCGTTAACCCGAGTTATGAGACTAGCCGAAAGACCATCTCTTTCGCTCGTTCTCCGCAATCGGTGTACTGCAACTTTTCAGAGTCGCGCTCGCATCCCCTCCAGCTGGCATCCACTTCCCTCTCTCCTCATCTTCTCTGTTCATGCACTATAGAGGTGATACGCGCGGCTTTATTCCAAGCAGCTTAAGTCGCTCCTCACTGTAGCTTTTTCAATGAACCGCTAACTGCACTGGTGGGTAAATGTACGAAAGGCGTTGTTTTATACATTACGTGTATCATACATGTAAATGACTGTAAATTTATGTATATTTGCAACGCCAATTATACATTAAATATACTGTATAATACATTATCTTAAAAGCTACAAGTTGAATAAAAAAGGAAAAGAAACAGTACTTATAACGCCATACCTCCACTTTTAAAACAATAAGAACGAAAGTTTTTAAATATATTATCATCATTATATCATATATATAATTGCAAGAATATTAAAAAAGCATAATGGAAGGTAAAATAGCATTTTTCAGGAAAACATAACCTAATAATAGAAAAAATATATAGTAAATATATGTATAATCTTCATAAATAGTATTATATATATATTATAATTTGTAGATCTGCAAGATAATTTTAATCCACAAGAGATCGATAATGCCCTAGCTGACTTTTTCTTTGGTTGCAACATACCGTTCGTCATCGTTGAATCAGTTTATTTTAAAAAACTTATAGAAAAATTGAATCCACGTTATAATCCTCCAACAAGAAAAACATTATCAATGACTTTACGTGACAAAAGATTCAATGAGTTTGAAAATTCTATTATGCAAGCTCACTGTTACAATGCCGCTACCCTAAGCGGGTCTTGGGCGTTGTCGTCCAGATCGGACGGGTGGGTGCCTATCACCACTACACAGCGCGTCCTTAGGTTGCGGATAGAGGAACAGCCCCTGAGAAAGAGGTTAGCTGCGAATAAATTGAATAAGCAGCCGCGGACAGCCGATAGGAACAGGCGTGGGTGTGATGAGCCCACACTGTCGAACGCATTCATCTAGAAACACTACGCAAGCACCACAACAACAAAAACACTTCACATTATCTCTTATCTCTCAATCTATCTCTTTCATCACACATTACAAAAATGGGCAAAAATCCTGCTGCCGAGGAGGATGCGGGAGCGATGACAACTGCCCCGAAAGGGGATGTGTAGAATGATTCGTCACCTGATCTAACGCGGTAACGATGCCAGCGAAGGCGCGCTGCCTTGCAGGGGGGCGTTAGGATGCGAGAATGAAACCGTAGTGTGTCTGACGACGAGTTGACACTGTCCTCGTCAAAGTCGGAAAGCTCTCATACTTAGTTCTAGAGAGGTATGGGGGTTATCACCTCTAGAACGGTGGACTCACCTGCGATCGGAACAGGATCCGAAGCGCGCGGGTTTAACATACTATCATGGCTCAAAAAAATCAAATCCGAACCAAAAGGGACTTAAGGGTCGGAACTTGGAATGTTCGCAGTCTATACAGAGCAGGCGCGTTTAAAGAACTCGTAAAGGAAGCTGATAGGTACAATCTAGATTTGGTAGCAATACAGGAATCGCGGTGGCCAGATGGCGGAGTACTAGCATCGGGTAACTTCACGTACCTGTATGGGACCGGGATTGGGGGATCTCTAGGCACCGGATTTCTCGTAAGCAAAAGCATCATACTTTCGGTTAGTAAGTTTCAAATCCGTCAATGATAGGCTCTCGTACATCATTATCGAAGGTGAATGGTATAGATATGTATTTCATACACTGTTCTACGGAGGACAAAGAAGAAGAAGCTAAGGATCTCTATTACGAAACTTTAGAGCAGGTAATCGACCAGTTCGCGTCTTACGGCACAAGAATAGTATTAGGCGATTTCAATGCTAAAATAGGTAGGGAGGAAATGTTTAGGCCTACTATAGGAAAGGAAAGCCTGCACGAAGCCAGCAATGATAACGGTATTAGGGTCATAAATTTCGCGGCGGCAAAAGATCTTATAATCAAAACTACGTGTTTTAAGCATGAGGACATACACAAGCTACCAAGAAGTAGAGGCCGCGATTAAAAAACTAAAAAACAACAAAGCCGCGGGAAATGACTCTATACCAGCTGACTTACTCAAATATGGGGGCGTCGAGCTCACTTTCAAAATCTATAAACTAGTATGTACTATCTGGAAAAATGAAATAATACCCGAAAATTGGAAGGAATCTATCATTATACCAATTTTTAAAAAGGGGGATAAGACAGACTGCAATAACTATAGGGGTGTCTCACTTTTAGCAACATGCTACAAAGTTCTGTCAAACGTAATACAAGCTAGACTCACTCCATTCGTGGAAGATATAGTAGGAGATTATAAGTGCGGATTTCGGCGCAACAGATCGACGAGCGATCAAATGTTTACCATAAGACAGTTGTTAGAGAAAAAGTGGGAATTTTGCGAAACCATACACCAACTATTTATAGATTTTAAAAAAGCGTACGACTCTATTAAGCGAAGCAAAATGTATCAAATTCTAGTACTTCTCGGTGTACCGAAAAAACTCGTGAGATTAATTCAAATATGTCTGAATGGAAGCACGGGAACGGTCCGAGTAGGCGGTAATGTATCAGAACCCTTCATGATACGCGATGGTTTAAAACAAGGGGATGGGCTCTCTACGGTGCTGTTCAACTTAACGTTAGAGTATGCCGTTAGAAAAATGCAGGTTAGCCAGCTGGGCGCAACGCTTAATGGAACAACGCAGATACTAGACTACGCAGATGATTTGGATATATACTGGGGGATTGTAAGGAAACGGTAGCAAGAAACGCGGAAATCCTCATAAAAGCGGTGGAGTATACAGGGTTAGAAGTGAGTGAATCAAAAACAAAGTACATGATTGTGGATAAGCTAGGCATCTGCAGAGGGGAGGAAGATCACAGAGTTGGGAATTTTACTTTTGAAAAGGTTAGCGAATTCAGGTATCTGGGTACGACCATAAACAATAGAAACGAGATTAATGTCGAAATAAATAAGAGACTCCATTCGGGCAATGCTTGCTTCTACACCGTGAGTAATTTACTTAAGTCGAGGCTGTTGTCTAAAAACGTTAAAATAAGAATATACAGGACAATAATACTGCCGGTGGTTCTGTACGGGTGCGAAACGTGGGCTCTCACTAAGCAGGCGGACAACCGTTTTAGGGTATTTGAAAATAAAGTCTTGCGAAAAATATACGGGCCGAAGAAAGATGAGGAAACCGGGGAATGGAGGAGACTACACAACGATGAGTTACACAATCTGTACGCGTCACCAAATATTAACAGAATAATAAAATCGCGCAGATTGGTATGTGCAGGACACATAGCGAGAATGGGAGACGACCGTACAGCAGCGCGTGTCATGAAGGGCAGGCCGATGGTAACGCGATCTCTAGGTAGACCTAGACGTAGACGGGAGGACAACGTAAAAGCGGATATAGTAGAAATAGGACGGGTGGGTGTCGATCGGAGAGGTGCATCTTGGGTGGGGTTGACACAAGATAGGGCAGCGTGGAAGGCTTGCGTAGATGAGGCGATGAACTTTCAAGTTCCAAATACCACGTAAAAAAAAAAAATTATGCAAGCTCAATCTAAAAATGCAGTTTTACTATTGGATGGGTGGAAAAATTCAGCAGCTAATACTAATAACGTCGTTGGAATGTTATATTTAGAAACTGGAAGATACGTTTTTTTAAAATCTTGGAATTTTAGTAACATTAGCGAAACAGGACAAGCATTAAGTAACGTCGTAACGGAAGTATAGGACTTGCAATTGAAAAGTACAACTTGATTGTTTTTGCTGTCATATCAGACAATGCATCTAATATGGTTAACATGGGTAATATTGTAAATATATGGCATGTTACGTGCAACAGTCACAGCGGCAATTTATTGAGTAAATCAATAACAGATAATGAATTTGCAAAGAAAGTAAATATATTATTGAAAGATTTTAAGAATCCTGCTTTGGAAAGCCAATTGACGGTCGCACAGAATGTCTCGTGTGAATGTAATATACAGTATATTTGAAACATTATAATATACATGTAAATTACATGTATATATACATGTAAGTTACAACGTGTAACTTTCCCACCAGTGCCGCTAAGTGTTGTCTCACGTGCATTTTAGCGACTATTTGTTTCGAGAAAAACGCAGTAATTATTAAACGCAAAAATTAGTAAATCAGTTTGAATAAGATAGTTACTCAGAAAACTTTGCACAGTATTTTGCACTTTATGCCTTTTGATAAAATTTTCGGAAATAGCTTTAGTGAAATAAATTTCGCGTTTTTACACTTTGTAGAAGCATCTGGACTAAATCATCGAACTTTTTAACCAAAAATTAACGAACATTTAAGAATGTGTTATATAGTACATGCATTCAAGGCGGGATATATTTTACCTTCTCAATTTCCGAAAATAAAACTTTGTGACCCTTAACTCCAAATTTTTTTAACAGTCTTGGCTTCAAGTTTTCGGCATTCCAGCAGATAAAATAATTTTTTTCTTTCTATAGACGACTAAGAAAGGTTATAAAATTCTCAAACGAAAAATATAAATTATACTTTACACTGCTATTCAAAAAACAAACTTTTTTAAAAATCTATTTTTCATATAATAAATTATGGTGAATCCGTTGAGCTTTTATATTGTAATAGTTATAGTTTCTTGTATTATTTTATGTAAACCCTTTTAACGATATCAAGCAGCCTAAAACTATCGATATTAATAAATATAAATAACACAACTTATACGGTAACATGTTTTCCATACATCTGTATTGAGCAATTACATTTATTTATCCCAATTAAAACTTACTGCAATTATATTGGCACGTTGGTACACTTCTAAACTAATCTATCATTCTCATAAATAATAAATAATTATATATGTTCAAATATACAAGGATGGTATGATCTGCGTATAAAAGTCCAACTTGGAGACGTGGTATCCTTATATAAGAATGAATAAACTTGCACTATATGGGGTATGGTAATGATTATTGTTATGTAAGTCACAGCAAAACTGTCCAGCTTTTTGTTATGTCTGTTAATCCGAACTTGTGAACAAGGAATATCGATTTCTTCGGCAGGATTTGCAGCGTTATAGTTATTGTTTTACATATTATATAGTAAAAATAATATCTATTCAGTATCATTTTGCAAATGTCATATGTAACTCTGTAAAGAAATAGATAAATGAATAAATAGATCAAAATTTTTGATAGCTTACCAAATGAAAAAAAAATGTATATTATGCAATTGGTTTTTTCAATAACCAGGATGATGATTTGAGCACGAATAGAAGTCCAGGGCACCGCAAACAAGACAAATTCTCTCGCACTATTAATGAAAACTCGATTTTCTATTCATTCAACAAAAATGTCGATATAGAAATTTTTTTAATATACCAACATAAATACAACCAAAATAAATAAATTTAAATTATATATAAATATAATTAACTTTTCATGAAATAGTTCCTTTTTCTTGTCTGAAATTGGGAGAAAAAATTGATAATTTCGAGCGTTGTTCTCAAAAATGTTAAGAAATATTCATTTATTCATTTAATATGCTTTTGTGTTAAGAAATATTCATTTAATGAATATTTCTTAACACTTTTGAAAGAAATATGCATTTAATGATGGATCAGTTTCTCAAAAAAGCTATTTCAGACTCGGGCGAGATGTTTTCAGCATGAGTTGAAGTCGAGGGCGCCATAGAAACACCTCACCTTACCCTCACTTGAAATAGTATATTTTTCAACACGTGCATGAAAAATGCCCTTTTTACCTTTAGTGAGCCATCGTTTTGCTCGTCCTATACTATTACTCAATTCAAACGAATAAAAATATAGTCTTAATCGTCAAAGTATACAAAGCATAAAGCTTAAAAAAATATATAATAATGCATTCTATTGAATTTACCATTTTATTAATTAAATTACTAAAGTTAAACTTTACGATGTATTTGTTATTACATAAATTTATTACTGACTATAATTTATTACTATACTAGAATAAGTTTATACTTATCTCGCTTTGTTCTACATAAAATCTACATCATCTACATGTCCACAAATTTCGTTATTTTGTGATTGCTTTATATTTGTATTGTCTGAAAAATAGCTTTGAATCTTTTCAAGCGATTTTCCTTCGGTTTCTGGGAGCAATATAAATAGCACAATACATCCGATAAAGTTAATGACAGAGAAAAAGAGAAAAGAACCGAAAAAATTTATTTCTTTGACCATGTATAAATATTCGATGTTAATTGCCCATGAAAAAGTATAAAATAAAGCTATCACGATACCAGAACCCGTGCTTCGTAATGTAGCTGGAAACACTTCCCCAATAAAAATCCAAGGAACCGTGTTAAATCCAGCTATAAATAATATAGTTAGAAACAGCATATTTACTGGAATCCATGTTAAGTTTTTGTCAGCTACATGTCCTTCGTTATAAAGTAAAATATAAATTGACGCCAGCAACAAAGATATACTCGGAATGATAGTCGTCATAAAACAAACTTTTCTCTTTCCTATCCAGGGAATCACAATTATAGACAAAACCGTTCCAATCACATTGAACAATCCCATAATTACAGACGCAGCATAACTATCAATCGGTGTATTGATATTTTTAAATATAACGACTGAGTAAACTAGTATCGATGTACCGTTGAAAGCATGAATAAAAAATAGAAATGTTGTAAGCATAAACGGCATACAAAAAGACTTTTGCAAAAAAGGTTTAACAGAATTTCTTATATTATGTATTAGAAAAATACTACGCAATTTAAAATCAGTTTTAGAATTTGAAGTACTTTGAAAAGCTTCGCCCAACATACAGAATTCTTCCATAACGTTCGAATGTGTTGCCCACCCTCTGAGCCAAGACAAGGCATCTTTGGCTTCTTCGAACTTTGCCTTGCCTAGAACCAATATAAATTATTAGTATGCACGTGTCAGATATTCCAAAAAAAAGATTCGGCTATTGGGTTTAAGAGCTCAGAAAAACTGCAGTTTATACAGCCATGCATTGTTGTGTGTACAACACTAATATTGAATTATTCTGACTTTTTTCATAAAAAAATTATTAAAAATTCCTGATATTCTAATGAAACAAAAACAAAAAAATTAATTTAAGTAAAAATAATGTTGTTAAATATAGCTAAAATTTATTCAAAATCAATGCTTGATCAAACAGCTAATATTAGCTGGTTTTTGGTTATAAATTTCTTAAAAATATTATTCTCATACAGCTATTGCTTAATAAATTAAACTATTAAAACACTAAAATCAGAAAAAGCTGGAAATATTTACCACGAATTGAATTTAAAATTTCAAACCAGTATAACCGAACCTTATTTGTGGAGTCCTTCATAACATTATTTTAAAGCAACTTATCAAAAAAAAAGTAATAAAAAACATACTTGCAAGCCAGTAAGGGCTTTCGGGCACCAAACATATTACGAAAATGCTAACAATTGAAAGTACCGCATATGTAAGAACCAATATCCTCCAATATACAAGACTGCCCACTAAGACGATGAAAAACGAACCCACGATAGCCGCTGTATTGGCAGTAGACAACAGGGCGCTTCGAAATCTTGTCTCGCTGATTTCAGCAATGTACATGAAAATTGGACCCTCCACGATACCACAAGCAATGCCGATCAAAGTCAGCGCAACAAGGACATCAAATATGTCATCAGCGAAATGAAGAATGAGCCATCCGAGGAACATAGGAATTGTCATAATTATTACGCCTAAGCGTCTGCCAAAATAATCTATATATATACCACTTGGTGCACTGCCTATTGGTATCGATATACAATTTATACTACCTAGAATGAAATAAATTATATTTTTTAGAAGATATTTGGACTTATTTTAATATCCCTACAGTCTTGAAATAATTTAAGACCAGTCTTTTATTGAGAAAAATTTAGTTAAAAGTGTTTGTTATAATGGCAAATTTTTACGCTATTACGTGAAACGATATTTAACTTTCAGACACTACCATTACTAAACATTTTATAATAAATAAGATATATATGCGTCAGAAGTTATTATTTATACACTTGGATCATTACTGCGCTTAATTTTTAATGCTTATTTTTCTTCATTATAATATTGATCAATAAATGAGACATTGAGACCTGGTGCTATCTTCCGGATAATAAGCTGTTTACCTACACCAATCTTATCGATTGTATATTTAATGAAATCTAAAAAATGACTGTTTGATTTATCCCCACAAGATCAAAACTTGTTTTTTGAGAACAAAATCGAGACAAAAGTAACTTATTAATAAGATAAGAGATATATATATGTTTGTTAATTCTAAATATGGTATTCTGCGCACAATAATCTAATAAAAATATCGAAATATTTATAATTTTTCAAACGTATAGACAACCTTTTTACCTAGACAACAATTTTTAACCCAAAAGGGCTAAAATTGAAGCTCTTTAACTTCACTTTGATTCTTGCAGTGCATTTTCTCTGACTGCGCCTCTAAACATTATGTACACGCCATTGAAAAATAGATAGTTTTCGTTCATACTTCCCATGTTGATTTCCCGCAAGACAATTTAAACTGCCTGGCAAAAAAATAAGTATTTCAATATCGCTAAAACGCAAGGTTTACCATGATCTGAATGGTCTACGGAACCTAAAAGTTTGTCTGGTGGGTGTACCCTAAAATTGAAAATTTTTTCCTTCAGATCTCAGATTTTTACAAATAAAGGTATAGAATTACGAAAAATGTTTGCATACAAATAACTCGCATAATGATTTGTGACAAGACCAATATTTTCGAGACAATACCAATACAATATGGGGATAAGACAATATTTTCGATTGTTGGAATCAAACGAGACCAAGACAAAATTAAGAATGGTCAATACTTTTCGAGAACAAGATTGTATAAAATATTGTCTGGTGAAAGTTTTGCTTTCTGGTAACTGATGACATTATTCATTCCGTGACTTTTTTGACGAATTTCAACACAAAATTTTTATTCATATAATGATTAAATGATTTGAAAAATTTTAAAAATGTTAAATATTTTATGAAATCTAAAAAATAAAGTTTAAATTTGATAAAATTTGTAAAGGATATCAAACATTTAGAAAAAATAAGGACGTACTCGAGGGTGTGCGAGACAACGAGACGAACATTCATAAGATCGTTGCATATGATGGTTTGATCACGAAGAACATAGACGTCACACGTAGCCATCAGAAGAACATAGGTGATGGATAAGTATGTAGGTATTAAAGCATCAACGCAAAATTTAAAAATTATGGGCTACGTTCCTGGGACTACTCTTTTCTAGAATAATAGGACATGTATAGAATACTAAAAAAATGCTTTATAGCTTTGCGTGGCATAAGTCCGCACCTATGTCACGCCTATCTCATTATACGCTCGGGCGATAACTGTACGGTGAAAAAATGGACTGCTAAAGCCACGGATAGGCGTGACAGCGGACTTATATCAGGCAGATGCTATAAAATATTGTACGATACACGTGTCATAAGTCGTTCTTCATGACACGGCGTTAAGGGGATGTCGGCGCAAAAGCTTCGCAAATCCGCCACGGGATATTTTGTATTTCCAAACTTCTAGAAAAACAGAAAGTCCGATCAAATTTTTCTTTCGGTAGAACAATTCATTAAACTTAACACTACGGCGCTACCGACTCGGTTTTTGATTTGCAAGCTTTATTTAAAAAGGTTTTATGTAAAATTAGATTTTAAGGTTGGCGTTGCAATCGCATGAGTACGACGAAGTACGCATAAACATCTGTTCGTATTTCCAAGATTTTAGAAAAACAGAAAGTCCGATCGAAATTTTCTTTCGGTAGAACGGTTCATTAAACTTAACATTACGGCGCTACAGACTCGGTTTTTCATTTGCAAACTTTATTCAAAAAGTTTTATGTAATAAAGAAACAGTATATTTTTGGACGACAACCCCTTAAACGCACTCGCTGCGCTCGGGCTCTTATACACGCCGTGCCGTAAAGTACAATTCATGCCACTAGTATCATAATGTACTATATCGCAACTTTGTCAGGATATTTTTTTTTAATGTTCAATTACTCTTTGGAAAATTAACATAGAAAAGAAACCATTATTCAACTGCATGTATTGAATGTTTGAAAAGCGCAAACAGAAAATGTACATTCATATGGTCAAAGTACAAGAAAAGAGCTTTAGCGACTTATACAGGCGCAAAGTTTGATTTTACGAACGTACAGCTAGTTCTGGTAAGGAGCGGTGATACACATATATCTAATTATTAACAAATTATATTCTTAATAAATAACAAACTAATTCTTATGTAAAGCATAAAAAAACCAATTCTACTTCTGCTTAGAGAACTGCATACTGTATATAAATCGACGCCTTAGAGGAACAATAATCCAATTACTAGAGCGTTTAGTGCGTCTTATCTTGCCAAAGCGTTTAAGACCATCGTGTCTCAAAAACATAAAACAGCCTATTGCAGTAAACCTTTTTACTCAAAGACGTTTATATTTTATTAATTTTGTTTCGGCGGTCCTGTAGGATTTTTTAAAGTCTCATCAATGAAGTTTTTAAATATTGCTGAAAATCTTACCCTGCGATAGGCCGTTTATAAGTAAAATACGAAGTTCTTGAATGCTCTAAAGAGATAGGATGTGTTGTAACTCTTAAGCGTCGATATTCACTTGAAGTTTTCTTTTGCAGTAGTTATTATTTAGTGCATGACGATGTACGTGTAACTTAAGTGACCCCATAATTTTGCAATATGAAAAATATATATGGTGAAATAGTAGAGTACTTAAGGGGATGTCGTCCCAAAAAACACTGTTTTTCGATTACATAAAACTTTTTGTATAACGTTTGCAAATGAAAAACCGAGTCTGTAGCGCCGTAGTGTTAAGTTTAATGAATCGTTCCACCGAAAGAAAAGTTCGATCGGACTTTCTGTTTTTCTAGAAGTTTGGAAATACAAAATACCCCGTGGCGGATTTGCCAAGCTTTTGGGACGACATTCCCTTAAGTCCAAACTGACGAGAAAATCGCCCTGATGGGTCACTAACATACGTAAACACTTTATATAAAACCCGCACAATTTACAAATCGTTTAATTAAATTTTGAGTCTCACCTATCCAACTAACATCAGTCATAGTAACATTCATCTCGGTACTATTATACAATGCAGGTATTAATATTGTAGGGAGCCCAAAGTTTCCTCCAGTAATAAGCAACAATAATCCCAATGCTCCAGTAGCGCAGCATTGGGATGTAAGTCTACGAAAATTTGAAATGATTTTTGTATCACTCACTTTTAACGAACCAAGTTTATTCCTGTAATAATAAAACATTCTGTAAATTTAAAGACTAGTTTTATGATGTGTTTGAGTTATGTGGATAAACTTTTGTGTGCTTGCCTCATTTTAAGTGTTTTTAAAATTGGTATATACAATTTTTGTTGCACGTATTATGCTGTATAGGATTGCAAAATATGCAATATCGCGTATAAATAAAACTATATGGCAAACATTTTCCTCAACAACTCACGGGAAGAGGCGTTTGCGCAATAATAGTAACTATTTTGTGTTAACCTGCGCTGGAAAAACTAGAAGTAGATATCGGCAATGCAGTAGTGGGAGGTAATAATACCTTCACGCTATCTCATTACTGTTTATTTTTATAAAAATGCTAGTAACTTATAGTCGTTCATTATAATTAGTACAAAAGATACGATTATCACACGTATAAAACACTAATTTGAAACGTGATGAGCGTTATCAAACTTGATGTCGTGAGCAAGCTACATCGTACTGACTCGTACGAATGAATAGTCAAACAATGGTTTTGTCTTTTATTATTTTCATATTGTTAAGTACACGAGGAAAACGCGAAAAAGGTTCCTTCCTAATGGGTTAGAAATGAGGCAAAAAAATATTGGGCCTGCAGCTGCAACAAGGATTTTCTAATTTAATGGATTTAAAAAATACAAAACCATTTTCCGACATGGAAAAAGTGCCTTGCGACATGAATTGCTTGTAGTCGTCGTACCCAATTTTAAATCGTCTAAAATGAGAAAATCGACGAAAAACCGAAAATTCTCGTTTCGAAGACATTTTTTAAGAATTTTACCCTATTTCTAATAGCTCGCATTTTTTATAGGGATGGTCATTTTCGACAATTTTTTTTTAAATTCAAGATCTCGGGCTAAGCTGTTCAGTAATGCCAGAAAAAAATAATAATGTTAGCTCGGCCAGGTAATAAAATACCTGGGGCGCAATAAAGACTATTTGGATATGTGGCTTATTATATTTGTTACAATTTTATTCAAAGGTGTATCACTGATACACCTTTGAACCTATAGGTACATAACTCAAGAAAGTATATTACATTGTAAAAAATTGCAATATAACTTTATAAAATCATGCCATTGCAGCGCCAATCTTAAAATCTAATTTTAAAATAAATAAAATATATCAAATATATCTCAATAAATTGAGAGATTTTTGAGGTTTTTACTCTCAAAATTTGAGAGTCTTTTTCGTAAGGGTTGTGCTAGTCTTCGCGGGAAATGTTGAGTTATGCTAGTCTAGCATAACTCAACATCTCATGACGTAACTCAACTCTGAAATGAGCTGTGCTAATTATGACGGGAACTTTGAACAGTGCTACTCTTCGTAGGGAGCGACGATATGTAGGAAAGAAATAAATCATTGTCAACCTATTTACAGGTCAATATGTAGGAAAGAAATAAATCATTGTCAACCTATTTACAGGTCAATATGTAGGAAAGAAATAAATCATTGTCAACCTATTTACAGGTCAATATGTAGGAAAGAAATAAATCATTGTCAACCTATTTACAGGTGAGGAACGTTCATTTCACAACACATCACTTTTTGCAACACGAAATGTGCGTAATTTTCTCTTAGGGTCAGGGATGAAAAAGGACCCCTTTCATAAGGTCTTTATTTGTTAAGAATTAGTATGATGTGCACGTATGGGTGATAATAGTAGTATGTTCCTGATTTTAAGTCTGCTTTCCGCCGGACTCCTATAGAGGGAGGAAAAGAGCGAAAATCATACTTTTCCTATACTGACATGTACAAAGTTCACTCTATATGCAAATGCATTTAACCGTTGGAAATAATCAGCTGTGCTCAAATTATGCCAAACTATACCAAATTATGCCAAATCGTGCAAAACTCTACCGCATCATGTCAAACTGTTCCATATTGTACTATATCTACTCATGAAATTTTTTTTCGTATAAACTTAAGCTTACAATGTGCAACTATCGCATACGCTGAGAAGAGCATTATTAAAGAGTATGAGAGTGAAAAACATTTGAATGCGCTGTCACCTACTTTTTTGTTGGCACAAAGGGAAAGAATATGTTAAATATTCACGAACTAATAATGTGAGTTTTTCCGTTTTCATTACAATCAGCAATTTTATTTTATGCAAATTCGTTGAATTTGAGTTAAACTAAAAAGCCAAAATAATTAAAGATTTAGAATAAAAACTGAAAAAAATCTAAGAAAATGAAAAACAAGGGCATGAATTTAAACAAAAGAAGAACCATAAGAAAAACGGAAAGAAACTAGAAGATAAGTTAAAAGAAGCTCTTAGGTGTCACGGATGAGCTCGAGGCTATCCGTGGACGCTCCGGTTATCACCGCCAAGCCGTCGCGCAGGAGTTTGCGGAATGCAATAGTGCTGATAAGCACTTTTGCATGCGCGATCTCTTGCCGTCGACGCGTCCCATCGACGGCACTGAGAGCGTGAGATCTCCGGCGACTAGCGAGCGAGCAGGAGCTCGAGCTCGATGGACAATACAGAGTTATCGCCATCACTTCCTATGCACTCTTTCCGTTGCATAGGAAAGAGAAGGAAGATCGGAGAAAAGCTAAACAGCTACCAAAGATGGACGAGAGAAAACAGCCATACGATAGTATGTGTACCATCATAGGAGCAGATAAAATCGGTAAGCCAACCGTAAGGCAACTGAAAGGTTGAGTTTAATGAATCATTTTCAAAATGACTCATAGTTCTAACGGTCAAGTCACTGTAGATTTCTTTTTGTATTGTTCATATAGACATCTCGTGTAAATAAGATCAATGTGTATAACGACCGCGATTCGCACCGTTGTTGTATCGTGCTTCATATACTTTTACTCCCCTGGCGACGCTGTCACGCTTCTTGACAACAGATTACTTGAACAATACAGTGACTATCAAAATATTTTATCCATGACTTGTATCTAATAACTATTTAAAAACTGAATAGTTGTACTAGAGCGAGCCTGTGCCGGAAATTTGCTGTAGGCTGCACGTAAGTAAGCGAGTGCGCATATTACAGCTATATTTTCTACTTAAGTGTCAATAGTAGCCCTTTATTAAGACCTACTTTTCCACCGGAGGGGTTACTTTTTCGATTTAGAGCAGAAAAAATGAGCCATTTTACGCTCGGTTTACGTAATAACATATTTTTGGTATGAGATGGACAAAAAGTTATACTCAAGTATAATTTTTGTCTATTAATTAGTTTATTATAGATACAACTAATATATTCTATATTGAAATCAGAAATCAGCTTGCAAAAAGATACTTTTGAATGAATGAGTTAGTTAATTTCCGACGCTAACGCAATTTTCCCTACATTTACAAAAGAATTCAAAATATGGGTTTGATGAACAAACCATTTTTTCAAATAAATTTGTAATATCTAATTATTTTTACTCAAGTTTTTAATTAAAATTTGAATGTGTTCACAATTAAATAAAAAATAGAATCTGCAGGTTATAAAACTTCAAATAAACGTGGTTAAGCTTTTTTAATTAAGGTCTCTCTTTACACTCGATATAGTTATACTTCTTCTTTATTTTGTGACCTTGTCTTGTTGGTTGACAACCAACTGTGACTTAGGTCATCACCAGGTTATTATATAGTTATACTAATATATGTAGGAAAATTTAGTTTTCTACGGTCCCGTTGCTCTAATAAATCTCAGCAAGGAAGTGATATTTCAATCTGAAAAAATTATCAATGACTAATTATGATACTTAGATACCGCACATCAGAGCTCAAGCTCTAAATCTTTGGCGATATTATAGGAAAAATTGTTAAAATGTGCATCTTGCTTGAGCAGTCCCAGGTTAGCTGTCGTCAATAAAAAATCAAATGAACAACGATCGAAAATGTCTTGAATAGCTAACCCGAATAATGAACCAAGATGTCCTATTTAATGATTTTGCATGTTGAATTGACGAAGAGCTGAGGCCCGAGCTCAGATTCGCGGTGAGTGTGTATCACAATCTACAACAGGTAATTTTTTCAGAACAAAATATTATTCCATTTTCGAGATTTATTGGAGCAACGGGACCGTAGTTTTCTCCGTTTACTATACCTATATATTAGTATAGCTATATCGAGTATGGAGAAGGACCATAATATAAAAAAGGCATTTAGCCACTTAAAAAAATTTGCATATTCAATTTAGTGAGTTTGTAAAATCAATTTTAATGAATAATGAAGCATGATAGAAAAGAATATTTCAATTTTCTTGAAAATGTTAAAGCTCTATTAATTAAATGAACTATGGCTCTATTTTACATTATAACATTTTTAAAATCCTTTTTATACAACTTCTGGATACACGTAATCAAATTAAAAAACTTCATATTTTCAATCGCATGATAAATATATTTATTTTTATGATTATGATGAAGGCACTCTAAAATTTGACTGCTGATGATTGTAACAAAATGTCATGCAACAAAAGATGAAATATATTATTCAACTTAAATGTCATTGTAAACATCAGTAAATATATATGTACCCAACAACTTTTTCATGTCAGAATCATTTAAAGTCTAGCTTTACTTCCGAGCACTTATGCACTTATAAACTATTGCACTAAAAGAATTATTACAACAAATTTGAAAAGCTTTGCGTTGTAGTATAATACGATCGATATAACCGGTACAAAGCATAAAATCCAGTAATGGACAATGCAAGTATTTTACAAAAAAAAAATTATTAAAAATATTTGAAATAATTTCCAGCTATTATTTCGTATAAATATACTTGTAAAGAGATTTTGACTGAGAAATGATTCGAATATACGTGTTATAAAGCAAACAAAAATTTCATGTATATAATATAATTTTTGTTATATATTCGAATAGTCTATTTAAAACTTGTACTGTAGTAAAATCCTGGCCATAGATGATATCAAGTACATCCAGACACTTATTTGGATGTATACACATAAGTATTGATCCATGACCGTAAAGAAGTAAACCAAGACTTATTTAAACAATTTTTATCTCCGTAGCACTGCCTCATAATGCTTAGGACCTGAGAAAATGTGTCTTTAATAATCAAATCGCTGCACAGCCATCCTATTTGAGATAACCGATAAATACAAAAGACCAATAGAGGTCTACGTCGAAGAATATATTATTTTTAAAATGCTCTGTGTCTAATTCGCAATATGTTTCATTGGTTACTCTAAATTATTTTACATATAAGCAGAAAAATATTCTGAATTCTTTTACAAAGATATTCTTGGAAATATATTTATCTTATTGAGGAAAATTCAAAATGTGTTAAGTATTTTCTTCTATTAACTATTTTAATCGATAATAATAAAGGCTTTCCACAAATGATATCTAGAAACACTTTTTCATACGTCACATTCATCGAATTCACGCTCACGCTTTCTATCTTACAAAAAATTAACCTGTACATTGGTATTCCAAAGTCTTACAAAATTCTTAAAAACGTGCGAAGTAAAAACACATATGCTTTTCGAGCACAACGTCGTCCTTTTTGGAACGCATTTGCAAAGAAATGTCCGTTCACTCGGAGTAAATTAATTCACTACCGAACTTAGTCCAATTTGTTTGAAACCAGCGGGAATCTCACTATCCTGAGCTGTCTACCAAAATCACACACGATACTGTCTCGCAATGGTAACATTTGCTTCACAAAGATGCAACTGTCCTTATGCCCCAGTCTTACTTCTCGGATAGGTTCACCAGTCCTAACATCCCAAACTATTAGTGATCCCTAAAAAAATACAGCATAATGAAATTGTGAACATTTAAAATTTAAAAACTCTAAAAAAAATGAAAACAAACAAGCATGTATAAGTACTATGGAAATGAAATATATCAAATACCTGATTACTCGTGATAAGTAGGTGATGCGTAAGCATTGCTAATTGTAAGCTGTATGCAGCTCGATGTGCCGGAAGAGCATGTAACAGATGCCCTTGAAAACGTTCCCATACGCACAGTTTCTCATCAGCACCAATACTTATAACATACGATGCCGAACATGTAATGGCAGCCACGGCTCCATCATGTGCTTGAATGCTGTACATGCACGTTCCTGTAATATATATTATACATATGAATCAAGCAAAAATTAATTATTCAATATGTATTTAATAATTATTTTTTGAGCATACATATACATATTCATGCATATACTTATAAGTAAAAAAAATGATTCTATACAGGAATAATAGAATACTATTAAACTTGTAAAAGGCAGTATCTAGAGGTTATAAAAATGATGAGTGAGTCAAGTCAATAATACTCAAATGAAAATTGTTCGGCACGAAGCGCAGGGTCAACTGGTTATGGTTTACAGTTCGCCGTGAGCCATCGACTGTTTACCGTCGATATTGATGGCCCGTAGACACTCCCTTTGTAAAAGGGTCTCTACCCATTTATTCATTAATTTAAAAAATAAAATTAAAATAAAATACAAGAAAATTAATACTTTTACTAACCAGTCGATAAATCCCACACACATAAAAGACCATCCTGAGATCCACTACCTGAAGTCATTGGGCTAACTCTATCAATAAAAAGACAAGTGATAGGTCCACAATGACCATGCAAAGTGTACAAAGGCATCTGATCTTCCAACCTAGACAAAATGATTTAATTGATTAAAACTCATTTAAGGCCTTTTCTTCCGCTCGATAACATCGTTTTATAAATAATTATAGTAAATGAGGAAAACAATGGGTTCTCTTTTACCATTAAAATTTATAAAAAAAAAAGTTTAACAGTAAAAAAAGTAGTTTAATTTTGATGTTAGACTTCCAGAATTCTAATTTCTTTGTTTTTATATTGCTTGTAATCTTATCTGGATACACTTTTAGCGCGATATAGGTATAATGTTTCTTTGAGAAGAATTCGTAGAGTAAACCAATCCAACATTATTCCATTTGCTTGAGAAATGTTCCAAAAATAGTAAAACTTGCAAAATTATTTACCTATAAACTTTGAGAGTATGATCTTGACTTCCAGTCAAAACACGACCACCTTCGCTATCTAAAACAGTAATTGCTTGCTGGTGAGCTCTATGCGAGCCAATTTTCATACATCTCAGATCTTCCTCTGAGTGCATTATATTGTTGAAATCCATTGGGGAACCAGCACTACCAGTACGAACATGAGCTAAACATACGTTTTTATATAAAATCATCTTATACGATATGAATAAATAATACGATTATTTGTATCATATACGTACTTCTTCGATAAGACGTGAATCCCCAGTCAATTTGTTGTCCTTCGCTATAACTTTCAAGCTGCAGAAAATCTACAGAACCATTTAATTTGGCTACTATTACTTTGCTTCCCACAAATTTGACGGCAGATATTCCAAGTCCAGACCCATCGTCAAATAAACACTAAAATTATGATTAATAATTGATTGCATTAACTTCACAAATAGCTTTGAAATCATATATGATATAGTTTTTCTTTATTATTAGATAAAATGAATATCAGAACAAACCTTGAATTTCCCTGTTGTACCTTCCCAAAACTCCAAACTGCCATTAGCGCAGCCAATAACAATTAAGTTTTCTTGATAGTCCATACACCAAATCGACGACACCTCGTAAGTCGTTTGTAATGTTTTTTCAGTACTCAACGAATTAACACTATCTGACAGATTATTCATAGCGTCTAACCTTTGCGGACTGCTGACAAGTTGTTCGTTACTATAGGATTTATACATGCCATTGTCAGATGCAGTTGATTTACGATGCTCTTCAAAAAGCTGCTTATATTGTTCACCAAAATCATAACCACTCTCATAGTTTTGTTGAAGTGGCGGACTTGAAGTAAATTTGATTGAAGTAAACTTAGTATTGATACTAGGTCGCAAATCTGGAAAATCAAATGTTTGATCGAGACTTCGGTGCACTGAACGTCGCCTGTCAGTCATCTCACTAATTTGGTAATCGTAGTCCAGATTGTTGCTACCCACAGAGTAGCGTTTATTTGACGGCATCACTTGTGCTCCATTAAGACGGTTTGGTATAGAACTAGGTCCTGGTGGCGAGCATTTGCGCTTTTGTAAGCTTGGGATACTTGAATACATGCCAAGAGAGCTAGAAGCCTCCATTTCACCACGGGATGGTGGAGAACCGCTTTCGTAATCGGACATCAATTCTTCCTAGAAGGTAAAAATCGTTGCTTAGTAAGAGCTAGGTGCAAACATTTCACAAGATACAGAGAAAAGTTAGACAATTATTGAAGTTATTTTAAATAATTACAAAATCTTTTACCTGATCTTTTGAAATCTGTACAACTTCATTGTGCGGATTACTAAAGAATTGTTTTCTGTCAATGTGTGCAAGTTGCTCTCCAGAAAGTGAGTCCCAAATTCTTATATGACCAGCCAGGCATGAGCTCGCCACAGTATTGCCATCAGTAGCTATGCACTCAACTTCTTGTACGTGTCCTTCGAGCACGAGTGGTACAGCCTCGAGGACAAGCTGCGTTGCCGAGTCATGACTGTTTTTCTCTTGAGAGGATGACCAGCTCGCTCGCCATTCAGCGTAGTTGCGCGAACAGATACACCGGTAAAGTACCACCATCGTGTATGCCACTACAATAACACTAATAAGGCACAAGACGGCAGCTAAGAAGATCTCCATGGGACTCGAAGGGATAAAGGGTGTGTTTGAGTTGAAGCCTCGACCTTCCGTTCTTATTGAAACTTCCATGTCTACAAAATAGAGAGACTTACTTTTACTTGTGTATTTCACAATTAAAAACAGAAATCATTATTCGTTCAGTGTAAACTACTATGAATTTTGTAGACATTCTTGTTGAATTTTTTGTGCAAGCCAGTTAACATTGAATGTACAATAATCATACCAATCAACATTAGTATTTTAATTTGAAAGCTTCCTCAAACGTTTAAACGCGATTTTTTTTTTTTTGTGTACATTAAATATTTTCTCCAACTCTAGAATCATAACATATTCCATTTTTTCTTGATGGAATCATAAATGCATCTCAAGTTCAAAGCGTAATAAGCATTTCGCAAAAATTCCTTTAATAAATAATTTATTAAAAACTTGTGTATATTATAAAAATTAATCTGTAATATAGCTATAAAAAAAGGAATCATCAAAGTTCAAAATGTCAAATCATATACATAAGGTGAATAAGCGCACATAAGCATAGTAATGGATCTATCAATGAGGATGTACAGACCTGAAAAGTCTAGAGGGTCAAGAGCTGCAGTCGCGAAGCTTTGCCATTGAAACTGCTGAACGTCATTTGGATTGCTGATTTGCCTGACCGACTGGGGACCAACAGCGTGTGACAGCTTGATCGTGGGAAGTATCGTGATGCGCTCACCGGCAATGGATATGTTGTACGATGAAAGGATCGAAGACCAGTGGTAGAGAGACAATCGGTTCCAAGGGGGAAAATCGACAGGACGCAGTCTGTTCAGCTCTTCCGTCATGTTATTCGATGGCGGATTCTAAAACGTAAAATATATTTTTCATTATTAACAATATTTATTGGTTTGATCTCATATTGATATGAAAACAAAGCGTCATAATTTTAGAAAGACCTAGATATTAAAACAATTAATAAGGAAAAATGCATTACACACTACGAGTATTTTTTTCATAACTTTTTAATTACCAATTATAAAAATAAATAATTTATGAAATTAACATTACCTGCACTGGCAACAGATTTGGCGGTAAAGTGGTTGGAGCCACAATAGGTTTCATGGTGTTCATCTTTAAATATCTGTGCATAGTTTGTGGTCTTTCAATCGTATATCCTTCAATGCCAGTTTCTAATTTTAATGTTTCTCCTAAATGGATAAGATGCTCAATAATGCCAGAATTATATATGATCATACTGATCCAAACAACCATCCACACCATAAAAGCTCGCTGGAAAATCCTCGTTCTTGCCCAAAAATGAACTAATCTTAAACGTTTTGGAATTTTAACTAATGTCAATGTGTTTTGGTTATTAGGTGCTATAACATTAGTTGGTCCATTCGCAGGGGCCAGTCCATTTAGCCTTGGATGTGACTTTGATCTTAAAATATTTGGTTTCTTATTTGAAATAGTTGTTGTGAATTGTTGTTTTCTTAAAGGAGGAATATTCTGCACATGAAACTTCGAGTTCTGAGTCGACATTTCCATTCTCCTAATATCAATTGCTAGTGTTGTAGAAAAAAATACCATTTGCAAAAAGAAATCATTTAATAACCCAACAATTGCAAAAATGCAAAATTCTTGAATTGCTGGTACAAATGTAAACAGACCAATTGTAAGAATCGTCACTTCTGTCAATAAATTCTTCGTGATGGACCAGCCTTCTTTAGATAATCCTTGAGCTACACGAATTTTCACGTCTAAATGCGCTGGGGTACTGACTATACTTTTAGTAAGCACTAAAACATTTTCTAATCCAACAATTATCACTAAATAAGGAAATACTTCTTTTCCACTTAAGCTCAATGTTAGGCCAAAAAAAAAGCATAAACCTACACTCATTGATAACGAAGCAATTACTGTAACAGTAGCACTAACAGCCATCCCAACTTTTGACTTGATCAACTCAATTTTTCTAACTGAGAAATACACATAAACGAATAGTGCAACAAATGTCATAGTCAATGGGAAAAAATCACTGTAATTGAATTCACCAGGATAAAGTATGTGCAAAGTCTCATCAATAGGAACATTGTATGATCCATTATTATCTTGAGACTGATGTAACGGGTAATATGTTATCAATCTTTGTTTTAATCCCTTTAAAAATCTGCAAAATAAAATTCTTTCCTGAACTCTTTGATATTGCAAATTACATAATATTTAAATATTACTATGATTAATGAAATTACTTACACAGGATCATACTCTTTTAAGAACATTGTAACTGCATATTGCAATATTCTTTGACGAACTCTTAAGGGATAACGCTTTACTCCTGTTTCTTTAAGGTTCATACCAAATAACATCTCTGCGGTGCTAATTTTTCCTTTTTGTAGATTCTGTTAACAGATATACAATATTAGACTTAAAATAAATGAATTTCTTTTGCATATAATCATTTCTCTGTATTTACCTGATAAGAAAAAATTGTGCCGATAAGATTTGTATCTTGGTTAAATGCTTCAATGCTCCTCTGCCAAAGATTTGCTGGTGATAATATCAAACAATTGTACTCTGGTAGTACCTCAGGCTTCTTAACATTTCTTTTTTTTACAGCTTCAATATGCAAACACATTTGTCCTAGTGATTTTGAACTAAAAAATATAAAAACATGTGAATATTAATTTGTCACAATTTGTGCAATTCCATTATGCGGAATGACAAAAATACACATTTTATACTTGTAACAATCGGTATTTTTACATACCTCTCTGTATCTTGATAATTTTGAATGATTTCCAATAAATTGAATATTTCAAAGAGAGGACCTCTGAATGCATCAGACAGTGATAGATCTTCTGCCCATGGCATCACAGCAGTTCTTAGAACTACTTGCTGTACATACAGAGCAGGACTCTCTGATCCATTTATGGGTCCCATAGAGTCGTTCACTACAACTCTTGGAACAACTCCTGGCATGGGTAGATTCACCAGTGGATAGCTAAAACATGTTGTAATATTTAAAAACTTTCTGACAATGTATTCTATACATGATTATGTTTTTTCACTTATTTATCTATCTTTTTTTATACTAGTGTATGTACTGCATATAAATGGTCAAGGAGACATGCTTTCGTGAAAAACCAACAATGTAATTTTAAATAAATCGTATCATAATTTGAACCCAGTTAGAAAGAATAATAATATTCCCTCTATTTTTATTATTTGAAACCCAATTTGAAGTAACAATATCAAGAACTATATAGTAAAAATCATTCAAAAGGAACGCTATAAGCCTTAAAATGATTATATTGAAGTTTCAAAGTGACCACTTAAACAACATTTTAAACTTCATTCAATCATTGTATAAGGGTTAAGAGTTGCTTCCTTGTTTTTAATAATTTAACTAACAGTTAAATTATGTAAATGGAGAAAATCTCAAAACTTATTTGTTCACCTTTTCAATATTTTTTATATGAAATAAAATTAGCATCATGAGTAAGAAAGCTAGCTTGTTTACTTACCAACATAGTAAAGCAATGGAAATGGCTAGTGAAATAACAGCAAATGGATGAGAAGAGCAGAAGAGGCCATGGGCATAATAGAGCCCTGCCACTCTTTCCGGCAAACTGCGTGACATCTCACCTTGAGGCTGCTACGTTAACATCTCTCTTTTTGACACAACTCCTATCTTGAAAATTAAGAAAAATATTAACTGTCAACAATTTATCATTGAAGCGTGAACAATATCTGTATTATCATCCCATCTCGGATCTAATTATTATTGTTATTCATATAGTGTTACATAATTGTTCATTTTGATGGTGATTCTTATGATAATTATTGTTCATAGATGATTCATGAAAATATAGAAAGATTAAGAAGTGCTATTTCGTAGTTCAAACATATTGGATAAGTTTTACCACGTCACAAAGATTTTTCTTTTATTCTAAAGCAGTTGCGAGGCACACTGCGCTTAATAAATATCTTAGCTATATTTTGAAAAACTAATCATTAGCCTGAAATATTAGTTTTGGGATATTTAATAATTTTTTTTTTTGCAAGACAAAGCTTCTTGGGTCAAGTAGTCATGAATATTTAAGGAACGCTTATTGAATGAGTAAACATAAAAGCACAAAGCTCAAGAGGCTTTGATTATTCTTAGCATTACGCAATTTATCTGTATCTCTATATGATACTGTGCACCACGAATAACATTCAGCTGCAACAGGCAGTGTTATCAAAGGTAACTTTCTTTAATAATGTCACAATGAGAGTATAGTTTAGCCATTGATTTATTCACATAAGAAATTGCTCACAGATTGTTTGCATTAAATGTCGTGTAAGTTTGCATTTTCCAGGCCTGCGTGTGCTGAAGACAGATCAGAATCTCCCCCCTGTTGCATGTACTCTGTTGTTCAGGTTGCAGAATTCAACAACAATCAGTGATAAACAACAGCTCTCATGTTCCAAAGAAAACAGATTTAACAAAGTCAACAGTCAAGTGACGAACGATTCGCGAAATTACTAAAGCTGCCTAGCACAACGCGGTTACCATGCAGAATCAGAGCGCACCCCACAGGAATGGCAGCGCGCAGAGGGGAAAAAATGAAGCAGAAAAATTAGTCACCTTCTTCTTGCGGTAGCAGACGGCAGCAGCGACAGGGCGGCTTATATATAACCCGATGTCGCAAGTCAACACGTAAAATTGTTGCCAAGTACGTCGGCCGGCATATAAAAATAGATCCCAAGTACAAGAGCCAAGCATCAGCCTATATAATAGCCACACGGCACGGGCGCGCACAGCAAGAGTACCTATATAGGTAGCAACGAAGCACTGCAATGGGGAAACACTATAGGCACTTTTGAGGTTATGTTCGCACCTGCTCCGATCTAGTGCGTGCTCGAGCACTACACTTGATACACAAGAGTAAGTACGTATTTGGTTTAGTCTGTCAGCCGCGTCTGCTGCTGGTGAGTTAGCGAGCGATCCTGCGCTTGCCTCTCAACGCGAGTAGACTCCGAAGTCGATGTCCACTGTCCAGCCGCGAGTCCGCGACAGTCTGGATTCAGTACCTCCGGTCCTCAGCAGAGGGAAAAGTCGCGGCGCGCACGATGATGCTGCCGATGACTCCGATGTTTGGTTGTTGCATCAGACTCGGAGTAGCACGATGAGCGGCAACGGGCCTCGCACGCGGAAACGACAGCGGTCCATCGCATCTCTGCCGAGGACTTCACGGGAAGCTGTGCGGGAGATGGACCGTTGCACTTAATTGTGGTGTATCTGTATTTTGCCTCCGTCGACGCACTAGCTGCACACCCAAGTATAATAGAAAAGTGGCACTTATTTTTAAACGCGCGCGACGTCGCACGACGACGCGACTTCTTCAGCGATGAGACGACACTCGACAGACGGCTGTTGTACACTGCGCGCGCGTATTTCGCGGTCTCTCTCTCTCTCTCTCTCTCTCTCTCTCTCTCTCTCTCTTCGGTTTTGCTCTATACTAACGAGCCTCCACGAGGCAGCCAATGGCAGATCGCAGATCGCAGTTGCAACTACATACAACTATAACAACTTATACAACTCCCCACTGCACTCGGACACTTGGGCAGTTGGGCTGACCACTTCGCACATACAATACATATACCTACTCGTGCGCGCTCTCGACTCATTCGATTCGCGAACTCGCGGCATGTGCGTTGCTTCTTGTGTACGTATACTTATTATAAATGCGCCGCGACTTGACGCTTCTGTCTATTAAGTATATCGTTTTCTCTCTATCCGTATTACTTAATATTAGTACTACCCACGAATATACTCTTCTGTGGACTGTGATTTTCTGGCACATCCTATATATAATATTAAGTGTACATGTG
Source organism: Nasonia vitripennis (assembly GCF_009193385.2). NCBI lineage: Eukaryota > Metazoa > Arthropoda > Insecta > Hymenoptera > Pteromalidae > Nasonia > Nasonia vitripennis. The sequence goes on along the minus strand of NC_045757.1, from coordinate 21,872,794 downwards.
CGCACGCATTTGTTTGATTATTACGAATTGATGATTCAACTTTAGGTGTTATACCTATTATACGACGTAACATAATTTATATTCTACTATCATCCAGCGATAGCCCATTGACAATTTAGGTGCTGCTGATGCGGTAGGGATCTGCAGATTATAGCTATAATAGCAGACGTTTAAACAACTCTCGAACGTCGTATCAGTACCTATAGGTATTATAAAATATAAAGTGAACGCATAGGTTATGTTTTGTTTTTATTTTGCACGAATATACGGCTTTGCATATAATTTGTTTTCCGAAGTCTATAACTTTACAAAATGCTAAAAAATGGGTTGTTTTATTAGACCTGCAATATAGCTTTACAAAAATATGTGTCATTTTATTAACAATTAATTGTCATACAAGTTAAAACTCATAAAAACTTTGCGAATCATCTTAGATCTAAAAATGAATAAAAACTAACATTTGTGAGGATTTAATTATCCCGTCCCTATATCTGTCGTCACGATCACACACTGTGGGCCATCAAATAATCGCGCAGTTTTGTCTAACGGCCAGGCCCACCTCGGCATTAATCTACTTAGCTGCGCAACTTATATAAGTACTACTACCAAAGAAAGACATGCTCTCACCATCGGCTATAAGAACAACGTATTGATGCGTACATAATATCCGCGACTTTAAAATGATCGCTATCGCACCGCTATCCGTTATAACAATTATATTATAATTTATCACTGTTTTAACAAGAACGCAAAATACTAGTATTCTGTACACAATAACAAATTGTTATACATTTCATTCTTGACAATATTATTGTCTAATGAAAACTATCGATCTGAGTTAAGTCATCGGCAATAAAGTTCGCTCCGCGACGTTCCTTTATATACAATGTTTAAAAAATAATTAGCTAGCTCATGTCAGTAATAATCTCTCAGCATGCCAACCATTCATTCAATAACTCTGTTAATGATGGAATCGTTGAAAAAAAATATCAAAGTGAAATGTCTCGATGGGAACATCGGCCTAATAGAGATTGAAGAGGGGATAAGGAACTAACCCAATAAAATATCTCCTATGGGCTAAGACGCATCGCAAAATAATTTGTTTTTGTTCACGTTATGACGTTATTAGGTACGTATATATAAACCGTATTTGTGCATTTCTACATTGCTTATCACTCACTTGATTGAACTTTCACATGCGCTGATATTAGTATGCGAAAAATCATACGAAACAAGAATTTGAAATAGCACTACATTTTTACGTGATTTTGTAATTAATCCAATTAAAATATAGTTGTCTTATTATGAGATTGTTAAGAAAATCTGTACCATCTATCATTACATTATTTCCGCATCAATGATATAATGACGAAGACACGTTATAAATTATAAGTCCAAAAAAGCACCTATAATAATTGGCTTATCGAGCTCTCGGTTTGACCCCACAGTGACCGCGCAACGCCTCGCGTTCATATATACAATACTCCGGCGGCAATTTGCGCCTTGCTATTATGATGCTACGATCAGTTGCGTCAGATGTACGCATTGCACGAGTATAACGTTTCAATACGTCTCGCACCCCGCCGCGGGGCTATACTTACACGCGCGAGAATCGTTGTGAAAATAAAAATCCGCGCATCGCGGCCGCACACACATGACACAAAGAGACTCGATCGCGTCCGTTTTTAAAACTCGGACGTGCAGTTGGGGCGAGCGACGCTACTATATACGCACATGCGCCGATCCTCATGCAAGATTATTAGAGAAAATCACAATCCCCACGCGCGACAGCATGTATAGGAGGTATGTGTATGTATGCGTATGTGTGTACGTTCAACTGAAGCGGCAATAAAAAAGCCTTGATTCGCCGCGCTCTGTGATGCGAGTTGTTGTATTATTATGATAAAACTCGCTCGACCACGCTTATTTTTGTATATGTGTCCTCCTACGTACGCTTGAGATACCGAGATGTATGGAAATGGTCTACTGGCATAATCTGGTAACTTGTATATATGAATAACTATGATGTTTTTGACGAAGTGGAATCCGTATTGAGATTGATTGGAAATTCAATCAGTGACGCGTACAGCAGGCTGCGGCTGCGTGGGGAGAAAAAATTTCAAACGGGTTTCGACAAGTAAAGGTTTGAAGCTACGTAATACGTATAGCGAGAGTCTGGATGTGTATGTACATGTATATATAGCAGTCATTTTCATGAGACAGATTCGATTAGCTGCTACAACGATCATTTACACTTCACAGAGATTCCGTATATACCTGCTCCTATATCGAGACTTCAATATAACGAGCAGGAAAGTAATTTTCGTGAGTTATTGTATCAAAATTTTCTAATTCAATTTATGAATAACAATTGGCGTTCTTCAACGAGCTTCTAAGAGGATTATCTTTTTACCCGGAAATTGATTATTTTTACGGGCAGGTGTAAGCACTTGAAGAGGCGATACTGAATCTTCAAATCTATGGCAACAGTGCGATTTGACGTAATCATCTGTATTGAAAGCGTATTTTCCGTATTTTCTAGTGTGTAAGTACGAATGGGATATTTATGTATCTAGGTGAGTATAGGTCCAACGCTTTCTTATCCCCACTCGCGTAACTCTCTTTTCAGCACGTAAGTGCGTATGTATGTATCAAAGGTCCGTGAGTCTGTGTGTGTATGACGCGTATATAAGCGGCGTAAATATCGGTCCGTCCAGCAATATTGTGTCGCATCTGCTGTGAACAGGTCTTTGGGCTGCGCTAAGAGTGGTGGATAATTTATACCGTGTATTGTACCGAGTATAGAAGACTCGAGGTGAAGGTGTGAGTGGTTAAATAAACGGAAGCAATTATCAACGAACTTGAGTCATTTATTTGAGCCTATTCTACCTAAACATTAAAAGGTTATGGGCCCAGGCTCGCGACGAGAATAGACGGAGAAATACGTGGCAAGTAAAGTTTTGTGAAGTAATTTATCAAGAAATCAAGATGTCTCAAGAACACTCCAATTATCATTTTACCAAGTTCGATGGTACAAACTATCAGGTTTGGAAATTCCAAATGCGCGCAGTGCTCACAGCAAATAGCGTATACGACATTGTGCTCGGGACGAAGAAAAGAGTGCGCAGCGGCGAAACTGGCTACGATCAAGAAAAGGAAGAGAAATGGTTAAAAGACAACGCCAAAGCCATGTGCATACTCTCGTCTGCGATGGAAATAAATCAGTTAGAGTCCTGTATTACATGCGAAACTGCCAACGAGATGTGGATGAAAATGACTCTCATACACGAGCACAAGTCGGCAACAAATAGATCGACGCTATTGCAAAAATTTTATACCTGCAAAATGGAAACTAGTGAACCGGCTATAGCATTCGTTACAAAAATTCAAAATATGGCAAGGACGCTAGAAGACTTGGGTGAGAAAATTTCAGAAGCCGGCGTAATCGCAAAAATTCTCGGAAGCTTGCCGTCGAAATACAGCAGTCTTATTACAGCTTGGGACAGTGTTGATAGCGACAAGCAAAATATTGATAACCTTCAAGAGAGGCTAATAAAGGAAGAGAGACGGCTAAGCGAGACGGAAGAGAACGAAACAGGCGCATTTACGGTTTCGAATGTGCGACATGTAAACAAGGCAAGTAGAGAGACTGGCAATAATCAAAACACAAGACGCGAGGGCTATCGAAATTTATCGCAGGTAATATGCCACAATTGTAAGAAGCCAGGCCACATCATGAGATTTTGTCGTCGTAGAAGAAACACGAAAGGTAAACAAGCCGATACTCCAAAAGACAAATCCGATCATGTAAGTGCTTTCGTTACCACTATCGATGATAATTTCTCGCGTGAAAAAGCCGCTACACACCAAGAAATTGAACGGCTTATGAAATCGGACTCGTCGGAGATCTGGATTGGCGATAGTGGCGCATCGCGACATATGACTTACAGGCGTGATTGGTTTTCTTCTTTCACCTCAGAACATGGTGCCACAATTGTACTTGGAAATAACAAGGTGTGCGACGTAAGAGGCTCCGGTACAATCATTATTGAGAAATTTTTAAACGGAAAATGGCATCGCGGTCGAATTGAAAATGTATTATACATTCCGGAATTAAAGAAAAATTTATTTTCCATTGGTGTATGTACGGCCCTTGGTTACGAGGTATCCTTTTATGACAACGTTGTGAAAATATGTTTGGACGGCTCCGTGGTCGCGCAAGGAGAAAAACAGAATAATGGAATTTATCGAATGTTTTTTAGATCTGTTGCTCAATGTGAAGCTCATCTCTCGGCCAGCAGCCTTCAACAATGGCATGAACGAGCAGGCCATGTGAATAGACGAACTCTTCAAGAGATGATAAAAAATGGCGTCATTGAAGGAGTCAAGATAAGCGACGTAGAAGATTTTGTATGTGAAGCCTGCCAGATGGGTAAAGCCCATATTCTACCCTTCAAGAAGGAAGTTGAGCATCGACAGTGGAAAATGGGAGAGTGCATCTACAGCGATGTATGCGGGCCGATGTTGACAAACTCCATAAAGGGTGCTAGGTATTTTGTGCTATTTAAAGATGATGCGTCCAGTTACAGGCTTGTGTATTTTATTAAGCATAAGTCAGACGTTTTTGATAAGTTTAAAGAAGTAGAACGTCTTATTTATAATAAATTCAACTGTCGTATCAAGGTGCTTCATACAGACAATGGACGAGAATATTGTAACGGACAAATGAAGAAATTTCTAGCGCAAAAAGGCATCAGGCTGGAAACGACTGCGCCATACACACCCCAGCAAAATGGAAAAGTTGAGAGAGAAAATAGAACCGTGGTCGAGAGTGCTCGAACCATGATGCTGCATCGCCAGGTACCGAAGTATTTATGGGCTGAGGCTGTAAATACAGCAGTATACGTTCTCAACATGACAGCCACGAGTAAAAGGCCAGAGACAACGCCCTATGAGTGCTGGATAGGCAGGAAGCCTGATTATTCGCATCTCAAAGTTTTTGGTGTGCCGGCTTATGCACATGTGCCAAAGATGCTTCGAGATAAGCTGGATGCGAAGGCAAAGAAAAGCATTTTCGTTGGTTATCAGGACGAATCACGGAATTATAGATTGTACGATTATAAAACAAGAAAGGTATTTGTTTCCCGGAATGTTACATTTGTTGAAAATGAAAATTGTTGTGCCAATGAATATCAACAGGTTCAAGCCACTTTGCCATTGCCTTCATGCGACGGGGAAGAAATGGTTGAGAATCCTGTTGACAATGCATATCAAAGGATTTCCAGCGATTCAACAGAAGGTGCTGATGAATCTACTGCGGACGTAACCCAAGAAGGACCAACAACTATGAAGAAAACTGTCAACAAACAGACTACGAGAAAGAAAAACGACGCAGTGGATCCTTCAATTTTCTCCTCATGTCGCCAACTGAGAGTAAGAGAAAATATCAAGAAACCCGAACGGTATGAAGGAAATGTCACAGAGTATGAACCAGCAACGTACCAGGAAGCGATAGAATCTCCAGATGCTACAAAATGGACTCAGGCTATTCAAGAAGAATTGCTCGCCCACGAAAGAAATGGTACGTGGACTATTGTACCTCGACCGCAAGGACGAAAAGTCATAGATTCGAGGTGGATATTTAAAGTACAAGATCCGAAAGCTGGAAAAGAAAATCGGTACAAGGCACGTCTATGTGCGAGAGGTTTCAGACAAGAGTATGGCATCGATTTTAACGAAACCTTCTCTCCAGTAATCCGTTACGATGCACTCCGAGTTATGCTTGCGATAGCCACTCATCGGGATCTTGAAATTGTACAGTTTGATGTGACAACGGCATTTCTGCATGGCAAGTTAGAAGAAGAGGTGTACATGAAGATTCCTGAGGGACTACAAATCAACAGCGGTAAAGAGGAATATGTGTGCCGGCTCAATAAGTCCCTATACGGCCTGAAACAAGCGTCCAGATGCTGGAACGAGACTTTTAAGAATTTTTTGTTTAGTTTAGATTTTAAATGTAGTGATATAGATAGCTCGATCTTTATAGCGGTAAAGAGAAATGTAAAAGTGTTTTTGTTGTTATTTGTAGACGACGGTTTAGTTTTAACAGAGGACAAAGATGTATTAAGTGAAATTTTAGACTCTCTGCGAAATAAATTCCAGATTACTGTAAGTGATGTCGATAACTTTGTCGGTCTTAAAATTGTGCGTGATAGGGTAAATAAGACAATGTTTCTGCACCAAGCCGAATATGCAAGTAAAGTCTTGGAAAAGTTCAACATGACAGATGCAAATTCTGTAAGCACACCTATGGAGAAAAATGCTATTTCGTCAGAGGTGCAGCAACATTCTCAGCAAATCGAAAAATTGCCGTACAGAGAGCTAATAGGCTCTCTAATGTTTTTGACAGTTGTATCGCGTCCAGACATAGCCTATGCTGTTAATGTATTGAGCCGTTTCTTGAATAATTTTAATAGAACCCATTGGGAATTAGCAAAAAGAGTTTTAAAATATTTGAAAGGCTCTTTACATATGGGAATCCTATATACATCTAACGAAAGCGAACCACTACTTGTTGGCTATTGTGATTCCGATTTTGCGGGCGATCAGCTGACGCGAAAATCGACGTCTGGTTTTGTTTTTAAAATGTGTGGGGGTCCAATGACCTGGAATGTAGGTCGTCAAAAAGACGTAGCACTTAGCACAACTGAGGCTGAATATGTAGCCGCGAGTTTAGCATCGAGAGAGGCAATTTGGTTGCGAAGATTATTGAGTGGCGTCGGATGTCCTTGTGCAAGTGCGACAGTTTTGAATGTAGACAACCAAAGTGCAATCAAGTTAGTCAAAAATCCCGTAATGCACAAACGCACAAAGCACATTGACATCCGATGTCACTTTATAAGAGAAAAATATGAGAGAGGAGAAATTGATGTAAAATATGTATCAACAGAGTGTCAACTCGCCGATGTATTCACAAAAGCACTAACGAGAAATTGTCATGAGAGAATGTGCAAGGGGATAGGGCTAGTACACCTTAGCGCATAAAATCATTTTGGTAAAATACGTAAAAAGGGGAAGTATTGAAAGCGTATTTTCCGTATTTTCTAGTGTGTAAGTACGAATGGGATATTTATGTATCTAGGTGAGTATAGGTCCAACGCTTTCTTATCCCCACTCGCGTAACTCTCTTTTCAGCACGTAAGTGCGTATGTATGTATCAAAGGTCCGTGAGTCTGTGTGTGTATGACGCGTATATAAGCGGCGTAAATATCGGTCCGTCCAGCAATATTGTGTCGCATCTGCTGTGAACAGGTCTTTGGGCTGCGCTAAGAGTGGTGGATAATTTATACCGTGTATTGTACCGAGTATAGAAGACTCGAGGTGAAGGTGTGAGTGGTTAAATAAACGGAAGCAATTATCAACGAACTTGAGTCATTTATTTGAGCCTATTCTACCTAAACATTAAAAATCTGGAGTGGAATTGGACGGATAGTTGATATTTCTTAGAAAAATATGCTCTATGCCTACGCAAGCAATCACATTTTACTGCATTCGTTTCTCAGTGATCTTTAGCTTCATAATCTCTAAAAGCTTTGCGGAAATCGACATTTTTCTTAAATAACAACAGCCAAAGATTGCTACTGGCGTCATTCCACATCATTGATATCTTTATTCTCACTATAATAATGAAGTTGAAAATACATTTTTATCAGCACACAGCGTTATTTATTTTGAAGCAATGCATCTTCGAGAACGAGTAAAAGATGATGCCTCCCAATCACGAAGCACTTTGATAATCAGCTTGCTTTCATATCTATACACGCATTTTCGTAATAATTTATCAGTATCCCGTGATTGTATTTCGATGGATAAATCAATGCTCGAAACATCTTAATGACGGTAACAAAATATATTTTTTCCACAAACTAATAATTTAACGATCATTATCGCAATAATAATGAATGAGTGCCCCTGACTTGCACGAAGATAACTTATTAGTTAAAACTAAGTATATTTACGAAGCGTACGCACGTACCTCTTCAATTTTCGGAGAGAAAATGTCAGCATCGCATAGAATCCTATACTAGTCTACGCTTATGTAAAATTCTTCATTTGAATATTGGCTGGTCTTTTCAACTGGCGCATTAGTTTTGAAGAGACTGCGCCACGCACATTAACCGTCAGACTACATTTGAAAGATCATAGTCACTTTGCTGAATTCCTAAGAAATTTTCGTCGAATTCTTCTCAGTCATCGCTTTTGAATATTTATAGAACTCTGAAAAGAAAAAAATCACACACATTTCACTTTTCCTCGTGTTCTTTTTCGAACATAGAGCGCGCGCGCACTCGAGTTTTTTTGCTAGCCGATGAGAAAAAACGCGCAATGTAAACACTGAGTTGCGCAACTCGATGATGCATCTATGTACTGCTTCTATTTACATCTATTCTGTTCTTATAGTTCTTTTTCTGAATTTTCCAGGGTATCCTGCACAGATAAAATGAGAATTTTCCATGACGCCCGGAAGCTTGACCAATTAGCGCAATTGAAAAAAGAAACCGGTTCCGCATTTAACGCCTATTCTTAATTCTTGTGTCACTTCTAAAATTACTTCGCAAGCATAATTTTTATTGCATTCGGATTAAGTCAGTGTTATTCGCGCGCGCAGCGATATGTATTTTTGAAATTCCTTGCGCCACGCATAAGATCAAAAGAACGTGATTCACGGTGTTACGTAAAAAGTCGTAGCTAAGGATCACTGAGCAGCTGTAATGTTCGCAGCAGGACAAAATTTAACTACCGAGTCGCGTAGTTTTAGCCTCTATTAAATTTTTTTACCGTGTGAACTCCGTTATACCTTTGATGTCGAGCGCGAACAACGAATTTCCGAAATCGCAATCTTAGCAAGCAATACAGACGACGGCCGTAGCCGGCAAAATCCGGGCGCTCAGCGATCTCGCACTCGCGATGCCGCACACATCTCAGCTCCTCTTCTATCAAATTTTTCCACGCGGCCTAGCCAACTGTACACATCAGTGAAAATTAACATTTCTCCTCATATTGCAGGCAATATGACAGTACTATCCGCACTGCACGGCTGCGCAAAGCTCAACTCCGCGTCGACCTCGAGTGAAAAGGTGCTTTATGGGTCAACGACCGGCTGCTCTGTAGGTCCGCATGCCACTGCCGAGAGCTTTTGCTGCCGAAAAAAAGCGCGACCGGCACACGGAAAACACGAAAATAAGCGTGAGTCTTACGGAAAAGTCAGCGTAGCGTGTGCGTACTTAGATAACAGCCGGCGGACTACTGCGCGCGCGAGACCGGCGCGCTGCGCGTGGCTGGCCTCGAGGTCGTCGAGCCTTAGGCAAAACCGAGCCCGCGCGTGAGTCGTGACGCTGCTATGCGCGAGCCGGCCCTGACCTTACCACACACGCTTTGCGTCTTCTTGCCGCCTAGATGCTCTGCTGTGCTTCTCTCGCTTTGATTCTTGTTGCGCCGGTTAGGGGATTCTTTGAGCGTGACTGCGTGCTTGATCGTTTCATTTTGCTTCTTACATTATGATATTATCTATAAACTGATGATTTTATAGACAACAGTCCAGTAACCGTTTGCCAGTTCATTCGTACATACAGTTGAGTGACGGTGAAAGAGTTTGGAAATTTTAAAAGGATTTTTCTTTCCGAACTATACAACACGCACTTATATACTCTGATTTGATTCTTGAGCATCAAATTTGAATTATAGAAAAAGTCAAGCGAGCTACATGATTCAAGTGATAGACCATTTTACAATACGAATATAATATTTGATTCAAAGAATAAATTGAGACAGGTGAAATAAGTAAATATAAATTGAGTACGACAGCATATTTTGTTTAATCGATTTCGAAGACGACTCAAGATGGATGCAGTGGAAATTGTAGTATGCAGTGTTATACGTACGAGCAACGACAAATGTCATATTTATTGATGGTTCATTCAACTAGCATACACTATGTATAGTAGCTTCAATGCGTATAAGACTAAAAGCTAAAGCGATCCTATATAATAATCATTCACGCGCAAAACTCATTTTTTTGTTCAGCTATCTATTTTCATACCGGCATAATTAATCATTTTTACACTTGAAATTATAACCTTTCACGTTGTTTACGCACTGCAGACGTGGTATACAAAACGAGATCGGCATTGTCCTCTAAAAGTCTGTATTATTACGAAAGCGATGCAAAAAATGGATGACAAAAAAACTCCGAGAAACTTCGTTATCGCTCTTGGGAGCAAAAAATAACCCAGTATAGGAAATCTTCGAGAGAGGTTATGCAGATAGAATCAGGGGCGACACGCGCTCTGCTCGCGATATCTCGATCGGCGAAGGTTTGACAATTCAAAGGGTCGCACACGCACATGCGCTGTCGAGTTATCGGCATGTACGAGGAACGTGTAATTAACGTATATATTTCGACCAGTTGTTCATTTATCGCGACTATCACGCGCCTGACTCATGGGCTAACACTTCAGATTTTGTCAACCGGCTAGTAATTCTCTTCACAAGTGCCAAAACGCCACACTGCTTTCCATAATCGGCATGGAAATGTTATCCAGGAATTTCGAAACTATATCTATGATCAAATATTATTATAATATACAACCTAAGAATAATACATGTTTGCACGCTTCTAATGTAATAAGACGGTTGACGTGAAACTTTTAACTGTGGATAACGTATTTGTAAATTACTATTCTAGTATACATAATACTATTATAGCTACAAGAAAAAAATAAAGATTGCAATTCTTTAGTAAAAACTACTATATTGTCGGCACGGTTATGGACTAAAAAAATTTCATGAAAATGTGATTCTTCCGCAATATCAAGCATATTCAAAACTTTCTATTATGCTTGAATTTTAAATCAATTGAGAGTTTATTTATTATAGATTGAGTACAAATATATACTAACGTACATAATTACGTCATATGCGCCTAAATTTACGTACAAATATAACAAATAAAAAATAAGCAAATAAGACAGTTTTCCGCATTACGAAACTAGACAAGAATTAATGTACAACAGAAACAAATCAATTTCATAAGAATCATAAAAAATGAAAGCATAAACAATTCAAATTGTTCAGCAATCTCGCGCGGTTTAAGATTTTTAACTCTAGAGAAGAAATCAAAAATCGCAATTACAGGCTGCAAATTGTTAAAACATTGCAAAGGACGAAGAGAAGCTATAATAATCATAGTAAAAATTATAATTCTTCTTGTGAAATACAATATAAATCGCATACAATTTTATTGATGATTCAGTATTGTAATTAATTAAACTACAAGTATATTTCGTCGCTCCTAACGAAAAGTAGTACATTTCAGATTTGCCGTGAAGACTAGTACATTACAGATCTTTCCCACATAAAAAAATCTAATTGTTTTGGACAATAACAAATAGGTATTTTTGTTAAAACTAATAAAATTGCAATACTCGCTACGCTCATGCGCTAACCTCACGGTGCAAATAAGTGCTATAAAATTTTATACGATACTCTTGACTTAAATGGTTCAGTTTTAAACGGCGCGTAGCGCCCTCGCTACGCTCGGATGCTAACTGCGCCGTGTAAAAAAGAACCATTTAAGTCACACGTATCGTAATGTACTATTTCATTATTTGTATTTTTCATATTTTTCAAGTTTAACAAACAGCCTCAATCTTTTCACAATCCTGCACGCAATGCGATAAATTTTAAAAATAATCGCAAAAGATGCACATTAATTTTTTACTATACATTATACTTTATGAATCACTAATAATTCTTTTCATTATTGCAAAGATACGCCTTTGACTTTTAACTAACTGATACTGTACTAAAGACAGTGTGGAGACACGCTTTATTTAAAAGTTTTTGTATTACATATAGTGGTTTCTTAGATGCTCTGCTGAGTACGTACTGCCATCTACAGATAATAGTATGAACTACGTATGCCAAGGCATACAGTGTATATATGTATAAGTATACCATCGATCAATGTATAAGACTGCACATATCGTTGTTGGTAACGTTGTTTTCTTCGAAATAAAATACTGCACTACAAAATTTAAATACATGATTTGTATGTGATCCGTGCTATTAATAAACATTTTTTTAAACAAATTAAACGCGTACTGCAAAAACCAACAAAAATCAACAGAAAATCATTGAATAAATGCACTAAAAAAATTGTAAATTCCTTTATTTGCGTGCATATGATTAATTGAAAAGATCTGGAGGTGCGTGTAACGAAAATAATGCAGAACAATCAGCATCGAACGAGTTCATAGTTAAATTACGGTAGTCACTTATAGCATTGACGTATGCGATAAATATATATCTAAATATAGTTTTACAAAGAATAAATGAATAAAACATTTTTTACAGCTGTAACATCAATTTTACATTAACTTTTTTAATGTCGAACATGTACTACTTTGAAGATATTTAATTTATTCTAACAATACAAGTATGAAAATATGGAAGATTTTTCGATGCAGGAAAAAATAATAGAATTAATATAAGAACTAATTAATTTCATAAAATATAAAATGACATAAGAACAGAGATTACCTATGCATTATTAAGATACCTGTGCATTATTACTAGTAGGTACTAAATATAAGGGACACAAGTGTTTTTAATAATTAATAATAATCAATACTATACCATTCAAAATATTCTACGTTTACAGTTGCGACTAAGTTTGGTATGCGATATTGTTTAGGTTCCACATGATCCAAAGCAGATAACATACTGAATGTGAAGTGAACAGACCATTCAACTTGCGCAGTTGTTCGACTGCAGCAAAGGGCTGCACCTCGCTCTTCGATCATAGATCTTTCATTAGAATTATTTCTTTCCATTTGTTGTTAGCTAGGTTATTGTAGGTTTAAACTATACTCTTAAACATAAATATTGATTTTGTTATATATAAAAAATTGAGATTGAATATATTGAGTGATACAAAAATAAAGGAAAATGATGTCAAGTGTCAGCAATAATAGGCTAGAAGAAAAAATTGAAATGTCGCCGCTGAATCGTGATAGAAGAATAAGATATTACGAGAATCATGGAGTCGGTGTAGAGATGGGACATCTAATTCGTTGTGCATGCGTCAGCTTTTGTGCATGCTTCATTATAATAACAATAATATTTTTAATGATATTAATTCTCATAAGTGCAATACAGAACATTTATTTAAAGTAAATAAACAATTGCTCAAGTGAAAAGAAGACAGACTTTTTCAAATAATTGGACAGCAATCAAGTGAATCGGTACGTATAGTTTTTATAATTATAAAATCAATAATTTTAACTGTTATATTACAAATCTAAATCAAGAATTTAAAAAATGTTATATTTCAAATTTAATTATACATGATTTTTATCTGTTAATTTTTTAGTTATGGTTACCATCCGCTAACATAATGTAAATCCTTGGACTTCATTGCAGCCAGAAGATAGATGGTAAACTTCAAAATCTGGAAAAAGTTTCAGAAATAATCTCATGACAAGATATTTCAATATAAATTAGATTTAAAATTAAAATTCCTTGCAAAACTATCTGCATTTTAAAAGTCATTTTAGCTTTGGTAATTTGTCAAGAAGAAAATTTCAAATCATTATAATAGAATCAAATTGTTTAAATGTTAAAGCCAATATAGAATGAACATTAAAATGGAAATCGTAATAACGTGGTAAATATATACTATTATTTCTAATTTAAGTTGCGTATTTATATTATATTTTTATTTTCACAAGATCCATTACATCATGAAACAATCCCATCTTGAAAGTGAGAAAAGTTCTCAAGCGATAATAGGCATTTCACAATGACAATTTCCGCCTAATTGACGCATAATTGAGTCACTTCATCTACAGCAAAATCAGATCTTTATGAACAAAGAAAACACTTCAAGTGCGTAAAATATTTTTTTCATTTCCAAGTATTACGAGTTTATTGTATGAGAGTTACGGTAATATCTTTCTTTCACAAATACGGTTTTAAAGATAAATGGATGAAAAAAATTAATTATTAGCATGTTCATTCAGAATTTGAAAGTTAAATAATATCATATATGCTTTGTATGATTTACGTGGTATTTTTCGAAATATATTAATACTTATGAAAAGACGTACCCAATAAGTTTATGGTACATTGTTTAATTAGCTACTATTACAAAATACTTATAATACATTCATCGGTGCATTTACATTGCTTCTTTATATTAGTACAATAATCTACGCAGAAAATTGTCCAATTTCATCGCTGATCATTGCACTCACGCGTATTGTAGATACATTCAAAACTGCTGATATACAAATTGAACTATAGACTATGGTACAATAAAAATATGAATTTTTTGTAATACCTTTTATAATCTTGCATATTATAATGAAGCAAATTTTCATTTACAAAATGGTAACTTTAATATCCTTATTAGCACTTGCGTATTGAAAGAATCATATCCTTTTATACTTATCAATATAAACTTATTATTTATACGCCGCTTTAGTTTAGTTGTTTCATACGAAAATTCAGCTTACATGTATAAGTTCTGGTATTATGCGATTCAACAAATTTATTCCAATTAAATGATATCAAAATTAAAGTTAATATAAGATCTTTAACATATAACTTGTGAAATAATGAATTCCGAAAACATGCAATTTTAGTACACTATACGTACGCGTTCTTTTTTTTCTAAAACATCAATATATAGTAACAAAAATAACCAGTGTTATACTGTAATTCCGCGATCTATACGAATTTTATTATCCACATATCGTATAGCTTGCTGCATACTAGAAAGCATACGCGCAAGATTACATTGCTTTAGAAAAATATATGTTTTATATAATTATTTACAAAATATAGGCTTTTTTCAATCGCTCGATCGTTATGAGCTTTTAAAATTGACTACGTTTAACAGAGCTTCAATTATCGATGCACGTTGATTGTTTAAAAAACTGCCGTTAAGAAAATTCAATATATTTAGTTATTCAATTCAATTATTTAAATTTAACTATAGCATAGTTACAATAAAACATGAATTTCATTTCATCGAATAAAAAAGTTAGTTCTTATAAAAACGAATATCAAGTTAACATTTCTGCTACATAGATTTTTATATTATAGCTTTTGTGTATAAATACTAAAGCTTCCTGCAAATTCCGAAGTCGATGCGCAAACAACATAAACAAAAAGATGTATGCTGTTATATTGTTTTGTAAAGTGATGTTTCGACGATAAAATACACGTTTGGCAGTCAGAATCTAAAGTTTGTAAAATAAGGATTTGTAATTTTAAGAAAATGCTATGAACTTTGAAATGGCAACTGCTCCATCTATTCGTAAGTTTGTCAGTGAACACGCTTAACAAACTTTGTCCCGAAAAGCCGGCCTATAGCATTTTGTTGTGGGCAGTAAATCCATTGCTTTAATAATCATCTCCTTCGTCAGCAATTCATTCACGAGCATCTAGGCAGATCTTGTCCCTTCTCGAATCGTACTCTCTGAAGCTTAACGTAAAGCAAAGCCGCGCTCAAGCTGCTGAAGGCAAGAGCGACTAGAATGGTGGCAAAAGCCGCGTAAAATCCGCTGTAACTAAGGCAGACTCCAAGAGCCTCTGCAGCCATCAGCTCTGGCTTCATCTCCTCGGGCGTTATCTCTTTACTGCGGTCCTCGCCCAGAATAGTCTCCTCGTCGAAGGGCAACAGAGCAGCGGGATTTGGCAGGTCGTCAGGCATTACCACGCGAAAGCCGCGACCCACTCGCACAGCTTCACCTTGGTGCTCGCGAGTCCAGTTCAGCGAGCCAGGGTAGGTGATCGAACGACGACGTCGGCCGGGTTCGATTTGCTAGGGGAGGAGCGAATATTAATCATTTGAATATGTAAGAATAATTTGAGCCTTTTTGCGAGCTTCCATTATTATTGCGGGCTGCATATTCAATTTACCTGATTAGCTTCTGGACAAGGCTCGCAGTTAACTTTGCACAGTTCGACGTTGCATTCGATAAACAGGTCCATCACATCGGGGAACTTGAATGCTTGGAAGAAAGCGTAAGCAATGATAGAGGCGCCGGTATTTCCAGTATCATTTGTCTTCTGGAAGGCACCGAACAGCTTCGGTTTTAGAATGCAACCGCGCTCGTCCGTCAACTGGTACACATTCGTTGACGATTCGTCTCTTGCGACGCAATCGCGCACCTATGCGAGGACATTTTATTTTAAAATTTAAAAAATATACCTATTCTCGATAATGTTCATCATTCAAAATGTTATCAGTACATATATAAATTCAACTAGGCATTTTATTTCCTCCTATATGCTTGACCCACTGAAGCCAACTTGGACTTCTACTTTCACATTAAGTTTAATTGCCCATGACGATCGTGTATGCATTAGGTCACATTATAAGTCACGTGAACTTTCACGTTCCCCCTATAGCAGTTTGAACCAACGCGCGCTAAGCTCCCGTTAAAAAACCACCAGCTGATAAATGGTATACAGAAATCTATAGATAGTCTCACTAAATCCCAACGCTTCTTTGAATACGCATATCTTTTATCTCGCAGATCCGACTACATATTTTTTTGCAGCCCGCGCGGTACTTACATACGTGCAATTGCATTGATCGCTAGGCGATTTCTGATTCGAATTTAATTTCAAAATGCAAATATATACGAACCTGAAGATCGAAGGCGGGATCTCCCTCGACAGATACGACGAGGGTCATTGTGTCACCAATCTTGACAAGACCGTTGGCCGCAGGGGCGAAAGGACCCTTTCCAACCTGGATATCCAGCTTGGCTGTCGCCGTGTCTCCGCTGAACGTTACAATCTCCTGATTCAACATGTCTACCGAAAGGCTCACTGTCAGGGCTTTGTTGATGTTGCCCTCCCACAGACATCGCACAGTGCGCACGGTGTCCCAAACTTCTTGAATACCGGGTTCATTCTGCAATCAAAATCGAAAATTTAAGCATTCACAGTCGATCGAGTCAAATTCGATAATTTATGTACCTGCAGAACTAAAACATTTTCCAAATAAGCCTGACCAGCCTCGCCTTCGAAGTCATTGATAAACTGAGTTCCACAGGAATCGAGATTGACTGTGAAGGAATATTTCGTCTGTCCAGAGTTTTGCTCAACGTATCGGCATTGCGGCATCATGAAGAATCCCTGAATTGGAAATTATATAAGTTTGATTGAAATAATAATAAGTTATTTATATACGTCGAAAAATGATTAATTCATATGTTTACCTTAGAGTAAATAACACCATCAAAGGCACGGTTAAATTCGATGTCAATGGTCATCATAGTTTTGCTGCACTGAACATCGAGGGAGTGAATATGCGGGGGATGTTTGAGATCATCATCTTCCGGTTGATCAGGGCCTTTTGTTTGTAAAAGGAACACAAAATTAATCTTTAAAAGTTTTCCACTTAAAATTGCACAATTTATTTACCTGGAGCTGGTCCTGGGGCAGGACCTGGTGCAGGTCCAGGAGCTGGTCCTGGTGCTGTACGAAGTACGACAAATCAATTATTACAATTGATCTAATTCGTTTTTGTATTGTTAGAAAATGATTATTAAAGTATTACCGGGAGCAGGTCCAGGTGCAGGTCCTGGAGCTGGTCCAGGTGCTGGTCCGGGAGCCGGTTCTGAAGGTGAAAAAATCCTCAGTTATGAACCAATCAAGTACTTAATGAAATCAGAAAAAGCGCATTGCTTTAATGAAACGTACCAGGTCGTGGTCCAGGAGCAGGTCCTGGCGTGGGTCTGGGACCGGGTGCAGGCGAAGGTCTGCCACCGGGGGTGGGGAAGCCAGGCGTAGGTCTGTTACCAGGCGACGGGTAAGGGTAACCCGGTCCAATGGAAGTTGGTGGTTGGCTGGGCGGCGGCAGGTAAGTCGTGGACGACGAAGCTGGGTAGCCGCCATACGAGGGAGATGATCCGCCAGCGCCGAATGTCGACTGGGGATAGTTGTAACCGGTGCTGCCACCGTTTGTGGGGCTGTAATTTGGCCGGGGAGTGGTGAAACCTGGCGTAGACGAGAAGCCTTGGCCTGAGGTCGGCTGACTGCCGTAATCGGGATAGCCACCCGACGATACCTCGTTCTGACTCGGATTTGAATAGTTTGGTGGCTGCTGGGTCGGTGCTGGTTGGAATGGCCTTGGCTTCTCGGGCGGTCTCTGAGTACTGTACGGCGGCAGGTAAGCATTGCTATCGGACTGCTGGCGTGCTGGGTAATCGAAATTTTTCATATCAAGTGGTTCTTACAGTAATGATAATTTTGTTGAGAAGTGCGCGACATTTTTTAAATCTTTCCATTGCCTTTTTGTTATATCTGTTATATTATGAAGCACAACTTGTGACTCACTCTTTCTCACTCCTTGGCGATAAATTCCTTGAATCCATTCAAGAATATTCCTCGCCATAACATCAGCTGGGGAGTCGTCGGCGGCCGCGACAACGCTCACCAGCAGCGCGGCTAACGCCAGCGCGTATAGCTTCATGTTGAATCCTGAAACAAAAAACGTATTTATTATATTAACGTATGATTTATCGATGGACCACTTCATATTCATATATACGTTCATTAGTTAATTTAATGGTCGCTTCACGACCTCGAATTGCCTACTTAAATTACGTTGATGACTAATTATGAAGCAAATTTAAAATCTCATCAAGACTAATTTAATAGTCGTTGAATACGCATAAGACTTTTGATATTCTGTAGTAAAATTATTGATTGAGATAAGAATCTTAATTCTCAAACTGGTCTATAACAGTAGTCGCTACTTTTTCTTTCTGTATAATTTATCAAAAGCTGCGAGTTTCAAGTGACTTTATACGATAGTAGAGAATGCTCGACCAGAATCGTCATTATCATAATCAAAGAAAGTGTTTCAATAAATGAGCTTCGCAAAACTCTTTTGTGTATATTTCATTCAACAAATGTTTCTTTCAATTCGGAGAGAAATACTTCAACTAACTATGCGATATAATTATCAGAAAGTAATCTTTCAAAAATTTTAATCATCTACAACAATATGGTCACATTCCAAAGGTGAATAATTCGCACTGCACAAAGCATCGCTTTCAATTTTCATCCATCTCTGCGATAAAAACGTCCCCAGTAGCCATCCGTCCTCTCGCGCAACGTATAAGACATGCGGCATTCTCTCGAAATCAAAATTCCCACAGCGTAATATAATACACCTCGGTCGCATATATCCCAGCAAACTCTGGGTTCTTCCGTGCCTCGAGTTCAAGAGTCAACTCTGCATGCAAGCGCTCGCCAGGTATAGCTGCTGCAGTACGTCGGGAGACAACGAAATGGAAATCCCTCGTCGATCATAAAATCGCGGGGAAAAATCAAGACGGATGCTTATATAGCCGCTCAAAAGATCAGGTATACACGAGGAGGCATCATCGCCGGTAGCGGTGACAAACGCGCGCGCGCGTGCTTACTGCTTATACGCATCTCCGTGTGCTTCTTTCTTCGAGCGGCACTTTCTCTATTTCTTTCTGTCATCCACTCGTTACGCGGTTTAAGAGAAGTGTGCTTTTATTAATTTGAGCCTCTTCTCCCTCATGGCTTGATGTGTTTTTGCGCTCATCTTTCATTTGTCCGGTGAGGAATTGCTCCACCAAGTATCGACTTTATGTAATTTGTTCATCAGTTGTGAAATATTATTTACTCACTCAAAATGTATAGCTAGATAGACGCGTGATGTGATTTTTTTACGTTGTGTCTGTAGTGAAGCGAGGATTATTTGTGCGCTTGAGAATGTTCTGTCTGTACCGCAATTTAAATATTGACCCTTTGCCATCAATATTGCAGTACATAACAGACGTTAGATGATTGCTGTTGTTCCAAACAAAGGACGATTCGAATTGACGTTTATAGCTTGTAATGCATACTAAATTCTAAAAATTATTCCTAAAATTCATTTCTACCATTAATGTTCGAGTGTCATTCAAATGTTGGGCCTATTTCAATGTATCTTTAGCGTATGAATACTAAACAGCAAAAGTTATACAAATATAGCAATGTTATCAGAATTGTTGTAGTATGAAATTGCAAGTGTTGTATTAATCAGGTTTAATGTTTCACTTTGATATTTGTATCGAATAAAATTGCCCGATTCGATACATAATTATCAGGCTAAACGAGTTCAGCAGACAGTATTATACATTCAAGCCCCGCCTCCATGTCCGATTTAAATCTCGACGAGGATCTTAGCGTGTATACATATGTTAAATATCCTGCTTGCCACTCAATAACTTTAGCCAACGGCATACATCAAACACTAGCCAAATTTAAATAAACTTTAAAAAATCTAGTTTTTTGCAGCACCTCTAAAAAAAGAACGTCTCCTCTGATTGAGCCTTACAATCATTTCATATCCCGTGTGGCGCTAAATTAAAAATTATTTTCAGACACAGAAACCCGACACCGGAGAGACGAGATTAAAAAATAAACCCAGCAGAGACAATCTCCATCGAAATTATCGTAATACACCGAGCGAGGAATCTCTTCCTTGTACTCTTGCATCATATCGTCTTGATTATGCCTCAGCACACGATGCCGCGTCGCGTTATCTCCTCCCGCGTTGTCCTCCCCGGCGACGCGTCTCAACGAGCACTGCGGTCGCACATGCGGCGCTTTGCATATTATTATTATGTGATTTTTCGTGCATCGCCCGCAACCGCGAAAACCTCCCGCGGCGGCAGCTCTGCCTCTGACTCTCGGCGGAGAAAGTGGTCATTATGAAATTAACGGCCGCGATTGTATATATATATGTTGGGGCCCGCTACTTTTGGCGGAGAGGAGTCGCGAGTGATGTCATTATATTATATTCGAGTGCTGTGCATATAGCCCACTCGGGCACATACTTATATTTTACGTTGCCACCTCGTGGCTGGTTGCAGCAGCGGCGCGTGGGAAGAGACATCAACGCCGGTGTGTAGTCATCGTGCATTTGGGTGAGAAGAAAGGAAAGGAAAAGGGGCAACCGCTGAATGCGCATACACACGCACGCGTCGTCCTTTCTCTCAAGTGCGCGCCGCGCGCGCCAAGTGTTCCCCGCGCGCCGGGACAATGACATTAAGAGAGATTAAGTCGCTGTCGATTGACGCGAGTTACCTTCCTTCTTCAAGGAGAAATGATGTTTATTCAGTGCGTGTTATGAAGGCCCGCGCTTTCTTTATACGGAAGAAAATGTTATAGTGCTGGTTGGAAAACTGGTAAAAACAAAAAATAGTACGTCGTGCGTTGTTTTATAACATTTATTTTTACGCAGAGACCAGAGTAACGAATCTTTTCAAGGGTCCGCTACTGTAAACGATGAAAATATCTTGAACTAATGCAAACGATGCTTTGCGCAAGAGTTAACGCCAAACCTTAGAAGCTTTTCAAGGACCAACATAATTATTTTTCGCAATCCGAAAAGGAACTTTGTACAGAGTACCCATACAAGTGTGCACGGATGACTGGCGTTTTGCCGAAAAATCTAAGCACGTAGAAATTAGAAGTCCCGACCCCTCTAATTTGAAGATTCCACATCAGCAGTACTGGCGGATTTCGTAACGAGCGTTAGGTAAAATCTCTCCGGTCCCCGTTGTTCTTTTCCGTGGACCTCAAGGATCCTCGCTTTATGCTAATAACCGTCAAACATCGTTACTCTGCTTATACATCGCCTTGTATCTTCCACGAAAGATCAAAATAACTCCTGCGAGTTACGTTGCGATCGTGCATTTGAGTCTCGATGACCGCATGCCGATGAAAGTTTCAAGCAACTATATATCGTGCGATGATGAACGTCGGAGGCGCGCGAGTGGCCCGTTAATTTTCCTGCGGTGGCGCGTGCTGCGATTTCGCGCCTCCGTAGAAGACGGAAATCGTCGATAAATTCGATGATTTATGTCGCTGCATTGTCGCGGCTAGATTTATACGTGTATTCAAGACGATTTTACCCGATGAGTCGATTTACGCCACGTAGTACAGCTTGCGCGTTTGCGTTGTTTTTTGAAAGGGTCGACGGCTGCGGCTAACAAATTCGCAGACAGGCAGCGTTGACCTATCGAGAAAGCTGCGAGTTTTCGTAAACCATCATATTTCAAAAAGCAAATACTACAGCGCATAATGCAGAACGAAATAGCAACAAAAAAATAACTATAATGCAAACGGTGTGTGTGTGTGCGTGTGTATATATATATATATATATATATATATATATATATATATATATATATATATATATATATAACGCCGTGGAACTACACTGAGAAAGTTGCATGGTAAAAATCGTTTCAAAATTTTAATCTAGAAACATAAAGCGTCACAAAATTTGTATATACAGATAACAACGTTGTTGCTGCAGAAGTTGAAATCGTGAAATTTTTGTCCGAACTAGGGTAATGTTACCATCCGTGAACCAACACTGTAAAGACACATCAGGTAGCGTAGTTATAAACAATATGCAATTAGCAAAAAACTGAAAAATCTCAGTAGCCGCAGAAATTTTGTACAGTAACGACGCTGTAACTATACTGTAGTTGAAAACCTGCAATTTCTTTTTCGCAACTAGGCTAATGTATTCAGTCATGTGCTCGTCTAAAAACACAAATTTTTTGACCTTGTGTTCTTGGCTGGTAATTATAAGCAGCAATTTCGACTAAATTTGTTTGTTATAAGAAGCGACTGCTTATTATGCTGTTAGTTATAATCTTAATCTCAAGTGGCAAAGAAATTCGTTTTAAACATAATACGCTGAACTTTTAATTTTATGTCTAAAAAGTTGTAATTTATTAAAACAGCAAATACTTTAGCATCTCAAAGCATGAATTAATATCCTGCTCTAAAATAGACATTGTAATCATTTTATTCGTCCTGTGATTAGCTGTTCGTTTGACCGAGCAATGTCTGCGTACTTATATCTTCGAATTCTCTTCAAACTCTCAGATACATTCAACAAAAATACCTCTAAAATCCCTCTGTATGCAAATATTTTCTCTAATAATCAATTTTCTCAACTCTGTATAGCGTCAACCAAAGAAAAATGCAGATCAGCGAAAGCAATTAGAAGCACAGAATTTCTCCGGGAGACCCTACCACGTCCACAAGTCAGCCAATCCAAGCGAACGTAGACAAGCACTCGCGCGATGCACAAAGGCAAGAAAATGTCGAAGAAGCGTATAAAAAAGAAAGCCTACGTGTCATCCTATCCCCGAGCAATCCATCGCGAGCTTATCGGATCTCGCGTCGCCGTCCGCGACCTTGCTCGCGCGCGGGCCCCTCGAGCGGCGCTTTCCAATACACAGGATCGCTGCCTCGCGATAAGCGCAAAAGATCGAAGGATCGGCGCGACGTACGTCGCGCTGAGAATGAAACCGAGTCGTGACGACGAATCGCTCGGCGGATGATGAGCGATCGCGCGGCTGTGCTGCGGATGCACGTGTGTATGGCTCGCGTGTAGTCGCTACTGATTGAAATTATACCGGCTTTCATTGATTTGCTTGTAATTGAGCTTTCACTGCATCGCACGTTGACATTTTTTTCCTCCCGAGCTTCATGAATATTTATTCGACGCCGGGATCGCGCGCACGACTCA
Source organism: Nasonia vitripennis (assembly GCF_009193385.2). NCBI lineage: Eukaryota > Metazoa > Arthropoda > Insecta > Hymenoptera > Pteromalidae > Nasonia > Nasonia vitripennis. The sequence goes on along the minus strand of NC_045757.1, from coordinate 21,849,138 downwards.
GAGCTGTTAATTGCTTTCTTATTGTGTTGAGTAAAAAATCGAAACGACTTTTCGAATTGTATTATAAATCATATCGAGCTAAGCTTAACTGATCTGCAGAGGTAAACATACCATTGTCACTGAAACATGAAGTCTGAGAGCGAGAGCGAATTGTTTTACCTGCAATTATTGCGCGGGAAGAACTATAAATGTCTAAGCTCACGCATTTGTCAACATAATTCAACACCCAATTTATTTAAAATATACATGCGTGTTTGGAGATATTTTTATATAAAACGTGATGCATACTATTATGTAATTTTATTGTGTGCTCGATGTGTTTTCCCATTAAGGTGTTTCTAATTAATTGTGCGGTTTTTCGGTTAAAAAATTTAAATAAGCTTGATTCCGTAAATGAAATTGAGGCAAATTAATTTTGCTTGAATGGTATGCAAGGCTGAAAGCATGATTATACTGGTGCATTCCTAAATTAATTCGTAACCGAAGAATCATACTGATAGTTTATTATATAATTTATCATCACATGAAAAATGAATGACAAAATCTTACATTTCAATTAAACAATTAAATTTCATTAGGCGAGGAAAGCGTTTTAGAGTTTATTTACAACGAGAGCAAAAAAGAATCTACATACATATAAAGCAAAATTATATAAAGACCGAAGAGACCCATAGACGCTTGGTAAAAAGTCGAACCTCTAGCATCGCTCCATCTAATCACTCTCTTTAAGTTCTCGAAAGTAAAGCGGAACAAAAAGCAGGAGCAGCATGTAGCGATATCCCTTCTAGTGGATGTACACGAGACGAGATATAGACGAGATCGAAGCTCATCGACGAGCTGAACCACCGCGAGAAATCGAGAGCAAAGCACGTTGTTACACGCGGATAGGAAGTGGCAAAAGACGGACCTGGAGTTCGAAAAGTCAGCCGCGGCGGCGACGACGACGAGCTCTCCATGCAGGATGAGGCGAAAGGTGAAAGTCGGACGCGATCACCGCGTATCATCGCGCGCGCGCATCCATACCGTGGATGGTATATTTGTGTGTGCATGTTAGTCGGATCTCGCCGGCGATCTCGGAGTGGGTTGGTGCCGCAGTGCGCTGTGTGTGTATATACCTGTATGTGATTTTTTGCACCTCTTTATCTCGTGGAGCTTTTTATGGCGATGCGTTCATTATAGCGATGCATACTCTACACAGGATTATAATTGGAAGCTGCACGGATTATAGGTCAATTATTTTTTGAAATTACGTTCTTTCATCCAAGTGTAGGTTAGAGACGTCTTCTCATTTGATTAAATAATTTTTGGGCTCTACCTGTTTATTACAAGAGTATAAATAAAAACTAGCGATGCAAGATGTTTTCAGTATGCGAGTTACATCCAACGTTTCCCAGACGATTCTCAGTAAAATCAGGTTACTGGAGTGAGAATTGTATAAGTTTTTGTACACCGTATTATTTGTATCTCATGCTATGCACTTTTGTATATCACTTTTTTCTCATTTTGCACAAGAAGAGTTTATCTGGTGAATAACTTATACAGCTCTAACTGCCGCTCTCTCTCTCTCTCTCTCTCTCTCTCTCTCTCTCTCTCTCTCTCTCTCTCTCTCTCTCTCTCTCTTTTTCTTAGAGACATTGTATGACAAGTCAAAGCAGTGCACAGATTGATCATTCAATAACTTTCAACGCCGTCAATCATGAACGATTTATAATGCTATTCTTTAGTCTCCTAGCTATATTTAGAAGCGGCATCGTTTAGCGATTAATTATTCCTATACCTGTATTGAGAGATATGATATCGATTTTTTAATTATTATATTTTCAGCTAGTGAAAAACACACATGTATGATTTGAAATACAATTGCAAATAAAAATATCGGGTAACAAGAAACGACTGAATGCCTCGTTGATGCATTGATGGATGCGCGTTTTATGAAGAAAAACAATCACCGGTAACCAAGCGTATAGCATAATAAGTATGTGATACAACGTGTTGGATAACCAGATCGAGTATAAAATCTAAATAGATAATAGATATAATTGTATTACCATAGTCATTATCATGTAGGTTTCTATACGGAAATTATATCTTCTATGTTCCCCCCTGTTTAATGAGTTCTCATAAACATTCCCATGCACACACATTATATGCATATCTATATAATGCCGATGACTCTAAACAGGTTACTCCAGTGCAATAACCTACTTAGCCCAGCTCAGTATTAGATGTAAGTTGCCCCAGTATAACAATAGCAAAACAGAATGCTAGTCAACCGAAACTCTATGACTTCATCATCAAGATCAGCGCATTCTACAAATCTCAGCTGCAGCAATAAGTATTTCGAGTCTATACAGCCCCGTAAATTCAGGGGTCCCGTTCCCCATACGTTCCTGAAAGAGACATTCTCGTAGACACTGCATATTCAACGCTCGTCTGCTCCATCGACAGGACGAAAATATTACAGCGAGTAACATGAGTATGCTTATAGAACGCTAGTCAGGATTCTTCTCGCTCGAGCGCGCGCGAGCTTCCTTTTCCTGGTGCCAAGCATCAGCTGCAGTAGCTCCTCGCGTGCTGCGGCAAATTGGATTTCTCGCGGTCGTTCGCCCGCACACAGCTGATTCTCGACGGAGATTATGCAATGGGCTCGATGCTGCAGTGACTTTTGCTTCTTAACTCGGTTAAGGATGCCTTGTACTCCACGTCTCTTGCGTCAAAAGTAGATGATCGCGCGCGATAGCATAACGCGAAAATCAAATGCCTTACTAGCCTGCGGTTATTGGAAAATATCGCCTCTCGTTTATACTGGACTACGGCATAATAGCCGTAATCGAAATTTGCTACCGTAAGGCATCTCGTGCGTTCAGAATATGTTAATCAAAATTGACGCGAGCTATCGCGAAATATTTACAGCGCAATGAAGCTCCGCACGAGCAAAGATGTCTCCTTAAAAATCCCCGTCGCGCCGCGTTGCCGAGGATTTACGACGACTTTTACAAGTGCGAAATAATGAAGCTTCATTATTGTTAAATTTCCACAGGCGCCTCTACCGCAAGAGCCGTATATTCTCGAACGGCGGAAGGTATTAAAACAGCGACGCGTCGATTGGAAAGTCTTATAATTTTCCGAGCTGCCGGCAGAAGCGGCGTCGCGCACGCATATCCCCGAATATAAGCCTTTGTGCACGCGTGGAACTAATCTTCGAAAATTTCAGCGATCAGCAGGTGCAATGAATTGATCGAGCGAGTCCCTGCAGCGAATTTCGCTAACAACTAGGACGAAAGTAAAGAAAGGAGGGAAAACGACGAAGCGCGCATGGGTTCAGGAATGAATGACACAAGCCGTGCTGCTTATAGGATAATTGAGCGCCCGTTTTGCTTCTAACTCGCGGCGGAGCCGGCTTGCAATTAGTGTCCGCTGAATGCGCTCGCTGGAGGAGAGATGGTAGGTAAGCATTTTCTTCGAGATCTCGCAAGTGAATACTCATATTATGCGCGAGTGTCGGGCGAGGACTGCGAATTATCGAGGGAAATTTTGGAGCGCAGCTGCGCGAATCCATCGCTTTTACGTAATCGGAGTATACGTTGTCTTATACCCATGGGTGCAGATTATCGCCGATTAAAACTCGACCGCTTTTCTGCACGTAATGACGTTACCCTATTGCTGTACTTCGACATCGCAGAAGTACATACAAAGATTTTTATCGGACGCGATGGTCCGTGGGTCGATTTGTGTGTACAAAGTCGTGGATTATTGCTGAGACAAACAAAGTTGCATCCGACTTTTTATTAAAGAAGGTGCGTTGTAATGGGAGCCAGGTGATAATAACCTTCTGATGTTTTTCATTACGGCGCGTTACGTAAAGTTGTAATTGTGCTGGCGGTGCGTAATAAAGCTAACCTTTTTATTTAATTCATTATAGAGTTCTAAGTTATTACAAAATAGATTATGCTCATCATCATGACTCACTGCGTTAAAATCGCAGAGAGACAAATTAATTCCGAAGAATGGAAGAGAACTGATCGCACTATTACAATTCTTTTTTCTTCATACCGGCAATTAAACTTTAATGCATATATATTCATGTGTAGTTAGTTTCAATACTCTCGACGCTATATCATTAATCGTACAACGTGCTTCTCTTTAATTGCACACTCAATGAATATCTATAATTTCAAGAATTATAATATACACGGTACAAATAGGAGTGAGTATTTCTAGTTCAATCGATGCAACCGAACAACGGCATTTACTCTGAGAAGACGTAAATAATGTTAGGAATCGTATAGTGAAAGTCTCGACAAGAGTTTCTTGGGGTCAGAAGATTCTCCTCCACCCGCAAGATCGTAAACTTTTGCTCGATTTACGCGCGCCTTCAGGTTATATAGTATAGTACGGAATTTCCGCTTAAAGTTTAATCATCGCTTTTCATTTAAACTTACTCAGATCAAGATCTGTCTGTATGTCTCAATCATCGTAAACTACAACCGCACGAGCTATTTTAGTAAAAAGTTATTTGAAAAGCTTAGATAATGCAGTATAACGTGGTATGCTGTTACTCGCAAACAACAGTATTAGATTGATGTTTCGAAACAATGGATAATATAATTAGTAGATCCGAATGGAAAGAATGTAGCTGCCAGATGCGAGTCTGACTTATCGTGGCTGTTACTACTGTCAACGGCGCATAATCAGAATTCTTGTCTCCTAAACAACTCAAGTCGTCGGTCTCGTAACCCCTTACGAAACATCCCCACAACAGCAACACATTGACTCAATAAACAAAAACATAAAATAACAACAATTCCCGACTCGCAAACCATAGAAGAAATCGCACCCATCCGGTAGACAAAAATTCAAAATGAAAAGAATATAATAGAGATGAAGCTGTCCGCACACATGTTCGGATAGGCACCTACTTCGCAGAAATAGAGAAATCAGCGGTGGTAATCTTGCCTCGTTAAGGAAAGACTCTCCATTAAATATACCAGCGCGAACGATCAAACCTCACACGCCGATTATTGCCACCGAGGCAGTCACATAAATTTACCCTGCGAAACCGCGACTTTTATCGCCGAGTGTATAGCTAGGAAAATCTGCGCGCAACCTTGATATAGCTATGCGGTGCTCGACGTTTGCGCTCTACCGCGACGGTCGATGTTGAGAACTCAACTACTCTTCTTTTTTGCCGTTTTTTCGAGTCTGTAGGCTTTTATAATACCATTGCGCTAATACGCGCACCGCGTGTATACATACGTGCAAAAGGCCGCCGCATATGAATTTAAACCGAAAGTGAATAACCTGCGCACACGATGAAGAAGCTTCGTTCAAATGTGTATGAATTCTCGGTAACACGAGTTGTGCTGATTTTATAATGATTTTCAGTAAGAATAGATTCTCTTTATTTTCAACGGTATAAAGCATTTCATAAGTGTAATATATTTCTTTTACTTATTCCCATAAAATTATTGCGTATCAAATCGTGATTGTGAAAATTTACATTTTTCTCTGCATTGCTGATTTACAACAAAGTTTTTATTTGGATCCATACATTCTTCAAAGTTTAATTGCGAATATTTTCTTGAGAAATTTTTTAACGAGGCATCTCGCCACCTCATCAGAGATAAATAGACCGTGAGGAACATCGGAACATCGGCTAACGCTAATTTCGTTAACGGCCTTCTCTCCCACACCAGGAATGTTTACATTGCATCAGAGGCTCAAAGCGACTACTACAGAAGTCGAGTCGTTTGGAACAAATAGATCGATTGCAAGTACCAACAATTTTACTGAAATTTCGCAACCTTAAAATTGTATTACAAAATTCGTCAGTAGTTTCAAAAAGGGAAAATCTAGAACAGAAGAAAGACACGAGAAAAATTGAAGCAAACGCTAAAGCTGATCAAGACTACATAGAAACGCACTAAACTCTCAACGACGTCCTTGCTTGCAACGCATATTGGCTCGGGTCCTCCTTGGGATTATGTCATTAGAAACGCTGCAGAAGTCGAGTGACATTGTTTTTTCGTCGCCGGTCCCATCTTAGTGCGCG